>NC_079136.1:115463027-116663027 GCF_945859705.1 Episyrphus balteatus
TTTTATAAAAAAATACTCAGATAAGTATTCGAGTGCTAATATCGAGTAGAATCAATAATTTTATATCGATGAAGTGGCATTGATGTTGATTTAAAGTTTTTAAAGATAATTTAGTATAAATTAAAAAGTTATCGTCATTTTAGTAATTATTTAACAATTTAAAAAAGTTACATATCTCTATCTTTAAACAATTGATTTGATTTACCACATTGTGATTGAATTCGAAATAAATAAATAAATAAGTAAGTTACACATTTTGTTGAATTTATTTTTTTCAAATTCACTCTTAAGCAAACAAACCTAAAATAATAAGCAATAAATTATTCCTTTCAAAACATATAAGAAGGAAATATATTCTAAAATAATGATTTAATTACTTTCCTTTGCTGTTGTTTTCCAAAAAAAGGTAATAAAAGAAAACACAAACACATAGGAAATGATAATATGAAAAAAAAAAACATCAAAAACAAAAAAATAATAAAATTACCTATTATAAATTACACGATGGTAAAATAAATTCTTTTTTACAGAAAACCAACCTAATATATTCTATGAATAATAAATTGAACCTCATGCATATTCGCATTTTTGAATTTTAACACAAAACATAGACAAATAATGTGTTTGTTTACCTTTAACAATCTATGAAGGTATGTTGAGTGTATCATCTCTTCATGAACAATGATTTTAAAAATATTTTTGAGGAATTTTAAGACTTTTATTGTATCGAATGAACTTTTTCTTTCAGTGTGCTTACTGTGTTTGTGTCAATTTTTGTTGTAAGTTGTGAATTTTTATAGAGTTTTGAATCTGTAAGAAAAAAAATTGTTGAAAATATAAGTTTTTTTTTTAAGGTATAGAAAAATTATAATAAATTTAAATTATTGAAAAACTATTTTTGTAGTTGATAGTAGGAAATTTAAAAAAAAGTTGGATCTAAGACACAAATGTTATCTATTTTCTGCACAACTTCACTTTCCGAGCAAAAGAAATTAAATAAAAAAAAAAAAAAAATAGACGATTATCTATCAACATTTAATTTTTTACATCGATATTTTGTCAAATATGAATATTATTTCTTCATTCCTGTGCCATTTCTTCAAAATAAAAAAGGGTCACAATATTTAAAACAAAGAGCTTAATTTTTTTTAGCCAATTATTAAATGTTGGATAGTTTTTGAACAACTGGAAGCTGAACAACGAGTGAAATTAAAAAAAAAAAGTAGATTCAACCCCGCTTTATTCACCGAACTAACAATATTGCTTGTATAAGACCTTAAAGATGCTACTATTGATTCTGTGAGGCTTTAAAGAGCAAAGTTGTTAATTGAAACTTGGATTTCACATACCTAATCTAATTAGATGAAAGCTCCAAATACAAACAAATTTTTTGTCCTTCTAATGTCTAATGTCCGTTTGCTTTCAGAAAAAAATATTTGTTCGGTCTGAGCTAAGCCCCACCGAAACGAAATTATAGCTACTGGCTATGTAGTTTTGAGTAAAAACAATTGAAAAATAAATACATTTTTTTGCACAATACTGTTTGGCTACAGATAATAACAATTTAAAGATAATTTTACAACTAAAAAATTATCTCCTTGCTAAACAAAACCTATCTTATCAGAGTAAGAACATTTTTTCAATTGATTTACTTTCCTAACCCTTTGTGATTGAGTTTAAGAGAAATAAAGTAGTCATGTCCACATTAGGAGTATTTTGAATTTCGGGGATTTTTTATTTGAAAAAAAAAAAAAAAAATTCCTCTTTTATGTTTCAATAAAATGTCAAATGACTTTTATGATATGGATTTGAAATGATGACAGTAACCTAAAGCACAATGCACTTGTTAACGAATTGTAAAATGTGAATGGTTGCATATTTTGACTTATCATTTATATGAGTTAAAATTTCTATTCGCAGACCCAGGGATTGTAGTAGAATTCAATTAATTTTTTAAAAAGTGAGACTATTATTTGTCTATAGGACTTGACATTATGTAAATTCCTCACTTTTCAATACTTCAAACAAAATTTATTTTTAATATAATCTATCCTTGGTGCTTCTTATTCCAAACGAAAACAAAATACAGGAATGATATAATTTTTTGCAACTGAAAAATATTTGCATTAAAAAAATATTTATTGCAACTAAAAATATTTTGCATTGAGAAAAAAAATGTTACTGCAACAGAAAAATTTTTGCATTGAAAAAAAAAAAAATTAAAATCAATGCAAAATGTGTGCATTAAATATTTTTTTTTAATATTCGTCAAAATTCTTACAGTTTTGACTATTTCGCCTATTTTCAATGTTATAGTTAGTCAAATTTAGTCAAAATTGTAAGAAATTCGACAAATATTTAAAAAAAAAAAATATATTAAATGCTCACATTTTGCATTGATATTTTTTATTCAATGCAGAAAAATTTTTTTTGCATTTTTTTTTAATATTTTAGGTTGGAATAAATATTTTTCAGTTGCAACAAAGTTTTTTTTTAATGCATTTTTTTTTTTTTTTTCAGTTGCAAACAATATTTTATTTTCTAATGCAATTTTATTTTATTTGCATTATTTATTGTTTTTTACTTGCGATATAGGTACTATAGGGCAAGTTTAGGATTCGTAAAAAAAATCGAACTCGAGATAACAATTTTACATGACATAACGATGATGGAGAATGCCAAAAAAGTGGGTCCGGCAATTCTGTCTGTCTGTCTGTCTGTCTGTCTGTCTGTGTGTCTGTCTCTATCTGGAGCTGCAGCCTAAACGAGTGAAGTGATTTTCTTCAAACTTGGTAGTTAGCAGTTTTTGGTGATTCCCTAGAGGGGAAATTGAAATTTTTTTTTATGACCAAAACTAACGGTACCTGCCATATAACGGAAATAGAAAAGGTAATTTTTTTCAAAAACGGCTCTAACGATTTTGATTAAAATTTTTGTGTGTAGTACTACACATAAGGGCCAACTTTCTAAATAAAAAAATATTTTTTGTACCGTTATTATTGGTACCTGTCATAGAACGGTTTTTTTCGTTTCTGAATATCTCGTACAAAATTATCCCGATTTAAATGAAAATTTTTATACAAAAGTGTGTAAGTAAAGATAATATGTATTAAAATTTTAGAAAATTTTCAAAAAACGCATTTTTGGTTTTTTTAAAAATATTTCAAAATTTTTTTTTGAAAAATCAATTTTTTGAAAACGGATCAATGAAAAATTTTGAAATTTAGTTTTTATGTGTAAATTAATTATTTCTTCAAAATGGCATACCAACTTTTTTTTTTAAAAATGTTAAAAAAATTTTATATATAAAAAATTATTTTTTTAAAAAACGGCTCCTACAATTTTCAAAATTTTTTTTCTAAAAATACCTTTTTATACGAGAAATAAAATGACATATTTGTTTTTTTTTTTAAGATATTTTAAAACGGAGTTTTATTAATTATAAAAACAGATTTAATTTTTTTATACTCCTTATGAAATTTCTTCAAAATATCAAATTTTAAATTTCTTGAATAAAAAGCTTTAACATTATAGTTACTTTAAGCATAAGAGCAAGTACGTGCGACCCCAGTCGTGCAATTTATTTTTTTATGTATTTTATGTGGAAAGTAGAGCTCTTGAAACCCGGGTACCCGAAGACCCGCCCGGGTACCCGGGTACTCGAATATCCGGGTATTACCCGGGTAGCACCCGGGTACCCGAAATACCCGAGTACCCGGGTCCTTAAAATACTCGGGTACCCGGGTACCCGAGTGTTTTCAACAGCTAGTGGAACCAAGTAAATTCGCGTAAAACAAAACTTTTTTTTGTGTTTTTTTTTATTTTGCTATAATTTATTAACCTGGTTGACACTTTTTGGGAATTTGTTTGGCATTTAAAGAGTTTCCTGGTTGAACCAAAGTACAAAGATATGACCAATTTGGTCATGTACCAATTTTATAAAAGTTCCAATTTTAAAAGTGGCAGCCCTATATTTTTCATTATAGTTATCAACTAACAATTCCAAACAATCTTCTTAAAAGTGTCAACTAGGTTAATAAATTATAGCAAAATATGAAAAAATAAGAAAAAACAAAAAACTAAATTTTTTATTTGCGTATCTACTTGGTTACACGAGCTGTTGAATACACTCGGGTACTCGGGAACCCGGGTACCCGGGTATTTTCAGGACCCGGGTATTTCGAGTACCCGGGTGCTACCCGGGTAATACCCGGGTATTTTGGTACCCGGGTACCCGGGTAGCATTGGACCCGGGTATTACCCGGGTAGAATCAAGAGCCCTAGTGGAAAGCGACAATTCGTAACAAACACACTGAAATTCTTTACTACGAAATTCGTTACAACAAAATTGTTTTTACAAAATTATTTATTTTTTTATAGAGCTAAATCCAAATTTTGGTATCAATAAAAACCAATCTTATAATTTGTATCAGCTCGTCCACGAAAAAAAAAAAAACACCTTAAAACAAACAGACTCCCGATTTAAATTAAACGGAAATATCTTCTTAATATAATGAATGTGCTAATTGAAAAAAAAAATCCACTTAATTTAAGAGAAAAATCTTCTTATTTTTATCTGGAGACATTTTATTTAAAAAAAATTAGTAAAAAGTTCTAAATTTGTTTGATTTGTTTCAGAAAATTTCCACATTAATTTTTAAATGGTTTCCTTTTTTGTTTAAAAATCTTTTAACATTAACATATAACTACGATGGAATTCTTTTATTTTTAGTCTGTATTTTTAACATGAAAATTTTTATTAAAATTAAATGAAGTTCACTTTAAATTTAACAGAATTTAAGTGAATTCCACTTATTTGAAGCGGAAATCGTATTGTTGAAAAAGGGTAAGATTTAAAATGGGCATCAACTAATAAAGGTGCCCTTTTTCTTCTCCGTGTAGGAATAATCTATGTTAACTTTTTTAAAGTACTCCAGAGTATACCATGGTAATTCTGATTTACCAGAAATAAGTTACATACAAAATACTACATCACATCTTTAAATTTATTTTACCTACGCCCTTGGCTTATACCAACAAATTAATGCCACTTTCATCGATAAAAATTATCGACTCTGCTTGTTGTAGGTACTCGAACTCTTATCTAAGTTAACATACTTTGTATAAAATCCCAATCTACCTGTTTGCACAATGTTATTTTAAGTTCGATATTAAATCTAACAGGTTGTGTGGTTAAACATAAAAAAATACATAAATTATGTTCGTGAACATTTTTGGAACATTACTGCTGTTAGGATTCTTTTCCATTCAATTAAGTTAATATAAAATAATTCTTATTTGTGATCATTAATTAACAAAAAACAAAAAAAAAATTATCTTAAAGGTAACTCATTGGAATGCTACAGCTGTAATTCTCCACAAAGTTGCAGGTCTCCAGGCAAAACAACTTGCTCCAATTCTACAGCTAACGCAACAATTGCTCACTTGCAACAGAATTTCGTTGGAAATTTTAATAACCAAACTTCGCGAGATTATAAATGCATAAGCCAAAATTATACCTCTCGTAAGTTTGTATTCTTTAATTGAAGTTAAAACAAAAATGTGATAGATTATTTTGTATATAATTTCAGTTTATTCCAATATCACATACAAAGGTTGCGTATATAATCGCGTTGAAGTATGTAATCTATCACCAAAGAACACTGCCCTCAAAAGACAAAAATGTGTTCAATGTAGTTCAAAATTGTGCAATCCAGCAGGAACTTTCTCTTCCAGTGTACTTACCGTGTTTGTATCACTTTTTGTAGTGACTGTGTATAAAGTTTTAAATTTGTAAGCAAAAAAAAAAAAAAATTGTGTCGAAAATTCAAATTTAGTTTTAAAATTTAGAAAATTGTTAATAAATTTAAATTATAAAAAAATTTATATTGCATTTTTTTTTATTTTAAGTATGTTGTTGGGATTTTTAAGGTGTCCATTATCAAGGATAGTGGAATTTTGGATTTTATTCAGGTTTGCTACAGCTTTGCAAGATTTTTGGTATTTAAAGCATAAAGGTATTCAATATAAAAAAAATTTGAAATATTGGTTCACTTTGGATTCCATTCGGAAGATACAAGAGTTTTTCTGTATGGCAAATGTTTTGTTGCATTTGAAATTACATAAAATGAAACATATTAAGGTACTCATATGATACATTATTTCGAGGTATTTTTTAACACTTAATCTAATAAAATCAAAATTAAAATAATTTGTCATCATGTAAATACTAATTGGCCTTTTTTATAAATAGTCTTTTACTTTACGAAAAACAGTCAGAATATTACCATAAATCTTTTTTAAGTATTCCCTGAAAATTGAAAATAATGTGAAGGATGACTAATTTATTTGTTTTGAATTCAATCACAGAAAATGATAAAATAATTATTGTGTTGCGCAATAAATTATTTCCAAGAATGGACTAACTCTGATAAGATAGAATTTTTTTTTATCAAGCTAAGATGGAGATAACTTTTTAGTTAAAAAATTATTTATTAAACTCTATTGTCTTTAGGTAAACAGTATTGTGGAAAATACGAGTAGGTACTCTGAATTTACTTTGGAAATTTAGTGCCAAAATGTCAATTGTTTAGTTAGCAGTAGTGCAAGTTATTTTAACTGGAGACTTGGAGACTTTGTAAGAGTTACAGCTGTAGAATTCCAATGAGTTTCTTTAATACATTAAAAATATTTTGTTTGTGTTTGGTTACTTTTATGAACACATGGAAACTATTTGGTATTAACTTTGTTGAAGGGAAAAGAATCCTAAAAGCAGTAGGGTTCCAAAAATGTTCATAAACATAATTGAAGTTGTTTTTTTAATTTTTACCACAAAACTCTTAAGATTAAATTTCGAACTTGAAATAACATCTACAAACAGGTAGAATAAGATTTTATACAAAGTATGTTACCGCAGATAAGAGTATATCTGGTAGATCGATCATTTTTTTATCGATAATAGTGGTATTGATAGTTATATCTTTATTCAAAAAATTGAACAGTACACTAAGTCATTGAGGAAAAACTTGCATATTTTTAAGCATTAAATAATTATATTCTGTTTCAGTGGAAAAATTTCATAAATTTCACTTACAATCTTTTTTTTTGAGTGCGTAGATACAAAGTTCAATATATTAAGAAATTTCATACTTTAATCCAAGTAAAATAAAAAAGAATTTAATTTGATCAATTTGATCAGGTGACATCTGATTTTTAAAAAAATAGCGGCTATTGAACTCATTTAGATTTACATTAAAGATAATTAAGTATATTTAAATGTCCATCCATAGTAAAGAATACCTTTTGACTACTTCTAATGTTCTCCAAATTTTTATTTTTGTTTTTAAGTTTGTAAGTCTACCGAAGGGATATTAGAGTTTTTAAAAGTAATAGTGTTTAGTGAAAGTCCTTTTTTTAACACAAAATTTCTTTTAACATTTTTGGCCAGAAAAAGAAAATGTTTGTGGACAAAAGAGCACTTTTCATTATGAATTTAACCAAAACTATCTTAAATCCAGACCACAAATTTATTCAAACTTTTAATTTTTAAATTTGAGAGTATGTTATTTGATTTCTTCTATAACAAAGAAGTTTTGGATTTACTTCAAATTTCTTGAGCGGTTTCTTGAAAGTTTTTTTTTTTTATTCAAAAATTTTTTTTGTGTACAGAAATTTTTAAACATAAAAATTGGTATACCGTTGATTATGTTGATATTTTTAACTCATAAATAACTTTTTTGAAATGTTTCTTATGCCAAATTAGTTTTTGGTATTTCTATATTTGTCTTAAAAGACATAATATGCACAATATGGCTCTTATCAGGGACATGCAGTTGGATAGCCATTATCCGGTTGAAACAATTTCCCTAATGTTTTAAGATTTCCTTCCACTCCCGGATTTAACTTGAATTAACCATTTAATTAACCGTACTGCAGAAAATTTGTTTTTTCTTCTTCTTTTTAGAAAATGATTTTTTTGATTTATTTTTTTCGTTATATTGTTTAGTAGATTGTTTAAAATCAATTTTTTTTTTCTATTTAAACAATAGACGAGCAAGATCCGCTGATAGTTTTAAAAATATAATTCACACGATGCGGGATTTTGTCCACTATTGTCAAATGTACCCCTTTCAAAGTCAAATGTGACCCAGTCCCGGTGCACTTTTGACAAAATGACTTTTTTAGAAAACATTATTTTTTTTTAATGTTGAAATTTACTGTTAGTATAATCTTGAATAGTCAATAAATCATATACAAAACAAAACATTGGAAAACATTAACAGTTTCCGAAAATACAGACCTTTAAAAACTAAATGTACCCCCTTCTCCCCTACTGACGATATTCATGTCAAATAGTTCCTTTAATTTTTAAAAGTTATTTTAAATGGGGTATTCCATTGGACTCGTAGAAGACTAGGTAGTTGAAATAATAATCCGTCGCTATTTATAATTTATAATTGTCGCTATTTAGAACTAATTGAATTCCCTCCACTGTGGACCTAACCTTGCGCACAGAGGCACTGTCAATTTTTATTTCATGGATCGATAGGGGTATATTTATTTAGTTTAATAAAAAAATAATGTGCACCAAATCGATAGAAAATGTTGTACCTAATGAACAATTAATAGCTTTATTTTTTGTCGTGGGACATTCTGAAGCCGAGTTATTCCCAAAAGACGATATTTTTAGGTGGTTTCGCACCGTTTTTTTCGTGCGTTCATTTATCAATTGCTCGGTCATCTTTGGTGATAAAGAGTTGATTTTTTCTGTAAAATGCAGGAAATTAGGAGGGCTACAAAGTAGATTAGAAAAATGTTAGCTATAATATAAGCTTTTTTCGAAATAAAAACGAAAATGTGTTTTTTAACAACTAGAATTTGACTTTAACTGGCTGCCATTTTGTAGTAACTCACTTTAATAAAATGAAATTACATACAACGATAGAAAATATTATAAGGAAGAGAATGTATGTTTATTTTTTGGTCTACGACAAACTGGAGCAAAGATATTAGCTTAGAAGTAAAATATCCCAAAAAAATGCATTTTTGTGAATAACTCCGCTAAAAAGAATGATCAGGTGGTGAGAAATTGGATTTAAGCCTTTTATATATACCCCTATCAATCAATGAAATAAAAACTGACAGTTCCCTTGTGCGCAAGGTCAAATGACGCTTTAACTGGAGTATTTAAGTGTTTTAAATTTTTAGCTGACTTTATAGAAAATTGTACCCCCAGCCAAAAAGCGGGAGATAGACTACTCTACCATAACGTTTGTTTCCTTGATGATGCCTATTGATACGAATAATATTTTGTTTGTTTCTAAGTAGTATTAATACATGTAGGTTTTGGCCTTATGCATGCATGTGCAAGAACTTGGAATCGTTTAGTGAGTTTTGACTGAATAACGGAAGAAACAAGTTTTAAAAAAACACGTTTTTTTTACCGTTTTTAACCGATTTTCATCGCTTTTTATTTTTATCTTTTTTTCTTTAATAGATACAGAAATAAAATATGAAAAGTAATGATAGACCATGACTACGACTATATGTGTGCTAAGTTTAAATTATTTTCGTAAACGGTAAAATAAAATTTTAGAATTCAACAGGTTATAACTTTTGACCAAGACATTTTATTAAACTTTTATGAGCATCCTGATACAATTACCTTACATTTGGTATATCACACATAACGGTAGACTAACTACAAGCTACACAATGTTAAATCAAGAAACTTGAAAAAAACCTCAAAACACCAGTGGAAATCTGTTGCCACCAGTGTCGGAAGTACCGTAATCTCAGTCTGGAAATTCGACATGGTTGACTTTAAAAAATTCTAACTTCTCTTGTAGGCGTCTGAAATGAGATTGATACGTCATATGAAAGGTGAAATAAAAAGCTTTCACATGGTATGTATTTTTGTATAGGTTGTGAAACAAAAAAATTGATTTCATAGCCTGAGAACATAAAAAGAAATGTTTTTTTTTGCTTTTTTAAGGAAATTTGATCGAGTTCAAAAAATTCTAGCACTTTTTGTAGATGTCTCATAGACCTGATCGATATATATATTTTGAGCTAAGACAATAAGCTTATGGAATAAATGACGTTAAAAGATAAAAATTCATGTTATTTTTGCTTTTTTGATGAAAATGATTGTTTTCAATAAATTATTTTTATACTTTTTGCACATTGCAAAAATTTAAAAATGATTTTATTCTTAAGAAGAAATACTTGGCTTTTAAATTGCATAACTTTTTTTTGTTAGCTTTAAAAATAAAAAAATTAATATAATGAGAAAATAAAAAATGTATTTTTTTTTAGCTTTTTCTTGCAAATTATAATTGTTTGAAAAAAGTAAACGCCTCAATTGACTCATTTTAAACAAAAGCATACAACCTGTTTTCTGACGACGCACTGATTGTATGGAGATGTTGGAAAAAAATCAAATTTTTTAAAAAAAGTTGAGTTTGGAAAAAAAATTGTTTTTAAATGTAATAACAACACGTTTTACAAACTTTAGCGAAATTTCCACGCCCCCTGCCACGCCCACTTCTGAGTGTGCATATTTATATCTAGAAAACGGCTTGCACAATTTGAATAAAATTGAAGAAATTTGATTATCTAGGCGAGTTCAAAAATACAAAATAGTGTCGACCCTATTCGCCCCCTGCCACGCCTACTTTTGTATACATGATTCGATCCAGGAACTTGTATGTATGGGAATTCGGGAAAAAAATAAAAAAACAAGTGTTTTGCTAAGATTTCTTGATTTTCAGGCTCTAAATTTGATTGCATATTTAGTTTTGACTTCATTAACTGCAAAACACCACGCAATCGGGCTGTTGGGTTGGAAAAACAAACATCAAAAAGCTCCCTAGCTGAACACATTATGTAAAAAATACTCGTAAACAAACACTTGTTGCAAGAGAAAGCGCAAGTTTCTGCAGACAAAACTTACTTTTTTTAAAAGATATAATTGTTTTCTTTCTTTAAATAAAAACACTTTTTTCCCATCTGACCCCTCTCAAAATATATGGCTTATCACAGTTAGTACTTACCACGAACAAAGAAGCTTTGATTTGGACTCTCAAAAAAAATTTAAATGTAGAAAAAAAAATATGCAGTTAGAATAATTATATTTTCTCTCCTGAATGTGAACCTAGCAAAAAAAATATCATATGTTCCTTTTTTCTTCAGTAAATGGTCTTTTAACCGGTAACTACAAATCTTACTCTAATTGTTTTTACTTGCGATATAGGTACTATAGGGCAAGTTTAGGATTCGTAAAAAAAATCGAACTCGAGATAACAATTTTACATGACATTACGATGATAGAGAATGCCAAAAAAGTGGGTCCGGCAATTCTGTCTGTCTGTCTGTCTGTCTGTCTGTATGTCTGTCTGTCTGTCTGTCTGTCTGTCTGTCTGTCTGTCTGTCTGTCTGTCTGTCTGTGTGTGTGTCTGTCTCTATCTGGAGCTGCAGCCTAAACAAGTGAAGTGATTTTCTTCAAACTTGGTAGTTAGCAGTTTTTGGTGATTCCCTAGAGGGGAAATTGAAATTTTTTTTTATGACCAAAACTAACGGTACCTGCCATATAACGGAAATAGAAAAGTTAATTTTTTTCAAAAACGGCTCTAACGATTTTGATTAAAATTTTTGTGTGTAGTACTACACATAAGAGCCAACTTTTTAAATTAAAAAAAATATTTTTTGTACCGTTATTAACGGTACCTGTCATAGAACGGTTTTTTTCGTTTCTGAATATCTCGTACAACATTTACCCGATTTAAATGAAAATTTTTATACAAAAGTGTGTAAGTAAAGATAATATTAAAATTTTAGAAAATTTTCAAAAAACGCATTTTTGGTTTTTTAAAAAATATTTCAAAATTTTTTTTTGAAAAATCAATTTTTTTGAAAACGGATCAATGAAAAATTTTGGAATTTAGTTTTTATGTGTAAATTAATTATTTCTTCAAAATGGCATACCAACTTTTTTTTTGAAAAATGTTAAAAAATTTTTATACATAAAAAATTATTTTTTTAAAAAACGGCTCCTACAATTTTCGAAAATTTTTTTCTAAAAATACCTTTTTATACAAGAAATAAAATTTCATATTTATTTTTTTTTTAAGATAATTTAAAACGGAGTTTTATTAATTAATAAAACAGATTTAATTTTTTTATACTACTTATGAAATTTCTTCAAAATATCAAATTTTAAATTTCTTGTATAAAAAGCTTTAACATTCTAGTTACTTTAAGCATAAGAGCAAGTACGTGCGACCCCAGTCGTGCAATTTATTTTTTTTTTATTGATCTTCTGAGGATCTCTGACAACAGAAAATTGAACTTTATCATAAATTAATTGTCGATTTATTCATTCAGACTTATTACCTTGAATTTGGCAAACTTGCTTCACATTTTTGGCAAATTCTTTTTTTTGATTTTTTTCCACTTGTCGCCGCACTGTGCGACCTTATAACGTAAAATCATCATCCATAAACCGGCTTTACAGACAACTTCTTTTTTTTTTTGTATTAGCCTGAGTATAGGCAAAAAATTTCTTTGTTATAGGAAACCAATTCATATCAATACTGTAAGCAGGTCAATTTATATACTAAGCAAATTATTAAATATTGGTTCAAAAGGTGTTAAGGTTTGCGTCCTTAAAAAAAAACCATATTCACCCGAGTTAAAATGGAATTCTGAGTGCGGCGTTGGTGCGGCAGCCAAGAATTTTTTTTTTGTCTAAAAATTCAATTTCTATTTTTACTCGTGCAACTTGTAAAAATTTATAATGTATTTAGTATTAAGAAATAGATCAACATTGATGTTCTCCAACGATCGATTTTAGGGTCAATATTATTCTAAGTCTATGTTAATTCTCTTTTTTTGCAACCTCTAAAGGTTAAACTATAACAGCGTTTGTCGACGAAACTGCTTTGTCTTACAGTTGTATAAAGTCTTTTAATCTATTTTTGACTTTAACCCATGATTTGGAATTGCAGCGTGGTTGGTTTTGACTGCATAAATTGGGTTAAAAGTGGTATAAAACAAAATTCATAAGTGTCAATATTTAAGACAAAAGTTTAGAATTTATAAATTAAGATATTCGATTTTATTGGTTTTTCAAATTTTACACAGTTTCGATAAATATATATGAATTTTGAATAAAATCATTTCTACAAATTGAAAGAGACCATGTGCTGCCTATTATGTGTCCTAGCATTGCAAAAACTTTGTGTTGCAGAAACAAAAACCCATATGGTACACCAGATAAGAGAGAGTTTGCTATATAGGAAATTGAAATGCAAAGAAGGATATGATGTTTACAAAACTCATTATGTGGTTTGGTGATTTAATTTTTTTAGTTTGTTTCTATATTTTCAACAACACAACAACATTCTGTCAAAAGTTATAATGGTCATGTGTGTTATGTCATATTATATAGTAGGGTTATCGTTGCTTTGGTCCTTACTCTACACATATCATCTATCGTGTCGTCCTTATGCTATGCAGAAGAAGAAGAAAAAGTGCTTGAGATAATATTATGTAAGTGTTGTGTATGAATGCAATATGACATATTATGTGCCGACAGAAAAGGAACTAAATCTATGTATGAAGGAAGGAAACTATCAAAAGCATAGATTAAATTTGTCACACTAAAAGCTCCGGTTTGCTGTTGATGCTGCTGCATTCCATCCTTGTGGTGATGGGGATAGTAGTTTTGTGTTGGATTGTTGGATGCGGATGTGCGGAGATACAATTTGGATAGTGTGTATAGGGACAAATTATGCAGTAGACACTTAAGGGATTCCGTACCGTCGTCGTTGTCGTCATCATCGTTTGGTTTGGTCTAAGAAAGAGGATGATTTAGTGCATGATATTTAGATCAAAACGTCTCAACACATAAATTGGTCATGATTCTAAGGAATTTTCTATAATATCCTGCAGATGTACACACACACATAGATTTGTCTACATTTATAAACAAAATCTTTTGAAATTGTCTACATAAGCACTAGTGTCGTTGGGATGCATTATGAAGTGGATTTGATGACTTGATTTAGCAACAGAATGATTTATTTATTTTATTAGTTTGGCATCACTTTTATTATTTATTTCTGATACAAAAATGAAGTAAAGATAAGGACATAGTTTGGAGGTTCTTATTTGCTCTGGTTATGGTTTATGGACTATTAAGCTGGGTTCGAAACTAAATACTTTTTTTATTGCGATAGGTATAGGTAGGTAAAAAAAAATCGATCTCGAGGTATCAATCAAACAAAACATTAAGATGTTAGTGAACGCAAAAAAAAGGAGGTCTCGCAATTCTGTCTACTGTCGGTCTCTATATCGAACTGCACCCTAAACGACTTAGGCGATTTGCTTCAAACTTGATAGATAAAAGTTTTGGGTGATTCCCTAGAGGGGAATTTTTTAGGACCAAAATTAAAGTTAGGTCCTTCTTGCCATAGGTATGGCCAAAAAGAAAAAGTTTGCTTTTCTCAAAAACTACTGTAACGATTTTGATTACAAAAAATAAGTGTACATTAGGCAATAAAATAAAACGTTTGAAATAGAAAACATATTTTTGAACCGTTATTAACGGTAGGTACCTGCCGTGGTCATAAACGACCAAACCGATTTAAAAGATAATTTTTGTACAAAATAGTTTTATATAGCCTTAATGTTAAAACTAAGAAAAATTTTCAAAATTTCTTTTTTGTATTTTAAAAAAAAAGTTTAAAATTTTTGTTTTTTGAAAAATCAATTTTTTGAAAACGGGGAGATAATTTTTTTTTAAATTTTGTTTTAATGTGTTGAATAATAATTTTATTAGATGAGCATATCAATGTTTTTTTTGTTCTTATTTTTAAAAATTTTAATTAGGTACCTACCTAGTAGGTACTACCTACTAAAAACAATTTTTTTCAAACGGTTCATATAATTAAAAAAAAAATCCAAAGTTTCATAAAACCACTTAAAAGGGGGTTTTCGTTATTTAAAAAAAAACTATTCTTATTTCTTTTTTACATTTCTTATAAAATTAAAAAAAAAATTAAATTCAAGTTTTTATTACATTAATTCTATAAAAAAACTTGTAGGTACATTTAAAAAAAAACTATAAGAGCTAGTACGTTAGACCCAGTCGTGCGTTTTATTTATTCAAAGGAACTGCCTTTTACGAGGACTTTACGAAGCCATTTTCTGTATAATTTATATAAAAAAGTGCGCCTGCAAATAGCTATAAATTGTATAAGTCCTTTCCATTCTTGCGAATTAATTACACGTTAAAAGAATGGTTGACAGTTGTTAGTCACTATTCCTTGTTCCTTCTTGAGGTGCCGCTTCTTCAATTTTTTTTTTTTTTTATGAAACACCATAACTAAGTGAAGGTGCACTTTTTTTAACTGAGTTCTCAATAAACAATAAAAATAACAATCGATAATATTCCAAGAATTTTCGATAAATACCTAAATTGAAAAAAATGTCAATTCATAATGTAACACGATTGTTTTTGTAATCTATTTAGAATTTGATAGCTACTCGTAGATAAATTGATAAAGGTAATTAACTTTGTTTCACAATAGATTACAAATTGTTAATAATTAAGAATACGGAAATAGTTATTGGGTCGTGCGTCTCCCAAAACTCTTATGAGAACACTCTTATCAAATAAGTTAAACACTTTGATAAAAATTATTGAATTCTTTAGTATTTAAAACCTTATCTTAATAACAAAACTAATGACCGTGATTTTTTGTTTTAATTCTCAAGAATTTTCTAAGTTTAAAAAAATAAAATCAATAATTTTGATCGATAGGTAATTGAAATTAAGTACGAAATATAAATAATTTTAGATAAGGATTGTCAGAAGTAGGACATAGTAAAGATTTTGATGAGAAAATTCGATTAGATGGACTGTAAATTTAATTAAGATCGCGGTTCGGGAGCAATCAGACATTGAGACGCTGCTGGCTAAAAATGTTCCTTTGACGTAGGTAATTGTTTAAAAATATTTTTTTTTCAAAATATGAACAAAGTTTTGGTGAAGCAAGTAACTGCTGAAATGCTTTAATGCTTAAGTGTTGGTAGTTTCGTCAAGCTTTAATGTCTTTCTAATCTAGTACAAAATTTAACCAATTTAAAAGAAATTTTTTGTACAAAAACGTGTTGAAAAAATTTAATTTAAAAATTCAGAAAAAACTTCAAAAATATTAATTTTGGATTTTTAATAATTATTTTTTTTTAAATACATTTTTTATAAACGGATTATTGAATTTTCTTAAAATTTTGGTTCAATATATTCCAACTACTAACACTGGTCAACAAAATTTTGTTTTATGAAGATTCCTTACTTCTAAATTTTTACTAATTTAGCATCGCTGATTTAAAATCTGCCCTCAGTTTTTTTTCTAGCAGCTCTAGTTTTGGTAATACAGGTACTAGGGAAATGCTTAAAAAGTAGCAAATAACACGGTGTTACAAAAATGAGGTTTTAAAATATACGCGGGCGGAGACCTATCACGTTTTGTAGTGCTAGTCGCACTGATTACGAAACGGTATTTAAAACAGTCCCTAACACACCCAAAATCTGGAGTTAGGGGCAAAAAACGGTTTTTTTGACCTTCGCCCATCGAATTTTTTTTACAGTTTCTGATAGGAGATAAATATACCTTTTGAACAATGTATAAAACATGTAACTCGGTTAAACCACCTAGAATTTATAAGCTGTCAAAGTTCAAAAATTTCATTTTTTTCGTCATTTACCCAACTTCGACATCAAATTAAAGTATATATTTTCACAACAACATGCTATTTTAAAAATTTATTCTAAAATAGTATTTATTTCCAAATTAAACGAGGTATGAAAATCAGTTTAAAATTGGCTTAAAAAAAAATTTACGATTTCAACCCAGATACAGAAATTCGAACTTTTAGGGATAGAACAAAAATGTTGTTTTGACACGTAGTAGGATAACTTGGGCGCCAGGATTTGTTAAAGGGTTTTTGTAGAGGAGTTGAATACAAACATTTTTTTCTTTGGGAGGGGGCTCTATCTCCCCCTGTTTAGGTGGGAGCGGCAGTTTTCAAAAAAAAAAATTATCAAAATAAAAAAAAATTATTAAAAAACAACGGCAACACTTACAGTAATAAATGATACCATTACCGAAAGGCAAAATTGTACATTTAATTTTTAAATCAATATATTATAACCAATTGTTTTTGAAATAATCGAATTCAAAGTTAAAAATAGGCGAACAAAAATTTTTAAAAACTCATTTTATACTATTTTTTCCAGATTTGAATTTTAATAAAAAAAATTACTCACAGAGAAAACTGCCTCAATTGATTCCTTATCGAACCGTGAAAACTATATGTTTCTATGTCTTCTAGTTTTTGAGAAAATTGAAAAATTATTATATCAGATTTTTCTTGTTTCAAATTTTTTTTTTGTTTTTATTTGTTTTTATTTTTCCATTTTACTCAAAAATTTATAATCGATTATTGAGATTTTATAACAGGAGCACTCGTATTTTGAAAACGAAAGGTGATAGAAAAATTCTGATTTCCGATTCGAGTTAAGAACACTCAAAACCTTTAGAAAAGTATAAATTGGTTTCTGAAACAAGACGACTGTACCTATACTAAAAACCACTGTAGCCTAAAAAGTAGTAAAAAATCGATAATTTAGGCTTTATAACGGGAATATCTTGGAAATGAGAGCTGATAGATCATTTTTGACTTCGGATTTGAGTTCAGCATCACAAAAACCTTTGAAAAATTCAATCAAACATAACTTTTGTTACCCAGTGTAATATCTAACCGAGCAGTGCGACCCATTCATGCATTTTAATTTCAAAATTAAGTGCATTGATAGTTAATTTTTTTTTTTTTTAGATAACGATGATACCTAAAAACACTTTTGACTACCAAAACATGGTTTATGTAGATAGGAACTCTAAAAAATGGAGTTAGTACATTTTGTTCCTCCTTGAAAAATGTTTTTTTTTTTTCAAATGTGCTCTATTTTCAAAATAACTTTTCTATAAAAAATGTTATTTATTTCTAAGATTCTTTTAAACCAAATCCTTTCTTAAGATGTGGCTTCATTTTAGATATCGAATTTTTTTTAAGGTAGGCATCTTCAAACTTCGGCAATCTTAATATCAAGTCTCTTTAAAAGTAGGACAAAAAACAAAAAAAAAAGTGACAGGCAAATGTTTAATATAGGGTAGGATGGTATAAGAGTGCGCGGTTGATAAGAGTGCCTAAAGCGATTTTCTACGGTTTGAAAGGGAATATAAGACTGAATGCACTTATTTTGGAAAGATCTAAATGAGTTTGATCTGCTCTCAAAATTTTATGCAAATTTTTTTCCAATTTTTCTTGCCAAACAAATTAAATTTTCCGCTTAACAACAAAAAATAACAATAAACAAAGTATGGGACATTGAAAAGTGGACAAAAAGAAACATTTGAGGAACACGTAAGATTGGTCATAAAGTGCATTGTGAAATACATATATATTCTTCGATTACATGTCTGAACGTGTAAGAGTGCGCACCATGATGATGTATAAGAGTGCGCGGGTTATAAGAGCAGTAAATGCTATCCAAGGCTTAAAAATAACTGGTATTGTCCATATACCAGCAAACAGCAGCTAGAAAAAGCAATTCCAACCAAAAAGAAACCAAATACAAGTTTTACAAAAAACAAGCGAATGAAAGTAACTAGGAAATATTGAAATTTTCTGTTTATTTAAAAATAGGCAGTTTTATTTGCGACTTTTGTGCGAACTTACACCTGTGCGCAGCTGCGCACTCTTACAAACTAACTCTTACACAATAGTGTGTATAAGAGTGCGCAAATGACCTAATGTGGTATTTTGTTTATAACTATTGAATTAATACATTTTTGTTACCAGTTTTAAGTTTTTGTCGTTGCTTTGATTATAAACTAAAAACTTTTTATAAAAAAAGTAGTTAAATTCTTTTAGTTATTGTTTTATTTGGTGTTTTGTCTAAAATGCGCACTCTTATACCACATTACCCTACTATAAATATGTATACCAAATATATTAATCCACTAGTTTTTTAACTTTCCATTCTTCACTATAAAAATTACTCACAACTCCGAAAAATCTTACAGCAAAAATAAATCACATTCAATTTTTCCAACAATTTAATTACAGAGATAAAGTTACTTTTCTTCTATCACCTGAGTCACTAAAAAACATATTATTTATGTCAATTGATACAATATATTCCTTTTTACAACAATCAAACTTTCATTTTAATGTTATAAAGAAACTTAAATGAAGATATTCATCATTTCAATTCGAACTTCTTATAATTTACTGCTAAAACATCAATTCAAGGATGATAACCTTCATTTAAAAAAAAATCACCTATCCCAAGTTTTAAATGATTATAAAAGTCTCTACTCGTTCTCATTCGAATTTACTCATACTCATTCGACTGAATTATTTTGGAGAAAGTTTTTCTTTATTTTTTTTTTTTTCAAAAACAAAATTACTCATTTTCAGTTGATCCTTTTCAAGTCATAACCTTATCTAGTAGCATAAAATTTATGCAAAGGATAGCAAACGCATAAATCATCACTTTGAAACAGAAGAAATTTTTGTTTCAAATTTCAACACACAAGAATAGACAGTGTTGCCACACAAGGAAAATATTTTTACTAAATACAATTTAAAGGGATCCAGCATCAACCTAAGGATTTGCAGGAAATTTTTGAAAATATTTTTTTTTTTTTTAATCAAGGGATGTACCCCTGGTATTTTTTTTGAAAATCTTACAAAAAAAAAATGGAATAAAATGGGACTGCACTGGAAGCAGCAGCTTTGAAATAGAAATCATCAAAATCGTTTCACCTAGTCGAAAATTCTGAAATTACAAACATAAAAAAATACAATAAAATTGAGAATTTTCTTCTTTTTGAAAACCAATCACCCTCTTATAAATTTTAAGATAAGACCCAATCAAAAAAGTTTAGACTACTTCCATTTTCTGTTTGACCAATAACATATTCATTCTAACTGTCACCAGATCAATAGCTATAGCTACACATAGCAATGAGATTGCACAAAATTTTTATCACATATCGTTTTTATTCATATAATTCGGGGTTACTATTTTTAACTGACTACGGCAGAGCCAAAAAGGTGTTTTTAACCGGTATGTATGTATGTTCATCTGTGATATCATATCTCCTAAACTATTTATCGCAGTTTGGTAAATGAGGTATCGTTGTTAGCGTCTTGCTTGTTTGCTAGTTATTAGCTATGAAAGGTTGCACAAAATTGTCCTTATGGTGTCCTTAGAGGCAAAAGTTATAAACAATTTTGTTTTTTATTTTTTGTTTTGGAAAAATGATTTATATTATTGCAATGACTGATCAAGTGCATCTATTCTATCTAGGAAAACTTTCTTCGTCACAAGGAATTAAACTCAACTTAATTACAGTTGCATTAAAATAAATTAAAGTGGCATCACTGCAAAACAAAAAGACTTTCACCTCCTTATACGCACATGTTTCGAATATCTATACGAACGACGACGACGTGTACACTCTCTCAGGTGGAACACATTTTCGTGTACACATTTGTTAAGCAATTTGTAACACTAGACATAGACAGAGGTAAAACTTCTTCGGCTACATCATCAGCACTTTAGGTTTAAGAAAATTTCCAGGAATGAGGTTGTGAGAAGGGCGAGGATAGGTATACAGAAAATTGGATGCTAAGAGATGGGGTTTTCAAGATTATTGTCGAAAATTATCTCAAAAACGACAACAACTACTAGATACAACTTTCCAAAAATGGCAAACGGCAGCATGCCTAGGATACGAATAACGATATACTCAAAAAACATCTTATGGTGGTGGCAAAAAAGGGGTAAATTATTATGAAATCACTCGAGAGACTATAAGAAAGTTTTGTCACCGTTAACGTCATCACAACTTGTTTTAAAACTCATATATACCTGATCTGGGTACGACAACACCAGTGATAAAAAAATGAGTAGGGATACAGATTTTCCCCATGGTAAACCGCAATATACTCTAGGATATTTTTTTTTATATAAAAAAAAAACAAACTTCTTGACAAGAATAGGATGAAAAAAAAAAGAAGAAGTATAGTGGCGCAAACAGTGGCGCCTTGTGTCGTTATCAACTTGTGTGTGCTAAAGCTAACAACATGATCCTTAGAAG
This sequence comes from Episyrphus balteatus, assembly GCF_945859705.1. Lineage (NCBI taxonomy): Eukaryota > Metazoa > Arthropoda > Insecta > Diptera > Syrphidae > Episyrphus > Episyrphus balteatus. The sequence goes on from NC_079136.1 coordinate 115,484,267, forward strand.
AAACTAATTAAATCTTTTGAGAGATTCTTTCGTAATTAGTTTCTGTTTGCAACTGTGAACGGAGAGAGAAATAAAGATGAGAGAGAGAGAGAGCGACTTTTCTAAGAAGAAGGTAAGTGACGGCGAATTTTGCCAGGATATATGTGTGTATGTGAAAACTATGATAAAAAGTGCATATATCCTTCTGCATCCTTTGGATATAAAATAAACTTTAAGATGAAAAAAAAAAACAGGTATTGAAAGATGTGACATAGTCACACATATTCGAAGGTATGAGTATGTAGTATCTATGTGTTAAGAAAGACTTCAGTGAAAGTCTAGAATGAGTTTTATTTATACATTTTTTTTTTATCTCTGATATTATATAATAATCTTGGATAAACATTTTATAAGTGTGTGTGTGTGAATTGATAAAATAATGTAGGGTAACTTGATAACTTGATTTTATGAAGAAAATTAATCTTCAGAGTCATCTTCTTCGTAATATAAATTGAATTGGATCATATGAAAGTTCATATACAAAAAGGTTTTCACAAGTTTAAGTGAGTTCATTGGAATTTAAAAGTAGGAAATTGATTTTATAGTGAGATTGGTAATTAAATAAGACGTTTTATTTAACTTGAACTTCTCACAATTTTAATATTGGACGAAATGCTTAACATTTCAAGCACAGGATTTTCTATAAATATTCTGTATTTTGCCTTACTTTTCATTTCTTGAAATGATAAAGTACATTCTGCCAATATTAAAATTACTTTGGCATTGGAATAAATTTATAAAAAACAAAGGCATTCAGGTCAAGTTTTTTTTAATTTAAAATCTCATTACTTTAATTTCAAATGATCAATAATTAAAAACATCATTTAATAGATCAGCGATACCGTCCTATAATAACTGCTAAAGTTTTTGACGTGATAACGTCTTATAAATCGATGAACCATGGCAGCCACCACAAAAAAGTGACGCCATTTTCTAACGTTACACTCTCGCACTTTCGCAGTGCGTCAAAAAATTTCAATTAAAAATTAAAAATAAACTATTAGAGATATAAAATTCTTCTATAGCTTATTTAAAAGATAATAACCTAAAGCTTAATCCAAATCATTTAATAGGGTAAACAGGGGTAAAACGGAAAGATGAAATTTGGGCTAAAATCTAAATGCGAAGTCGTAGAGAATTGATTTTTTTTTGCTATAGATAGATGAGATTAATTTAAGAATAACTGCATTTAAGAAAAAATTATAAAAAATTTTGAAACTAAGCTATAACGTTTTGTTTGAACGTTGTACACGTGTTGGGGCTGTGACAAATGATGATTTTGGGTAAAGGAAATTTTTTTTTTTTAACCGATTTTCATCGTTTTTTATTTTTATCTTTTTTTCTTTAATAGATACAGGAATAAAGTATATGCAGTAATGATAGACCATGACTACGACTATATGTGTGCGAAGTTTCAATCATTTTTGTAAATACAATTTTGAGATAACGGTAAATTAAATTTTAGAATTCAACAGGTTATAACTTTTGACCAAGAGCAGATAGAAATTTTATTAAACTTTTATGAGCATCCTGATACAATTACCTTTCATTTAGTATATCACACATAACGGTAGACTAACTACAAGCTACACAATGTTAAATCAAGAAACTTGCGATAAACCTTAAATCACCAGTGGAGATCTGTTGCCCCCCGAACAGCCACCAGTGTGGGAAGTACCGTAATCTCATTCTGGAAATTCGACATGGTTGACTTTAAAAAATTCTAACTTCTCTTGTAGGCATCTTTGAAATGAGATTGATACTTCATATGAAAGGTGAAATAATAAGCTTTCACTTGTTATAGGTTGTCACACAAAAAAATTGATTCCATAGCGTAAGAACATAAAAATAAATGTTTTTTTTTGCTTTTTTTAATGAAATTTGATCGAGTTCAAAAAATTCTAGCTCTTTTTGTAGATGTCTCATAGGCCTGATCGATATATGTATTTTGAGCTAAGACAATAAGCTTTCAGATGGTATAAAATTTTTATAGGTTGTTAGGGGGAAAAAATGAAATTAATGACGTGAGAAGATAAAAATTCATGTTTTTTTTTTGATGAAAACGATTGTTTTCAATAAATTATTTTTATACTTTTTGCGCATTGTAAAAATTAAAAAATAGTTTTATTCTTAAGAAGAAATACTTTTAATTTGTATAATTTTTTTTGTAAGCTTTTAAAATAAAAAAATTAATATAATGAGAAAATAAAAAAGCTATTTTTTTTTTTTTTTAGCTTTTTCTTGTAAATTATGATTGTTTGAAAAAAGTAAACGCTTCAATTGACTCATTTGAAACAAAAGCTTACAACCTGTTTTCTGACGACGTTATCACGTAAAATCATCGTCCGTAAACCGGCTTTACAGATAACCTCTTTTTTCTACTGAAAAAGGTTACGCATACAACTCAGTGAACCCTTCTAATATGTACAATAGAATGAAATTGAAACATCTTAAGCCTTCGATCTGCTCTAATTAAGCTGGCTTAATACAAGCATTCGTGTTAACAATTATTTAAAATTTCAATAAGGGCATATAAAAGTCCATTGTAGAATCTGAGACATGATTTTTACGGGTAATCTAAGTTTTGGCAGAATGTAAGTAATTTATCAGAAAATGATGTCATTTGTTATTTCAAAATTTTGAATATAAATTAAATATTAAATTATCGTTTGTATATTTAATTTCCATCTATCTTATCTCTTTACAGGCAATCAGTTTAATTTAATAGAAAACAAGAACATAATTTTTTAAGAAATTTGTTAAATTAAATAAAAAAAAATCTGATAGTCAAAATCCTGTCAATATGAATTAGAACATTAATACCAAACAAATTAAATGCTGGTATCTGTGATGATTTCTCAAACAATTTTGGTTAATGTTTCCTAGAAACTCTTGTCGGATTACTTTCATTACACCGGCACACAAAATAAAAAAAGTGTCATGTACCAGGAACCAGACCTATCTTTCTATATGTTTTTGGGCATGCTGAATCCGAATTTCAAGTCCGTTTGGCCCGGTCACCCTCCAGTTTTGAGCTGTGACTGCATTTTGTTTGGATTTTTATGACTTTTTTGGAGTTTTTTGCATTTTTCTCAAAACGGACTTCAAATTCGAATTCAGCGGGTCCAAAAACATATAGAAAGATGGGTCTTGTTCCTGGTACATACAACTTTTTTTTTGGTGTGCCGGGGATGAAAGCGACATTTCGCGACAGTGTCAGCACACCAAAAAAAAAGTTGTATGTACCAGGAACAAGACCCATCTTTCTATATGTTTTTGGACCCGCTGAATTTGAATTTGAAGTCCGTTTTGCCCGGTCACCCTCCAGTTTTGAGAAAAATGTAAAAAAGACCCAAAAAAAGGCAAAAAACTTCCTTTTTTTGAGTTTTTTGCATTTTACTCAAAACTGGAGGGTGACAGGGTCAAACGAACTTGAAATTCGGATTCAGCGTGCCCGAAAATATAAAGAAAGATAGGTCTTGTTCCTGGTACATGACACTTTTTTTATTTTGTGTGCCGGTGTTATTATTTAAGAGATAGCCCCCAAGTTATATTCAATAACATTTTAATCGAAAAAATTACCTCATAAGTTTTTCGACTTAAAATTACCTCATTAACCGATTTGTCGGATATTCAAGATTAAGGTCTTCAAGCTTAGAGAAAGGATAAATTTTGGTTATCTCGTAAATAAAGAGAAGTAATCTTTACCCACCTTATAAACACGAGTTTCTAGAAAAGATTGGCTTTAATTTATTATTTGTAAAATTATCAGGGATATCAGGATTTTTAAGGACATTAATGTTTTAATTAATAAAATTTACTTTCTTTTTTGCTTATTTTAATTCAATTTTGCGTTTTGCATTGCTTAATTTCAAATGAAAGCACAAATGTAAAATTAGACTTTTTTCATAAAAAAAAGACATACACTAGCCCAAAAAATTAAACGCACAAAAAAAAAAACATAAACTGCTTGACAAGAATAGGATGAAAAAAAAAAAGAAGTATAGTGCCGCAAACAGTGGCGCTTTGTGTCGTTATCAAAATCGTGATTTTTTTAGTGATTTTCGATAGGCTGTATCTCAGTAAAAAAATTAAGTTGCAGGATTTTAGTACTTAATATTTTATTCCAAATGGTAAAATATCTAAATCATTGGAACTGTTCAAAAACTAATATTTTCCAATTTTTTTTTAAAAAGTGGGAACATTTTTCTCTGATAAAATGATTATTAGAAAAATTTTTTACTAAGCTTCAAGATTCTTTTTGTTTCAAACTACTAAAAATTTTTTTAGACTGCAATATCAGTCATTTTGATCAAGAACACATTTATGATTTTCTTTTCTGAGGGTTTGAGATTTTGAGATGAAATAAAACACCACTTTTTTGCAGCTGTTAATGACTTAATTCTAATGACTTTTTTATGAGAAAAATCAAAACCTTTTGAGTTAATTTCAAAAATTTATTAATAAGTATCGTTTAAATTCTAGATTAACCAAAGAAAAATGAAAATTTTTTTTTTTTTTCAAAATTTAACTTTTTTTGAAAACTTTTAATTTAACCGATAAAATGTTCAAATAAACTCAAAATAATTTGATTTTGCTCATAAAAAAATGATAAGAATTTTTTTTTTATTTTTTTTTCATATAAATTTGATAAATTTCTGTATAAAAAGACATCAAAATTTTAGCAACTTGAACTTTAAGAGCAAGTTCGTGCCACCCAGTCATGCATTTTATTCGGATTGCTTTGATTTTTTGACATATAATTGACTAAATTTTTTTTAACATACAAAATACTCTCAAAACAGTGTTAACATTTTATAGTTTTTGGTAATATGTTTATCTTATGTTAAACTAAATAATATTAATATTATCCTCCTCCTCCGCCCCCTCCTTCACAATCTATAATTTTTAAAGCAAAGTTATTCCATCTGCTACGGACAACATTGATTTCCGACAAAATACCATTTAACTTAAAAAAAAAAAAAACGCGCCATTTCAATTTGTATTTTGAATTCGTGGAGAAAAGTCCGCACAAAATGCAAATCAAATATATATATTTCCTGTGACTCTTCTCTATTTCTATATAAAATAAATGTATCTCAAGCTTTGTTGAGATAAACGAAAAATGAAAATTTGTGTCTCCATTTTCGCATTCAAAGCAGGCACACACTCTATCGAAGAGGAGAGCTTTCTCGTGGTCAGACACTCTGTGAGACTGAGCCACCACAGAAAAGGGTCATTGGGATGCACAGACTGACAACTTAGTAGATGCCACCCATTTATCCTATCTCCCCTTCACTTTTCCTCACACCCAAAATCTCTCTCTATATCGACAAAAGTTTTCTAATTAAATTTTCCAATTTTCCTTGCGTTTTGCCTCAGCTGCTCTTACACTTTTTCCTATGACTATAGTACTCGAGTCGACTCGACTTGACTCAAACCCCCAGTTGTCCAATGTTATTACCGCACAAGAATACTCAGAGTAGTGAAATTGCAATCGAAATACACTTTTGGAAAACCCATGTTTTTTAACAATTTTTTTTTGTTTTTGATTTTGTTATTTTTTTTTTTTGAATTTTTTTTATAGATAGTTGGTCCTTATTCCATTTTCCAGATCGTTCCGGGTCGAATGGTTATGGTTTTGTGCATCCATTAGACATGAATGTCGATAAAAATGAAAAAGATTGTTGGTAGAGCCCCGTCCACCATCACGTAACGTAGGCCAAATTTTGACTTTTTTCTTTTTTTTTTATTTTTTTTTTCAAAAAAAAAAAAAAAACAAAAACTTTAGCCAGTTATGGTATTTTTCTTGCTTAGAAGTTGCGGTACTCTGCAAATAGCGAAAGTTGTCCTTTTACCAAGAAGAAAAAATATATGTATATATTTTTTTTGGATATAGAAAAATCCTCTTGCATGGGACATGTTTACATTCGCTTTCGAATAGACGCTGCCAACTGCCATTTCCTTGCTATATAGTTGTACCCCACAAAGAGAGGTCCATTCCAAGATGACATCGAGTTTATTTTCTTTCGTAAAGTAAAGCTAGTTACGGTCAAAGTATCTTAAGTTAGTTAAGAATTGAAAAATATTTGTCAAGAAGTTTTAGTTTTTTTTTTCCTATCTTTTTTTTTTTTTAGTTTTAAGACGAAAAGTTTTTAATTTTGTTTTTTTTTTTTTTTTTTGGTTCGTTATTTTGAAAGAATAACTTAAATGAAATTGCAGTAATATTGAAATGGTCCATCTTTTTGGTTGAGAAAATTTATATTCGTTTGATTAAGAAAAATATGCATGCATGCATTTAAAGTTTGTTTGTTTTGTTAAGAAAATAAAAATATATTGGGACACTGTGGCGTATGTGTAACAATTTTTTTTTTCGAAGAAAGTTTTAAATTTGAAGATTTTGTATGGGGTTGTGAAATTTTTAGGTTAAATAGAGCATGTAAAGCAGTAGCACAGGGAGAAAATGTAGAAAAAAATTAAAGTTAAAAAAAAAAATTTCAAAAACTTCCGAAATGAACATTTTTTTTTGTGGAATATAATGATACGACACATGTTTTCAAGGTATTATTTGATGCTGAATCTAATGACATAAAAATGAAGCCAATACGATTGGTTTTAGAAAAGTTGAAAACAAGGATGCTTGTCTATTATTGTCTTCAACAGGTAAAATATAACCGAAACCCATGTGAAAAACGTGATACACTTATGAAATTCGGTATAAAGGTTTAAGAGAAAGCAGAGACAAAGTACCCATGAAGTTCTTAAAAATATTTTTGAGTTATGTTTGAGAAATTAATCATAACAGCTGACATAAATTTTGCTCATTTTTTAAACTTGGTAAAAAAGTTTTATTTGTTATAAGAACTAAGAATCTCTAGAGTTTACAAAATTATCCTCAGTTTTTACTTGCGATATAGGTACTTGGTACTATATATCAAGTTATGCATTCGTACAAAAAAAAAAGTTGAGATAACATTTTTCCATGACATTACGATGGTAGAGAATGCCAAAAAATGTGTCCCGGAAGTCCGTCTGTCAGTCTGTATAAGGAGATACAGCGGATGAACCGATTGATGTCAAACTTGGTATGTAGCATTATTTGGCTACTCTCCAGAGGAGTTTTTGGAATTAATTTTTTTTGCACCAAAAATAACAGTACTTGTCATATACCGATTTTAGTAAAATTGAAATTGCTCAAAAATGGCTATAACGATTTTTTTTAAAAATATAAATGTTAGTTTTAAGACAAGGTCTATCTTTTAGTGAAAAATTTTTTTTTTTTTGAAAATCATTATTAACGATACCTGCCATAGAACCGTTTTTTTCAAATCCGATTATCTCCGAAACCGCTTATTCGATTTCAACTAAACTTTTTGTGAAGAAGCATTTATATAATTTAAATATAAGCCAAAAATAAAATTTTGAAAAAATAATTTTTGGATTTTTAAAAAAATTTTGAAAATTTTTTTTCAAAAATCAAATTTTCGAAAACGGGATGTTAAATTTTTTTTGGAATTTTGTGTTTAGATGTTGATCAGTTATTTCTAAAAAATGGCATACCAATTTTATTTTAAAACTTTTTTTCCCAAAAATGATTTATAAAAAACTAGTTTTTTAAAAAACGGCTCTAACGATTTTGATTTTTTTCTAAAAATGCATTTTAATATATCAATCAAAACTGAATATTTTTTTTTGGGGGGCAATTTGGTTTCAGATTTTATATTATTTTTTTAAAAAACGAATTTTATTTTTTTTTATTTATTTTTTTTTCTGTACCCATATAATAGTAGGTACCTACATTTTCCAAATCTATTATATATATTAAAGTTTGGTTTTGTGTACGTTCGCTAACCGGCCACACAGACTGACTCATTTTCTTAATTTTTTTTTGAAATCAAAGAGGCATAAGAGGAGAAGGTTTAAGGCAAAAAAAATTCAAGATTTTATAGGGTAAATAGGGGTAACACGACATTGAAAAAAGAGGCTATTTTCTAAACGGTAAGTCGTAAAGAGTTGACTTTTTTTTTTAAAGATAGACAAATTTATTCAATAGTTAAAAAAGGTATTGAAAAAATTCAAAAAAATTTCAAAACCAAGTTGTGAGGGTTTTTTTGCAGTCATAGACCTTCGACAAGAGACTAATTAGAGGTACGCAAAATTTTGCACAGAAATTTGAGTTACACCATGAGAAAGATATTTAAAAAAAAAAAATTAGGGGTCTAAAACGGATTTTTTTCATAGGCCCTGTATTTTGAAATAAAAATTTTTTAAAAACAACCTAATTTTTAGGGACATTTTTGAGTAGTCTTTTATTTTTTTGGAATTTTTAAAAGTCTGCAAAAAATCTCAAATTTATAGGAAATATAGGTTTTAATCATGCGCATGCATGTACAAACTTTTTAAATCGATTTTTGACCGAATAACGGGAAAAACAATTTTTTTTGTCCCAAGTTTTTTGGCCGTTTTTAACAGTTTTTTATTTTTATCTTTTTTTCTTCAATAGATAAATGAATGAAATTTACAGTGTAGATAGATAATGGGCAAGACTATATTTGTACAAAGTTTCAATTAATTTTGTAATGACAAATTTGAAATAACTGTAAAATAAAACTCTATTTTTCAACACGTTACATCTTTTGATCTGGAGCTTACAAAAATTTGATTTATCTTTATTGAGCATCCTGATAATATTACCTTTCATTTAATATATCACACATAACGCTACATTAACTACAAGCTTTACAATGGTAAATTAAAAAACTTAAAAAACGTTTTTAACATAGGCCACTTTTTTTTAAATTATAAAAGTGAATATTTTTAAATTAATTGGACGAACTTTTCAAGTTTTGATTTCCTTTTTGTATTGGGAATTATGACAAATTACAAAGTCGAAAATAGAAATAAATACAAGAAATGGCGGAACAAAGTCCGCCGGGTCAGCTAGTTTCTATATAAAAAGTCTTTAAAATTTAAGCAACTTGAACTCTAAGAGCAAGTTCGTGCGACCCAGTCGTGCATTTTATTTTTTAAAGAAATTATTGTAGGCTTTAATTTATGTAACCGAAGTGTTACTTTGGTTAAAAGTTATTTTATAACATCTTTTATTTATTTATCGTATGTATTAATGTTTTAATGTATTAATGTATGTATTAGTATTAGTGTATTTTCTAAATATTACAGTATGCCCTTTAATGTACTACGCTAGTTAAGCTTGACAATGTAATCTTTAAGAAAAATAAAAGTCAGTTCTTGTCTATCGTCTGAAGCGATAACATCGTGTTTTCTTTTAATTATGCAATATGTTTGGCCGTTTTACATTATGAAATTTGGAACTAGTACCACAAAAATGGGACAAAAATGTTACCCCAATAAAAATTGGAACAAATGTTTCATTTATAACAGAAATCAAGGATCTAAGCAGTCTATAAAAATATTTTAGGTGAAAGGGTGTTTTTTTTTTTTTTTGGCAAATAAGGAAAATCTGCGATATTTCCGATAAAAAAGAGGTTTATTAAAAATGTTGTCTTTCCAATGGGAATTACGGAAAAAAAAAAATAAGTCTAGGTATACATTTTTTTCATGTGAAAGGGTGTTGTTTTTATAGTTAATGTGGACATATTGGAAAAACTATGTAATAATAATGGTATCCTATTTAAATTCTGCAATTATGCTACTTTAAAGATTGGAAACAAGAATCTAAAGAGTCTACAAGAATATAACGGTTAAAAGGATATTTTTTTTGATGATTTTGTAAAATACGTTGCGTTTAAAAAGCAAGAAAAAAAAGTTTTCATAAAAAAAAATTAGGAACTATGTAGATTTTGCATGAAGGTTTTCATATCCATTATTAATAAGAATCAAAACAATGCAATGAAAAAAACATTCATATCTATGAAAAAATGGTATTTTTTGAGAAAAGGGAACATTTTGGTTTTTCGGTAGTAAGTTTGCAACTGTTATAATAATATAGGTTGACAGATGAAAAACAGTTACAACTTTTTTCAGAGACGTCAGATTGCTTTTTGATTTTTTGTACTCAGCATTAAAAATACCTTGACATCATGTATCATATGTGTTATAATACAATCATCTATTTTTGGAAATTTTGAAAATCTCCACGCTTCGCGCTTTGGCCTTGAAAATCGCGACTTGCGGACATGAGATTTTTCTAGACTTTTGAGGTATGTTATAGAATGCCAAAACGAAGGTATTGAGCAAAAAAATTCTATTAGCATTCAATCCGAGGTTTACCCCTTTTTTCACCTTATTTGACTGTATTAAAATTGAATTTAACACATTTCAAATATAGACCAGTGCCGAAGCCTTCAAAAACATTAAAAAGTAAAAAAAAAAATCATAGTAGAATGAAACCGATTGGAAAAGGAGGTGAATATGATACAAGTGAAAGGAAAAATAAATTAGGGGCGAGCCGAGTTCGGGAAGTGGGTGGGTTGAGTTTTTTATGGTAAAAAATGGTATATCTCGATTTCCGGCAAAACTACAAGTCCTATGGAAAAAAGTTGTCTGGCAAAGTTGTAGGTAATAAAAAGATCTATTACTTTTGTATCAACAATTTTTTCACATAACCTTAAAATTTAGGTGAAAAATTAAAAAAACCGAGTTTTTGGATTTTTATTTTTATCTTTTTCAAAAAAAAAGTTTTTTTTCTACGAAATTTGGTGACATCGTACCTTATTTAAAATATTTATTTATTCACCTTATTTTGACTAAATATCAAAAAAACACCCTAATTTTCAATCGAAAATTCACGTGTCAAAATATCAACTTTCTTCAAAAAGTCGATGGGCATTTTGTTCGTTGAAATATCTACTTTCGGATGATGAAAGAAAAAATTTACATTTGTACACTATAGTACATTTTATCGGAAAATGCAAAAAATTAAAAAAGCTTTAATTCGAAAATTTTTTTTTATCATTATTTAAAATTTTGGCCTATTTATTAAAATTAACACCTTAATTACTCAAAAACCATATAAAATTTTAAACGCAACATAAAATCTTACGGGTTTTCAGTAACTAAAGTGTAAATTATCGACCCTGGGCTAGTAAGAAGTTTCTGTATAACTTTGTAAATCTACATTCCACACAGTAACTTTTTCAAGACAAATTTTTTAATTTCCTTATAAAATTATTGAACTTGATTTAATTTATATACGAAATTTATAATATCATTACCTCTATGGATAAATTGTGAAATTTTATTTAGAAGAAAAATTGATTTCAAATGCGCCCTGTATGACAATATCATAAAAGTATCGACATCAATATAGCTATGAAAAATATTATAATAGACTCTCACCTAATTTGCATCCCATCATCATGCTACACTTACGTGATGCCATTTTGTTTTAAGGATATTATTCATCATATAAGAAAAAAAAAAAAAAAAACAAGAAAAAAAACATCACGACGAAGAAGCTATCGCAGGACGAGAAAACTCAGAACTTGCTTCGCGACAACGACGGGACATTTTCAATTTTGTATGCAATGTGAATACATTATATGATGATGAGATGCAAATTTCCTTGAGCAAATAATAATAATAAAACAAAAGGAACAAAACATAAAATCATGAGAGAGAAAAAAAAAATAGCAAAACAAAACAAAAATAGAAATGAAACAAAATTAATTAGCCTGCCACGATTTTATAGAAAAGCGCAACATGATGACTATGTCTTTTGTATCGAACAGCTGGAAAATTCTGATTTGTTTGATGGAAATAAGGAAATTGCATTCGCATTCTGTATATGTCAATTGTTTGATTTTCAATTCCCAGGGCCCTTACCGAAATGGTAAAGAAATAATAAAATTTGTTCTATTTCAATTGCAAATAATTCAGCAACCAGACCTCCAATAAAATTTTGGTTTTCACCTATGAATAGAGCTTAGAGAGACCTTTCTTTTGATATCTCACTCGATAGGTCTGTTCATAGTGAACTCATATCTGTAAACCAAAACTTGTTTCGAGACTTTGGTCCGCAGATATCCTCCTCCGAATGTAAAAAAATAAATTTTTGGATGCAAATATCTGAGCAACCAGAACTCCAATAAACTTTTGGTTTTCCCCTATGAATAGAGCTTAAATAGACTTTTCTTTTTATGATCACTCGATGGATTTGGAGGAATAACATTTTTAAGGCACCTTTAAATTACCTTCCAAATGAAAAAAAAAAAAATAAAAAAAATATGAAAATCTTTTTGCGTTTAACTTTTTATGCCTTTATAAACATCCAAAAAGATTTACAAATTTTTTAAACATAAAAATGTTAAATTGTTTTCATTCCACATGAACTAATTGTAATTGTTTTCTATTTTTATTTTTGTCATATTGTATCATTATCAGCTTCATAAAGTTAAAAAAATTAAATAAAAATCAAGACCCACCCTACCCCAGATCCATCGATAAATCCATTTATTTGCCATTCATCTCAATTTCATGTCAAAAAATTATTGAATAACAACCAACAAAAGGCTCACGAGATAACCCAACAATGATTCATTATGTCACTCTTCATACAATAATAGTATAACGTACCTATATCTATCTGTGTTTGTATGAGTATACTATATATATGTTAAAGCCATCAAAAGCCAAGCAACAACTCTAGAGCAATGTTAAATTACCCAAAGGACATCCAATGCGGGACTTATCCGATGGCAAATTTTAATTGATGGCATCGCCACAGAATTCGCACAGTGAAAAATATTGCTTCCGAACCCCGAAAAGCGTGTTGACTCAAAACCAACAATATGCACAATGGTATACACAAGCATCCACTCCACTGTATAGCAGCCAGCTTCTCTAAATATACATACATATATATGGAACCTGCATCCTTTCCCATCCAACCAACATACAGTAGCGAGCAAAAAAAATGCAAACGAAAAAGGTTAAAAGAGTTTTACATGATAACTAAGTCATTTTACATCGTTATGCTACCAAATTTGGCACACAATATTGAAAATGTTTTATTTTCACGAAACAGAGTCGATTTGTGGAATATCTTACTTCAAGACAATTATTTGGTCAAAAGTCTGCCTAAATATGCGTTTTTAGCCGAGCAAAAAAAATGCAAATGTGTAAAAAACAATAAAGTATAATGATTTATTCATATTTTTTGTTTATGTTTTTGGTTTTTTAGGTTCATATTTTATTAATATTTTGTTGGGAACTCTTTATTTAAAACAAAGGCGCGGATTTTTTTGGTATTGAGTCTATTAAAGACTATCATACATTTTATGGTATTTGTTCACATTCTGATCAAATTTGCTCCATCAGAACTTTGCAATTTGAATGCTTTCGCTTTCTAATCACCCGATCTACAAGATCCTACAAATTTTCTGTGGTATTGGGGTCTGAAGATCGCGTTAGACACTTCAGAACAGCGAAATTGGTCATTTTCAAAAAGCTTTTTTCTAACCGGCTGGTGTTTTTGGGGTCATTATCTTGTGTAAACAAGCTATTTTTGAGGCCAAACTTTGCGCAAGACGACCGGAAAAAAAAACCTTACAAAGTTTCAATTAATAGCAGAAAGCGGTTTGATTTCGCGAAGTGCCATATGCATTGGACAAGTGAAAAAGTGAGGTAGGATTTTTTTGAGCAATGAGAGCAAGTTCAACTTGTTCTTGTCAGATGGCTTTCACTGTCTGTGAAGGCCTCTAGGATACGATATAACCCTATTTATCAAGTTCCTGCTATTAAACACGGAGGAGGTGTGGGTTAAGTATAAAATACTCATGAAAAGAAATTAATAGTAAGTTTTTGTTTAGGGTTTGTTTTCTCGAGAAGTGTGTCACTTGTGCCAAATGAAAAGAATAAATCGGATGAATGCAGAAATGTGCAAGGACATTGTGGAAACCCATATGTTCCACATTTTTAGTCCAATATCCCCGAAAATAGCTTGTTTACACAAGATAATGACCCCAAAAACACCAGCCGGTTAGAAAAAAGCTTTTTGAAAATGACCAATTTCGCTGTTCTGAAGTGTCTAACGCGATCTTCAGACCCCAATACCACAGAAAATTTGTAGGATCTTGTAGATCGGGTGATTAGAAAGCGAAAGCATTCAAATTGCAAAGTTCTGATGGAGCAAATTTGATCAGAATGTGAACAAATACCATAAAATGTATGATAGTCTTTAATAGACTCAATACCAAAAAAATCCGCGCCTTTGTTTTAAATAAAGAGTTCCCAACAAAATATTAATAAAATATGAACCTAAAAAACCAAAAACATAAACAAAAAATATGAATAAATCATTATACTTTATTGTTTTTTACACATTTGCATTTTTTTTGCTCGACTAAAAACGCATATTTAGGCAGACTTTTGACCAAATAATTGTCTTGAAGTAAGATATTCCACAAATCGACTCTGTTTCGTGAAAATAAAACATTTTCAATATTGTGTGCCAAATTTGGTAGCATAACGATGTAAAATGACTTAGTTATCATGTAAAACTCTTTTAACCTTTTTCGTTTGCATTTTTTTTGCTCGCTACTGTATATGTATATAATACCGAAATTGTATTAATTCCACGGAAACACCGAATGTTATAAGCGTGATGCGAAGCCATCCGCATGGTTCCTGAAACAAACATACACACACACATATAAACAGGAATTCCTTTCTTGATTCTGTGTGATCCTGTGATGATGATGCCGGAAGATATGACATTGGTGGCGCTATAATCACGGATTTGTGCAACAACTTCATTAAAAATAATTTTTCGCTCTGAATCGAAATTGTATATCACATAACAACGCACTACCCCACTCTTGACTCTGGAGTCGCGTTCAGCAGGGTTCGCCAATGGATATTTGACATTTTGACAGCTCACCTTTCGCGATATATTGACAGCTGGTGATAATTGCATCTTTTATATGTGCAAAAATATGGTCTATATGGATGACATCGAAGATTGGTAACTCCAAAAAGTCCAAGGACATCCCACAGGAGGACTTAATTTTTGGTTGCATCGAGTTAAGATATTTTGGATTAAATGGATTTTTGTACGGGAATGAAAGATGAAGATGGAATAATTTCAAGATACGATTTTTTCTTGTTGAAATTTTGGTACACGGAGAAAAAAAGGGCAATTTTAAATAAGATGATGTCCACTTTAAATTCCGCAACCCGTTTAATTGCCGCTTAAAATAAGTGGTATCCACTTAAATTCTCTTAAATTTAAGGTGAACTTAATTTTAATGTGAATTTTTATATTAAAAAATCGACTAAAAATTAAAATGGCTACCAGTTTTTTTTTATTTTTTAAATGTTTTCACATAAAAATAGTATGATTTTCCTCTTAAATCAAGTGAAATTCTTTTAAATTAACGCATTCAAGAAATTAAGATGATTTGTCTACTTAATTTAAGATGGAAGTCATCTTGGCAAAAAATCATGCGGAAATCCGCTTGATTCAATGTGTAATCCGCTTGTTTTAAGGCAGTTTATCATACTTATTCCCAACGGTGAGATGGTCTGATGGTAAAGCATTCGCTTAGTTAGTTAGTTAGTGGCTGCCAGTTTGTTTTTTTTTTATTTAAATGTTTCCACGTAAAAATAAGATGATTTTCCGCTTAAATTAAGAGGATTCCTTTTAATTTTACGCATTCAAGGAATAAAGATGATTTGTCCGCTGAATTTAAGACGGAAGTCATCTAGGCGAAAACCATGCAGAAATCCGCTTAATTTAATGTGGAATCCGTTTGTTTTAAGGTATTTTATCATTCTTATTCCCAACGGTGAGATGGTCTGAGGGTAAAGTACTAGCCTAGTGACCCAACAGTTTTAGATTCGATCCTCAGTGGCTGCCAGTTTTTTTTTTTTTTAAATTAAAATGTTTCCACATAAAAATAAGATGATTTTCCGCTTAAATTAAGAGGATTCCTTTTAATTTTACGCATTCAAGGAATAAAGATGATTTGTCCGCTGAATTTAAGACGGAAGTCATCTAGGCGAAAACCATGCAGAAATCCGCTTAATTTAATGTGGAATCCGTTTGTTTTAAGGTATTTTATCATTCTTATTCCCAACGGTGAGATGGTCTGAGGGTAAAGTACTAGCCTAGTGACCCAACAGTTTTAGATTCGATCCTCAGTGGCTGCCAGTTTTTTTTTTTTTTTAATTAAAATGTTTCCACACAAAAATAAGATGATTTTCCGCTTGAATTAAGGGTATTTCTTTTAATTTTACTCATTCAAGAATAAATGATGATATGTCCGCTCAGTTTAAGAAGGAAGTCATCTTGGAAAAAAAATTAAGCAGAAATCCGCTTTATTTAATTTGGAATCCGCTTGTTTTTATGTGGTCTTTTTTCTCGTGCATGCTATAGAGACGTCTCAAATTCCGTTGATAATAAACAAACAAAACTATTCAGAAGCTCCAATGTTAACATATCATCCTTACCCCATTCTGTCGTGCGTCGCGTCGCCTTCATCGTCTGCAAGTAATTCAAACTACCAAGTTCTCTGGATGTGAACTTTCCCAGACGTGTACTTGCATTCGAGTAAAAATTATTTTAATTGGATGGAATTTTTTGTTGTTTTAAACACTTTGACGCAGAAAAAGCAATCAATTAGCAGAAGATAATAAATCACATTTTTAATTTCTTAATTTTTTTTTTCATATTAAATGTAAATTTTTGCAGCGTCTCTACTTTGTGTTTACATGAAGCGATAACGCAATTTCATTACTTAGAATTTTGTTACAAGAAACCAAACTATGTGACATTTGAATTTCCAGAAGTCGTAGAATGGGATTACAAGATCTAAGGAATCATTCGAGAATAGAACACTTGGAATTAATTAATTACGTATCCTTTATTCCTTTCACTTGAAAGTAAGTTTGCTCTAGATAAGGAATATCGCAAACGAAAAACACAAAAAACAAAAAACCTCTTGCTGACACTTAAAAAAATTTTCATAATTTTTTTGAAAAAAAAAACACCAACTTTTGGTTTATAATTGGTTGAACAAATAAAATCAAAGAAGAGTAGAAAAAAAAAACTTTTCTTCTGTTTTCTGAATCATATACCTTTCCAGGGTTAAAGTTCCTTTTTTTTATATTTTGTTTCATTTTATTTTTTTTTTAAGAGCCTGGGTAAGTAGAAGATTGTACATCTTCAGAATGGCAAACAAGATTCTTGGTGTAGATTTTAATATGCAAATGGATTTTCCAAACACAACCCGAAACAAGCAAAACCTCTTGACTATTTAGTAGCAGCCAGTAGAGTCATTCGTGGTGATTATGATGATGGTGATGGTAGCATTCAGCCATTCAGCAAATACATCGCAAAACCTCATCATTCATCATCTTTAACGGGTGCGACTTTCATGGTTTTTGTAGCGTTTTTTTTTTTCCTTCAACTTTTGTTATTCATTTTTATTTTATATACAAAATAAAAGAAGGAAAATGATAAGAGAAAAATTTCATAAATCCTTTAATAGAAATCCGTGCTCGTGAGTTTTTTTTTGTTTTTGTTGCCCTCTTCAAACTGGTGGAATAGAGTGTGAACAAGTCAGGGTTGGATGTGGATTAAGTGCCCTGAGAATTGTGAATAGTAACAAAACTAAGAGAAATTACATTAAAATTGTAAAGTTTAATGAAAATCCTAAGTGTGGATATTTATTAGTGCGGATGTACTATTTAAAACGAGAAGTGTAAACAGAACATAAAATGAACAAAAAACTAAAATAATATCTTTACCGTCGAAACAAACTGAGAAGCTCTCAAAACAACACAAACTTTTAAGAACAGTAGAAATCTCACAAGTTATAGCTTCTTATAGAAGTAATAACTTCTATAAAGCTTTCCTCAGATAAAATTTGCTTCTGGAAGTTATAACTTCGTTAAAAGCTTTTTTGAAGTTATTTTAAGAGGTTTTTCAAAAAGTTTTTGGAAATTTGGATAATCGTTACCCCTTAGTTAACTTAGGTGAAAAACTATTTTAAGAATCTTTTTTAACAGACTTACAAAATTCGAGTGATTTATGTTTTTGTTTTCTTAAAGATAGGTGCTCACGTTTCATTTCTGAGCATGTTTTCAAGAGCAAAAGTGCATAGCTTTTTAATAACCGCTGAAGCATCGCACAGCGATCAAAAATATTATGCTCGTTTAACGATCGAAACACCATTACCCAACTTACATACATTTCAGTTTCGGTTAAGGTATTACCGAAGCTACATTTCAGATTCTGGTAAGATTTAGTAAGGTTGTTGGGCATGGCAAAAACAGAATGTTATGCAAGTTGGAGCCTTTATAACAATGTCCTTAAAAGATCTATAAGAAGCTTTAAAGAAGCTTTACCGAAGTTGTAAGATTTGACATATTACTTGTTTAGTTCTTTAATACAAGGCTTATCAAAATTATAGAAACAAATACAACAAATAAAATTGTTGCTAGCGTCGTCAGTTTCTAAAACATCGGTACAGCCGGCAGTTAAAGAAATTGGCTAACAAAGTCTTTTCGAAGATCAAACTTCCCCTGGGGGGGGGGGGGGTCCGGTATCCAAATTATTTTGGGGGCCCCTCCCATCTTTATATAATTTTTTGGAAAAAAAAGTTTAAAGCTGTAATTTTTTAGCACGTGTTAATCAACTTCTAAAATAATAATTATCCCACTTTTAAAAATTTCATAGTTCAAAAAAATTTTTTTTTCCAAAATTTAATTTTTAATTTATATTAAAGCTATATAGTAAATACTCTTGTAATTAAAACTTCATTGAAATTGAATTTGTGGCTTGTAGCCACGTGAAAATAATTTTTGAAAAAAAATATTATTGGAAAATTCGATATCTTGGCAAGATAGGGGCAGTGTAGTGCTTGATTCAAATTCAGAATCCCAAAGACCATTAGAAAAGTAGATATAATTGAGTTTCTGTGTAAAATTTTTTCTCTCCAATATTACTGTCATTTATGGAAAAATCGATCCTAAAAATCGTATTTTTATTTTTTTTTTTATTTTTCTCAATGTTTTCTGAAATAAAAGTGTAATTTTTATACGTAACCTCAAAAAATATTTTAATCTAAATAACGAAATTCTAAACATTTCAAAGATCAAAAAATTTTTCGGTAACTTCTTTGATTGATAAATAATATTTTGATAAAACAACATTTAAAATAAATAAAAAACAATAAACCCAATAAATCTCATTTTTTAATTTTTCTCAATAATTCTGAGGTTATTTAAAAAAAGGTTAAAATTTTAGATCTTTTTACTACCCCGCAATTTGTTTGTGGGCAATTTATTTTTCCCTTTCAAATACCATTTATTCAAAATTTTCCCACCACCCTTATGTTGATAATAATTTTTTTCAACTTTAGTTCCTTATACAGACAGATAGACGAACTTGCGAGACCTACTTTTGTCCTGATTTGCGTGTCTTCAAATTGAAAAAAGTGATTACAATGTTGAAGTTGTCGTAGGGAAAAAAAAACTATCGATGCGAAGAAATATAGACGCGTCACGCGTGCACAAAAAACAATTATCTTAACAATTTTAATAATAAAATATTTTAAGTTTATAGTTTTTAGTGAATGTTTTTGCACGCGTCTTGTGCTCTGTATCTTTGGGGGCCCCTATATCCCGGGGGCCTTGTTACATGGATACAGCTGATACAGCGGTAGCTACGCCACTGAGGTTAACTAACCGAAGCTTATCCAAAAAACAAGCTTTCTTCTGTTTAAATTTTTAACAGTATGTATTTTAACAACTTCTAAGAAGTTGTTAAACAAGTTCGAACTTCTATAAGCAATTTGTTTCTGAAGAAAGCCTTATACAAGCTTCTACCTGCTGCGAGATCGTGTAAGTTATGTAAACTCTTGTATTTATCTGCAGTCACAGTCACTTTTTAAGCTTTTTATCAAACCAGGAGTTTCGTTGCAGTAACCTCTGACCTCTAATGGCCACTGGATTTCTATACTTGCTACTGACTACGTGGAATTTAAGAGGTTATTCCAGACGCGATGGGAAAAAGACGAAAATTGATAAATTAATTTTAATAGAATTACGTTCCACAATTTCTTCTTCTTCATTCTTATTGATCTACTTGAGAATTTCCAATAAAAAAACTGTGGAATATAGATTTCTGTTTGACAATTTTCCATAAAAGTTACTCTCTCAAAATTAAATCCCTTTTTATCCCTCAAAAAGAACTCCATGTACAATTTCATATGAATAGACATCCACTTTATTGCCCTTCAGATCAATTTCTATAGCCATTATTAATCCCTTCTGACTGACCAAACCAGACCAGACCAGACCAGACCAAAAAGCCTAACAGTCTTTCCTCATTTCATTATCTCAAAGTCTAAAGATGTTGATTACTCTGCAAATTTTCAACACAACCTCAAAATTCAAATTCAACCCACACCCTATAGCAGCCATACCATCCACAACATCCATCAATATTCCATCTCCTCTCTCTCTCTCTCTCTAAAAAAAAAAGCTAGAAAAGATTTGTTGCCTCATATGGTAGTGCTGATAGTGCCAAATCAAAGGTGTGGAAAAGATGAATTCATGTGTTGT
Source organism: Episyrphus balteatus (assembly GCF_945859705.1). Lineage (NCBI taxonomy): Eukaryota > Metazoa > Arthropoda > Insecta > Diptera > Syrphidae > Episyrphus > Episyrphus balteatus. The sequence goes on from NC_079136.1 coordinate 115,504,856, forward strand.
GTGCTATCTAGTTTGGTGTTCCACAAATCTTTCCTGATGCTCTATGGCTATTATTTCCCTTCTTTTAGTAGAAAACTTCTATATAAACTTAGAGTGTTGGTTAGACCCTTGCCAACAACAACAACTGACACTTCCAACCACACCAACAACACCGCCAAGCAGATCTCAATTTCGGTTTGGTTTTCAACTCAGTGTTTCGTATGAATAATGAGCAACACCATAACTTCCCCGCATAAAAGAGGGGCGATGGTGGAAGTGTTGGTTTCCCTACAAAAAGTGCAGTGCAAAACAAATGAGGATACCCAAAGGAGTCAGGAATCAACTCACATAAATAAACCCAAAGTACAGAGAAGAGGTGTATTTTCTACGAAACAAAACGAACACTAGGTAACCTTAGAAGAATGGTTAGCATTACATTCACAATATGAAGGTGTACTGTTTGGTATATATGGATTTTTGTTCAGATTCCCAGAATTCCTGTTGAATCTCAAGTGCAAGGGCATCCTTTTGGGTTGAAAGTATAGGGATATGGCTTTGGTTTTTTGTTCTCCTTGTACATTGGAAAATATCCTAGAAGCAATGGAAGTGAGAGGTGAAGCTGAAGGTTGAGGTAATAAAGAACAAAGTACATTACCAATGCACTAGGACAGCATCCATATAAGACCAACCAACGCCAAACGACGACTACAAGGACGACGAGGAACCACTTTATTTTATTTAAATCGCGATTGAATACGGATTTATGGCTGCTACATGGAATGTTATAGCAACTTGTGGTTTTGAATTTATGCCTTTGGAATGCGTTTTTCACAGTTTTCATACAGTAGTTATTGCTGAATAAAAAAGTAATATGCATCAAGCACACATCCACACCTTTTGCCCGTCAATATGGTATCCGTTTTTATTATGTGCTTTTCATACGAATTTGAAAATTATTGTGTTGGCTGAGTTTTGGAATTTTGGACTTTGAAACTTATGGGGAAAAATGCAGCTGAGTATATTTTTAGTAACAGAAAATGATGGTCGAGGTCATCGTGGAATTTATCCATCAACTTTTTACACTCCACACAACCTAAGGTCAAGCATTATCTATACTTCTGAAATTCAGTTCTTCCAAGGTTCTAGGTACAAAAGTCCCAAACGTGTCCCGAACGTATTCCGAATGTGTCCTGAACGTGTCCCGAACATATCCCGACTGTGTCCCGAATTTGTCCCGAATGTGTCCCAAACGTGTCCCGAATGTGTCCCGAACGTGTCCCGAAAGTGTCCCGAACGCGTCCCGAACGTGTCCCGAATGTGTCCCGAATGTGTCTCTAACGTATCCTGAATGTGTCCCGAATGTGTCCCGAATGTATCCCGAATGTGTCCCGAACGTGTACCGAATGTGTCCCAAACGTGTCCCGAATGTGTCCCAAACGTGTCCCGAATGTGTCCCGAATGCGTTCCGAATGTGTTTAATCGCATTCTTCGTAGCAGTCCTGTTGAGAAAGAACAGTACCCTCACCTTTCGTGGCTGGGCTGTCCTCCCGCTCTCTATTTACCAAGTACGCTCACTATACCACTAAAAATATTTACGGTCATGGTTACATGGATTTTTTATCCTTTTCAAATTCCTATGTAATTTGACGAAACAGAATACTTTTTTTATTAGAATATCCTAATATACTTCTTCCAAAAATCCAAATCATATCATAATTGCATCAATTTAAATGCAAAAATAATAATAAAAACAAAAAAACAAAATTACAAATCATCTTTTTACATCCAAAAAATAGTCTCAAGAGGAATTTATATAAAGTGCAAGAAACACAGAGTCGAGAGAGAGAGATTACTGCAGCAAGATATCCTTAAACAATCAACGCAAAGTCTCATCCTAGAACCCAATTGACTGTGCGCCCTCAAGTGGAAATCGATATATTCAAAAGCTCCTCCAAGCAAAAATGCCTCTAGAAATGAAAGGATAAGGAATTTATGCAAAGTCTCGTCCTTTCAAACATCCTATCTATGTGTACGATGAGTATCTATATAACACCAAAAACAAAATCAAAATGTGTGTGGTATAAAATAGTATATATAGAAGTGTGGTATAGACGACCATCAAGGAAAATGAATGAAGAATATAGCAAATGTGCGTCAAGAGGATTGAAAAGAAGAACAAGAAGTTGAAGAGGAAGAAGTAATCATTCAAAGCCACTTCATCTATCATGATGATGGTAATTCAATGCGATAGATGCGGCTTTAAGCTTCGAATTTTGTGCATTTCAGCCGATTATAGCTTTTCATCTTGATTTGAAAATTTGCAATCTTCATTCGATTTGGTATTATGATTTTGAGATGAGCAATGTTGTTCTTTTAAAAGGATTTAAATGGATGTTTTTTTTTTTTTTTTTTTTTTTTTTTTTTTTTTTTTTTTGATTTCTCATATTAAAAAAGAAGCATCTTAAATGGTTGAAGAACTTTTATCTTCCATAATTATCAATCAAGAAAGGGAACAGGGAAAATTCCTTTTGTATTAGTATTTATCATTAAGGACGAAGAGAAAAATTCTTTTCTTATTTTTTCCTTCATAAAAAAAATTGTATCCGATCAATTTATGTTTGTTTTTTGTTGTTTGCTGAATAGCTGAATTGTTATATAAGACGGTCTCTTTTCTTCCCTTTTTAAACTATACAACAAGCCAAGTGTATTTCTTGATTGTTCAACATGGAGTTTTCACAGTGCATCCTTTATTTTTTGTCATTGAAGTTGTTAAATCATCCATTCATTGTCATTATATATAATGTGCTGCAACACAAAAGATGAATAGATCGTAGTTTGTTTTTTTTGCTGACTTATTTTTTGTTTTTTCTCTTGGAAGTTGTTTACATTCGAAGGATAATTTTATGCAGAGTAAAAAAATTGTATTGAAATGGAAGAATATTTTGTTTTTCTACAGTAAAATGCAACGAAATAAGATTTATGTATGCGCTGAATAGAGTGTTTGGCAGAATTAAGCTGGCATGTGGAAACTAATTTGCCATCAAACTTGAATGGTACAAGAATTCTTTTGTCTTGTAATGAAAATATCTTCAATCAAGCGATGCAGATGCAGTTCAATCTAGCGTTAAGGTCATTATGGTGGGTGAATGAGAAAACAATTTGATATTCTAATTAATGTAAATGTTATTGGTGAAAATATAAGCTTTGAGCATGAATAGATACGTTTGAAGTATTCTGCAGCTTATGATGAGAAATAATAATTACATAAAATTCGAGATAATCTTTAATTAGTAACGCGCTGAATGTAGCTGAATATAAGCTTTAATGTTCGAAATTTCCATTTGATATTACATGTGGTTACAATAGTGATCGTCTAAGTGATAACCTAAAAAAACTGGGACATAATATAACCAGCAACTGAATAATGCTGAATTGGGTCACTTATTAATCAGAAATGCTTTAAGTTTTGCTGAATATAGATGGAGATGGTTAGATTAGCCAACTGGTAGCTCGTGAAATGAAAATCAACTGATTAATCACCTTATTACTAAGTAATTCAGAACACTTCAAACTAGCAATGCGCTGAATACATTCTTAAATGATTAAATTTGTCAACTCACAACTTGTTTTACTCAAATCGTGATGAATCAAATGTTTTAAACAATATTTAAGCAGCAACTAACTGAATCCAAATCAAAATTGCTACAAACGCAATTTCCCCTTCTTGTAACTTGAAAACTTGAGACGTTGAATAATTCGAAAATGGCTGAATATGGACTGAAATTTACGGAAAAGAAAAGTGAAAGCTTTTGTGATTAAAGTCGTGATAACGCCCGTAGTCATTAAAAATTATGGACACTTTTTATTTAGCAACACGCTGAATATTGAATTAAATGGTCCAAATTGACAACCGATTACTCATGTAATAACTAACGAGTTAAACAAAGTGTTTGAATATTTGAAAATTCGTTATACTTTTTGATCATTAGTAAAAGTCGGTACATAGAAAATTTGTGTCATCATTTAATCAGCAATGTGCTGAATATAGGCTTAAATAATCAAAACTCATATTTTCATAATGTAAAAAACTTAGTGGAACATTATTGATTCGGAATTTCGGTTGACATTAAATCTTATGTAAATATTATCAACTGTGGAACGTATTTAATTTTGTTAAAACTAAATTCTTAATAGCGAAATTAAGTCAAATAAAAAATGAATATAGTGGATTGTATATATCGTAATTTGACATTGAATTGTGCAGTGATTCTTAAGTAAAGAGCTGAAATTGTGGATCGTATTCGTATGCATTCATATTTTTGAAAAAGTTAAAAAAAATAATATAATTATAAAATTCTCAAATAAATATTTCGCCGGTCTCATAAGAAAACCTCATAACTTTTTTTCAAAAATGACTTTTGAATGCCATTCTTTAGAAAATATGTCAGCTGAGCAACCCAGAAAATTTGGGGTCATTCCGAAAACTCAAAATAGACTAAAATTCAAATTTTGCACAGCCCGTTTCTTCCCAACTACTCTGTTGTTTATTTACTCTTTCGTCTCTCCTGTAAAATTTTGATTTTGGGAGTTACGAGGTTTTCTCATGAGACCGACGATTTGTAATAATTGTGCAACGTATCTACTTCTCATACAAATTATATGTTTAACGTGTTTATTTAGTGAAAAGCTCAAAATTGTGAATGAAGCCTTAGTTCCTTTGGATATTGAAGGGAGGTGGTAACGATAAACGTCTGCAGCCGCTTTCATCTGGAATTTCTCTAAGTTAGCGTTGGGCGCCATTTGATGCAAGAGGTTAATGGTAAGGAATGGGTAAGAAATAGAACAAGCCCTAATAGATACCAGAACATTATGGGGTTGGGTTCGATATCCCGCTTTTTATATTCCCGTTTTTTTAAATCCCGCTTTTAAAATCCCGTTTTTCATTATCCCGCTTTTTCTAATCCCGCTTTTTAAAATCCCGATTTTTATAATCCCGATTTTTTAAAATAAAACAACTAGTTTTGCTTGCAAAATCGGGATACTAAAACAAATTAAATAAATTGCACGACTGGGGTTGCACGTACTTGCTCTTATGCTTAAAGTAACTCTAATGTTAAAGTTTTTTGTTTTTATTCAAGAAATTTAAAATTTGATATTTTGAAGAAATTTCAAAAGTAGTATACAAAAATTAAATCTGTTTTTATAATTAATTAAACACCATTTTAAATGATCTCTTACAAAAAAAAAACAAGCATGCCATTTTATTTCTTATAAAAAGGTATTTTTAGAAAAAAAAATTTGAAAATCGTAGGAGCCGTAAAAAAATAATTTTTAATAAATAAAAATTTTCTAACATTTTTCAAAAAAAAGGTTGTTTAGCCATTTTGAAGAAATAATTAATTTACACATAAAAACGAAATTTAAAGATTTTTCGTCAAACCGTTTTCAAAAAATTGATTTTTCGAAAAAAAATTTTGAAATATTTTTAAAAAATCCAAAAGTTTGTTTTTTGAAAATTGTCTTAAATTTTAATATTACTTTTACTAAAACGCTCTTGTATAAAAATTTTCGTTGAAAGCGGATTAGTTTTGTACGAGTTATTCATAAATAAAAAAAAAAACCGTTCTATGACAGGTACCGTTAATAACGGTACAAACAATATTTTTTTTATTTCAAAACTTGGCTCTTATGTGTAATACTACACACAAAAATTTTAATCAATATCGTTAGAGCCGTTTTTGAAAAAAATTAACTTTTCTTTTTGCGTTATATGGCAGGTACCGTTAGTTTTAGTCATATAAATAAAATTCCAATTTCCCCTCTAGGGAATCACCCAAAACTGCTAAATACCAAGCTAAATACTGCACTCGTTAAGGCTGCAGCTCCAGATAGAGACAGACACACAGACAGACAGACAGACAGACAGACAGACAGCCAGAATTGCCGGACCCACTTTTTTGGCATTCTCCATTATCGTAATGTCACGTAAAATTGTTATCTCGAGTTCGATTTTTTTTACGCATCCTAAACTTGCCCTATAGTACCTTTATCGCAAGTAAAAATGAGAGATTGTTCTCAACGCATTTAATTAAAACCTTTAACAAAAAATATAATATATAAAAAAATAAGTAAAAGTAAGGAATGTGATATTAAAAAGAAATCAATTAACAAACTAATATTTACTTTAAAGTTTCAGAAGAACAATCAAATCGTGATAATCCCATAGATTAATAATAACATAAAATGATCACAACAACTTAAATTAAGTACACACTACATAATCAAAAGAAATTTAATTTAAATATATTTCAACTTATTTTTGGATGCATTTCAACAATTTTGATATTTAAATAAATGAAATTTCTTTTACTTGTGAACTCAATTTAAGGCTTTAATCATTTTATGTTTTTATATAAAAGAAATAGCGTTTTCATAATGTGTTGAAGGTACATATTGTGTACTGTGTAGGCTTTACAACGCAAAAAATCAGTTTTACTAATTTTTTGTCTATTTCTCATGATTTTTTTATTTGTGAATTAAGCATGTATTTTGTAAAAAAATCGGGATTTTCGGGATTTGAGGGGATTTTAAAATGCGGGATTTCAGAAAACGGGATTTTAAAACTTTTTTTTCGGGATTTTCGAAAAACGGGATTTTAAAAAGCGGGATTCCGATAGGCTCCCAACATTATGATCTCAGTCGATGAAGCATGGGACTTTTAATCTAACGATTGTATGATTAGATCATTTGTTGAGCGCCATTTATTTAAAATCAATAAATGAATAGCAAAAATGATTACACCAATATGCGAGATCAAAATAATTCTTCATTTCTAAAAACAGCGCATTCAGAAACAAATCATTTAATGAGTAGTATTTTTAGAAATATATCATTGAAAATAGAAAGAACCCAATAAGAAAGTTCCACTATTTCTATTCACCTACAGGCTAAACCTCATACAAACAAGCTTTCAATTTACCATATAAGACATAGTCTCTCCGGTCTCTTTACAATTAAATTCTAATCAGCCTGAAGAATATTACACACATATCCTAAATAATAATGCCCGCACAATATAGAACGTGTATTACAAAGTAAATGGCTCGTGAACTTGAACACAGAATTAATTAATAGAATCCTCCTCCATACAAAATTCCGCATCCCAACACCCACATCTACCCAAATTAGAGTTTCTCTCTCACATATTTATATCCTCTGTGCATATATATGTTGCCATCGTCCACCCCCACTGCCACCTCCAACCATCTTCACGTTCTTCCCCTAGCCTGCGGCTATAAAGTACAATATAGTCCAAGGTAAGCCATGATTACTTTGAACATGGACCGCGGCGCTACCATCGCATCGCACACACACAAGTTACACAAGTTAGCAAGAACTGCTGGAACGGCTGGATTTCCATTCGAAACCAAACAAGGACAACGAGATGATGCGATATCCCCAGATAAGATTGCATCTGGAAAATTTTTATATAAAACTGTTTGAAAAACGTGTGCAGGCAGGAGGACGGACGACATGCGAATGGAACCTGGGCGATGCTTTTGGTCATGGTCAAACCGATCTCCATATGTGTATATAGCCCACCACATGTGTTATCTGTTTTTGGGTTTTTGTTCGTGAGAGAGCGCTCGACGAGCTCTGTGCTGTGTTGAAATGCGACAGGACCTCCATTTGCACAATTTGGTGAGTTGCCCACGGGAACACAAATTTTTCACACTTTATCCTTGGAATTCTTTTGTCAGCTAGGAGCCAGAAATAGCAAAACATTCACATTTAGTATCCTTTTTACTCTCTCTCTCTCTCTTTCGCAGTTCAAATTTTAGGGGGATTCAGGATTTGGGTATAGAATAAATTCTATTGCCTTCGAGGCATGTGTGTGCAATGAGGGTTTTTCATTACACGCTAAACACACACAGACTGGCAACGATGAATAGCACAAAACTCAATCTCAGAACACACATTTGCCCCGCACATCACCAAAAAAAAAAAAAAAAAACGTATATACGGATCCTTTAGAGATGAGGAAATGATGATGATGACGACGGTGATTTACATGTAGAATTAACGAGTTTTCGTTAACTTAAGTAGATTTGCACTTATTATTCAAAGTTTGTCTACTACACAACGACGACGATGATGACGACAACGACAAGGACGAACAAAACTTACACTTTTACACACTATGCACAAGAAGATGGAGATAAACTTCTGCAGCACTTTTCATATCTTTGTGCAGTCGTGTAAACTCTACACACTCATCTCGTCTATGGTAAGATAGATATGTGTGGATCACGGTTAAGTGTGGTTGTCCGATTTCGTTCAAAGCAGCATGTTACCTATCTCTTTTTATACGTGTAGATTATATACAACTTTTGAAGAAGGTAGAAGAAGAAGGATAACTCAACAACACTGCTCAGTACGATGACGATGGCCAGTTTGCTTTTGCAATTTCACTATATACCAAAAGGTACCACGACGATATCCTTGTTAGACGACATCAGTCTTTTTTTTTTTTTTACCTCTCTCTATTCAAGAAGAAATTCAAAAAAAAGAACGACAAAAAAATAACCAAACTAAAAGCATAAAAAGGTTGACGATTAAAGAGATGAGAAATGCATTTTGTAGCTTGAGTTCAATGGTGAAGTGAGTTAGTACTACTCGACACTTGAGTGATGTTCTCACTAACAAGATTTACACACAAAAAGTGGTGGTACTTCAAAGGCAAAAAAGAACGACATAGAGAGAGAGAGAGAAAAGTGCAAGAGTGATATACAAATGGAGTCGTTAACATTGGTTCTTGGGTTCTTGAAGAAAACTTCGATGGTTTCTTTTTTTTTTTGTTGTGTCTTGTGTTCTTGTTAGCAGAGATAAGATGGGAATTTCTTGAAGGACAAGTTCTCTTGAAGAAAAGTCAAGCGTTTTAATGAGCTCAGAAGGAATATCAGATTTGTTCCTTATCACCTCACACATTTTATGAAGATTGTATTTAGGATTTTTGAGATTGGGATTGATTCATATGGTTGAGAGATTTTGATGTTAATTTGTTTCGAGATTCATATTACTGTAAAATATTTTCTCATTCTTATTGCTTTACTGTCAGTTTACTGACTTTTATTAAATGGCGCCCAACGTGGGACTTTAATCTGCGATAGTTAGAAGGTCCAATGTTTCATCGGTTCTGGTATCTTGTCGGAATTGTTCCATTCCTCATATCAGATGTACCTTTTACCTCCCACATCAAATGGCCCCAACGAAGGATCCGACCGAAGTTTAAGAGTGTCTTGTCTCATCAATTAAAATAGTTGGGTTAACCTATAGGTAGTCAAATTAAATATAAACACGCTTGAGAAATGCCAGATAAAAGATGGCATTGCTAATGTAAAGCATTCCTGAGTTCTTCAAAGGGTAGGTACTATAAGGCTTAGTTCGCAATTTTCAGCTTGCCTTCCTTCTTTAAATGCAAAAATAGCCTTTGTCCAATATAATCTGAGTTTCCAAAGCCTATTACCAATTCATAACTGTTTACCTTCATTTTATTGGTTTATATCAAATGGCGCCCAACGTGAGAGTGGGACCTATGATCCGCAGATAAATAGCAATTTACCATGAAGTAACATTAGAATTTAAATCGATTGCCACATTCCAGACAAGAACTACTTAAGCACTGTCTTTTGTGTTTAAAATAGCCTCTAACTTTTATTCGTGCCAAATACTTTTTTTTATTATCTACTGCTTCCAAATAAGGTATGCCGAATGTAATTTTCGGAGCAGTTCCATTCCTACTACATAAACTTAATTTGGTTGCCTTGAATGAAATGGCGCCCAATGTGGAATGAGAACCTTCGATCCCCAGTTAAGAGCCTTATAGATTTTACCAATAAAGATACCAGTCATCATTAATAACGATACTGAGATCACATCAAAAGTTGAAAAAGTGAAGGTTTTGGCCAACAACTTCGAAGAAAACTTCACACCTAACCCATCTACAGATCCGTGCGTCTCACTGATCCAATTTAGATCCCTTCATCTTCAACTCCCTTCGCCATTAACAAAAATCATTTTTTCTTTTCTGTCTTCCAGAAAATTGTCCGTTCAACTTGAAAACTGAAAGTCCACAGTTAGATCCATTGTCGCTCAAGGTTTGAAGCTAAGGCTAATCTTCTGTGATCAAACTGAGCAAACTTAGTGCCAGAGCCTCCTTTTTTAGCACGATTCACTAGCATTCACTTCATCAACACAGCGCCAACCTAAGCTGCCCAGCTAGTCAAACCCTGTAAAAATCTGTTCATAGGTCATGTAATAGCAGCTAAATACACCAAGATCTACCGTGTATTCACTTACAACGAGTTGTTCCAATCCATGCCGCGCTTAAAGATAGTGTTAGAGAGGGCTTACTTTGCTTTCCATCGATTATATTCTCTACTCAAGAAATGAAACTGCTTATCACAGATGCAATCACCTTAAAGATTTCGTTAAACCTTCTTTCAAGTTACAAGAAGTATTAGTGAGATTCGATAAAACTTTTTTAAGTGAAGAAGAAAAAACAGACTTCGGAATAGCTTCGAGCAGTTTATATATGAATGATTAACCTTTTTTTTTAGCTTCTTTAAGATTTTATAGGGACCTTCCTAAACAAAAATTGATTTGTTACAGGTTCTTGAAAAACATAACCGAAGAAGCTTTACCGAAGTTTAAATGGAGCTTCTGTAGCTCTGTATACTCAAACTTTTATGTTTCTGGAAGAAAAGCATTTAAAAAACCTTTTTTTTAGCAATTTCCTCAAGGAATTCGTTTAAGCTTCTTTAAAGTTGTTGACAAGAAGTTTAAGTCAGCTTCAATAAAACTTTTTTATGTGAGCTTATAGAAGAAAAATAACTTCAGAATAGCTTCAAACAATTTATTTATGAAAATCATTAAAACTGTGAAGCTTTCTCTAAGTTTTTAAAGACTTTAAAGGGACTTTGTTTAAAAGAAGTCAACATTTATCATTAGTAACTATTTATAGATCATACTCAAATACCGGAACGTCTCTTCGTTTAATTAAAACAAAACCACATAATGTTTATATATATTTTTTGTTAATTTTTATTTAATTTATATTCTATTATTTATATAAGGCTAAATTTAGTGTTTACATTGTGTGTGTGTCGTTTTGTTAATGTATTTTTTCCTTATTCCTTCGTTATTTTTGAAACATTTTTTTCTTTTCCTTAAAAAAAAAAAAAAAAATTAATATAAACGCAAATTAATTTATACTATTTTTTGTATATATATATTTAATTTTTTTTATTATTTTATTTATTTTTAAATATTAAACTTAATAAAAATCAACAAGCTTTTTTTTCATTTATTTTTTTTTCTTTGTTTTTGTCAAATCACTGATGGGTTTAAATAAATATACGACCCTTTTTATGATGTAGTTTTCCACTTTGCTTTAAAAATTTTTGTTTTTTTATTTTTCAGCTTAAAAATATTTAATTTTTTTATTTGTTTTAATTTATATATTTTACATTATTTCTGTTTTTTTTTTTTTTGTTGTTTCTTTTAAATTAATTTAAATTTTCTTTTGTTTTTTGTTTTCTTTCTTTGTTTTTTGAACCCTGCATGATTTCTTTTTGTGTTTTTTTTTATCTTTTTTTAAATTTTTAATACATAATTGAAATTTTTTTTATTTATTTAAAACTTTATTTTCAAATAACTATACAATGTTTTTTTTTTTTTTTTTTAATTTATTTATATAAATTGATTTTTTATTTTTGTAGATATATATAATTGTTTTTTGTTTTAATTTAAATTTCTCGGATATGTTAAAGAATCTTCCATTTTTCTCTGTTTTTTTTTTATGCATTTTATTTGGCAGGCGAGGCAAATTAAGGGGGCGCGTTGGGGGCGTATAGAGAGAAATGTTTGCCTTTAGAGCGATTTAATCAAATTAAGCGCAGCAATAACACCAAAAAGCAGTCCATAATAAAAATTAAGCCTTCGAATTGATGATGCTATTCCAGTACCCAGTTCGTCATCGCCTTGGGCGGGCCATCCAAAGCCAGTGCCAGTGCCAGTCTTATCTGGGGAGGATTTTTGCTCAGATAAACCAATGTCGTTTAGGTTGGATTGGTATCTAGTGTCTTTGGATGGTGAAATGGATTTTGAAAAAAAAATTTTTTTTTTGAAAAAAAAAACAACAAAAAATAATGATGAGAGAGAGATAGAGAAGGGTGGGGGTCTACAGATACCTAACCTAAAAAAAAAAATTTAAAAAAACTTACTTTTATCCATGCCAGTGCCTAGATAATTAGACCGAGATGGATCCTGATTTTGTCCATAATGATCCCATCGTGCCTCTGTTGTTTGAATACCAGAGGACACTGTTGTCGGTGGATACGACACTGCAAAATAGGAAAAAAGAAAGAGACAAAAAATATCCCAATTAAAATAAATGCAATCAATTTATGGTGCCCGCCAGTGTGGTTGCAACAAAAATATAAAAAAAAAAAATACATATACACACTTTTGTGCGGGAAAGCCACATTGCGTGAATAATTAAAATTTGATTATTGGTCTGGAAATTATGTAAAATGCTAATTAACAACCAAATAATTGTGTGTCTACTCTCCATATCCACCAGAGATATTACCACATTAAAAAAGGATGTTGCAGAGAGAGATGACTAACTATTTCTCTCTCTTTCTTGAATGTTTTTTTTTTTAATTTTGTTGGAGGGCACAAAATCAATGTTTCACACACGTGGTGAATGCAGGCATATATTTTGTCCCTAGATGCTACCACGCATTCGCCATTGCCACCACACCGCCATCATTGATTGATGCCATTTGCATGTTCCATTGTCCCGTATCTAGGATATAGTGGAGACAATCATGTGTGTTATCCTTTTGTGCAATGTATGTGGATGGATGTGGCTGGCATTCGTGTGGATCAACATTTTACGTTTCATTGACTTTGTTGTGTGTTGTGATAGTGGAAAGTGGATATAAGCGTATTGGTTGAATGCTCAATCTGAATGCAATGTGTGTAACAGGTAGACGACTGTCAAATGTCTGGTAGTGCCTATGAATCTAGTTCGACTCTAGATATTGTCAATGCAATGTCAATTGTATTATAAATTTTCATGTAAATTGAATAGTGTGAGTTAGGAAATGATAGAAAATATGTAAAGTTTTTTATATTTTTTTTTTTTGTTCAGAAGTGGGATATATTGGTGTTAAAAGGGTTTTAAAATTGATATAGTGTTGAGACAGATAGAGAGGTTAGGATTTAGAGATGATTGTATAGGGTTTTATTTTGATATCAGTTATTAAATTGCATTGCAATTTATTTGAAATGGAATTAGAAGGACAGAGTGTTATGAATTGTGTTTGATTAAAATTAATAGTATTTTGCAACCAGTTGGTTGTGAACATTTTGTGACATTTTATTTTTTCCTCTGAATATAACAGTTGCTTACACTATCACAGTCAAATTTCAAATTCAAGTAAATATCCACATTCGAATAATAAGGGTGCGAATTAAGAAAAAAAATATAAAAACAAAATTTGGAGACTGTAATTAGAATGGTTGGGACTTGAAGACAATAGCTGTTAAAGGTACTTCTCGTATAGACTTCAACTCAGAAAACTTGAAAATAAAAACTAAATAAATGTTTATTGATTCGTTTTCGAGATACCGATGATTTTTCAAAGTTTTTTTGTCGTTGTTTTTCCAAGAATTTTTAGCATTCGGGCTATATCTTGAATAATAAATAACCAATCTGAACACAAAAACTGGCACCTGGATATATAGCCGTATTTAGGGGGGGGGGGGGGGTTAGGTGTTTAACCCCCCCCGAAATTTTTTTTCAGAAAATCAAAAGATACCTATATTATAAACATATACAAGTCTAATATATGCAGCACTAAATAATTTGTTTTTGTATTTTAGTGATTTGATTACCTATACGAGAATCTCCCTTAAAATCACTACCAATTTTGCATCGTTGCAGAAGCTGTCGATGAAGTTTGTATAAAGGAAAACAAAAATTGTTTGGTCCATTACAAAGAGTTTTTATCTCTTTGACCATTTCCTTAAGCACTATGTTAACACCTTAAAATGCTCTTTTAAGAACCCTTTAAATACCACAAGTATCTACTTATGCAGGGTTTTTGGTGCCGGGACTAAACTATGCTTTTTCAAAGGGTTTCGGTGGCCGAACTCGAATCCAAAGACGGACTTATTCGATCACATCTCGTTTTTGAAATATTACCCTTAAATCTATTTAAATCTTTCAGACAACTTTTCTACTGTCCGAGATATCTTCAGTTGCTTATTACCCACTTTTGTTCTATGTTAACCTTAAATCCAGTATGTAAGCGAAAATAAATGTATCGATTTATTCAGAGACTGTAGTACCTACCAACGCTAGGAAATAACCTCGAAAACTGGTAAAAAGCGGGATTTTCGATTTTCTAACGGGAATATCTCAAAAACGCGATGTGATAGAGCTCAGCCTATAGAAAAGTATACCCTGGTTTCTGTAACAAAAACCTTGTTGACCAGTGTAATTAGCTCATGTGAAACAACTTGGATTATTTAAAATTTTGGTTTTTAAGTATTGCTAATTTCATTTAGAACTCAAAAGATAGAATGTACCTGTCAATTTTCTGCTACAAAATTTCAGTGCAATGTTTTCAATGTTTTATATATTAAATTGTACGAAATAATTTTTTTTATAAAGCCTTAGAATGGTTAAAATTTGTTTCTTAAAAAAAATTTTCTTGCTCGCTAACGCTCGCAATTTATATCAACCAACTTATCACTCTTTGTACCTATAAAACTAGAGATGCCGCTGAATATTCGGCCATTTTTAAATTCGTTTACGGTAAGCAGGGCTTTTTTAAACTTTTAACTACGAATTCCTCTCCTAAGATATACTTAAAAAGGATATTGGCAAATTTTTAGCTTCTACACAGTTCAAATGACTATTTGATTTAGCGGGATTTAGAATCGACTGCAGTTACATATAGTTGATACAAAGTATTGTGATTTCTAAAAAAAAAATTTGTTTGGTCTGAGCTAACCCCCCCCCGAAATGAAATCCTAGCTACGGCTATGCCTGGATAAATAAATAAATAAGCAAGAAACACTAGAATAATATTTCTGGATTACTTGAAATGTTTAAGTCCATTCCAATGAGTCAAAACATTTTTAGAAAAATTGATTTTTAAAGGAATTTTTTGACAAAAAAGATTTCTTACTCAAAGAAAAAAAAAATAAAAATTTCACGACTGGGGTTGCACTTACTTGCTCTTATGCTAAAGGTAATTACAAAGCTTAAAGCTTTTTAAGTATAAGTAGGTAGTGTAAAAAAATAAAATCTATATTTTTATAATATTAATTAAAAACATTTCTAAAAGATCTTTTACGCCAAACCAGTTATGCCATCTGATTTCTTGTTTAAAAAAGAATTTTAAGAAAAAAATTTCGAAAATCGTTAATCGTTATGTACATATACAAACATTCTAACATTTTTCAAAAATAAAGTTGATATGCCGTTTTTAAGAAAAAATTATTCACCACATAAAACGAAATTTTGAAAAAATTCATCAATCCGTTTTCAAAAAATTGATTTTCCAACAAAAAATTTGAAATATTTTTAAAAAACCCAAAAATGTATTTTATGAATTTTTTTTTAATTTTATAAATTTTTGAAAAACATTTATTTATTACATAAATTAAAAAAAAACGGCAAATGGCAAATACCTACCGTTAAAAACGATACAAAAAATATGTTTTTGTCTGTAACACTACACACAACAATTTTAATCAAAATCGTTTGAAAAGTTAACTCTTTTATTTCCGTTATATGTAAGGTTCGGTTAGTTTTGGTCCTAAAATAAAATTTCACTTTGTCTTCTAGGGAAACACCGAAAACTGTCTACTACCAAGTTTGAAAAAAATCCCTCTACTAGTTTAGGCTGTAGCTCGAGGTACTTACATACATACGATTATTTTTCCGAATCCTAAACTTGCTTTATAGTACCTACATATCGTCGGCGTAAAGCAAAATTGTTCTAAATCCAGTTTTACTAATTTGAGGGTGCTCTTTCCGAATTTGAAAAGAGTTTTTGTCTAAAAAATTTCTTTTCAGCAGATAATATAATTTAATGGGACATAGAACAATAAACACAGTTAAGAAGCCTTCTGAAAATGAGACCCGAGTATTCTTGATTTTTCTAAGTCCCATCATATTTGGTTCTAAGTCCACTTTTTATTTATGGAAAATGCGTACTTGTATGGGAATTGTTCTATGTCCAATTTTGGGTTTTTATTTTTAAAAAAATATTTAAAAATAGTATGCACCTACTAATGAGGTAAACTTGTATGGTTTATTCAAGAGAAAAGAACAAACTTTATAAAAACTATAACTTGAATGGCGAACGAACAGAAAAATGTTGCTTTACACCAATTTGAAACTTAAAAATCGTACCCTGTAAAATTTGCTTTTTGTGACTTTGAACAATTTTGCTTTACACCGACACGCGACACGATATATCGGAGGTAAAAAATCAAAATCTTTCGAATCCTCAGTTTTTTTGTTTTGTATAGCCAAATACAAAATTCGACTCTTTTTGTTAGTTTTCGAGTTTTTGCCTAAAACTTGAAAAGCAAGCCGAATTTCAAAATTTATATTTCGGACTTTTTGTAGAAAATTGAATTTCTTATCTATATGTATACTTTTTTTAAATTTATTTTAAATTTTATAAACTGATTTTTGTTTGGTCTTTTTGATTTATTTTTCTTCAACACATTTCCTAAAAAATGGTGATTTATCAGTAGTTGAATTGTATGTACTTTTTATTTAAAGTAGGTACTTCTTTAATATAAAATCAAATCATAATAGCACTCAATGCAAGAAATAGTCTCAAATATAATAAAATATTAAACATATTAAAACATATAAATCTATTTTCATTTGAAACATTTGTAAAATCGTAAATATTAGGGTTTTCTTTATTTAGCGGTTTTTCGAGTAAATTTCCTAAGTAAACAAACAATATTTCGAAATAATAAAAAAAAATCTCTTAATTTGTATTTTAACGCTAGAGGGTTTATGTGAACGAGTTTTTGTTTCTTATTTAAAAAAGGAATAGGTTTATTTGTTGACTTATGAGGTCATCTTTTAAGATATAGCTTTAAGAGAAAAAAGTTTGATGAGCTACTTGCCTGCATTAAACTCCGTTTTCAAAAAGGTATAACCTATCTTTCTATAGGACATGAGGTTCAGTTAGGACGTGAATGCTTTATTGAGTTTTATTTTATTTTGTATGCTTTTAAATATTCTTTTTATTTTTATAAAATATGCATGCCCTGAGGTCAAAATACGTTAGAAAAAAAGGGTTATTGAGTGCCTATGTAAATACATTGTTCCTTATTAATTCTTCCACCACTCTAAAACTTTAAAAAAGATTTATGATTCATTTTCAATCATTTTGATTTTTATCTCAAAATTTCATTTTTTTTTTCTCACAATTTAACCAAAACGACTTATTTTCGTCACTTCGTACGACCTCTCATAAACCCACAAAAAGTTCACAAACCCACCACGTCAAAAAGTCAAAAATGTCAATTCTCAATAAAGTCAATAAACTATTTATACCCCAAGCTTAAATTACCAAAGAATCTTTTTGTTTATTATATAAAAATAAGATCGAAAAACTTCCACCCAAGTTGCATTTCAATAAAAAATTTAATGTTTCTCTTTTCAAATTAAAATAAATTAAAACTTTTCCCTTCTACTTCGTTCATGGTTGTCGTATTTTTCATCGTGTTTTTCATCGCGCCGCCCAAGTCAAAGAGTCAAAAAGTTAACTTTTATAACCTACCCACCATAATATTTATACCTCATTCTTTCTCCGCCTTCTCATTTCAATAATTGTCTGTCGTCCTTTTCTGATGTCCAAGTAAACAAAAGACAATTCAATTTAATGAGCTTATATCCATCATTTCATTATCTTCATTGAACTCCTAATTATAGTCAGTTGCTCTTTCATCCCCCAGGAAAACAAACCCCAAAACCCCCCAACCATAAAACTGTAAAGTCACTCACAACCAACAAACGAAGCTACTAACCAACGCATTCCATTCCAGAAAACACCCTAAGGTGTCTGTTGTAATTTATGTCAAGGCAGCCGCCAAACGCCATAAAACTTATCTATGAGTTTGAGATGAGAGTGTTGTGTCCTTGAATGAAATAGACTCTCTCGTTGTACTATCACGCTGATACATCTTCTTGCTTTTGTTTTTTTTTTTATTTTTATTTCTTATTTTTTAACTTTCGTTTGCATAAGAAATTTAAAATACCCAAAGGCGGCAGGACGATAATTTAAAATAGGATATCAGATTCTCTTGTCTCTCACACTTACACTCTCTCTCTTTTTTTCTCTTTTCTTCTTTCTGGTTTTTTTTTTTTATTTTTATACGTTTTTTATTTGATTTCTTTTTCGCGACAAGATCGAAGATTCTTTTTCACGTTTTATGTTTTTTTTTTTCTTATATATTTTGTTACTCATTCAACTTGTCGCCTTGAGCAATTTACAAAGGAAGACAAGTAGCAGCAGGAGTATAGGATAGACAGGTTGAGGGGGAATCCAATATAGGAAGTTGCACAGAGAGGATACAGAGGAAAAAAGTATTCGTCACATTAAAATTCGTTTGTCGCACAACACACCCTGACATCAACCCACACCGCACCACAGACCCATCGCACTTTTTGAACACCCCCACTAACGCCAACGTTGTTCGTTCGGTTCTAAACTTAACAGGAGGAAGCTTTTTTTTTTTTGCTATTTTAAGTTGATGCCGAAAGAAATATCAGACAGCATCTTTCAAAAAGCAGAGGATAATGCACAAACACACACACACTCACACAAATAAGGACACTTTTATCCAAAAGGATCTGGCTTTTTAACGCAAAGAAGTAGAAAGAAAGTAGACAACAACAAGAAAAAAAAAAAAAATTAAAAAAAAAGATAACATGAAAGGAAAGTTGCAAAATCGAATACAACCAATAAAAGACAAGTCGCGTACTAAACCGTTTGGCTTGAAGAAACATTACTCTGTTTGGTACTTTTTTTCTTTCTTTTATTTTTAAATAAAAACAAGGAAGAAATATATGCAGCACAAGAAACAAACGAAAAAAAAAACAAAAAACAAAAATAAGATTCAGATCTAAGAGTATTTTTTGATACGACATATGTGTGGCAGAAGGCAAAGCAAGCAGACATCAGGAACGAACCAAAATGTAATACCCTTCAAGCCCGGCAAGTAAGAGAATTTGTCACACACATTCTCTAACTTTTAATATTCATCACGTTAGTAAGTGTGAATGTATTATGTAATGACATCAATCTGCATGGAATTTGAATTACACATGAACATAATATTGTTTGTTTTGGGTTATATTATATAGTTCTGCTCTTCCTTCAGGATAAATGGCAAGGACATTTTTATAAGGAAACAGTAGTTGCTGTTCTGTGGTGACCAAATAAATTCTTTTAAATTCTTATACTTTTAAAGGAGTATAATGCAAATTGAGGTTATCCTGAGACGTATATTCTTTTTCCAATATATCCTGTTGTCTTTTAATGTGTGAAGAAGTTATTGATTTTCCATATAATACATATATAATACATAATATGTATAATTTATACGTTTATTATATGTAAATATCACTTCTAAAGCAGTCTAATTTTTCGATGTTAAAAATATCAAATTTGTGATTGTGACGTGCTCTTTTTTAACATCTTTTATGTTTCACCGCAGTGGCGTATTGAGGGGGGGGCTCAGGGGGCTCAAGCCCCCCCCAAGTCTTCAAGATCACGTTTTTATTTAGCTGATTTCATCATAATGTACATGATTAACTAAAACTTGTTCGTAAATCTTAGAGATTTAGAGGCAGCACAGATGCTCGAGCCCCCTCCAAATTCTGAAATGGCTGTTTGGGTTTGTTTGAGTAAGAGCCTTAGCTGACGATGAGGATTGTGATAATTTTTTTTTTTCGGATTTCAGTCCAATTCTGAAATGGCTGTTTGGGTTTGTTTGAGTAAGAGCCTTAGCTGACGATGAGGATTGTGATAATTTTTTTTTTTCGGATTTCAGTCCAATTCTGAAATGGCTGTTTGGGTTTGTTTGAGTAAGAGCCTTAGCTGACGATGAGGATTGTGATAATTTTTTTTTTTCGGATTTCAGTCCAATTCTGAAATGGCTGTTTGGGTTTGTTTGAGTAAGAGCCTTAGCTGACGATGAGGATTGTGATAATTTTTTTTTTCGGATTTCAGTCCAATTCCGAATTTTATAATTTTGATAATTTTTTTTAGTATTTTGACGTCCAATTACATCACCGTTAAATTTTTGCAAAACTTCTTATGCAATCTCAAAACGCCGTATTTGATCAAATATTTACTTTTTTTTAATAATATTTTTCTCAAAGATATTGGAAATAGAAATTTTTGATATCTCAAAATCTAAGTGGTCAACAGGTTTCTTTAAGAAAATTGCAGTATTGCGCTTCCGATTTGGATTAAAGAGCAACATATTACGAAAAAGCATATATATTTCGCATCAAAAAGAATTTCATTTAAAATTAGTTTTTGTGACTTTCACGTTCTGCATTTCACTTGCCGAAAGTGAAATAGGTGTTCCGCATTTTTTCACTCATTTAGATTTTCAATTCAGTTTAGAATTCAATTCACTATGTTTCTGTTCGTGAATTTGGGGGCCTTTTCCAATGAATTGCAGTAATTTCACTTAAGAAACAAAATAAAAATGGAAGATCCTTCAGTTTTGACAGTTAGAAGCAATTTCGAAGTTTTCGAAACCGATCGAAATGAAGAATATTGATATTTCATTTCACGTGAAATTGAAAAGTGATTTGAATTCCCTTTCGTTCGAATTGCGGAACATGGTCGTATATAACGAAAATATTGATAAGTATAGCCCAAAAACTCTTGACGTGATATAAATTAATCTGTAAACAGTTTTGGATTCAGCACATGACAAAGTTCGAACGAAATAAAGAGTTTTTTTTTAAGGATGACTCAACTCCTTGCTGTTTGTGTAAAATGTTTGCGACACAAGAACTTTGAAAAAACACTAGGTACTCTGAATGTGAAAGGAGGAGACAGTAGTACGAATCTGTCGAGAGCACTATAATGCAACTAGGTATACCACTTTCAGTACCGCAGCACAGCGTTTAACTCTCGATCAAAGATTAATAAAAAGAAATGAAAATTTTTTCGCTCATTTACCTTTTAAAAAAATTTTGAAAAATTTTCCAGCCCCCTCCAAAATTTTTTCTGGATACGCCACTGTTTCACCGCATATGCAAAAGTTTCCTTATAATTAACTAGGACAAGCTCCATTCTCTCTGAGGCTTTTTATATGTAAAAAAATCGAACTTGAGATATTAACTTTATATGACATTAGGATGATAGAGAATGCCAAAAAAACGGGTCCGGCAATTCTGTCAGTTAAGTGATTTTCTTCAAACTTGGTAGTTAGCAGTTGAAATTTTTTTTTGTATGACTAAAACTAACGGTAACTGTCATATAAGATATAACGGAAATAGAAAAGTTATTTTTTTTTTTCAAAAACGGCTCTAAGGGCACATAAGCCAGCTTTTGAAAAAAAAAAAAATGTTTTGTACCGTTATTAATGGTACCTGCCATATAACGTAATATTTTTTGTACCGTTATTAATGGTACCTGCCATATAACGTTTTTTTTTTTTTTGCTTTCTGAATACCTCATAGGTACAAGATTAACACGTTGATTTTAGTTAAATTAATTTTAATGAATTAAAAAATAAAAACACCATTGAATTTAAGTCAACTAAATGTATTTATTTGAATGCATTTCGACCGATGTATCGGTCATCATTTCAACGAAATTTTTCTTTGCAAAAGCCTTTAGGTAAAATCCTTGAAAATTAAAAAAAAAACATGTTGTTGGATTTTTAAAAAATATTAAAATTTTTTTTTTTTGAAAAATCAATTATATTTTAATAACGGGGTGGGGAAAAATTTATTTTTATGTGTAAATTAATTCTTTCTTCAAAATCGCATGCCAACTTTTTTTTTTGAAAAATGTTAGAACATTTTTATATATAAAAATTTAAAACACAAAACGGCTCAAACAATTTTCGTATTTTGTTTTTTTAAAAATTCTTTTTTTTTTTTACAGGAAATAAAATGGCAAACTTTTAAAACGTGTTTAGACAATTATTATAACAGATTTTATTTATTTTGTTCACTTCTTATGAGATTCCTTAAAAATATCAAATTTTTCCTAATTTCATTCAATAAAAAGCTTAAACATTAGAGTATCTTTTACCAAAAGAGCAAGAGTACGTGCGACCCCTGTCGTGCATTTTATTTTAGTAAAAAATCGGTATCACACTTCTCTTAACTATAAAATAAATCAATGTAAATATTCAATACCAAAATTAAAAAAAAAATCAATTACCCTTTTTCGAAAATTTGATTTAAAAAAATGTCCTACTTTTTTTTTAAATCCAAAATCTTATTTTTTTTCTGGTTTTTTTTTTTTGTTTTGTTATTTATGTGTAAATTATATGATGATTTTTAGTATTTTTCTTTGTAATTGAACCAGTTGCAGGGAGAAAAAATTCACACGGAGAAAAAAGGGCGCCTTTAAAAATAAGATGATGCCCATTTTAAAGCCCATTCTCTTAAAACAATACGATTTCCGCTTAAAATAAGTGGAATTCGCTTAAATTCTGTTGAATATCATTTTAATAGAAATTTTCATCTTGAAAAGATTTTCTTAACAAAATAAAATCATTCAAAACTAATTTGGAAATCGTCTCAATATTTATCAATTAGGTATACCAATTTTCAACTGCAGTTAATCAAACCTAAGAGTTGTGGAATCAATATCCAGTGGCTTCCACTTATTTTTTTTTTTTTGTTAAAATGTCTTCACGTAAAAATAAGAGGATTTCCATCTTAAATAAAGTAGATTTAATTTTAATTAGTACAAACAAGAAATTAAGAAGATTTGTCCGCTTAATTTAAGATGGAAGTCATCTTGGTGAAAAATCAAGCAGAAATCCGCTTAATTTAATGTGGAATCCGCTTGTTTTTAGGTGGCATTTTTTCTCCGTGCAGAAATTAAAAAAAAAAAAACGGTTCATTGGTAGGTGCCTATCAAATTGACAATTTCAAAAAAAACACAAACAAAAATCAAAACCAAAATCCGTTATTTACTACATGAACCCATTTATATAGTAGGTAGTTACCTAATTAATAGGTCATTATGGTTGTATCAGTATAAACTCCTTTAAAATTTGTCTTTTTGTTTAAAGATTTTTCCATTCATTAAATTGAAGACTTAATTGTCCCACAAAAAAAATTAGGAATACCTTTCTTTAACAAGTACAACAACAACAATTACTGATGCATTAATGTCACGTGCTAAGCAATCTTCCTTGGAGTATAACAAGGATATTAGTTAAAGGGAGAGAGTGTACCTTTCTTAGTAGTAAAACTTTAGCAATTTCATTCCATAGTTTGAAATCTTTGTCTTTGGCTAAAAGATATAAAGGTTGATGGTCGCGATGAAGTTAAAAAGTTCCCTCCTGAGTCCCTGAGTGATGTTTTTTTTTTTTTTTTCTTATAGCTAATCTATTTTCTTTGGTCCACAGAATATATTCCAAAGTTTAATGAGTCGTATCTTGCGGTAATTACGTGACTCCATTGGTTTTAATATTTTTGACATAGAATTATAGTCCAATAAATGAAGCTAAAAAAAAGGGGGTTACCCTACAAAAGGTCCGGTAGTTCTAAATTTTTGATATGTTGTTAGGTATGGTTAGTAGATAAAAAAACCAAATTTCCACAACCACGCCCCCTCCGCCCCCTTCAGCATCACCGAAAAACCATAGAAATCTGGCACTTTTTTCACTTTTATGCCCATAACTTTCTTCTGGTGCATTTTATTGAAAAAAAGTTGTTGGTAGACTTGTAGAAAACATAATTTCCTACGAAAATGACCTTGGTAGTATGTTTATACACCCAAAAACAACGAAGTTATGAAGCTTTCAAAAACATATAAAATTTTGGATTTTGCAATATTTTCAGTTTCTTGTCACTTAACAGTTCTATAACTCTTTAACAATTGACTTTTACGCAAAAGTCTCTAAAAGCAATCTTACAGGCAATTTAATTACCTAAAATAAAATGTACACCACTTTGATTTTGTGAATCAAATAACCGAGTTAGGGCTAAAATAGTAAAAAAGTATTTTTTATAGTTTTCGACACTTTTTGAATTATTCATTAAATGAAGGATTTGTATCCCACAAAAGGTCGGGTGGTTCTTATTTTATATTTAATCAGGTTTTGATGGTAGATTTAAAAATAGCCACGCCCCCTCCGCCCCCTTAACCATACTCCAAAAACCAATTCTGCATTTTTTCAGTTTTATGTCCATAGTTTCCTTCTGGTCATTTAAATGTGCAAAATTGTAGAACACAAAATTTTCTACAACTTGCACATCCAATATCCACCAAACTAAGAATTTTTCAAAAAAGTTACAATTTCCGATTTTTTTTATTTTCAGTTTCTTACCTGTTTACAGCGCTATAACTTCCTAATTTTTAATTTTTAGCCAAAAATCCTTTTGAAGGGAATTCATTTTCATGAATACAACTTTTATCTTTCGATAAGAACCAGGTAATAGTAAGTATTTTTATTTAATAAAAGTCATATTTCTTAATAACCTAGTTTAATATCTCATGCGCTTATAAAGTGGTGGGATATGAGTGGACGAAGGTAAAAGAATTGGGTTATGAGGGGCAGGGGTAGCAGGTGGGGAAATATAGGAGTAATAGGTGGAGTTGAAGATGGTGAATTATGAGAAAAGTTGGCTTTGTTGAATTTTTCTTCAAATTGATCGATGATATCTGATCTTCTTCGTCGTCATCTTCATACAAAATTCATGTGGACGATTTTGACAGGATTGTCCACAGCAAAACTTACAGAATGTGAACATTTAAGTCCCTCTTTCATGCATCTGCCAGCTCCCATGCATCTAGACACATACATAGGTATTTGCATGACAAAGCTTTCATCAATTTTTGGGGAGCGAATCTTGCACAGTTTTAATGGGTTGCAATACGTGGCATCCTCTCGTCCAGCCCCATTCCAGAGGATTTTTCTCAATACCCATCCACGCCATGATCTGGTGATAAGTCCGGAGGAAATGAAAGTGTGCCGCATCTGTTGTAGGCGGTAGTTTGCACAAATTAGATTTTTCTTGAACTGCTCATAAATTTGAAATATCGAAGAGAGCTTAGAGATATACCACTGTCCTCTCCATATAAAGCCAACAAGATATGTTTTTCCGCCTCCGATATTTTCTGAACTCTGGCATTTAGGTCCTTAACTTCACTGCAGCTTCAAGTGCAGAGGGGTTTTTGAAACATTTTGCAAAATTTGTTTTTTTCCGAAACCAAAAATGTTTGAGGTGGTGTCACATTCCCTTATGGCATGAATGAGTAATACGTTCTCCATAGAATTGAATGTGAAAAATGAGAATTCATCAGATAAATTGATCCCCCCAGGTTTTCGAAGGTACACGTTCTGGGCCTTAGGTATAGAAAGTCGATGTCTTCCTCAAAAATCTTTGAAGCTCTATGGTACCTCCTTTAGATACTAATTCTGGCGCAACTGGAAGAAAGCATCCGTACGTTTGAGTTGAATCAGGGGTGGTTGTGGTTGCATGATAGTAGAAACTTCAAGTAGCTGCACCTCGTGGTGACTTGATGAAAAGCCAAGGGATGTAATCATTTCAATGAGAAGCTTAGGACCTTCCTATACATATACACTTATTCCTGTTAGAAGGGGGGAAAGGAAGGATCGGGGACGAGCAGCAGCTATAACAGTATTACAGTTTAAAAAAATAGAGGAGGGTACTCATCTGTATTGTAAACTTTAGACCGAATGACTTCCAAAACTGTGCCTGCAGCTGCTTTGACTACTCTCAACCTTTTAACCTTCTCTATACTTCTTAGGCAAACAGGATTTGACTGTTCTATTATCAATTTTATAATCACCCGTATTGTGATTTACAACTGTCAATCGATTGTTGATAAATACTGAAATTTGGGATTTTTAAACCAAAATTATAGGAAAACTGGTCAACTGGAATTTTGTAATTAGATTTCTTTATAACGACTAGGACCATTCTCTGCTCTCAAAACTTTTTTTAATTAAGTAGTAAGATATTAAATTTTAATTTGTATCAACTATCGATTGATAGTTGTATATTAAGGTGGTCCTTATTTTACTCTTTTTCGAAAATTGAGTGCGACGCCCCCAAGATTGGTTCCAAATCAGGAAAAAAATACACTATTTTTTTCAAATTTTTATCTCTGACCCTTCCGGGGCGATATTCTGTGTCCAGTGTTGGGTAAATGGCGGATTTTTGATATAAACTTCCTAATGAAATATGGTCAGGAAGTGTTAGGAATAAAAATTTGAAAAAATTAGGGCTTTTTTTTTTCCTGATTTGGAACCATTCTAGGGGGCGTCCCCAATTTTTTGTTCCTAAGGACCACCTTATTCTATGTAGCAATAAGGCTGAACCTCCTTCAATCGTACTTGTCAACTCATCAACTCATGTATGAAACTTCATAAAACTGAAAAAATGCAGAATTGGTTTTTGGAGTATGGTTAAGGGGGCGGAGGGGGCGTGTCTATTTTTCAATCTACCATCAAAACCTGATTAAATATAAAATAAGAACCACCCGACCTTTTGTGGGATACAAATCCTTCATTTAATGAATAATTCAAAAAGTGTCGAAAACTATCAAAAATACTTTTTTACTATTTTAGCCCTAACTCGGTTATTTGATTCACAAAATCAAAGTGGTGTACATTTTATTTTAGGTAATTAAATTGCCTGTAAGATTGCTTTTAGAGACTTTTGCGTAAAAGTCAATTGTTAAAGAGTTATAGCACTGTTAAGTGACAAGAAACTGAAAATATTGCAAAATCCAAAATTTTATATGTTTTTGAAAGCTTCATAACTTCGTTGTTTTTGGGTGTATAAACATACTACCAAGGTCATTTTCGTAGGAAATTATGTTTTCTACAAGTCTACCAACAACTTTTTTTCAATAAAATGCACCAGAAGAAAGTTATGGGCATAAAAGTGAAAAAAGTGCCAGATTTCTATGGTTTTTCGGTGATGCTGAAGGGGGCGGAGGGGGCGTGGTTGTGGAAATTTGGTTTTTTTATCTACTAACCATACCTAACAACATATCAAAAAATTAGAACTACCGGACCTTTTGTAGGGTAAAACTCCTTTATTTACTGGACTATTAAAGAGGATAGGACTTATATACCTAGTCAATGGAAGGATTTAATGTAAGGGGAAATTTTAGTAGGCACCTTGTGAAGATATGTGATTTTTGGGCCACAAGAATTGATTGTGAATTTTTGTGCCACAAATGAGTTATAAAAAAAAAATTTGGCACTTTTATCACAGAAATGAAGTTTCTTTCTTTTCAATAGGACATAAGTCCCATATTACTTTGAGATGGGGTCATAAGAAAATTGTTAACAAAATTTTATATCCCTTTAAACGAGCACATTTCATATTCGGAACACTTTGGCAGACACAATTTAACTCATCACTTTAAGACTTTTAAATTGATAATGTTTTCGGTATGAAATTACATAATCACTTTGGGAGTCCTTAAATTACACTGGTCAACAACATTTAACTTTTTTTTTGCCACAAGAACCAAAATATACTTTTCTAGTAGTTTTTGGGGTGCTGAATCCGAATCTGAAATCAGAAAAATTTGATTGGCCTTCGTTTTTGAAATATTACCGTTAGAAAATGTCAAAAAAACGTAATTTTTGCTGTTTTCGAGGTTCTGTTTTTATGTTGGGTAATTCATTGTAAACAAATTTGTAACGGTTATTTTAAGAACAAATATTCTTCTTTCAAAAACTTTTTAAATTTTCCCGATATCTCTTTTATTGCTCGAGATATCTTAAGTTTCATTTAATAAGTCAAAGAGAAACTAAACTTAATATAAAGTTTAAGTCACTGGTCACAGAATTTTTGCCACAAGAACCAAAATATACTTTTCTGAAGGTTTTCGAGTTGCTGAACTCAAATCCGCAATCGGAAAAATTCTATTAGCCTCCGGTCTTGAAATATAACCGTTATAAAAAAAAACCCTTTTTTGCATTTTATAACGGTAATATTTCAAGAATGAAGGCTAATAGAATTTTTCTGATTGTGGATTCAAGTTCAGCAACCCAAAAACCTTCAGAAAAATATATTTTGATTCTTGTGGCAAAAAAAAGTGTAATTTGGTTGGCCAATGTTGTTTCTGATTCAAAGACCGCTGCTTAAATTTTAAATATCTCGGGCAATAAAAGAGATATCGGAAAGATTTAAACATTTTTTAAAAGAATAAAACTAGCTCTTATAGGCACCGTTACAAATGTATTCACAATTAATTACTCCACATAACCTCGAAAACAGCCAAAATTACGTTTTTTGACATTTTCTTACGGTAATATTTCAAAAACGAAGGCCAATCAAATTTTTCTGACTTCAGATTCTGATTCAGCACCTCAAAAACTACTAGAAAAGTATATTTTGGTTCTTGTGGCAAAAACCTTGTTGACCAGTGTTACATACTTAAGGGCATAGAACCTTAAGGAGATTTTTATGAGTTTCATTTACTTTGGGACTTAAGTCCCACATAACTTTCGAGGTCCAAATCGTTCTTGGAAATGAATTCTAAATTAGTTTGTGACATAATTCCCAAAAAATTTGTAATAAAACCAAAAACACTTGGAACTTAAGACCAAAATATCTTTGAATTATAAGTTGCAAATTAAATTGGGTCTTAAGCTCCGCATCATCTGCGAAACCCCAATCTATTTAAGTCAAAAGTCCCAGATGATTTGGAATCTTAAATAACTTAAAAGTATATATCCGAAATTAGACATAATTCCCAATAACTTTGGAATACGGGACGGGACCTAAGTCCCAAACCACTTTTGAAACTCATATCAGAATATAAGTTCCAAATAAATTCGTGACATAAATCCCTAATTATTTCGGAACATAAGACCCCCACTTAAGACCACACTAAGACCACTTTTGGGACCTAGAAGTCCCAAATCATTTTGGGACCTAAGCCCAAATAGCTTCTATGCATTAGTTCATCATTTTGGGATGTAAGCTCTTAATCACTTTGGGACCTTAACTGCAAACCAGTTTTCGGCTTGGACCCCAAACAAGTGATCTGAGTCTCAAAAAACTTTGGGTTTCAAGTCTATAAACTCTTTTGGACATAAATCCATAAAGTACCAAATCACTTTGGGACTTGCAAATCAAAAATAATTTTGGGACCTAAGCCCGATAATCATTTTGAGACACAAATCACATTTGGACATAATGGTTATCATTTTTCTACGAAAGCTTTAAATCACTCTTTAGTTAAATAGGTTCCATAGATAAAATTGGAGTACAATATAACTTGGGGTCCTTAATCAAAGAAACCCTTTTTGACATAAGATCGTCATTCCGAGGCACAAGTTCCAAACTAATCGAAATAAAAGTCACCAGATCACTTCGAAATATTATTGGCAAGGATTTTTGGGACATAAAATCCCAGTGGAGCATAAGTTTCAAAACACTTTGTACATTTGGTAATATTGACCTTATTGTCGCCGGTGGATTAAAAATCGCGCTTCTCAGAGACATAAGTTCCAAATCGAATTATAGAACTTCTGATGACTTACTTTTTTGTTTGAAGAGCAAGGGCACAACTCCATGATTCTTTTACGGGACATAAAACCCAAACACGATTTTTTCGTAATAATCCATCCAAATTTTACTAAAAACCGACACATTTGTTTTCTTTGAATTTTTTTTGTTTTGTTCCAAGGAAAGTCCTTAATTCAATCGAAGAATCCTGCTAACAAGTCAACATAATATTTTTTCTTTTTAATTTTCTTTAAAACAAAAAAAAAATAGAGAATAAAACAAAAATCTCTCTATGTGAAAGTCCATCGTGTGTTGTAAATTAAAAGTTTTCACTCAGGAGAACTCTCACTCTATATACGTGGCATGGCATTGCTGGCAGCAAGGATTTATGAACTCAATAGCATCCGCGGTCCTTTTGTTATTCCTTAGAGTGGCAATACGTTTTCTGCATTTTATAAACCAAAAACCAGTGCTATTGTTCATTTCGCTAAGAAAATAAAAACAACAATCACCAAGAATCCCCCCGCCCGCCACTCTCCACAGTGCTATTCACTTGTTTAGTGTATTTATCAAGGATAATTGCCAATAAATCAATTGTTCTCCTATAGCAGTAATCGTTGCTTGAAATCGCGTTTCTCCATATAAAGCTTTTTTGCGCTACTATACGAGTACTACTACTCGCTCTCTTTGGCTGTCTAGAGACTCGAAATTGGGAAACCCTACAAAAAAGGTGTTGAAATTCTTCTACCCACAATCTAGTCGAACTGTCGAAAATATACAAAAACCCACCCGCATCAACCCACTCAAACGACAACCGAGACGTACGAGTAGCTCTAATATCCTAGAGCGGGAGTCCTTATTTGGCATTGAAATTGAGTTAAGGCAAACAATTTAGAGAAGAAGGAGAATATGTGTGTTCTGAGCTGGTTGTGGGTTGTTCATGATGGAGAAAATGTTTTTTTTTTGTCCCTTTATAGAAATCCCCTAAAGTATTCAAACGGTTGATTTGCTTTATCGATAAGGACGACGAAATTGTTGTTATCCTTTTTATGGATGGATTTTCATTGGACGGGGAATTACATTTTTTGTTTAGTGTGTTTGTGTTGTCACACTTTTTCTTGACGTTAACGCACTTATATTGGTCTACATTAACAGACAACAGCAGTCAGGAAGCTACACAGGACGAAAAGGAAGAAGAAACTTTTTTATGAGATGTTCATTTAATGGAAAATCCCATCCATTTTATCCTTTTTTTTGCCAGGATGCCAACAAAACAAATCGCTAAAATGTAGTCCCAAATCGTTTTATATACACAAACTTTGACTATGCACACACACTCCATCACACACACAGTTTTTGGGGGGACACTGACGATATTTTAGGGTCGATCTAATCCTTTTTTACAACCCAATCCCCAAAACCAACCCAATTCAACATCTATACAAATCCTTGTAACCAATTTTGTGCCTGGTGCGTTGTGTCTGAATAATGCTGCTTCTGCTGCGGCAATTATTTTATATGCATTGCACTAATTTTCAATTTAGATTTTGGCAATGCGCATGAGACATTTAAGCATGAGTTAACATCATTCGAAATAATCATCATCATCATCATCATCCCATCGTCACCAACAGACACAATATGAGTCAAATCCTTCCTTCTTTTCACTTCCACAACTTCCTATTGCATCAGGGTGGTCCTTTCCAAAAAATATAACACAACAAACAAACAGAGAGAGCCCGCACCCGCATCCGCACACACGACCCACCAGCCACCACCTTCCAACAACATCAAGTTCAATTTAATTATTTACGACAACAATTTCGTGAATTTCATTAAAATCACTCACTGAAACAAGCATAAGATATATTTTCACGAAGCTAGTATAGCAGTGTGGTTGGATCGTGAGGCTTTTGGAGCAAGCAGAAAAAGGATAAAAGGACGAAACAAAAATATAATAGTAAACTGTGGGAAATTTATACATCTCTTCATAAGGATAATATTTTCATTGCTTATCGTTGGGTGGCGTTGTTGTCGTCGGTCGTAGTTGGCGTTGGAAACCAGTGTCTGTATAGTTATTTGGTAGTTTGTTTCGGTTTTTGTTTGTTTGTACAACAACATAACACTCATAATGTTATTTGTATCCTTTCGCACATCATCGTATGAGGAGGTGGAACGAAAAACGGTATAACGGCATAGTAAAGTGGTTGCTATTAACCCGTTACTATAACATATAACATACACATATTCTATATTTTGATCCTTTCTACTTTCATTTTAGTTGCAATATATACATAACAACGTAACGTAGCTGCGTGATAAATGAATGAGTTGATTTACACAGTCTGTCTTGGAAGAAAAGTGTATGCATGTGTTTTTTTCAATATTTGACATTCAGAATTAATTGACGTCAAAGATACCAGTAATAATAACACATAAATGTTCAACCTAATTAATAGAAAAAAACAAAACTATAATTATTCATACAATTTTGTACTTCGTCTCATATATAGTTCACATCTACTTTTGCAGAAAATATTAAGAAAATTGGCCTTCCCACCCCCCAAAAGGAGAGCAAGAGAACCCCTCTCCTCAGTCAAATTTTGTTCTTGAACCGATGCCACCTACCTAAATGCTTTGGCATTTTTTTCATATTTCATGTTGACCAACAAAAGGAACAAATTTTCTAAAAACGGTGGCAACCCGTGGCAACCGTTGCACATAGGAGTATTTGCAGTAAAAACCTGGTCATAAGTCGATTTTCTGAGAATCAAAATTGACACCAAAAAGTTTGGCAAAGTGGGTGCAAAATAAACATGTGTCAATATGCTGCATTCATTTTTTTGTTTTTCGATCGTGTCTTGTTAAAAATTGAGTTCAAAGTTAACTATTACATCTATTTCATTTTTATATGAATGCGAACTATTTTGGTAAGTGTTATTCTATATGCGATATCGAAGTGTTGTGATAGAAATCTAAAAAAATTTAATTGGAGAATTCTTCTTCCAGTGGCGTACGTTGAGTCGCCGGGGCCCCGGGGTAAGACTAAATTTTGGGTCCCCTTTGATATTTGGGGGCCCCTTAGTTACAAAAAAAATACGTATACTCCATAGGTTTTTTTTTTTTGTATGGCTTATTTATTTTTAGGTTTATTTTAATGTTTTAATATGTTTGTAATGCACTTTGCTATACTGACTTAAAATGTCTCTCATAAAAGTAGTAAACACTTGTACTAAGGGCCCCCAAAATTAAATATTTAGAGACCCCTAAAATAAAAATTTTCTTGGGGCCGCTGAAAAATTATTTTTAGAGCCTCAAATTTAATTGCTTAGAGGCCCCTAAAATATAATATAATTTTTTTCGAGCCAAGAATTAATACATAGGTATTGGGGCCTCTGTTCGGAAGTAATATTCGGAATGCCACCAATAACGTAATGTTTTTATTTTGGGCCCTGATGTATTTATGTTGGGGCCCCTAAATTTATATTTAATTTTCCATTTGATTGTTTTGAACCACTTTTGAAGATCCTCAAATAATATTTTTTTGCTTTTTTGGGGCCCCTAATGTATTATTTGTGGTGGCAAAGATTTTTCAAGTAATATTTTTTGGGGCCCTAAGATAAAATTATAATTTTTCTTTTAAAAAAGCAGTTTATTTTTTTTTTGGGTCTCCTGGGGTAACTTTTTTTAAAATCAATATACATATATTGTGTGGCTACCAATGCATTATACATTACACTGAATGACATAATTTGTCTCCCTGGTTACTTTGTAACTCAATTTATGCTAACAGTTTCCTTCTCTGCATTGTCTCCAGTGGGGGCCCTGGGGCGGTCGGGGGCCCCGGGGCACCGCCCCGCTTGCCCCAAGGGAGTGTACGCCCCTGTCTTCTTCAGTTATTTATTAACAATATTAATAAAGTTTTGAAAATGTTAGATGGTGTTTTCTATTTTAATTCGGGCTTAGAACTAGTATCTAAAAACTTGATATTTTTGGTAAGTTATTATTTGAACTTTAATGATTTTGTTTAAGTATACCCCGTTATTCTGCGATGAATTGAAACTTATGAGTTAGTTTATATATTCTTTTACACAATGCAACAAAAATTGGGTGCTCTTACGTGCTCTTTAGAGAATCGAGGGTCAATTAGTTTTTCACTTTCTGATAGAAAATACTCCTTACTTTATGCAATGTTTTTTACTTTAAAATTAAATTTACTGATGTTATTATTGTATTTTATTTTGGGTGATCTTTATTAAGGTTGGGGAACAGAGTCATCAACCTTGACTCATTGTAGGCAATAAAGCTAAAATAAAACCTGATGAAGAACTTACCTTAAAATTGGTTAGAATGCATGAATATTTTTTTTTTTGATTTGATTTATTGAGCAAATAATTATAATAATAATAAAAATAAATGTATATAAAGAATAGATAGCAAAATTAAATTTCTAATTTACAAAATGAATGAAAAATCTAATTTTAACCCTCTACTGCATACGAAGCCAAATATGGTTTTGTCTGTTTGTATGCACTTTTCTCTTCTCTGTCACAAAAAAATGGTAAAGATTAAATACAATCCTCTTCTTTGTGTTTCTGAGAACCCATAGAGATAGTTTTTTCGTGTGTCCGACACAAAATAAAGGTGTATTTTATGATCACAGGTGAGTCGATCAGTCGTGTGCATTGAAATCGAAAGCGTTAGAATATATTCATACTTTAAGTGTTAATTACGTATGCTATGAACCAATTTTTATTGAAAAAAAAATATTGGCCTGTTCTTGGGAGGGCAAAAAGTACGGAAGCCATATTTGGCTTCGTATGCATTAAGGGGTTTTAAATCTACACAATTTGTTAAATTTTTTTGTTGAAAAATGTTGTTCCTTTACATTTTTATTTTGCTTTTAAGCTATGTTTTACTTCAGAAATGGAGCCCCTTCGCTTTTAGAGATATTTTTTTTTGTTAACCCCATTTCCAGGGGCGTAACCACAAAAAATTAAGGGGGAGGGAGGCTCACCTATAATATTTTTCAATCATTTTATTACTTTTAAGTTTTTTTAAGATCTGGGAGTGGGTGAAAATGTTGGACCAAGACTTACTTTGACAATGGAAAGAAAGTGAACCAGAAAAAATATATACAACGGAAAAAACAAATTGCTTTTCTCGGTTCCATGGCTTAAAATGAGCCAAATTTGAATTAATTCTTAACCTTTTGTAATGCAATGTATTTATTTTACTTTATTTTGTTTTTAAATGATAAATATTTATCTCTTGATATTTTTAATTTTATTCTTTACATAATCTGAATAAATAGAATTAGTAAAATTTCTTACCCCTTAATGCATACGAAGCCAAATTTGGCTTATAAACAAATTTTTTTAAACAAATTAATTTAAACAAATTTTTTTAATGAAAACCGTTTTGAAACAACCAAGAGAATTCATGTAAAGCATTTTTTAATTTTTTCGTCCGCTAATATTAATTCATGCAGTAGAGGGTTAAACTGTTTTGTTTATTTATTGAAAATATTAATCCTATAATTCCTTCTGCTAAAACTGTGTATTATTGGCAATCTAGTTCTTAACCCGACACGGGCCACTTTAGAGTTCAAACGACCCAAAACTGAGAAGGAGGAAATAGAACCATTCATTAATCCAACGATGAAGCAAAGCTGTAAAAACTCTCTATGAGTAGAAAATATTAATTTTCTTAATAATAATAATTATTTTGTTAAGATTAGAAGATGAAAATAACTCTCTTAAAAGCTTTTATTATTATAATGAAAAAAAAAAAACTCCCATATTACAAATATATGGTTGCCAAAAATCACTAAATTTTAAATTTTTTTAAATGTAAAAAAAAAATAAACCCGTTAAGAAAATAGGTATAAAATTTTTCCTCTTATCGACTTTATAAACTTTTTAGAAGAAAATAAACCGGCGGAAGCAGAGATGGTGATGCCATAGGGATACCAAAGTTTATTATATTATTTTTTTTTTTTTAATATGGCATACAAAGGACTCGGAGGTAAATTGTAGGTCCCCTCCATTCTAGCAAATGAAATAAATTTCGATCGAAATCGAAGAAATAGTGGAGTAACTAAAGCTCAAAAAATGGCAATATGTATTAGGGAACCCGGCCGTGCAGCTCTGATTTTGATGATCTTTTTTTCAAAAATTAAAAATACTTTAAGGTTCATAGATTAAAAATTGCCGCTGTTGCCGTTTTGATTTTTTATATTTAGGTAATTGAAGATTTTTGTAAACAAAAATGTTTTCAAAAATTTTCCTTAATTTCATAAATTTACTAATTGTCTAGGCAATAAAAGGAAAAAAAACTATATAGAACTGAAGGACAATCTTCCATTGTTTAAGCGATAAATGCAATTTTCTCACAAATTGACTTCAAACACAAAAAAAAAACATATTTGAACACAACGGCAACACCTACAATATTTAAATATACATTTTTTAAAAAGCTAGAAGCTTATTTATATTTGTAAAATTAAAATTAAGTAAATTGAGTGAAGGGTTTTTGAAAAAATGGTAATTAATTTCAGATTTATGAAAAAAGATTATGGAAAAAATTTATTTTTCCAATTTTTTTGGCCACATTTATTATGATTTGAAATTATAAAAGAAAATCTCAATATGTATTACAGTTTATGAAAAAAATTAAAAAGTATTTCATTTTCGAAGAACTTTTTTTAATAGAAGCTTTGAAAAAAAATTTTAACTAATTGTTTTTTTAAGATCAACATTTAAATATAAAGTTATTTTTTATTCATTCAATAGCCTTTATTGTTGAAAGTTAAATAGCAAAAGTTTAAAGTTCTTATTTGCCAAAGTCTTTGAGAAAATCAATTATTTCAATGCAAAAATTCAGTTTTTTATCAAATCCCATGAAATTGAAGTAATTTTTAATTTTTATTCAACTGATAATATTTATGGCCAAAAATTTTGTTTTACATAAATTCATATTTTACTGCGAAAAAATTTGAAAAAAAGTCATTTAAAAATTTTTAATAACATTTTTTTTCCAAAATTCTGAGTTGAGGACCATTCTTTCAAAAACTCTTTATTAAATTAAGTGGATTTAAATTTTACAGATAAATGTAAATGAGATTCTGGCCTTATAAAAACGTGTATGAAAATATTGCAGGTTATGTCGTGAGAAAATTGCACTTATCGCTTAAACGATGGAAGATTGTCTTTTACTCCCAAATATTTTTTGTTTTTCCTTAAATTACCTAGAGAATCTTTTGGTGTCATTTATTTTATGAAATTTAATATAAAAAAATGGTTTTGTTCAAAAAAATTTAATTTTAATTTTAAAAAACAATACGGAAACATCGACAATTTTTAACCCATAGAACGTTTGAAAAACAAATTATCAAAATCAGAGCTGTTCGGCCGAGTTCCCTATAATAATTTGCTTTAGTTACTCCACTAAAATTCAAGAACTATTTACAACTTATTTCTGATAAAAACAATTATGCTTAATTAAAAAAGCTGGGAAAATATGTCACGGTACCAGGGATGTAAAAAATAATTTTTTTGTATCATTTTTTTGCTACAATAAATATTTTTTATGCAAAGTTTTTTTAATTCAAATAAATATTTTCTTTTATTGCAAATATTTTTCAGTATTAATAAATATTTTTTTTATGGAAATTTTGTTTATGTGCCATAAATATTTTATATTATATTATTGACAATTTTTTTCAGTTGCAATAAATATTTTATTAATGCAATAAATTTTTATTTGCAATAAATACTTTTTTTTATTGCAAATATTTTTAAGCTGCAAGTTCATTTTTTTAATGCAAATTTTTGTCTGTTGCAATAAATACTTTTTTTTTAATGCAATTTTTTTTTATTAGCAATAAATATGTTTTTTATGCAATTTTTTTTTGTATTTGCAATAAATACTTTTTTTTTAATTGCAAATATTTTTCAGTTGCAATACATTTTTTTTAATGCAAATTTCTTTCAGTATTAATAAATATTTTTTTTATGGAAATTTTGTTTATGTGCCATAAATATTTTATATTATATTATTGACAATTTTTTTCAGTTGCAATAAATATTTTATTAATGCAATAAATTTTTATTTGCAATAAATACTTTTTTTTTATTGCAAATATTTTTAAGCTGCAAGTTCATTTTTTTAATGCAAATTTTTGTCTGTTGCAATAAATACTTTTTTTTAATGCAAAGTTTTTTTATTAGCAATAAATATGTTTTTTTATGCAATTTTTTTTGTCTGTTGCAATAAATACTTATTTTTTTTATTGCAAATATTTTTCAGCTGCAATAATTTTTTTTTCAATTTCAATAAATATTTTTTGTTTGTGCAATTTTTTTTTATTTGCAATAAATATTTTTTCAATTTATAATTATTCAACTTCTTTTCATAAAAAAGTGAAAAAATAATTTTAATAAGGATTTCCGGAAAAAAAAACATTTTGAAAAAAGGCAAGGTTTGATTTCGAAAAATACAAAGATAACGTCACGATAATGATATTTTGAAATTTTTTCAATCTGAAACGAGTTTTGATTGAAATTGACGAAATTCTGAGGAAAAAAATATATTTTCTTGTTAGCAATAATGTGTTTTTTTTTTGATGAAATTATAGCATCTTGCATGCACACGCTCTCATCCATTCACTCAGTGTTTTGTGGATTTGTTAGAATTGTCTAACACGTCGGCAAACTAAATTGGAAAATTTAATAGTAAAACTAACCACTGAACACTCCCACATAACATAAATGTAGAGTCTTCCTCCCTCCTGTATTCTACACATACTCTCCATCTCATACTCGTCATTTCAACAAACAGACAACCAACATGAACGTGCTTCCGCCAGAATTATGATTATTATTACTTCTCTGTGTTTGAAATTGTTTGCATCATGTGTGTCTGTGTATGTGTGTGTGTGTGTGTGTATGTGGATGCGTTTAATTTAGTTATATTCCTCCTGTCTGTCTGCCACTTTTTTCACTCAGAAAAAAAAAAAAAGAAAATAAACATTTGAGTTGTGGGAATGGTTAGATTTAGCAAGGACATAGAAGAGGTACAGAAAAAGGAAGGGAAGGAAATAAAAGTTTATATAACTGTGAAACGTTCATTTTAGTGGTCATAATGTGGCAGCATTTTGTGGCATAATTCAACTATAACCTAACCTCACATACACACAAAAACTACTCACCATAAAGTCTGATAATTCCATCGGTTTCACCCCGCGGATTCTTTGCTACGCATTTGTAAATTCCATCATCTCCACTACTCACACTTAAAATGGTCAGTTTCATGTGAGTCTTGTAAACGGGGAATCCGATGCTGGATTCAACTCTATAAAAAAAAAAAATCAGACAAAAAAAAAGAAGAAAAATTACATAACGAAACGGAGAAAAAAACGGATGTCAGGATCAGGAAATCACAAACACATACAGGTAAAAGGAAAATGACACTGATTCAATTTACACAACGTTAATGAGCATCAGAGAGCCACTGTCTGACTGACTGACTGACCAACTGACTGGACTATGGAACTCGGCTTACTTGTATTTTTGTGAATCGTGTATGATTGGTCCCTCGCCACGTGTCCAATAATTCAGTGATGTTGGATGGGCTTCGGTAAAGCACTCGATGGTCACGTTGAAACCTTCGGGAGCACCAACAAGTTGATGTGGTATAAGCAGCATTGGTGGAACTGTAGACAAACAAAAAATAATATAAAAACACATAAAAGTCAATGTGGCACAATTTTAATCAAATTAAATTGATAATTATAATTAATTAGCCCGAAAGCAAAATGAAAGTGGTGATGGTGGTTTGACCAAAGGATTCTTCTGTTTTTTTTTTTTCGTTCCAAAAACCTCAGCATGTCCTTTTTGCAAGTAAATAAATGAATTTAGTGGTTTTATAAAAGTTGAAATAGGTTTTTAATAATAATAATAAAAAAAATCAAAACCAAAAAGGATCAAAAGTTTTTTGAGGTAGAAAAAAAGGACATTTTTTCATCTTAATTCAAAAACAAACAAAAGGAAAAAAAAAGAGGCCAACTCTTCTATTGTCATCATCATTAATGATTCTCCAGAAACTTGCGATGCTTATTTAACATAAATCTTCCACTTATCATTTATTCTTTTCCTTGGGATTTCTTTCAAGGACTTGATATCACACAGAACTCCTACTGTTGGGTTCGTTCTGGTTGGACTTGTGGACAGAAGAAGAAGTAGCAGGAAATCTTCTTCAGTCAAGTTGAGAGGGATAATTTAAAAGTCAAACACTTTCTTCTTTTCGTCTTGTTGTACAAAATACTTGAGAATTCAAGTTGTTGTTCCCGCCAATTTTTTTTTTTATATTTTTTTTTAATTCAAGTACCGAAATGAGCAAAAGGTCCTGAATAAGGACCATGGACGATGATGATGATGCTGATGATGGTTCGTGCGTGTGGTTAAGTCAAGAACTTGAACATCAAGTACCAACCCCGTAACATTTTTCGTAGCATTTCATACAGGACCAAATGTCCATCCATGCGCTCGTCGGGGTTTTGTTGGTTTTTCGATTTTTCTTCTTAGCAAGGGTTTTTTTTTGTGTCCTTAACTCGGACAGACGATAACGATGTGGAAATATAATAGAACACTTCTTCTTTTGCTCTCCTTTTCATTTTTTTTCCAACTGAAGTGCATGAGTTGGAAGAGAAAAAAAAGAAGAAGAAATTAAATATTTGCACTATAGAGGGCGTCATTTTCAAGAGGACTGACATCAGCTTTATAAAATAAACCAGCTAATATCCTTTAGGAATTCCAAGTAGGCAGAAAATGAACAAAAAAAAAAAAAGATTCCCCATCACTATCATCACCCGAGAAAGAAATGTTGACACAGAGCATTGAATTTGGTGACACTTGATGGAAGAATTGTCTTATGTTTCCGAAGTACAAATTAGCAAATTGAAGTGGAAAAATTGACAGCACTAGGATATCTGGGATGTAAGGGATATAACTACTCAAAGGACAAGATAAGAAACATCAACAAAAAAATAGATGAACAAAAGTGAAAAATTAATTTTTTATTGCTCAACACTAAAGGAATTTTCGTTTGGCAACATCCGATTGTGTTTACAAATTCAAGGAGTCACTCCTTTTTTTTTCTTGCTTTTTCTTGTTGAACGTTCTTTTTTGTCATCTTGGTTGTCAGTTAGTCAGTGTTCGTTAATTGAGTGAGGGTAGGGCTGTTTTTTTTTTTTTTGTGTTTAAGAATAGGGTTGAATTGGAGGGATTTTTGGTCCTTTTATGCTCTTTCAAAAAAATAAATAAATTTTCTATGATTTTTTTTCATTTCGGCAGATTTGTTCATTTATAGCCACTTGAATAAGAACCTATTCGGAGGGTAGATTGCCCAAAATTTGTCGCTTATTGGTGAAAAAAATTTCAATTATGTCGCTGTTTTTTGGATTCTTTTTTATTCTAATAACTGCACAAAGAAACGTACAATTTTTGTATTAATTAACTAGACCAAAATTTTTAACCAATTAAATTAAATTTTAATATATTTTCAAAATTCTTCACTTCTTTTTGTGCGAAAGAAATATTTTTTTAAAGATTTGTATAAAACGATGATACGTGTGGTTGATGCATTTCTACGCCTACAGAAAATTTTTCTGTAGAAACGCCATGTTTTTAAGGATTTTTTTTTTCAAAAATAACACTTAAATATCTGCCTAGTATCACGTTCCTGCCTTCCACTTTTCCTTCAATTAATAATAAAAAAAAAAACTTAAAAAAAACAAAATTGTAAGAAACATTTTAGAATTACACATATTTGAAAGCAAGTGTATGGCGTATACGTAACTTTTTTTTCGAAAAGAAAACAATTTCCTAAACATATTATTTATTTTATTCTGCATAATAATTGATTGGGACACTTTTGAACACGGGGCACATTTAAACACTGCATTTTTTGTTTTTTAGTTTATCAATCTGTTTTAGAAGTTATTCGATATTTAAACCCGTCTACACCACATCGATAAATGTCAATGACTTTCCTTGGTTATCTCAGCTGGCTTTTAGATTTATAAGTGGAAGGTGGTTTTGTATTATTTCAGTTTTTTTTAGTTGTATGAGTTTAAATAAAAATTGGTGCGTGATTTCAAAACGCAATACAATTTTTGTTAATGTTTAATAAATTTTAAACTAAATCACGGTGAATTTTTGAATGAATATATTAATTCAACATTTTATGTCGTTGAAATAGTTGGGGCAATTTTGAACATTATATATTTTTTTGAAGCCAATCATACATTTAAGATTCTTCGCATGCTTTCAAAAATTCCTAAAAATAACAAACCAAAAAAATAACTCAAAACAAAAATAATAACTCAGTATTATAAGTTTTAAGACTTTTTTCAAAACTTTTTTCATTTTTCTATCGATTAAGAAAATTCGTTGTTAACGGTACCTGCATTGAACCATTTTTTTTTTAGTTTCTTAATGACTCGTATACGACGAAGTTGATTTCAACGAAAATTTTTATAATAAATCGTTTAAGTAACCGTAGTATTAAAATTTTACAAAATTCTCAAAAACCTCATTTTTGGTTTTGTAAAAAATATTTCAAATATTTTTTTTTTTTTTTTGGAAAATCAAAAAAATGGAATAGTGAAATATTTTAAAATTTCGTTTTTATATCTTCGTTATTGTTCCGTTTTTTACGTGTAAGTTAATTATTTCTTCACATGGCATTCCAATTTTTTTTTTTGAAAAATGTTAGAAATATTTTATTCAAAAACGGCTCTAATTTTTTTCAATTTTTTTTTTTCTAAAAATTCCTTTTCAAACAAGAAATCATAGCGCATACTTCGTTTTGTGATCAAGATGGTGTTACATTTATTATGAAAACAGATTTTAAATAATGTATTTTTGTATATTTTTAGAAATGCTGTGATAAAATCAAATTATAATTTTCTCTAAGAAGCTTTTACGATAAGATTAACTAAGTGGGACCCAGTAGTGCATTTTATTTTCGTAGCTAAAAACATATTTTTACTTCAGAACTTTGGCCTGGGTCAATTGATTTTGATGATTTTTTTTGTATTAGATGCTTGTGATTGTGATCCTATTTCAAATCCAACCATTTCTGTCTATGACGTCCATAAAAAATAAATCTAATTTTCGATCTGTTTTTTTTTTTTTTTTTTTGATAATTACACGGCTTGGCAAAAAAACATAATTTTAAAATTATTTTTTCGCGATTTTTGAATATATTCGCAGTAATCGTAGTTAAAGTATAGATACTTTGTTTTTTTTTTTTATTAAATTAAAAAAAAAGTTTAAATAAATATTTTTTTATTGCAAATTTTTGGTGATTTTTTTCTCAAACATCCTATTAAACTTATCCTTAAAAGGTTTTTGTCATTCCCAATAGAACTAATATTTTTCAATTGAATAAATAGAATTCCAAATCAATTCTTTTTATCCAGGACTATTTTTTTGTGATTTTTGCTCAGTTTTTATTTTTGTTTTTATCTTGAAATAAAAAACTAAGCATGTGCCCAAACAAAAACATTGCATTCTTCTGCATGAATATCCCAATAAACAATAAAAACATATCTTTTTATTTCAAACATGTCAATTTGTTTCTTCTTCTTCTGAAAAAAAAAGTTTTGTTTGTTTTAGAAGTTTTGCCAATGTTGATTTTTGTCCGAAAAATATTGAAAAGTCAAATAAAATGTATATATCCATCCAAATTCAATGCATACATGATGATGATTTTTCAATACAATTTTATGCAATTTATTGAAACAGAAGATGGCCCTTTTCTTCCACAGAGATACATTGAAATCCACATATATAACAAACGAAGGATAAGGAGTAAAAGAAAAAAAAAATATATAAAGAAACGGATACGAATCATTATAAAATCAATATTAATTGTTATGGATATTCCATATTCCAAAAGAGTCCAATCCCAAAAAAAAAAAAAAATATCCAACTTTCTCCATTTCGAAAGTATAAGAAAACTTCTTCCGTTCACCGGTTTGTCTGTCTTTTTGTGTTAGTGTATTCGAATTCGTGTCCGTGACGTTGTGTGTCATCCATGGGAAAGTTTCCTCTCTCATCTGCTAATTTAAAATCAAGAAACGTTCAATCACAGAAAACATCTGTTCGGAATACATAACCCTTTCCCTTAAACTTTTACTACCCCCCACCCCTCCTCACAAAAAAAAAAAAAAAAAAAAAAAAAAAAAAATTGAACCAAAAGCACCAATGCCAAAATAAAACCACCGAAGATTGTACCATTTTTACTAGCAATGAGCAAGTCACTCTTTTCTGAATGTCCTGGTTCTGTTCTGTTGGTCCTTCAGGACACACACAGCTCATATAACGATGACAACCAGAGCATCCAATGTTGACTTAAACAGAAATCAGTATTCTTTGTCGGTTCGTTTTTTTTTTTTTTTTTTTGTATTCGAAATGCAGTAGCATATTTCACAGAAAAAAAATGATATGAAATAAAAATAAACATCCTTACACGATACCAAAACGAAAGGACGAATAACGACCATCAAAACGGACGACAGACATATACAATTTTTGTTTGGTTTAGTATAGTTGTAGGTGGACACTCTGTACAACAACAACAACAACAACAATAATAACACACAAATATTCGTCTTCCTTTTTTTATACTTGTGACAAACTGTTCTTCCTGTGTTGCAGCAAGCAATATTCACATGACAGGACTTCGAGATACAGAACAGAAAGGACCTCTTTCTTCGTGGGATAATAATAAACATAAATAAGAATGCAAAAGTACAAACGACAAAAAAAAAAAAAAGTTCAAAGAATCCTTGCAGAATGTTAACAAGAATTTGAAACAGATGTGACAGATGTGTAAAAAGTTTGTAATGTTTGGTATTCTCCCGGGCGCCATTTACACACAAGATAAAAGTCTATATCCTAACTATAGAGACCATCAGCAGGGTGTCACAAGTATTGTATCTAATCTGTCTTTTCTGTATATATCTAAGTTGGTTCGGACAGCAAATAAGGATAACAATAACAAAAAAAAAAATTTTTTTTTTATAGAAAATCAAAAAGACATCAAAGAGGACCCTCTCTGTTTAGGGAGAGATTATAG
Organism: Episyrphus balteatus; assembly: GCF_945859705.1. Lineage (NCBI taxonomy): Eukaryota > Metazoa > Arthropoda > Insecta > Diptera > Syrphidae > Episyrphus > Episyrphus balteatus. Next base: position 115,549,812 of record NC_079136.1, read on the forward strand.
TGTCCTTGCGGCGATACAACCCACGACACAAGTTCGTCACAAAATATTTTTTTTGCTGATGATATGTGATGTTTTTTTTTTTTTTTTTTTGGTTTGTGTTGGTTTTGCTCTGTGACGTGACAAAAAGGTGCTCTGTGTTGTTTCATTAGCATTTTTATTCATAGCTTCGAGGGAGACTATACTACAAAAGGACATATACAATACCAAACAAAGCCGTTTTTACAAGCTTAGGATAGCACCTAATATATCGGAGTTAACAATAAGCCCGCTAGGCTTTTGTGGGGACAGGATTAAAAAATAACCTTCCCTTAGAATTGTGTATGTGTTATTTATTTTTCCGCTTCAGTATGTCCTGGCTGTATAGATCCTTTATCTTAAATTCTTATAACAAACATCACACAAAATAAAAAAAAAGAAAAAAAAAACAACATTTACTCATCTACTCAAGCGAGAAAAAGATCCAACACTACACCTGATGGGAGTGTGATGAAAGAGACGGGGGGAGAGAGAATATAAGACAACCATAATTGACACAGCATATCCTTTGTCCTTTTTATATGTCCACCATCACAATCACTTTGTATGTCATAAAAACAAACCAACAAAGCCTACTTACAGTCCACACTAACTTTTATCCGTTTTGAAACTGTTGGCGGTACACCGTTTGATGCGATGCATAAATAAGCTCCCATGTCGAGTCGGGATATTCTGGTGATTTCCAGGGTGTTGCCTTCCCATTCATTGACTAACAAAAAAAAAAAAAAAAAAAAAAATGAAAAAAAAAAAAAACAAAATGAAATATATTATGAATGACATAAAAATGTTGCAATTTTTTTTTTTTTTTGCTCTCTTACCAACATAATTTTTGTTAATTGCAATTTTCGAGTTGTCATCTCGTTTCCATTTGATGATGGGCGTGGGGCTCCCCGATGCACGACATCTAAGCGAAATATTCGAACCCTCACGGACTATAACATCACTCGAACTCAATGAATCATCGATGTTTGGTGGTACTGCAATGAAACATAAAAACAAAAATTAAAGAGATAAAAATTTAAAAATTGAAAAAAAAAAATTGATATAAATCAAAAAATCGAAATTAAAAAAAAAAAAAAATAATGGTCTATAAAATTAAAATCAATAAATTTATTGAATTATTATTTAATTAGGTTTTGTCGTGGCCTGCTGAACAATTCAATCGAATTTTGTCCGGGTCCACAGGACAATCACCACCGGTGTTTTGAATACTAATTTGCTATAGGAAATATACAACACACATAAATACAAAAAAAAAAAAAAAAAAAAAAATATCCTTCATAATCCTTTTGGAATATTTTTGGTTTTTTTTTTTTTTTGATAGAGAAAAGTTATATGATTGCAACTTGTTTAATCAGTTTTATCTATGTTTTTCCATTGGTTGTATAAATGTATTTCGTAAAATCGTAAAAATAACGAGGCAGTTTTTGGTGTGTAGGGATAAGGATTAAATATACATTTATGGCAAGAGGAGTGAAATCATATAATGATTCTGTGAAACTAAATACGAATTGATTTTATAGAACTAAAAAAAAAAAAAAAAAAAATATACAACAGATTACTACAAAATTGTTGTGGTTTTGAAGTAATAGAGAGATATTTTGATATTTTTTTTTTATTTCGTTGTTGTGTGGAAAATTGTTATTGAAAATACTTTGATTGAAAATTGAATTTAGGTTTTGTATTTCTATGTTTGTTAAATGATTTTACAATTTTGTACCAAATTTAAGAGGAAAAAAAAACAAAATATTTTTGTGCGTTGAAATTTATTTTGAAGAGTTTTCAAAACATACCGATATGTAAAATTGTTTTTGATGTTTTTGAAAATTAAGTTTTGTTAACAGTTATTTTATTATTTCAATTTTTTTTTTTAAATAATTTTAGCTCATTTAGATCTAAATTAATAAGCGAGGCACGTATTGTTGACTATGACATAGATAATTTGCTAATAAATTGGAATGTGTTGAAAACCTATTATTTTTGTTTTTTTTTTTAGAAAAAAAAAACTTTTCAAAACCCATTGAGTAAGGTTCTTTAAACTCTATTCAAAGGTGAAACGCAAAATTTCCTTCGAGGAAGTAGGAATTGGCTAAGGAATGTCCAAAATATTGTTTTTGTTTTATTTTTTCCAACTTTGAAAAAAAAAAAATTTTTTTTGAAAAAAAAAAAAAATGTTAAGATGGAAATAACTCAGCAACTAGACCTGTGAGAATTTGTTGGTTTTCACCCATGAATAGACCTTAAAGTGACCTTTCTTTTGATGTCTTACACGATGGATTTGAACGAAATTTTTTAAAAACTTTTTTTATCGGCAAGGGGTTAAACCTTGATTTTTTTTCGAAAATTTGAAAAAAATAAATTTTTATTTTTTTTTGCATAAAAAGATAGGGTTCTGTTCATTGTGAGATCGTATCTGTAAACCTAAACTTTTTTCGAGATTTTGATCCGAAAATATCTTCCTCCGAATGTAAGAAAAAAAATATTTTCGAATGTAACAAATAAAAAATAATATTTCGATTTCAAGTACATAATTCAGCAACCAGACCTCCAACAGTCTTTTAGTTTTCACCTTTGTGTAGAGCTCAAAGAGGCCTTTCATTTGATGTCTCAATTGATGAATTTGGGAGAAATTTCTTAAAATTCATTTTTTTCGGCAATGATTTTTTTGAAAATACGAAAAAAATACTTTATAATTGTTTTTAAATAAAGCGATAGGCCTGTTCATTGTGAACTCGTATCTGCAAACTTAAACTTGTTTCAAGACTTTCATCCGAAAATGTTTGTTTCCAAATGTGAGAAAAAAAAAATTCCGAATGTAAAAAAAAAAAAAATTTTCCGAATGTAAAAAAAAAAAAATTCGATAGCAAATAATTCAGCAACCAGACCCCCAATAAACTTTTGGTTAGAGCTTACAGAGACCTTTCTTTTGATGTCTCACTCGATGGATTTGGGAGAAATTTTTTAAAATGTCTGCTCCCGAATGTAAGAAAAGAAAAATGTTTGTGAAAATTTTAAATTTTTAAGCTTTTTAAAAAAAACACAATCAGAGTTTTCAATATTTTGAAAATTCGAGATTTTGGGTTTTTGATCCCAATTAATGAACCACGAGAATACTAAGGACCTTACAAAATATTTATTTTTAAGGTTTAAAAATCATTTTAAACCTTCAGCTTTGATTTGTTTTTATTCTTCACCTGCACGTGACCCTACCAGAGTCTCTTATATAGCTACTTTTATAAAAACATTATTGATTTTATTATCAAAGCAAAACTACCCCAAACTTTGTATAAACTTTAAAGTTTCAAAATATTCTTCCGTCACGTTAAACTTAAACACACCACACAAGCATCACAAGCCAGCTCCTGAGAATGCTTCCGTCTATCAACTCCAGCCACAACCGGAGCCCATAAATAATGCAAGTAGCTAAACATTTTGGGAAATTTTCATTCAATATTTGCTTACAAAATGAATCATCAATTTTATAATGCATCATAGAAGTATTTCTTCAATATACAACCGATATACACACACATGAAAAATGAAGGTACCTTCTATCGTATGTGAATGTTTGCTCATCTCATTGCACATAGAAAAGCAAATTTTACTTTTACCTTAGATTCCAAACATAATCATCTTCATACAAAACTAGTTAACTTTCAACTTAACAAGGGGGGAACTCTCTCTGAGTTAGAAGCTCAAAAAAAAAAAAAAAAAAAACAAGAAAAATAAAACTTGGAAAGATAATTTGAGAGCATCCTTGGAATCCTTGGCACATAAAAAGCATACAAAAATATACTAACAAGATCGACTAACCATCATAATCATCTTCATCATGATTTATCATCGAATGAAAATGAAACGATGAATTCATGTTTCGATGATAAGTTTGAAGGAAAAAAAAAAATAATTTTTTTTTCATTTTTTTTTTTTTTTTATTTAATCCTGCACCTCTTCTTTTTTTTAAGGGGACAAGTGGTGGTGAAAAATGGGAATAAGGCAACTTCATCTATGGATTGCAAAAATTTCTGCTCCATAGCCGGGATAATCCACTTGCATATATACCAAAGAACACTATACGTACAGTAGTTATCCTCGGCAAATTCACCTCAAATAGCTTTAGAAAGCAAGAGAACTTGTATATAATATAGAGATGAATCCTTAGGGAAGGACCAAACATCATCATACCCAATGGCAGCAGCCAGCATCATAACGTATAACAAGTAAATGAAAAGACTCCAAGATAGAGTTTCTTCTCTGGTTTTTTTTTTTTTTTTTTTTTGTTTGCCAAAGTCTAAATGAGTTCTATTCCCATCATCATCTTCTTCAAAGATGATAGAGAAGGATACAAACAAAAGAGAAAAAGTGAGAGAAAGAGAACTGGATGGATTAAGGAGCTTTCCAGTTTTCAGCAAGTTTTGTACCCAGCGACACTTTTAAATTGAATAAATACAATTTTGAATAAATTTCTGCCCGGATCAAAGGACATTACAGGAAAATATACACAAAACTTGGTAAAACCTTCATTCACTTCTCCACTAGACCCTCTTTTGGTTATATAACTTTTGCGGTCGTCATGGTTCTTGACTTGCTTTTTTGCCTACAATATTATAATATAGTAGAGAGGTAGCACCACGAACTACAACAACAACAACACTTTGTTTTTCTCACAATTTTATAATGAAGAAATAATTACCAAATTTTCAACCATGACTGGTCGTAGATAATGACTAAAAGGACCTATCCTATCCAACGAGCAGGAATTTATACAAAATTTCTGAATTCAATTTTGCCCACAGCAGCAGTAGTAGCAGGATCAACAAGGACTCTCCAACAACAAACGAAAAATTCGCTTTTCAACCTTTGCTACCTAAACTTATTGCTGTGCTGTGAGCTGTGCGGTGCGACGCGATGCGATGGTTGTGGTGTTATGACTAAAAATAATGAATAGTAGCTTCTGAGCAATATAATAATTTCGATGATTATGATGGTGATGGTATATCCTTTTGATACTATTCATTCTACTTTAACTCTCTCTATTGCCCACTCCAGTATCTAGAAACTTATAGAATTCCAAGTTTTTGAAAACAAAACGAAAATTCAGATAACTCTTCACCTGATGAGCGTGATAGAAATATAATTTTGTAAAAGTCCTTTCTTGTGAAATTAGTATTATATTTTATTTCATTCAGATTTATAGGAATTCTTATAAAATAGTAGATAAATAATTCTCTTTTTCGTTTTTGTATTTTATATTCCTACTTACCAACAACATTCAAATAACCAAATTGGGTCTTTGCAGTGACCGTATTTATCTGACACATATAACGTCCTTTATCCTCTTCATGGACATTGTTGATATGGAGATACCATGTCCTGTGGCGGTCATGTTTGTCGTGGGTAACACTAATTCTCGGATTTCTCGTTATGACGTGATTGTGTACTGTCAAAATTGCTGATTGCTCAAAGTGCATCCAGGCGACCTGCAAATAAAAAAAACACATGAAAATAAAATAAAATTGAAATAAGGATATATATATGAGGAAAAATGGAAGCGAGACAATTTTGTTGTGTGTGTTGTTTGATAGGAATTTATTTATGAATGAAAAAATTAATAAAGGATACCAAATTGGTTGGATAGAAATGGTTTTTCAAACACAACAGATTATGTATAAAAATGACAAAATTGGTGGGATTTTGTTTTTGTTTAAAAAAGAAATTCGAAAACTGACAAAGTTCAAAACTTTAAAAATATAACCTCAAAAAATCTTAATCAAGGATTTTAAAAATATTTGGCATTTTAATGAACCCAGAAATCGAAAACACATAATTTATGAAATTTTTAAAACCAAAGTTACAAAAAATCGAACAAAGCGAAAACTGCTTAAAGGTTAAGCCAAAACATGAATTTCCATAATTTCAGGATAAATAAATTGAAAAATGTTATGGTCCAAGTCTCAAAAACGAGCACTTAAGCAGTAATCTTATCACTTTAATTAAAAATTCCATCTCGAAAACTCTAGTTTCTAAAACTTTTATTTTCTATAATTCAAACTTGCATCTAAAAAGATTTTTAAATCAAAATCTCAAAAAAAAGAAACAAATTAAGAATTCCGATATCCTTAAAATCAAAAATTTATGAAAATACAAGATTTTGAAAACTTACCTAGTGATTAAAAATCAAAAAAAAAAAAAAAATCTCAAAGACTTCACACATAAAGTTATAAAAGTCTTAGATACAAAATTTTAGAATACTAAATGCACTTAAAACAGAAATTTAAAAATACTTAAAATTCTCGCAAAAAAATCGCCCAAAACCATAAAACTCAGAATTATGATAACAATTATTTAAATTAACACGAAATTCTACAACTGAAAAAAATATCTAAATCTCGAGATTTCTTCTGAAACTTTTCCAAATAAAAATTTTCGAAGACTTAAATTATAAATTAGATTATTTCTGGAATGGGGTTCTTTTAGTAGGTGTCTTGTTACTCTGCGTGAATGTTTTCGAATTTTTGAAGTTTTGAGATTTTTTTAGTTTTCAAATTTTTACAGTTCTTTGATTGGGACTGAAGAATTATGTTGTATTGTTTTTCGAGGAAGTTTTCCCGATTTTGAGTGATCGTGTTCTTGGATTTTCTGTTTGCGTGTGGTATATTTGGATTTCACAGTGGCCAAGTTTCTTATTGCTTTTGGTTCTGATTTTTTTTTTTTTTTATTTTAAGAATTTGCGTTTTCAAATTTGGTTTGTTTGTGAGCTTGTGTTGTTAGGATTTTTAAAATTGTGGGTTAGCCTCTTTTTATATTTATTGTGAATGAAAATTTTCGTAATTTTGAATTCTGAATTTGATAATGTGTAAGCGGAGTTTCTTAAAACTTAACATTTTGGATTTTCGAATGTGTTTAGATACTTAAAAATTTTGGTTGAAAGCATTGAGTGGCTGCAAGAGAAAGTTGGTTGAAATGACGCAATAATAAACCAGAAAAAAAACTTATAATTCAAACATTTTAAAAGCATTTTGTGATATTTACTTCGAAACATAGGATTTTTGGCATACTGGAAACTTTGGTTGGTCCTGGGTTTTCAAGTTTTTGATTTTATGGATTATAAACTACCTAGATTTTGGAGTTTTTTGTGCGTCTGGATATTTTTGTATTTCGTTATAATTTTTAATAAAGTTTTGGATTGCAAATTTTGAGATTTTTGAATGTTTGGAATTTGGATCTTAGTAATCTTGAGGAGTCTGGAATTTTTATCCAAATTTTCATTTTTTGTTTGGTTTTCATTTTAATTTAGGTACTGAGGACTTTTTGGATTATGATTTCGTGTTTTCGAGTTTTTTGAGACTTTGGGTAATTTTATTTGTATTTTCGTTACTTCTATCGTGTTTCCCAGGATCAGTGTTTGGGCTTTGTTTTCCACATCTGCTGAATTTTCGGATTTTTTATTTTATAAATTTTTAATTTAATATTTTTGGCTACGAAAATTGATCAGAAATAACGAAGAAAAATAACAAAAATAATAAAAAAAAATATTAAAATTATTTTTTATTTTAAGTGGAGTGATTGAATATAATTCAATATAAGTTCAAGTGACCTCAACGAAACGCTTTATAAATTTTTGGAGTTGAGGTCACTTGAACTTATATTGAATTGATCAGAAATGTTCATTATTGTTTTGGAACTTTTGAGATATCGTAATGTCGAATTCTGGGCTTTCTTAAGTTTATTTAATCCGTAAAATTTTGTGTAGAAAATTATCACGTTTTGAAATATGGATTTTTTAAATTTTTTGTCGTCCTGTATTTTGTTTTTTTTTTTTTTGTGATTTTCAGCTTTCTGGTACCTATTTCGTTTACTGTATTTGTTTCCAGCTTTTCGAGTATTGTAATAGAATTTTCGAATTTTGTGGGTTCTTGCGATTTGCTTCTAATTTTCGAGATTTTAAGTTTCTGTCTTTGAAATTGTAGTTTACTTTGTTGTGTTAATTTTTAGTTCAAAATTTGTTTGAATTTCGCTTTTTCATAAGTTTGCATTTTTTTTAATAACTCAAAAATTTTGAGATTTGGTTTTTATGGTATCAATGTTTATAGAATTAATGTGCCTTTTTTACATATTTAAAAAAACAAAAATTTACTTTAACATCAGCCAATTCAAACAGTTAAACCTTAATTATTTATTAAAAAAAACTTGATTGTAAGATGTTTTTATAAAAATTTAAATAGATTCTATTTTTTTTTTTTTTATAAACTTTAAATCCAACCTTAATAATAATACGAGGATGACTAAAATGCAGGTAAAAATTGAACCAATATTTGCAAAGAAGCGCAGAAAATTTTCACATACACTCTGATGGCAAAATGAACACAAAAAAAGAGGAGGATAAAGCTAATATTTGAAATTTTCATCCATATTCATCCAAATATAATATGCGAGATGGTAATGGTTGGTGATGTCATACAAAATAGGGGGTTAGTTGGGGATTAATTCACATTTATTCATTCACTATGTGTATGAAATGACGCTATGATAGAAATAGGTAAGGATATGGCTTAGCTAGTGTAAACAAGCACCACGCCGTTTAAGTGATTAGAAATTTCATTTTATAAAATAAATGGAACAAACACACAAAATTTTCAAAATTTAATTAGATAATGAAAATAAAATGAAATGTGAGGTGTGTTTTAAATTTTTCGACTTTTTTTTGCGTCAAAATAATGTCCTATTGGATTGGTAAAATATAATTGCATTGTGAAATCAGAGTGAAGTTAGTGATAGCTTATAAACGTTAAATCCTATATTGGTACATGATTTTGCAATTTGATTTGTTTTATATTTTTTTTTTTCGTTTCATAATTCATAAATTTTATATAATTTTCAAATATAATTATTTGTCATTTAAATAGATATATAAAGTGGGACAGAAAAAAAAATGGATGAATTAAATTTTGATTTATTGACTTAATAATCGGTTGTGGTCAATTATGTATGTGAATTATATTAAATCAATTTTAAATTCACTTTAAATTGGTCAATTTTGTTGCAGTTTTATGTGAATTTAATAGCAGAAAGAAAAGTGTTTTTAAATTATTTAAATTACAAAAATTTTCGTCATTTCAAAAAAAAAAAAAAAAAAAAAAATAATTTACATTAGCTGTGTTTTATTTTCCTTGTGATCCAGATCAGATCATTGATTTGCGAAACAATAATAAAACAAAATCCTGCTTTTGTTGTAAATCTAATAAAAACAATGATCGGATCACGAGGAAAATAAAACACAGCTATTGTTAAAGCCTGTGTTAGTCTTGGTGTAAATATTTTTAAGGGGGTGGAGAAACCAACAAACTATCCCTCAAGATGACGCAATAAATGAGGTTTGTGTAGAAATTTACTTCAATCAATCCAATCAACACCACTTTACATAATTGCCCACCTAACAAACAATTTACCCCACAAAAGTTATTGTACCAATATAGCTTGAACTAACGCTAATAGGGCTTTAAGAGAATGCATTCATATACACCTTTGTTTACAGCTTCAATTATTTAGTAACTATATTTGGATGCTTTATCAATTTTCAAATTCTTACAGTACACTGTGGCGTATGAGTAACTTTTTTTTGTAAATGTAATTTTTGATGGAATAAACATATTAAATTTAATTCTGTTAAATAATTTATTTTTTTCAGCTCAACAGTTATTATTTCTTCCTTTGAATATTTATGGTAAGAATATTTTTCAAATAAATGTATATTTGTTTCAGAGTATTCCCGAGCAAAAATATGAAATCAATCCTTTTTTTCTTGATATAAAAAAAATAATTCCCATGGTTACAGAAGTACTTCGGCTGAAATATTTTTGAGGGCGAAAATATAAAAAAAACTTTGCATTTTTCTTGCTATTATGACGGATATTTCAAAAAATTCAAAATTTTTTTAAATAAAGCTGATACAAGAAGGATATATGAAAAGGCAATTAAAGCATCATTTATAAACTATAAATGATGCTTTGTTCATTTCTTTTCTGTTAAAGATGAACTTTGATATGATTCGGTTTATGAAAAGGTAATTTTAAAATTATTAAAAAAAAAAATTAAAACTTGTACCTATTTAAAATTATATAAAAAAAACAAATACTTGACCATCTAACAAAGTAATAATTACTACAGCAAAAAATGTTTGAAAGGAAAATTTTTCTAAATTGTTAGAACAATTTTTAATTTTTTTTTAAACAAAACTCCAAACATTTTTCAAAAAATAAATAGGTACTAATAGTCATACAAATACATTGTTTCAAAAATGTTCTTTGGTTTGTTTGAAAAACAATGATTTTTCGAAAAAACTTGAATATTTTTCTGTATTGTTTTGAAAAAATTTCTAAATTTTTAAGGTTACTAAATCATTTTTGTACAATAACTTGCATTGAAATTGGTTTCAAAAAGCGGTTTTGTGGAAATTTTTTTCAAATTTCCTTTTAAGGGAATCAACCAAAAACCTTAAATATGAAATTTTGAAAAAAAGTCGCTTCAGTATGTTTCAGCTCTACCTAGTTGAAAATAGATAAAGCCAAATTGACAGACTGAATTTAGGGACCCACTTTTTTTGGCTTCTATCACTGTGCTGTCTTGTCTGATTGCACTGGTAATAAAACTATACTTTTCTAAAGAATTTTCGTATGCTGATTCCAAATCCGAAGTCAGAGTTGACCTAACACGTCACGTTTTTTTTAGATATTCCCGTTATAAAATCTCAAAAACCCATTTTTTTTTTGTTGTTTTCGAAGAAATGTAAAGAAACTGATCTCTTAAAATTCATATATCTTTCTTCCCAGAACAAAAGTATACTATTCTAATGGATTTTAGTGTGTTGATTTTGAATCCGAACTCAAAAAATTTCGGCCAGCTCTGGTTTTAGAGATATAGTTGTTTTTTGAGATTTTCTAAAAAAAAACTTGACTTTGTGATTATTCAATGCGAATGTCTCAAAATCCTGACGTGGTAGAATTTTTTTGACTTCGGATTCTAACTCAGCACATCAAAAGCTATAAGAAAAGTATACTTTTATTTCTAGGAGAAACAAATCTGAAGCTTTATAAGGCAGTTTATCGAATATATAAGATATTTCTAAATAGAAAAATTGTATATAAAATTACAAAACACGTAAAAATTTTGTTTAATGTATTTTATTATGGTTTTCTTTACATATTTGACTTTTTAAATATAATGGTCCTTGATATTTTACATTTTCCTTAATTTAGGTGTTTGTTTCATGTGGGATTTACTAAAAACTAATTTCGATATTTTTGCTGTTCTTTTTTTTCAATTAGTATCTTAAAATGTGTTTAAACTTTTCTTAATAACTGCAAATTTGAGCTTAATATGAATAATAGTTTTATTTTAGATTCGGTCAACCGAATCTGAAAGGGTTATTTTCTACAATCTTCCCATATTTATAAAAAAATCATTTAAAAAAAAATGGCCTAAACCAGATTTAGATTCAGGAAAGAACTAGAAAAAAAAGATAAATTTTGCAGACCAGTGTTGTTACATTCAGAATTCGGAAGCAAGATTTTCGGACCAAAGTCTGGAAAGAAGTTTTTATTAAAAGACATGAGTTCATAGTGAACAGGACTACCCAAATTTTTATTTTTCAGATTTTCAAATAAATTCTAGGTTGACTCCTGCATTGGGAAATGCTGAAAAAGATATTATTGATTTTGCCTCTAGAGGGCGCCATAAACAATTTCATGCCTAGTTCATTTTCATCGGTTAAATAAGACGCTTTCAACGATACCTCATTTGTCAAATTAACGTACATAGTTTAACAGCTATTTATATCGAGTTCTAAAGTCTAGCCCATTGCAAAATTTGAAAGAGAACAAGCCTCAGATTTAAAAAAATTGCCTTGCAGCTTAAAAGATGATCTTTAATTTTTATACAAATTATAATAAATTTAATCCTAGATTGAAAAAAAAAAATAAATAAAAATATTACATAATAATTTTCTATGATTTAATCCTGGGTATTAAATTTTGAATACATCCTTCTGAAAAAAAAAAAAAATAGATCCTTCCCCCCAACAAAGCACCATCATCGGTATGCATTTAAGTGATTTAACCACGACAAAGGAAAAATATAAAAAAAAAAAATCTCCTCATCTCTTTTTCCAACAATCAATTAGTGGATTTATCTTTATCTGTCTTTCTCTACAACACAGAAAAACCAACTTCATCTCCTCAAAAAAAAAAAAAAAAGTGCAAAACAAAAACAGATCCCATTCAATTGAAAATCTAGCTCAAAACTTGCAAAAAAAAGTCACTTTTTTTTAACCAAAGCAAAATGCTACTGAAGTAACAACACAGAACACACACACAAAAAACGCAGGATCAACAGGATACAAAGCTGCGCCATCATTCCAGTCGTTATTTTTTGTATTTTTGTTTGTGATTTTGTTTTTATGCAAGAGACTAGATAGACATGGGAGTTGACATGTGTGTTACATACGAGTTGTACCAAATGACGACGACACATCATCGCGACTTAGTTTGTTTTTTTTTTTTTTATTTTTTTGAACAGAAAAATACCCATCATTCTCAGCCAACCACCTCCTCTACAAGCTACTACAATTTTGTTGGATGGAATCTACTGTAAAAGTCATTCAAGCGTGTGATTTACTTTTAGTCCTGCAGGATGCACAAACTTTTATAGAATGGATTCATAAGCTTCAGCAAAATGCAAACACAAAATTCACCCGCGTGGAAAATATGTATGGGAAAGCAAAAGCATATAAAAAGGGAGAGGGAAAGGGACAAAAGGACAACAAAAAAAAATGTTTATAGAGAAACTGATGTATTATTGTGTAGGTATTCCCTTCTTGGAAGCGCGCCCCCTCCATTTCAGGGATTCCATTACAAATTGCAAATCATTTGGAATATTTTAAGTTTTTTTTTTTCTTCTCTCATTTTCAACTTGATACACAAGGACCCTTAACTAAGCATGTGTCAAGTGTCATTCTAAATTTGTTTCCGCTCCCAAGTAAACAACAGCAACAGCAAAAAAAAAAGGACACACCAGGACCACGAAGCAAACAAAAAACAAAAAAAAAAAAAAAAAAATTGGTAAAAGAAGACGAATATTTAGCGAAACGGATAGTGGTTGATTTATTCAGTTCTAAACATATCCGCTTATAGGACTCGTACACAAAAGGACGAAGGATGAAAAAAAAAAAAAAAAATAACGGACATAATTTGAATATTAAGTTACCAATGACATAGAGCATGTTGACTTTTTGTGCTATCAGAATACTGATGATGTTCCTGAGGCTGAAGCTTCTAGTGTGGTGATGGTGTGGTTGGCCAGTATACGGTGCGGCTTGGAAATGGTGCACTTTAGAATGAAGAGTCTCTGCTTACCCCGATTCCTGACATAGTCCTACCTGTCACTTTGTTATTTATGACCACAAAATTAAGGCTCATTCTCATGTATATTACTCTTGTTCTGTTATGGAGGAGGAGACCAACCAACCGACTCCACTGGCATTGTGAATATGTGGCCAGGACGAAAAAGGAGACGAGAGTGAATGTTTTGGTGGTGCCTTTAAGCAGGACAAATTAGTGGGCTTTATGATGAGGTAAACAAACATACACACACACACAAATACACATACCTATATAAATTTACCTGTGTGGATGCGGTGTATAATGGTAAACAGGACAAATTACGTAAATGGCATATCCTCTCTGGAGAAGGATTTTAGAGGGGAAGGAGAAATATGGCTGGCAGGCACATTCTCGCACCATTATCAGTCTGATGGACTTTAATTGCTCGATAAATGTTTGGCTACTGCCAACACCAGACAAACCAAGCCACCCAAGAACCGGTGAAAAGGATAACAATAAAGTGGCAAACAATGAGGTAGGTCGCTCTCTGATGTTACATAGCTTGAAGCAAAAATGGGGCGTCGTTGCTCATTTGTGTGGCCCCTTCTCCATTCAGTCAGGGGAACATTAATCTTACTTACTGAATTTTTCTTTTTATAAATTTTTCATTTTAAACCCAATAAAATGTCTCTTCGTTTTGGTGCTCTTGTCGTTGAAGCTACATATATTGATAAATGACATCACGAAGGACCTTTTGAAAAAATAAAATTCCTCTTCAGAGGATATGTTGGTATGTGTGTAGATGGAAAGTTATATGTATTTTTTTATTGAAGAATAAAAGATGTATATTGTAAATTTTTGTAATTAACACAGGCTAATTGAAAACGCATTCTCAGAAAAGATATTTAATTAGTCGTGAATTCCATCAAGAACAAAAATAATTAATTTGGACAAAGTTCAGAAGTGGGATATTGGACATTTTTTTTTTTTTTTTTAATTTTTATTTGAAGAGGTATCTATTTGAAGATACATTTAATAAAAGAATTTTTTTTACAATAATATTAAAAAGAAAACAAATTCCCGACGCATTAAAACTGAAATTAAAAAAATTCTTCGACACTGCCGTTCTTTCTGAAGAAACTCCTTAAATTCAATAAGGGGCCAAGAAATTCTATAAATACCTCTACTTATATTTTAGCTTCGAAATAATATTGAAATGATTGTCTTGAAGAGACGCACACATGAAAAATGCAAGCGTACCTATTCTGGGAATATTTTTAAAGGCTTGTTTCTTTCTTCTTTTAAATACAATTTGAAGAATTTTTTTCAAGACCTAGAAAGTTTTGTTCAAAAGCTGTCAATTAGAAAAAAATTGGTTTTGATATTTTTTATATAGGTACATTACTCGACGAGCAAAGTCTGTTATCTTTTCATATCTATTTGACAAAAAAAAAAAATTAAGACTCCTCTAAAAAAAAAAATTGTTTAGGAGTTGGTCACTTGGATATAAATTTGTTTTGAAAAATACAAAGTTCCACTTGATTTAGTGAGTCTATTCTATGAAATTTGAACAAATTTGTTAGGACCTCAAAAAAATTTTTTTTTTAGAAAATTAAATCGGTTTGAATTGTTATATATAAAACTCATGTCAAGTTCAAGTTGAAAAATTAGAAATTATCCTAATAGTCGGAGAGGCGACCGTCGAGTTACTTAGCTCATAAGGTTAGAGGTTAAAATTGGTGTCAAATGAAAGATAAGTTGATACTGAAAATAAAAAAATAGGGTTGCCACTTCTAAAATGGGAACTTCCATGTGGCAACCCTATTTGAAAGGAAAAATTGTCACATAACTAATACATTCATATCTTTGTTGTTTGGCCAGATAAAAAAAAAATTTGAAAAGCCAACCGAAAGCCAAAATAGTAAAAAAAAATAATAAAATAATACACTAGCCCAAAAAATTAAAGGAACAAAAAAAAATCGTGATTTTTTTTAGTGATTTTCGATAGGCTGTATCTCAGTAAAAAATAGCCGCATCATGATAAAATAAAAAGGATGTGAAAGCTCTATTCTTCTAGTTTTAGGATTAAATATTAAAATATTTTATTTCTAACGGTAAAATAGCAAAATTGTTGCAAATGTTCAAAAACCAAAATTTTCTAATTTTTTTTTGTTTTTACTTCTCTCATAAGGAAGTGGGAAAATTTTTTCTGATAAAATGATTATTATTTTTAGAAAGGCTTTTTATTAGGCTTTAGAATTCCGTTTGTTTCAAACTTCTACGATTTTTTTTACACTGCAATATCAGTCATCAAACCAAAAACCATACTTTTGACTTTGACTATCAATATCTCAACAACGGATCACTAAAGAGAAAATTTAAGGACACATTTAAAAACTTCATTCAATTCTCTACAAAGAATATAAGTTTGCTTTGTAAAAAAAAGGTTTTCTTATTTTTGAGATTAATTTATGAAAGCTATCAAAATAGGCATTTTTACGGTTTTTTAGAAAATGTACCGCTATTTAATTTCTATGGGTGTAAAGATTAAACTGAGGCTTAATTATTGAAGCTTAATATGCCTGAAATTGATATGCAAAGTTTCAGGCTTATTCATCAAGCAGTTTTTCTGTTGTGATGGTTTGAACTTTTGAGATGAAGTAAAACACCATATTTCTGCAGTTCTAAATGACTTACTTCTTGTAACTTTTTTATGAGCAAAATCAATTTTTTTTTAGTTTATTTGAACATTTTATTGATAAATATCGTTTAAATTTAAAATTAACCAAGTAAAAATTTAAAGTTTTCAAAAAAAACTTAAATTTTGAAAAAAAAGCTTTTTATACCATTTTTGGATATTTTTCCTAATTTTGAAATTTTTTTGTTTTTCTTTGGTTTATCTATAATTTAAACGATATTTATCAATAAAATGTTCAAATAAACTAAAAAAAAATTGATTTTGCTCATAAAAAAGTTACAAGAAGTAAGTCATTTAGAACTGCAGAAATATGGTGTTTTACTTCATCTCAAAAGTTCAAACCATCACAACAGAAAAACTGCTTGATGAATAAGCCTGAAACTTTGCATATCAATTTCAGGCATATTAAGCTTCAATAATTAAGCCTCAGTTTAATCTTTACACCCATAGAAATTAAATAGCGGTACATTTTCTAAAAAACCGTAAAAATGCCTATTTTGATAGCTTTCATAAATTAATCTCAAAAATAAGAAAACCTTTTTTTTTACAAAGCAAACTTATATTCTTTGTAGAGAATTGAATGAAGTTTTTAAATGTGTCCTTAAATTTTCTCTTTAGTGATCCGTTGTTGAGATATTGATAGTCAAAGTCAAAAGTATGGTTTTTGGTTTGATGACTGATATTGCAGTGTAAAAAAAATCGTAGAAGTTTGAAACAAACGGAATTCTAAAGCCTAATAAAAAGCCTTTCTAAAAATAATAATCATTTTATCAGAAAAAATTTTCCCACTTCCTTATGAGAGAAGCAAAAACAAAAAAAAAATTGGAAAATTTTGGTTTTTGAACATTTGCAACAATTTTGCTATTTTACCGTTAGAAATAAAATATTTTAATATTTAATCCTAAAACTAGAAGAATAGAGCTTTCACATCCTTTTTATTTTATCATGATGCGGTTATTTTTTACTGAGATACAGCCTATCGAAAATCACTAAAAAAATCACGATTTTTTTTTGTTCCTTTAATTTTTTGGGCTAGTGTATAAAGAACGTAACCCTACAAATGTGGCAACCCCATCCAAATTAAAACAACACTGACAAAAATCTTCTTTGAACAAAACAGTATAACTTTTTATGCACTAGAAAGCTAATCTATACGCCATATTTTAGATAATACTCCCTTCTATCTAAAAAATGTCGGGTGCCACCTCGCAAATGCAGACAAGTACTCGGCAACCCTACTCAAATGCTAAAAAACGCAAAAATCACTGGTTTTTTGGCCAAAGTGTATAATATTTGATAGAGTTAAAGGCTGTAAAATACATCCTGTATAGCTTAGACTCCCTTCTTTCTAAAAAATGTCGGGTGCCACCCCGCAAATGCAGACAAGTACTCGGCAACCCTATCCAAATGCTAAGAAACCCAAAAATCACTTGTTTTTTTGGCCAAAGTGTATAACATTAACATTAACGAAAATAAAAATTAACTTGAGACTCTTATCTTAGGTACATTTGTAACACCGTATTTTTTAAATTTCGATATAATTACAGAAACTTTTTTTTCCGCACTTAAAAATCAGAAACATTTTGTAAGATCTTTCGTGATAAAAGAGTTCAACACAAGTTAAAGAAGTCATATTTTTTGACCCCCTTCAAAAAATGTTTTTCAATTAAAAAATATTAAGAAACATTTATGAAGCATTTTTTTTCCAAGCAAAAAATATTCTTCATCATATAAATAGTGAAAAGTAAAATTAATCAATTCGGACCTAAATAATAAATTAATTTGTGTTTTTCTAGAGACCCCTGGAATCAACATAAGACTTAAAAAAAAAACCTTATTGAAGCATTGTTATGACATCATTTTAGGTTAGAAGGAATCTGTTATTAGCTCTTAAAGAAGTTTTAAGTATTGTCATACAAAATTAAGACCTTATGCCTTAACAAAAAAAAAAACTTCTATATTGATCAACATAAAGGGATTGATTTAAAAGAGGTTTTCACTATCAAGAAAATAAAACTCTGTTTCAATTTTCTGAGAGGTTGAAATAACATTTTGGGACCTCAAAAGAAAATTACTTATAAACAACTTAAATTCGTTTTTTTTTTGTAAGAGCATTTTCATTCCAAAACAAAAGTTAGTAGAGTTAAATTATAGTCGTTTGGACCTTAATTTTTGGGAACCCTTTGTAAAATAATAGGAAAAGGACTACTTAAAATATATTTGCGAAAAATTCTCCTACAAAGGAACCTGTCTATTTTTTTTTCGAAAATCGGATCAGGATCCTAGAGATTTGATCTTAGAACATCACTAAATATTCAAAAGATATTTTTAAAAATCTAAGGACTTTGCAACGTACTGAAATACGGAAAAAACTTATTTTTAAAACTACAAAAATCTTACAAATATTTGTATCTAGTTATTTCATATTTAATTTTAAACTTTCGCAAAACAAAAGGAAAAGAATTTCTATTCTGCACAACAATTTGTATTCAAGTTAACTATAATAAATATTACTCTTTTAAAAAATTCCAAACATAAATCCTTTTGTTTTTCATTTTTTTTTCTGTTTGTTTTGTATTTTTAAATGAAATAAATATTCAATTTAATTTATAAAATTACAAAAGAACAAAAAAAAAAAAAACAGAAACAACAGATAGTAAAGCACTTTCCATTGCTGAGAGAGCAAAGCAAAGTACTTTTTGGTAATTGTGTGCAAAAGCAGGAATCAAATTACATAAATAGCATGCAAAGGACTTGAAATGAGATACGCTGGAGGGCAAATGTATAAGTAAGAGTATAGAGAGAAGTGAAAGGATAAAGATTATATTTTAACCATAATTTTTCTCCTCCTTTTTCAAAAAAAAAAAAAAAAAAAAAAATCAATTTAAGCAATGAGAGAAAGGCAAATCGAGACAGAAAGAGATAGAGAGAGAGTGAAAAGGAAATATTTTTGGAATTTTTGGGAAACATTTTTGTTTAAAGTTGAGAAATTTTTTACTTTATGTAAATTTATGCAAAATCAGCCGTGTTGGCGGTCGGGTTAAAGAATATCAATTTTTTTTCTACATTTTTTTAGAAAAAGCAAAAAAAATTTTTACTGCGTGGGAAGAATCAGGACTCTTGCAGGCGGTCGGTGTATAGGCATAGAGAAAATCAATGTAGTACCTACCTATACATTTCTGTATCAACCAAGGCAACCCTTTTATGATGAAAAGGCAACATCACTACTTGTTGGCCCTAAAGATTTTTGCTGTTAGTTTTTGGGAATTGGTATTTGCTTTGCGGTGGGAATTTGCACCACAAAAACCAACCAACTCACTATGATCCTAGAGACAATCCTTTTGAAAGATGTGAACTTCAAAGAGGGATTCACAAGAAAGATATAGACTCACTTCGAATGACTTTACACTCAACAAACACTGAAGCGTGCCTGAATTTATTTTTATCCAATGGAATTTTTGCTTAGGGTAGATGAATATTTTTTTTTGTTCTGAGGAAAAGAATTTCATGAAAATGGAGGAGGGTTTACAGGGTTTTCGTACGTGTCAATTGATTTTGAAAATATTGAACACATGAGATGGGATATTGTATTTTTTTGTTTAACAAGATAGGAAGTACATTTACGCATTCCAAATTGTGTGGGAGAGGGCTTTAAAGTTTTTGAATTTGTCAACTAAAGTTCAAGGCAATGGAAGTAAATTCTTGAAAATTCACTTAAATTTAGTAAGGCAGAAAATTGGTTCCTAAATTTCTATAAAGGGTCGCAAACTTTAATTTTTAGTTTTAAAATTCCTTTTATAGATCTCTTGCAGATTATGTTTTTTTAGAAAGCCTTGATTTTTTTTTTTAATTTTCTACTAGAATGACCGCCAGTTTTTTTTTGTTTCATATCTGTCAATTTCTCAAAATTGAAACATTAGCAAGGTCTATAAAGTTTTTTGTTCAGACGTTGGATGTTCTAAATTATTTACGTACTCTGTTTTGTTTCTTGCCATAAGAGGAACAAAGATAACATCATTTTCTAAAGCGTTGAACAACTAAAAAAATTTTAGTACAGTCCTCTTTCTATTTTTTTGGAAATGGTTCTCAAATATAGAGGTCCAAAAGACTACCATATTACTTTCCTAAGGTGTTGTGTCAGAAAAAACAAGATGTTTTTATTTGCAGGAAATCAAACCTGTTTTATTCTTAAGTGAATTTCGTTTGAAAAGATTTTTTTTTTTTGAGGAGGTCCTAAAGTCTCAATTTTGTCAACCTCTTTTGGAAAAGTTCCAAAACATTGGAAGAGAATTTTTACTTTGATTATTACGGAAACTTAAACTCACCTAATGGTGATCAAAAGCGAAATATTTTATTTTTGTATAGGGTCTTAATTTGTTGTCATTATCTTCAAAACTTCTTTTGAAGCTTACGAAAGATTTAATGGCAAATTCCTTACATCCTAAAATGATGTCACCTAAAGTGCTGATCAAAGGGTTATTTATTCAAAATTAATGTTGATACAAGAGACCTCTAAGAAAACTATTTTAGGACTATCTTTTAGTAACTTTATCAACGTATGCCATTGAAAAAAAAGCGTAAAGGGATGCGGTGTTTTAACTCTTTTAAATAAATCTTACATAGAGATATTTTGTATTTTCAAAGGAAGAATGATGCGATCAATGATTCAGAGAACAAAACTCATAAAAATAATGAACATAATTTTTTTGGGACCCCCTAGCGGAAATAAGAGTTTGTTTCAATCTGCAACTTAAAGCATTCATTACCTTTTTGGACCCCATTTTAGTATTTGCTTTTATTTCAGAAATGCAACTGAAATTTAGGACCCTATACAAAAAATCTTATTAAGAGATAAACTTAAAAAAAAAAATCAAAATTAGAAGTGAATTAATGGAATCGTGGAAAAGAACAACAACATACAAAATAATTTATTTTTGGGACCTTTTTTCGGAAAATTCATAAAAAGAGAATAAAATCAGTTACTTTATGGATTAAAAAAAAATATATATTATGAAACAAACTAAGACCCTAAAAATATTTAAACCTTAACTGTAGTGAGAGAGAAGAATAAAGCCTATGAAAACAAAATTGACTTCATATTCATAATTATTATCCAAAAAATGACTAAACCAAATCCTAAACCTTACAATCCAAATAGACAACTCAAGAACAAAAAAAAAATTAATATTCCAAAAAGTCTTCCAATCAATTGTAAATTGCATTCCACTCTGCAAGCCAAAACAAAAATTCAAACAACAAAAAAATTTCTTCATTTTGAATTTGACTTTTACTGTATATCTGCCTAGCATCGACAAAATTAAAATTCCAATCGAACTTCTGTCGTATTTAGCTGAATTTATCGGCACGAGTTTGACTTTTTTGTATACTCGTCGTACATTTATTCTTAACTTTTGCTTCATCGAATGAAAATGAAGATGAAAACTTTTTTTATTTCTTTATTTTTTTTTTCGAAAAAAGATGAACACCGAGAAAAATCCTTTATATAATTCTGCGTCAAAAATCCGCAGGAGAGATTTCATCATCAACAGAATCAGAAGTAGTAGCATAGCAAAACAAGAACAAACGGAATAGGAATTTCCAATGCGAACG
This sequence comes from Episyrphus balteatus, assembly GCF_945859705.1. NCBI lineage: Eukaryota > Metazoa > Arthropoda > Insecta > Diptera > Syrphidae > Episyrphus > Episyrphus balteatus. The sequence continues at coordinate 115,571,532 of NC_079136.1, forward strand.
AACGTGTGAAAAACTTTTCCCCCAATTCTACCATATTTGTGAAAAACTTGGTCTTCACTCCTATTTTGGGGGTGTTGTTGTTGTTATTGTCAAACAGCATTTTTGCGCTTCCTCTAAAATAGAATAATGAGAGACGTGCAACATTTCTCATCTTATAAGAAGAAGAAGAAGCAGAAATTTCGCGAAAATCTCCAAAAACTCTATAGACCTTTGCAATTATATTTGCCAAAGTCTATCAAGTTTAGCGCATCACATCCTCTTGAAACTTTAACCTTGTTTAAGCTGTTTTTGTTTGTGTGTGTCAGTTGTATCTCTCAACATATTAATAAAGATAGTTTATTATTATTTTTTTTTATATTTGATTTTTATTCAAAGAAGAACTTAAAACTTTACCTTGACGAAGATTTTTGAAAAAAGATTTTTAAATTAAATTTTGTTTCTTATATTTTTTTTTTGTTATCTTCTCAAAATGTCTTCCAATTAGTGTATGTGTGTTAATTGGAACATTAAATTGGCATTGCATTTCTCTCACGTCGTCGTCTTCGTCGTTGTTGATTAAAATATGAACTTAAATGTCTTATCTTGTCAAGGACTCTCTCAGTGTTTTGGTTTGAAAAGTTGAAGAAACTATGTTTTAATTGTTTTGACATACTTTTGCCAGCGAGAAATCAAAATTATACAAATTAGTAAAGTTTAAATTTTGATTTATTGTCTTATGTCTTGTCTTATCCCACTTCTGATTTTTGCGTTATTTAAAAATGAATCGGAACTATTTTAAGGTCTACTATTATTATACATTTTTTATAGATTTTTCTAAGTTTCTTCCTTAAGTAGATCTTTAAAATTTATACTTCCCGTATTGCCTGAAAGGTTCCATAACAGATGACATTAATTTTATTTATTGTTTAAATCAGGGTTGTTAAAAATTATTTTTTTTTTAGTGCATTTGTTTTCCATTAACAAAAAAAAAAAATATTTTTTGCAAATAAAAAATGTTTGCATTACCTAATAAAAATATGTATAATGTACATTATAGGTACATAGATTTCAAGTGATAAAAATTTGCATAGAAAAAAAATTTTTGTCTTCAACTGAAAAGAATATTCATTAAAAAAAATATTCATTATAATAAAAATCAATGCAAAATGTTGCATTAAATATTTTTTTTTTAATATTGGTCAAATTGCTTACAGTTTTCTCCTCGACCATAAACTATACATATATTGATTCTAATTTATGGTCAAACAGCCAAAATTGTAAGAAATTCGACGAATATTAAAAAAAATATTTAATGCACATATTTTGCGTTGAATATTTTTTTTTTTCAATTCAGAAAATTTTTTATTTGCAATAATTTTTTTTTTTGATGAAAACATTTTAATTTGCAATCAAAATTTTATTTTCAATGCAGGTAAATATTTTTAGTTGCATTAACATTTTTTTTTTAGTTGCAACAAATATTTTTTTTTAATGCAATTATTTGTAGTAAAAATTTTTTTTAATGCAATTTTTTTCAATTGTAACAAATATTTTTTTTTTTGGTTGCAATAAATTTTTTTTTTTTAAATTTCAAATGCATTTTTTTTTTCCAATTGATATTTTAACCACTCTGGATGAAAAAGGTGCAAATGTTTCCTTTCTATTAGAATTCAGAATTTTTACAGCCTACAAAATTATCTTGAATGAAAGGGTGTTTTTTTTTGAAAAAAAAAGAAAATCTGCGATATGGTCATAAAAGGTGAAATTTCCAAAATTTTTAAAATTGTTGTCTTTTATATAAGAATTACGAATAAAATAATTGGAAATTTATTCATCTGAAAGGGTGTAGAGAAAATGTGGGTTTATTGTAAAAACTATGGTACCCTATTAAATTTCAACAATTGTGTTACTTATGCGATTGAAAGCAATAATCTGAAGTGTTTTTCAGAATATCTTGTTTTACAGTGTGCTATTTTGATATAGAAACCAATAATAAAGACATTTCATAAAATAATTTTGGGTGATAGGGTGTTTTTTTTCGAGAAGATTCTGTAATAAGGAAGCCCCAAAAAGCCAATGATTCGTATAGACTTTTTATTTGTAATGAGAATAAATAAAAATGAGTCTTTCGACGGCAGAGTGTTTTATTTAAATGAATGACACAAAAATACTTCATAATACAAATTCTGTTCAAAATCTCTACTTTTTACTTGATCGAAAAAAACACCCTTTCATCTATTCTTCCATTGATACTTGACTATTACATAAGGATTTGTAACTTTATTCTTGAGTTTCAATAGGTTGCCAATTTTAAAACAGATTTTCACCAAAAAAAAAAACACCCTTTCATTTAAAAAATCATGTTTTTTTGGTACCGATGACAAATTGAGCATTTATTAGACATTTTACACGAATCATTAGCATTGAGGGACTTATAATAGAATTTTCTCACTCAAAAATGTTCTCTTTCTCTTCGATCCTTGGTCCTTATTGCAAAAGGATACTTTTTGCCAAGTTTCATGAGATTACCAAGTTTTTGTTTTTTATTTTACCTGTACTTTGAAAATCTAAACCTTTGCTTCCTAGTGGTTTCAATCATCAAAATTTGAAAATTAGTGCATTAGCCATTCCATTATGAGTACTACAACTAACAAAAAATTTAATATCCGTATAAAAGTTAATATTAAGTTAAAAAAAATGCAGGATTTGTGAGGGTTTTCTCAATTTTTCAAGTAGCCTTAGGCTTAGAGCTACAAAATTAAATGGTTCTTCAATCAATGGAATATGTAAACATGTTTTTAAACAGAAAATTTGCTTTTCCCATCTAAATACTAGTTTAATAAGGTCCATTTTCTTCACTCGGAGTTGAACAAAACTTGAGAATTTTTATATTAAAAATTCGCAAGTTATGTTCAACTCCGAGTGAAGAAAATGGACCTAAGACTTTTTGGTTTTTTATTAATTAACTATATTTTTTAGTTCAACGCCAAATCTAAATTTTAAGGTTTTTTGAAAGAAATTATCGTTAAGCTTCCTGACAGTTGACTTTTTTTTCAAAAGAAAGCAAATGCAAAAAAATGTTTAATCCAAACTAATATTTTTACTATTTTTAACATCAATGAAAGTGAAAAAAAAAAATAATAAAAATGCTTTCAATAAAATTTCCATTAACTCCTTGATCCAAATTGATTTACTCTTAGTCTTTCAAGCTTTTCTACATCAAATAAAACAAATAAAAAAAAAAACACAAAAGTAAAAATCAATTAATTAAGATTACAAAAAATCAAAGCAATTACAAGTAATCAAAGAGGTTTTTTTTTTTAAGCTATGTTTTCATATCGGACTTTTCTAGAATCATTTCCTTATGGTCCTCCCAAAGCTACAATTATATTCCCGTGTTAACTAATGGATTTGTATGTTTTTTTTTTTGTTAAAACAAAAGACCTGGAATAACACTTTTTTCTGCTTTATTTTTTTTCTGTTCATATCTCTGACTTGGTTGTCATGTTGCTGAAGGGATTCCGCACTCACAGAGGTGCAACATTCATTCCCATGTCAGCTTTACAGAACTCATATTGAAAAACAAAAAAAAAAAAAAATAGTGGAATTGCAGTTTCTAGAAAAGTTTTTAGTTTTATACATTTTTTTCGTTGCTTTTTTTTCGATTTTAACTTCCATCAAGAGAAGAGAGAGAGAATGAAGAGGCGCCATCTACATAATGCGGTTGCAAACCAATTCACACTGCAGCAGTATAGAAGCAAAAGTAAAACTGCGAATTTCTAACAGTCAGCGAGCTTGTATGTATGTAGGTACCATTTTTAATGGCACCTCTGCACTTTTAGTAAAAATGTGCCACAACCATCTGCTCCTGATTCTCTGCCATTGCCAAGCCATTGCTGGGTGATGGTTGCTTCTTCAATTCCTGGTTCATATGTAGCAAATAGCATTGCCAATGTAATCTTTGTGTATAGTTCATATTCTTTCCAGTCAGTCAGTTCAATGGTTTCACGTTTACGTGTCAACGAATGGGGGGTGTGATGAGATATGGGGGAAATTGGGGAGGGGGTGGTAATTTAAGCCAATACGACACACAGAATTATTACTACAAAACTTTCACGCTACATAGTTAGATAGAAATTGCCTTTCTTGACAGATAGATGGAGCATGCATTCTATATCCCCACTCCCTGATTTAGCATCACCGACAAAAAAGACGCAGTTGAAATAGAGAAATATCAAAAAATATATTAAAGGACGAGTAGATACAAAAAAAAAAAAAAAAAAAAAAAATTGGAAACACGGTATAGAAGATGCCGCTTTTATATAAGGCAACAGAGCATCACCAGCAAATAAATATAAAGGAACTGAGGTGTAAATGTTTTCATTTTGTAACTCATAGAAAGAAAGGAGAGCTCAGGACGTGCACCGAATGCAAGAAAAGGCTTCTTTAGTTTGACTTTAGCCTTGGCTCTGTTTCTACCCCCTACTCTCTTACATTTTTTTTGTTGTACATTTTTTTTTCTATAAATATATAGAAGAGAGATGTTTTCTGATACGAGGTATTATTTTAATGGGAACCTTTGACACCTTTCTTCGTCTTCGTCTTCGTCTTCGTCTTCGTCTTCTTTTTTTTTTTTTTTTTTCTATACCATAACCAACCTGGAATCTTTTCACTCTTCTCTACTTCTCATCGACTTATAGTCCACTTTTTTTTTTTTTTTTTTCTTAAGACAAGTCATATAGAAGAAAAGATTCCTCTCGCTAAAAGTTAACGAAACGAACATTTTCTCCTCCTCATCACATCATCTTATTCACTTTTCACCATAAATGTGAGGTAAATGTGTAAGATGTATACGTTAGGTTGGCATGGTTACCAATGGTTGATTTTGTACCAGTTAGTTGACACATAGTGATTTAAAGCTTTTGTGCACATTATACCAGTTTGTCGACAAGTCTACACAGACAATTTTTTTTTTTTCAAATTTAAAGCACCATTTATGTGTCTTAAAATCATTTTATCTATAATGCCTTTTGAAGGCAAAATTATTAATTTTTAAGAACTTCATCTTAGTTTATACCAATCAGTATTTTTAAGTTTTCGACTAGTTACTAGTTTTTCTTGCGAATTAAAACACTTTTATTAAGAATTTCATCATAATACAGTCGATTTATAATTCCTGATTTTTTTTTTATTGTCGTAAGATAAACAGAATATATTATACCAAATTATACTAACTGGCCAAACAAATTTTTGCAGAGAACATGAAGTTCCAATTCAATTGAAAGTGGCATTGCTGAATTGAAACTAATCAAAAGACATTATAAGGAAATTACTCATTTTATACCAGTTTATACCAATTGTTTTACCATTAATAATACTAATTTTTCATCAATTTCTCAGCCTAATGTGGAACTTATAACAAAATCAGATGGTCCGTGTTAGTTATGCACTTTATTCATATTTATACCAATCAGCTCATAAGTTCCAAAATATCTGGCAAGTAGAGCGAATTGTAAAGTAAAACCTATAAGTTTACAACTTCTGTAATTTTTATCAGTTTATACCAATTAACTATATTAGCAAAAACTTGGAAATTGACACTAACCAATAATTTTTTTTTTTAAAGAAAATATCATTTTATATGCCTTTTATACCAGTTAAGAATAAAATTCCGACGAAAATTACTGGAAATAATAATAAATTTTCATGTATTTGTTATTGGTTTAAAGGAAAACGTATTAATACGAAACATGATCGTATTCACAACAATCTTTATACCAGTTTATACCAATCAATTGATTAATATTTGAAAGCAAAAACTTGTCCTATCACATAATTCACTTGTAAATATTGAAACCAACCAATATAAAAAAAATATCAATTTATATGCCTTTTATACCAGTTAAAAATAAAATTCCGGGAAAAACTACCGAAAATATTAATAAATTTTCATATATTTATTGGTTTAAGGGAATACTTATTAAAATGACACATGATTATTCACTATAATTTTTATACCAGTTTATACCAATAATTTGATAAAATAAATAAAGTAGGTATTATTCTCAAAATCAAATATAAGAAAAAGAGAAAAATAATTAAAAAAAAAAACGATTCGATAAGTTAAAGTCATATTCACTATGCAAAATATATCAATTTTTTCAAATCAATTGAAAAATTATTAAATTAAATTATTTATTATATGTTTTTTTTTTTGGTAATAAGAAAAAAAAAATAATTTAAATTCCAATTTCAAAATTTTTTTTTCGAGTAAACATTTATATTTTAGTTTGTAATATTAATTTTCCCCATGGTGGCAACCATTCAAATCGTTTGTTCTTGTTCTTTAACTCCAAACTAACCATTCCCCCATCCTAATAAAGGTGGACTCCTTATATTTCTCGTTTGGAAATGGCATGTTTTACAAGAAAAGTGTTGGGTTTTCGTTAGCATCGTTGATCGGTGAAGACAGTTGATTCAGGCAATGAGAAAAAATATATATATATAAAGAGGAATGTTATATGATGATGGGGTACCCGTTTCACAGCTTCTTCCGCATCTCTAAGAAAACCAGGACGACGACGTGACTTTGGTTTTTATTATTTTTACTATTGCTTTTCCAGCAGTGTCTGATTGTTGGGTTGGAATTCGAATGATTTTTATATGGGAAAAAGTTGAGGGGTAAGATTGGGGGTATAGAGTAAAATATAAAGAATGGGGGTACATTTTGAAGTCGGTTAAGAAGAATCCCATAAGATAAAAAAAAACCAAAGGGATGTTACTTAATGCTTGGACATTGATTAAGCAATTCACAAGGTTCCACGTTATGAAACGTTCTTACAATTTGCTTTAACAGTCTTGAGATAAGAAAAAAAAAAAAAGTACTCAATGCAGGGTTGATCAATAATGAGAGTTAACCTACCCCAAACTTACCCAACTGTATTTTTCATAAAGGGTAAAAAGAAGCAGGTGTACAAGAATTTTTGAAGTTATACTTCTTATGGGAGGGTGGGTATAAAAATTTACTTTTTGACAAGAATGTCAAAGGGATTATGACGCGATCACTCTGGGTAGCAGGGCTGTCGTTTCACCTTTAGAGTATGCAGTACTTTAGTATTTAAAAATGCAGTACGCCGCAGTACGGCAAACATAAAACACACAACACGTTGCAAGTTACATGTGGCAAGTTGCATGTGGCATGTGGCAAGTACCATGTGGTATGAAACATGGTGCAAATGCATGTTGCATGTGGCAAGTAGCACAAGGCATGTGGCATTCAGTATGCAACATGTGGAAGTGTATGTGGCATTTGGCAAGTTGCATGTGGCAAGTTGCATGTGGCAAGTTGCGTGTGGCAAGTTGCATGTGGCAAGTTGCATGTGGCAAGTTGCGTGTGGAAAGTTGCATGTGGCAAGTTACATGTGGCAAGTTGCATGTGGCAAGTTGCATGTGGCAAGTTGAATATGTTTCCACGTGGCAAGTTGCCAGGGTTGCAAAAAGCTCACATTTCAGCTCAGCTCACAGCTCAAATTTTGAGCTAGCTCACTTTTGAGCTAGGTACCATAGCTCAGCTCATTTGAGCTGAGCTGAAAGTGAGCGCCCTCAACTTCCTACGCCTATATCTCGGAATTTTGAAGAAAATGAAAAATTTTTTGATGCCAAAAGGTCTAACCTACATTTGGGTACAACTCCCATCCCTGTAGGTCCACGCGTTCTCAAACCGGGAGAACTTAAAAGCAAAAAAAAAATGGGCACGATTCTTAAAAAATAGGCATGATGTGGCGGTTTAACATGGAAGGCGATTTTTTAAAAATCTGACAATGTGTAAAGCGTAGGCCCATGACACAAGCTATCATTTGGCATCACTCCCAAAAATTGTTCTCAAGCGGTTAAGCTTCCAGGAGCGTTTAAGGATTCGGGGATTTTTCAAGAAAAAATTTTACCCCAACTTTCAAACTCGATTTTCTCGGAATTTTGAAAAAAGTCGAAAAACCGGATTATATATGAAATTCATTTACATAATACCATTGAATAATTACAAATAGAAGTGACACCGCAGATTACTCTGCAACTACAAGAGTACCGGAAGATAGATGAACTACATGTTTGCGCCTCAACTATTATGTATTTTCGAGTTGAGTCTTAACTAATAATTTTTTTAAACCTTCATAAAAAAATTAATAATTATTATTATACATTTCAAAGAGCTTATATTGATATAAGTTTTCGTATATTGAAAAGTCATATTAGTCTAGAGAACAAGGACGATGCCTTTTACTCCTACTGGCCTAGGTTCGAATACCGGTAAAATTTTAAATTGTTTTTTTTTTCGGAGATTTTTTTTTGAGAAATTTAATTAATTTTTATTCTAGTAATTAAAAAAAAAAAAAACAATCTCAATTTCCCGTCAGATTCGAACCTAGGCAGGTAAACTTAACAGACATTCACCTTATCCTCTAGGCTATCTCCACGTTTTGTATTGCGAAAACTTTTATCTATATGTATAAGCTGTTTAGGATTTGATTTTGGGTTGCTGGATTTGCTTTTGGATTGTTGGCTTTGCTTTTGGATTGTTGGATTTGCTTTTTTAATTCAACTCACGATACAAGCGACAGCAACTTTACAGCGGAAGTTTCCCTAAGTGTCCACTTCTATTTGTAATTATTCAATGATAATACTGAATGAGAAGTATAACTTCAGTCGCGTGTACATGTGTACACGCACTCTTTTTTTTTTTTTGTTTTTGTTACATTAAGAATATATTTTTTTTTTACTTTTACAATGCTTCAGAAGTGGGATGTTCATTTCATGTAAGTAAAAGTATTTTGTGGGAAACACGAAGTATGGACGCGTTTTCTTAGCTCCTTTAGGGCTTTCGCATGTTCTCTGCCAACGAAGAAGAAGGTGAAGACGATATAGGTACCTTTTTCTATTTCTATAGGTAAAAGTTTTATTCGAAAAATGCATTTGTTCTACGGGATTATGAAGTTAGGTGAAGGAACAGGTGAACTTTTGCATAAGATTAAAATGAAAAGGATATCGTTCGTTTGCATATACACATACTTTTACATGGATTTTTATATATGTAGGTATAATGTAGTTATGTGCCGACGACGATGACGACGGCAAAACGTTTAAAGGGTTACACATTCAGCACGATGACTATTCCAATTTAAGCCAGCATCACGAATTGGAATGGAAATTATTGTAAGATGAACTTTTGCGAAACATGAAAACGATAAAATTACATTTATACAACTTTGCGGTAGCTGGAAAATATGAAAATACAGAAGTTTTAAAGGAATCGGTTTCTATATAGATAAATTATTTGATGCAGCTGGAAGCGGGTGTCCTTAAGATTGAACAGGTGTTTTTTTGGAACAAAGTTTGACCCTCGGTGATGATGGTAAGTTCATGTTTACGATTTATTGGAAGAATTTATGAACTTATTCTTTTCTGGAATGATGCATAGATATAGGTTGAAAGAATTTCGTCTCACTTGACCCCATATTTCTTTTATTAAGAACAAATTTATACTTCCATTACATACTTAAACTGTTCTGGGGTAAATTTATTTGAATTTGAGTGTGCGAAGTTTGCACATCAACTCTTTTGTTTGGTAAAAGTTTTGCTTTCGATTCTTCAGCAACCAGACCTCTATATAACTTTTGGTTTTCAGCTATGAATAGAGCTTTAAGAGACCTTTCTTTTGATGTCTCATTCAATGGATTTGGATGAATTTTTTGAAATTGTACTTTTTTTTAGACTTTTTTAGATTTTTTCTCGAAAATCCGAAAAAATAAAATTTAATTTTTGCTACCTAAATCCATACGCCTGGTTACTGTCAACTGATATCTGCAAACCAAATCTTATTTCGAGACTTTTATCTGAAAATATTTGCTTTCGAATGTAAAAAAAAAAATATTTTCATTGAAATAAAATTAAATTTTAATTATTCATGTATCCATATAAAAAACAAATATTTCATTCCATGGAACTTTCATCCAGTGCTGTATTTAATTAATTCTCTGTGAATGAAATTTTTACCCCATTCATTCATTACAAATGTCATTCATCAATATTAAAAGAAAAATTACAAAATTTGTTGAATTTCCCAAATTTTTGTTTATTTTCATTTTTGATTGCAAACCACAAACAAACTCCCTTGAGTACTTAAAATGATAAATCGATTAGTTTACCAAACAAATTTAAATTTCTCCCAAGTTTGATATACTATTTAGGTATATTAACAACTCAAAGACTTGCAAAATAAAATAAAATCCCAATAGTCTTTTTTCTACTAGAATTTCCCTCCTTTTCTATCAATTCAAAGAAGGTCACACACATTTTTGGTACAACGAATTCAACTCTAGTTGTTGCCACATCCTGTTACAGAAAAAGATAGCTATAGTTCAAGGAACAAATAAAAAAAAAAAAACAGTATTCATTCATCGATATCAGACACACACCTCAAGGGAAATAATATACAGTCAGAAAATCCTTTTTCAAATCAATCCCCAGGACCAAAGAAAAAAAAAATGAAATAGGTATAAACAAATATTTTTGTATAACCAAAAAGTGTATACAGCTACTCCCTGTCACTGTATCGGTTGCACTGAGTCTCTCTTTTTTAAAATTCACGGACCAACAGACACAATATGGGAATTGGGGGAACATCCTTATCTTTAGGTAGTTTTATGATGCACACTGATATTTTACACAAACACAATAGTAAAGTTGGGATATTTTAGTTTTTTTTCTCTCCAAAAACTGTGACCTTCTTTCCCACAGGAGAGAAATGAACTTTCAGAGAGAAAAACCCAATGCAATTCATTTTTTTTGGTCAACTTTTCTATACACTTTTTGTCGGTTGGTGGCCGGGTTATGATAAGATATGACAAGGTTCTGAGAACTACTGTAAGCAAGATTTCATAGAAACTAAGAAAACAGGTAATACACATGAACCTTTGAAGCGGGGAATTTTATTCTTATTTTTTTTTTTTCTATTTTATTTGTATTTTTTTCTGTCGAAAGGTATGAAGTACTTCTAAGGAAGAAAATTTACTTCACAATATATGAACTTATCACTCCTGGTCTTGGTCTAGGTCCTCGGTGATGTATATCTTGTATCTCTCTGAAGGAGGAAATTGCATTATGGCATCGTACACACATATTGCCATCCATCTTGTTGGATGGTTTTTAGTTGGCAGTTTTTGACTTTTCGGTTGAGTTATTTCCTTTCGACTGACTTTTTCTAAAAAAAAAAGAAGCTAAATGGGTGTCTGACGAAGATGGAAGTGGATTCAAATTTTTTTTAGATCTCATGGTGATTCCAGAAAATTGAGTTTTTTTTTTTTTGTTCTATTATAAAAAAAAATATCCTTAAAAGTCGACAGTACAAAAATTAGACCAATATATAGAAGACCTCATACAAGTAACCATCATCGTCATCACACTATCATCGCTTATATTCTTGCTCTCTTTTTTCTTTGGAAATAAAAATATTTATATTCCCTTTGGCAGTAAATTCAGAAAGTAAGCCTGATATGCATATTAAAGAATTTATCCGAAAGGAAAAACTTTTGTGGTTGCGCAGTTGTGAATGCACTTAATGCGGTTCTTCTTTGAGAAACACACAAGAAATATAAAAAAAAAAAAAAAAACGAAAAAAAAAAAATAAACTTAGCTAGAGGTTTTTTGGAATTATAAGAAAGGATCTTCATCCTCCAGGCACATCTTTTACTGTTTACCCAAATATCCTTATAGAGTTTGGCTCTTTTAGCCAAAAACTAAAGAAAAAAAAAACTTAACATCAAGTATACCCAAGGATTAAAAAAAAAAACTGAATTAAATATTCCTGGCATGACTTTGCAGCCTTTCTGCATGGATCCACCATCGTTTCTTTCATCTTATATACGCCTGCTGCTGAGACAACGACGACTGTTACTCCCTCTGGTGGTGTTGCTTTCCCACTTTCCCAATTTTTTTTTTTTTTGCTTAACACACAAAGGAAACATGAGTTACATACACAAAAGTAAAAAAAAAATTTTATGAAGTAAAATGAAAGGTGTTGGTTTGGTTGTGTTTGTGTGTGTGGCTATGGTGTTTTAGGGATGCGACGATCATCATGCCCCGCTTTCCGCCGGATGTTTTGAAATACGATTAGCTTTGTGATAGTCGTTGCATTGTTTTGCAAAAGATTGCATTATGTGAATAACGCGGAAAAATGGAATTTAATATTTTTTTTTCAGATTTTTTTTTGTTAATTTTTACTTTTTTGTTTGAAGTTGTTTTTTTGAATGGCTTAAAAAAGGTAAGAGAAGAGGGTTGGTTTTCTGTATGAGACAATGAACTTTATTGGGTAAAGTAGAAGTTTTTTGTTTGGAGTTCTAACTAAAAAAAAAAAAAAAAAAAACACACAAAGAGATAAAATTGTGTGGTCGTAATTTAATTGTTTTAGTTGTGATATAAGACAATAGAGTTATTTTTTCATGTTTTATTTCTAAATTAAATTTTTAAAACAAATATTTTTTGAAAAGAAAAAGAAATTTGAATCTTAGATTGAAATCACAGAATTCGTTTGTTGAGATTAAAAATCATAACTGAAATAAAAAGTTAGAGTTTATAAACATTGATATTTGGTCTTTTTTTTCTTCAAAGTTGAAGATTTTTTGCAGGTTTTCAGTTCGTGAATATTTTAATTTAATTACAATTTAAGTTACAAAATATTGCGTTTCAAATACGTATTTCTGTTAAAAAAAAAACTACAGCGCTGTAATATTCAAAAAAGTTCATGGCAGCAATTTACTGCAAGTAATTAATTTTCTTAGGAACTAAATTAACGGTTCTTGTTTCATGACCAACATTTTTTGTTGAAAAGCGTTTTATGTACATAATTTTAAAATTTGAAAATATTTTCAAAACAATAATTTTTGGATTTTAAAAATTGAATTTTTTGTTTTTGAAAAATCATTATTTTCTGGAAATTTTGTTTTTATGTGTGAATTAATAATAATTTCTTTGAATAAATAAATTAATTTGCACTAGGTTAGGCTAGGTATTTTGTAGCTTGAACCCAAAAAAGTATATTGAAGTAGAAATACACCAGAACCGTTAATTTTCTGGAAGCCTCTTGTGTATCTATTTGGAAACCAGTATTGAATTGTACTCCATAAGGGTTATACACTTTTTTCATTAATCTTATTTTGAAAAAAATAAGTAGGCAACGTTTTGCCTTACGTTTTCGAAGTTTTACCTCGAATATTAAATAGTTAGAATATGTAATGAAAGAAGTAGGTATAGAAGATCTTTTTTAAGAACAATTTATTTCCTATATGAAAACATCTTGCTCATTAAATTGTAGTGATCTAATAAAATCAAGTTCAACGTTAACAACGTGACATTCTATCAGAATAAGTTTCAATAGTTATAACAAAAACGAATAGGTATTTCTCCTATGAAATTTTTAGCCGAATGACGCCAGTAGAAAAAAACTATTTGCTCGTCAATGGATAAAGAGCCCTAAACTGCATAAATAGTTCGTTAAGTACATTGTTAATAACTGAAAATTAAGTAAACTTTTCGCTAGGATCGATTTTATCCTTATGTAATATTAACATTTAAATAGAACTTTCAGACTTTTGAAAAGGTCACAAGTGAAAGAGCATCTTTGAATTTTTCTCAAAAAACAAAAAAATACTGGCTGTTTAGAAAAATATAAATATAGAACTTGTGTTTAGAAAAAAAAACATGATTGGGATTGGGAATCCTGCATTAATTTTTTTTTCAACAGCATACACATTTATATAAAAATTTATTTCGCCAATTAGGCACTTCTAAGAGTACCAACCTACGCATTTATGGCTTGGTATCCTTTTTTATTGCTCACTTTCACTCGCTTTTTTTGGGGCAGTGGCATCCTATTTAGGTACGAATTACTTCTGCTAATTGTTTCTAGGAATACAATTCACGAGTTGAAATGGATTTACTGTTGTACTCTATTTTTGAGATTTTTGTTTTCGGTTCTTAGGATTTTTTGTACGGGTACCTACCAAAAAGTCAAAGTAGGTAAGTACTCGTAATCTAACTGGATTACAAGTACCTACTGCATTTGATTTTTAGAAAAATCGATTTTTTTTCTTGGGTCATCAAGCGAGTGGGCCTGATACCGCCCTATCATCTTTACCTACCTACCAACATATTCAGTAAACGTTGACGTATTGCCTTAACTTTAAATCACAAGTATTTAAGCGAATCTAATAAATTCAAATAAAGCTTACATTTCATTTCTTTTAATTACGATTTTTAAAGAAAAATTCGAAACCTTTACTCGAATTTGAAATATTGTTGGTTTTTTCAAAATGCTCAAAAATTATGAAAATGAAATTTTGAAAGAAATCTAAAAATGCGTTTCGTTTTGGCAACGTTAGTCGGAGTCCCTTGAAATTGAAGGATTTGTCCCTTTGAGAATAAAATTTTTTTCGATTTTTGTTTTATGAGATAAATACTGTATTAATCTTCCCATAAACATGGTAAAATTGTCTTCTTTGAGTTCAATGCAAAGGGTACTTTTGCTAACAAAGTTTTTGATGAAAGAATGGCATTTCCAAATTCAGACTTTTTGGAGTCAATCCGCGATAAAGTGAATTCTTCAAAATGCTTCAATTTTTTTTAGTGCATTTTTTGTCCATTTGTGGTAAATTTTGAATAGTATAATTATATTTTTGTGTTTGTATATTTGGTAATTTTTAGTTTCCCGCGATAAATTCAGTTCTCCACAGATTTTTTAACAGACACACAGAAGTTATGACTTGCAACAGAAGATGCACTAATTTCAATGTTAAGTTAAGCCGTTTTGCCCAATTTTTTACAAATCGGGGCCTTAACAAGTCTGTCAGTTGTATACGTGCTTGAAACACGTAAAATGCATTGCCTTACCTTACCAACGTTGGAAAAGAACGTTTGTCAAAATACTTTTTTCCCTCAAAAATTAATACTTTTTATACAAAAAATGCAGCCACGAAGCATAATACCAACTATATGACTGACATTGACCATCGTAAGATTCACCATAATATACTTAATAAATAACCGTCAACTTCCTTATTTTATGTTTAACCGTTACAGATTATTCTCATCAGTTAGAAAAATGTTCATTTTATCAAAATACTTTTTCCGACTGTTGTACATACAAAACTTAAAAAAAAAAAAAAAAACAGATTAAAAATGTTCATGCCTTTTTAACCAACTGTAGATATTTTTTGGTTAGTTTTTTTTTTTAATAATAATATATATAATATAATAAAAAAAAATTTCTTGTTGCCCAAGATATCAAAATAAACCAAAAACTCTCAGTAGAATTTTTAAGAAATAATGTTTTGCTATTTTAATTATTACTCAAGTTTGTTGCTCAGCTCTTTTGTTTTAGTAGAAAACATTTTATTTTAATACATAAAAGACGTATATTATTCACATATGTATATTGTATTTGTCAAAGATATAATTTATCTTTGACGAATACAAATAAAAAAAAACAAATCCTTGCTTAATTTTGTTAATTAATACAAAAAATGTCTATTTTATTTGTTTTTTATGTTGAACTTTTTAATTATATTATTTATTACCTTATTTGTTTTGCTTCTTTTAAGTTCAGATTAAACTAAAACGCATCTTTTTATTTTAGAATATTTATTTATTTTTGGCCTATATATTTCGAGGTCTTAATTAGTGATGGGTACTATCGATTAAAAACTATCAAACTATCGATAGTTGTAAAATATTCATTCATTCAATAGTTTTAAACTATTTATTTATTAATTTAGTTACTATTTTCATCCGAATAGTTTTTTAGTCGATAGTTTTTTCATTCGAATAGTTTTTTTATTCGATAATTTTTTCATTCGAATCCTTTTTTTTATTCGATAGTTTTTTCATCCGAATAGTTTTTTTACATGATAGTTTTTTTATTCGAATAGTTTTTTATTCGATAATTTTTTTATTTGATTAGTTTTTTGATAGTTTTTTTATGTGATAGTTTTTTCATTCGAATAGCTTTTTTTATACGATTTTTTTTTATTCGAATACTTTTTTTATTCGATAGTTTTTTCATCCGAATAGTTTTTTAGTCGACCGTTTTTCATTCGAATAGTTTTCTTATCCGATAATTTTTTCATTCGAATAGTGTTTTATACGATAATTTTTTTTTATATGATAGATTTTCCATTCGAATAGTTATTTTTTAAATAACTGAATATTTAATAGTTTTTATACGATAGTTAATCCGATAGTTTTTATTCGATTTTTTACTTTTATTCGATAGTTTTCATTCGAATGAATAAATGAATGAAATATTCGAAAGTTCAAATCATTCAGTTACTAATTATCGATAGTTTCAATCATTCGATAGTTCCCATAACTAGTCTTAATTGCCTCATCTTCAGGGTTTTAAAAAATAATTACAATGCGTTTTAATAAATTATATTAACAAATAATAATAATAAAAGATGCGTTTTAGTTTAATCTGAACTAAAAAGAAGCAAAACAAATAAGGAAATACACAAAAAATGTCATTTGTAATGTCAAAAACTGTCAATAACGGAAAAAAATTCAAAAATGCATTCAGATTATTTTGATTATAATCCAATTTCAGTCAAACAGCACTGTGGTCGTATAAAATATTGTATTAATTTGCGATATTATAACCCCGCCCGGGATACTCCTCAATTCACAAATATTCAGTTTTTAAACTTTAAAATATTGCTGCTTTTTGCTTAATAAATAACCAGCATGTGATGAGAGGTAGATCCAATTCTGCCGACCGACGTGTCGCGTCGTTAATGGAGTTTGAGTAAGACCAATTAAGTCAAGTTCAATAACTCATTTTCTAAATATGTATTCATACATAGAAACAAAAATCGACAAAGTCTAAATTTCTAAAATATATCCCTGCAAACTGTCTAAATGACTTTCCACTAAATCATCCAAACAAAAAATAAATGTATAAAAATATTCAAAATTAACGTATACTCGCCTTCTTCACATACAGTTTCACCTACCCTTGTATCCTTTCACCTCATCAAAATATTGAACTAAAAACCATAGAAAATATGTTATCGACAACTTAATGCTTAGCAATCAATCGCATCCATTATCGTTATTTTGTCTGATTTTTTTTTTTGTCCTGTCGCTTTATGAACATATTATACATAAATCCAACGGATCCCTTCTTTTTTGTTATACATTTTTGTCGCTATTTTCTTCCTTTTTTTTTTTTTTGTTATCTCATCTCTATTGTTATCCTTTGAAATAGAAAAAAGCAAAAAAAAAAAAAAACACAAGCCATTTATGATTAAAACGATGTCGACTAATGATGATGACTTGGTGATTATAATAACGATGATTACCAGCTATTGAGTGCGTGCACTTCAGTGGAAGAGACTTTTTTTTTTACTTTGTTGCTTTTTTTCTTGTTTTTTCTTTTATAAAATTGACGGATTTATCGTCTTATCCTCGTCGTGGAAATGTCTTCTATCTTGTCGCTGTCGTTGTCATATTTTGCCAAAGCTAATATAGGGAAAATATAAATTCACCCTCCTCTACTACCACCCCCTACTTTGCATATAGAGTGACTTGGTCGTGTATCCTAATATTTTATCCTGTCTTTGCATTTGAACAATGACTCTTTGGCCGTCGCGAACGCGTCGTGCAATATAATGCCAATATTGTTAGATACATATAAACATATAAGCTCTAAGCCCCAGATGATGCGATATTTTGACAAGTCTAATGACAGGGACATCAATTTGTAACTCTCTCATAGAGAATATATATGAGATTTTATTCTATTGACTTGATTTTCAAATCTAATATTTTGGCAACACAAACTGTTCTTGATTTGATTTCAAGGAATATAAGGAGCCAGATGCAGGTGGAACTAAAACCAACCAATATGCAATTTTACTCATCAAATCAAAAAAAAAAAAAACTAAAAAAATACTTCTTCTTATGAACCATATGCTACGATGAAGTGGTATGAAAATGAAAGAATGATCCTTGGGTGATTCACCATATCGTGAAGAAGAATTGGGAAGATGAAGACGACGAAGACGATGACTACAAGGACGACTCGATATACGCGCTCATGTGTTGCTTTGCCACTTTGTCATCGTCATCATAGCATGTAGCGGGTATGTAAAAGGACAGAACATGAAGCTAAAATCAAAATATGCCTTAAATTACACCCGGAGTCTTTTGTAAAAAAAAACATGGTTGCCAACTTTTTTTTTTTTTTTTAATATTTTTTAGATATAAAACAAAAGATAAGAAAACGAGGATTTAATCACGTGAGTATTTTAAAACAAACGATGATTTCTATTTTCGATCCCGAATCACAAGAAATTAAGGATCTTGCATCAAAATTGCATATTTTCACATTTTTTTTAAAATCAAGTTTTAGGTTAAATACTTGCTCTTATGGTTAAAGTAGCTTAGAATGCTAAAGCTTTTCATAAACTTCGTAAAGAGTAATTTTTATTAAATTGTATCATACATTTTATGAGAAATGTTAAAAAAAAGTATTAAAAGTTGATTTTAAAATTACGAAAACACCTTTTTAAATGGTCTTAATCTCCAAATGAGGTATGCCATTTGAAGGGTCCAGGGGAAAAACGGCACATGTCCACTTTTTGCCAAAAATAAACTAATGATGAGGTCTTGTAGTATTATTTACTGATTTACTGGGATCCTTACTTTTTTAAAACAAATTTAAGCCTTTTATGGAAAACAAAATTTTAAAATACGTTTTTCTCGAAATGAGTTGAAATGGACTTATGCTATTTTTACTATGGACCCTTCATTTGTTTTCTTGCATATCAAAGTATTTTTGAATTTTTTTTTTTGAAAATTGTTGTAAAATTTTTCGAAAACTTTTTCAAAAAAAAAATTTAGATGCCATTTGAAATGAAATTATTTTCCATACATTCAAAACAAAATTTAAAGTGAAATTATTATTGATTCGTTTTGAAAAAAATAGATTTTTGAAAAAACAAAATTTGAGTTATTATTATTAAAAATCCAAAATTTAAATTAAGAGGCAATACAAAATTGCAACAATAGCCAATTTTTCATTAGCCAGATAAGCCCCAGTTAAGGCTTATTCCTAAGAATAACAGTTTTTACTTGCGATATAGGTACTATACATTTATCAAGTTATGCAATCGTACAAAAAAAAAAGTTGAGATAACATTTTTCCATGACATTACGATGGTAGACAATGCCAAAAAAGTGGGTCCCGGAAGTCCGTCTGTCTGTCTGTCAGTCAGTCTGTCTGTCTGTGTGTATAAGGAGCTACAGCCTAAACGGATGGACCGATTAATGTCAAACTTGGCACGTAGCGTTATTTGGCGACTCTCCAGAGGGGTTTTTGGAATTAATTTTTTTGGACCAAAAATAACGGTACTTGTCATATCGTCGCCTGAGAATTGTTTTGTCGTATACGCCAATTTTGGAATTTTGGGAAATCGCATTTTAAGGTTTGAGCTTTTATAAAAAAAAAACTGGCCGATAGATTTTTTTCAATTTTTAATAGAATATTTTGTGCGATATCTTCTTTATATTTATGTTGTCAAAATTGTCACATCTATTTTAGTTTTCAAATTATCAAGGTTTTTATCCAAAATCAGTTTGTCGTAAACGCCACCAAAATCAACTTTTTTTTCTATCCCGAACACGTACGACAAAGTAGGCGCACGTACAACATTCCAATACTAAAAAATAAATAAAAAAATTTTCACAGTTCGTTTTTATTTATTAATTAAATATTTAAAAAATAGTTTCTGATTACATAGAAGTAGTATTGGTTTGACTTAGAGGCTCAATTATTAAAATAAATATATCTAAAATAAAGAAAAACCAAAAAATATGACCATAAACATAAAAAAAATTTAAAAAATGTCTTAACAAAAAATAAAAGTCATCCTATGGCTATGAAATATGAAAGAAATAAAATAAAAATAAACCAAGTTTGGTTAAATTAATATATGGTCATAAATAAAAGTAAATTAAATAAATATCAAACTAAAGAATTTATTCTAATTTTTTGATTTGACGCTTCATAATATTCTTGGTCTGATTTAGGCATAAATATGAAAAGGCTTTTAATATCAATAATCTTATCCTTAGTTATCGAGTTAGATTTTTTAGTAATTTGAAGACATTGGCTGAACAAATTTACAGGAGTTGCTATGGTAGACTTTTTATATGTTTTAAATATTGATGAGCTTTTATATTCCACTTTTCTACCGCTCGCTTTATAATATAGTGTAAAAGTATCATCAGTATCATCAATTTGCAAAACAATAACGCAAATTTAGCGAAGAACAATGGCGCCTTAAAAAAATAATTTTCGACCAGCAGGTGTGTTTTGCGAGCGGGTGCAATAACAAAACTCACAGCAACCCTTTTTCGCTTCGTTCACGAAAACGCGCGTGAACGAAGAGGCGCCACGGGCTCGTCGCCCACGACTACAGTCGACTTGTTGATCTTGTGTGTTCGATACAAGATCAATAGAATACAGCAATAAAACAGCAACCTTTTTTTCACTTTACTTCGTTGAAGACAGCAATAAAACAATAAAACTGCGACCTTTTTTCACTTCGCTCAAGACAACGCACTTGAACGAAGCGGCGCCCGCGACCGACGGTCGACTTCTTGATCTTGTGTTCGATAGAAGATCAACAAGTGTACATATTTATAAGCGGTACTTGTGACCGAGGATGAGGTCAAGTATCTAGCGGCAGGAACAAACGACAAGAACCATGACAAAATTAAATACAACATTTGAGATGTCTCTCAGATGCACATTTTTCTTCCTTGCACCTCTAGGAATAGTGCAAAACCTCAAGTAGCGCAAAGCTTAATGCAGCCCTTAGTTTTTAAATTCATTGTCCTTATAGCACATGAAGTCCTTATTTTCAATAAATACTTTTCTAGTAGGTGTATTAAATTTTCTACCCTATCTGTTTTGTACGACGTACGACAAACCAATACTGAAGAAAAAAAAGCTAAAAAATACATAGAATTTTTGTCGTAAACGCCAAAAGTTGGCGCTTACGACAAACCAACGCTAATCCGATGCTTATTTTGTGGATATACGACAAAATGCACACTAATTATCTCAGTAACGGTAAACGATAGGACAAATCTGATAACAGAAATGAAAAGAGAACGTTCTAAAACCTATTACTACATATCCAGTTTAAAAAAGTGCATTTTGGCGTTTACGACAAAACAACTCTCGGGCGACGATATAGCGATTTCAGTAAAATTGAAATATCTCGAAAACGGCTCTAACGATTTTGTTTAAAAAATTCAAATGTTAGTTTCAAGTTAAGGTCTATCTTTCAATGAAAAATTTTTTTTTTGAAAATCATTATTAACGGTACCTGCCATAGAACCGTTTTTTTTTTTTTAAATCCGATTATCTCCGAAAGTGCTTATTCGATTTCAACGAAACTTTTTGTGATGAAGCATTTACATAATTTAAATATAAGCAAAAAAAAATTTTGCAAACAATAATTTTTGGATTTTTAAAATTTTTGAAATTTTTTTTTTGAAAAATCAAATTTTCGAAAACGGGACATTGAATTTTTTTGAAATGTTGTTTTAAGATGTGATTAGTGATTTCTACAAAATGGCATACCAATTTTATTTTAAAACTTTTTTTCCAAAAAATTATTTATAAAAAATTGTTTTTTTAAAAAACGGCTCTAACGATTTTGAAAATTTTTTTTCTAAAAATGCACGTTAATATATGTATCAAAACTGCATACTTGTTTTGGAGGGCAATTTAATTTCAGATTTTATTTTATTTTTTTTTTAGACGAATTTTATTTTTTTTTTACAAATTTCTATATAAAAAGTCTTAAAAATTTAAGCAACTTTAACTCCAAGAGCAAGTTCGTGCGACCCAGTCGTGCATTTTATTTTCAAACAAAAAAATACATTGATGTAAGTTACATAGAACTTTTTTACACAAATTTTTCAAAATGAAATCTTATGGAAATTATCTTTTTTTTAACTAAAGTTAAAATGAAATATCTTTTGATGTTTTTGCTGGTATTGAACAACAAAGATGGAGTCGGCTTACTTGATAGTCAATAGTTGACAGTCAAAAACGACGATTTTGCTCCATAATTCGTCGTTTTTGACTATCAACTATCGACTATCAAGTTAGCAGATTTCACTCCGTTCTGTACTCTTTAAACCAAAATATGTACTATCCAACCTTAACTTTTGCAATAATTCATTCGGGTTACCTAGTTAGGTACTATGTTTTTCATAGTTCGTATTAATAAACCAAAAGTTAAAGAAACACTTAGATTCCTTAACTTTAAATAAAAGAAGTCACCTTAGTACCCAAAAAACAAAAATATTAAACTCGTATTTAGTTTGAAAATTGAGTATTTTTTTTTCAAAGGTCAAGATTTTACTCTACTAATCGAAGTGAACTCTTCGTTATTCATCTTCACAATTATATTAGTTTATTTCTATTAATAGTTTCAACGAATAAAACTTTTTTTTAACTTGAAGCAAATTTACTTACGTTATACATGGAGACAAATAAGGCAATTAGAATCAAGATGATACTCCTCTAAAATCCAATCCTCTTAAATTAATAAGATTTCTAATAAAATTAAGTAAAATTTGTTCAAACTTTTTTAAAATCAAAGTAAACTTTATTTTAATAAGATTTTTCTTCTTAAGAAAATTTAAGTGTAGATACCTGCTAAGATTGAAATGATTTTTCATTAATTTTATGTGCATTCTTATTAAAATTAAAATATTAAATAAACTTTAAATTTTGTTTTGCATACATTTTGCACCGTAGATGATTGTTTTAAGACGACTGTCTTTTGGTAAAATACCATGCAAAAATCCGATTGATTTAATACAAATTCTAATTGTTTTTAGCATGTCTTTTTTCTGTATTCAAAATTCAACAAAAGCAGGAATTGTGATTTGTGGTATTTTTTTCTGTTATTTAAAATAGAATTTGACTGTTTTGTGCAAAATTTGAATAAAATTAAATTAAATCAAAGCCTATTTCACGATGAAGTCACTTTTTTTCATATTAAATCCATTTATTACATGTAAGCTCTTTATAACTATAAGGTTCTATGTTAAACATAGAACCTTTTTCAAATTTTTTTACAAACTTTTTCATAAAAAGGTTCTATGTCCTTTTTTAAAAATGCTCATAGAATCCTTTTTTGTGGTGAAATTAATGTTTTTTTCATGGTTTTATGATTTTGTTAGGGTCCTTTATAAGATTGCATCAATACTTTACTGCTATGTAACTATTTTATCCAAAAAACCAGCCTTAAAAAACTTTTAGATCGATTTTCTCAAAACTAAGGTGAGTTGACATACAACCCTATAATTCTCAGTTTGATAGTCTAAATGACGATTGAAAAATCAGGGCTAAGGATAATAGATGTTTTATAGCACAAAAATTTTCACCGTAATCGGTTCAATGGTTTACGAGAAAGTCAGAAATCCAGAAAACGGTTCTTTGGCAAGTTGGCAGGTACCGTTAATAACGGTCAAAAAATTATTTTTCCTATATCAAATGTAGAACCTTATATGCCACAGGACACGTATTTTCTGAAATCAAAATAGTTAGATCTTTTTTTGAGAAAAACAATGTTTACCATTTTGTTAAAAATGCAAGTACCGTTAATTTTGGTTCTAATAATAAAATTTCAATTTCGCCTCTTGAGAATCTTTTAAAACTCATATCACCAAGTTTAAAGTAAATCGCATGAGTAATTTAGGCTGTACATCAAGTTAGATACAAATAGACAGACAGACAGACGGACGGACAGAATGGCGTGACTCACTTTTTTGGATTCTCTATTATCGTAAGGTTATTTCGATTTTCATCTCAAGTTCCATTTTTTTTTTAAGAATCCTAAACTTGCCCTATAGTTACAGCTATTGTACCTATATCGCAAAAAAAAAATACTAGTAATAAGTGCGATTTTTTAAAGTTTGGATCAACCTAAATTTAAAAAATGTAGCTGCGAACGTTTTGATGCAAATTATTTGATAGTTTGGTTTTTAACATTTTATAGCCTGGAGAAGGTATCAATATTAATATTGTTATGAAAAAGAATTCCGAACATTGCCCTCATCATCGAGTCCTTGGTTATTATATAAGGTAACATTAACATCTACATGAAGAGATTTAAAGATTTCCTCGGCTACTCGATAGAAAAGCAACCATCATAACATTGAAGTTTAAACAACAATAAGTTAGCCAGACAACGACAAAACTATGTTCATTTGTTCTATCGCAATTTCTAAACTAACTTAGCAATTTAATAAATGAGGTATCGTTCGAAGTTTCTTGCTTGTCCGTTTGATAAAGGCTATGTGACGTCTTATTAAATTGCTATTTATATTCCGGCAGCACAAAGCTATTACTATTACCGTTAAACATACATGCCACCAGTTTTCATTTATTAGCGAAGCTTAAAGTTACTCCGGTCCGTCATCATGGACTACTCCGTTAAGTATGACAGCTTTGTTTGGGAATTATCACAGATTTTTTACATGTGTAATAGATTGCTTAGTTCACTATTAAAAAACTCTAATAAGTTTTATAGATTTCTTGGTTAAATATCACGGATTTCTACGTAAGTATCACAGCTTTCTTTGGGAAATATGAGGCAGTAATTTGTAAACTATTTAAAATGTTTCCCGTTACTATTACGGACTACTCCGGTGAGTATTAGGGATTTGTGTCGATAAAAATCAGTCACTTCTTCGAGAGGTATTCAAAATTTCTTTGATTGGTAACACGGACTAAGCTGAAAAGTATCACAGATTTTTCTAGTAGTATCACGGTTAAGTTAAGTATTAAAGACTTTTGCCGTTGCGATTATTGGGTACTCTGGTGATTCCTAGGGATTTGCTTCAATAAATATCAAGAACTACTTTGACAAAAATTAAAGCATTACGGCCTACTCTGTTAAGTATCACAGACTTTTCTGGTTAAGTGTAGCAAATATTCCACTGATACTATTGCTTCTATAAAGCTTTAAAGGTTATTCTGTAGCTCTTGTAAATCTTTATTGAAGCAAATTTGTATCAAGGACTTGTCTGGTAACTGGTTCGGTATGTATCATGGATTGCAGGGCTGAAAGCAAAATACTCAAGTATGTATAATAGACTTTTCCGGTAAGTATCACAGAGTTACAAGGAAATATTAAAGATTACTCTGATAATACTGGTCGGCAACGAAAATGGAGCATGAACCAAACCATACTTTTCTAAAGGAATTTTGTGTGCTGATTCTGAATCCGAAGTCAAAATTTCACTGGCACGTCAAGTTTTCGAAATATTTGAATATTGACAGGTCAAAAACGCGTTTTTTTTAGTACTTTTGGCGTTCAATTTCATCATCGTTAAATTTTTTTTCGGAAAACTAATTATGCAATATTCAAAAGCTATATTTTATCGTCTTAAATACGTTTATTTTTTTTTTTTAAACTATGTATTTTTTTCTAAAAGATATTTGGTACAGAAAAATATGATATCTCAAAATCTTGGTGGTTAAGTAAACTTATGGTTTTTGAAGCAGATTTGAAATAAATTCCAGTTTTCGACTCCTGATTCGGATGAAAATTTTTAGATCAAATGTCTAAAAACATATCATTTAAAATTAGTTTTTAAGACTTTATAGCTAAAAGTGTGATGAGCAGACCTCAAAAACTAGACGTGATGGAAAAAAACTGTGAACTGTTTTGAATTCAGCACACTCAAGTTTATTAAAATCACCTTACAGAGTTCTTGCTCCCGACTTTTTTTTGTTTTTTTGCCGACCAGTGTAATGATAAAAATTCACTATATTAAATATTGTGGATTATCCAGAAAGACCGAACAGTAACAAAAAAAAAAAAATCGACCTTCGTTGGCAATATTGTAATAAAATTGGAGCAGTCATAAACCGCTATACAATATAATATGTCCCCCCCCTAAGAAAGTGGGTGTTGTTGCGGTTGTCGAGCGAGTGCTCCCACGACTAGCTGCTACATGTAGCAGAAGCAGCAAGTAAGCAACACAAAAACGGAAGGAAGCAGGATGCCGGAATATATTATTATGATTATGTGGTGGTGGCTGCAGCGGCATGGCCGTGGCAATCGTATACACAGTACACACATATAGAGGTGGTGTGGCGCTTGAAATTCTCGCCAAGGGAAATTTATATTCATAACGAATATATGACAGGATAATATTGGTTGCTGGGACTTGTTCTTCATTTTTTGTTGCCATTGCCGCTCGAGTCTACTATATGGATGGCTTGACTATGCCACGACGACATATAATAACTCTTGAGTTCCTTCATATTTATACTGCCTGTGCGCTCGCAGGAGGTGTCTCCGCATATATCGCCTGCGATACATTACCAACACGAGGAGATCTCCTCTAACAGACTCTCATTCTTCATAACAAAAAAAAGATATGGAATGATTTTATGTGTGCTGGATTTTGAGCCTTTTGCTTTGGTGTATATTGAATCTGTCGACGCCGTTTAAAGTGATTGCCGCATAGACATCATTTAAGTAATCCTTCTCCCCAAAATAAAAAATATATGTAAAATGGCATACTTGTACAATATAGAAGGGCAAAACATATGACTATTTGTTCGAAATTATATTTGGCTTATTTTGGGGGGACTGACAGGAGCAGAGAAAGCGGAAGAAAGAACTGAAAAAAAAATTGGGAATGTAAAAAAAAAAAAAAGGATTTCATCTCAAGAACCCCGTGGGGAATTGAAAGTGATTCCTTGATGTTACTGATGCCGTCGTTGTTGTTGTTGTGTTGTTGTTGTCGTATGATGGCATATTGCTGAATGACGAAGTTGAATTTTTATTCGAGGTAATAAAATTTCGTCACACAATTGCAATTAATTTGTGACGCGTCAAATTTGATGGTAATATTTTTAACGACACTACGCGCCCGCCCGTCCGACGGAAGCACTTTGGGGGCTTTTGTATAAGGCGATACAATATGCCAAATCATCATCATATTTGTGTGTGGTGGTGGTGTATAAGAGATAAACATCGATTTAAGGATATTTTATGAATAGAATATTGTAATTTCATGTGATAACCATTTGTTAGGGTTTAATGGTACACAAGATGATATTCACAAGTCAGTATTGTGTGCGTAAAGATTTTTGGGAATTGAGTAGGGAATTCGAAAATCAAACAAGGAGGTGAATAGGGACATTATTTGATTTCAAGTGACAACATTTACAAAAGTTAGCAAACATACCTATTTTAGCTTATTTTTCTAAGAAATCGTCAACTTTTGTAATTTGGAGCTTAGAGTTCTTAAACGGGATATAATTCCAAGAAACTCCAATTAACTTTTAAACTTAAATGTCAATTTATTTTTTGAATAACGAAGGTAGGTATTTTTAAACAATTTACATTGATTGGATTTCAGACTAAAACCTTCAAGGTTAATCATTCGGCTCGAGTGCTCATGTGTTTTTTTTTTTTGTTCAACTTAACTTTTAGACTTGAATTTTAGTGTGTTTTCCACTAAACCATGCAAAACTTTGGAAACTAAAGACTATAAAGATTGTATTTTTAAGAAATTTGAGTTTTTATGGCTATCCGGCTCAAAGGACCAGCTTTTTATATCTTTTTAAATTGCTTGAAAGTGTTAACACGCGTCCTATTAAAAATTCGAAAATCAAAAAGTAACTGTTTGGGGATTTTATTATAGCTTGATCTATTGGTGGGACTTTATCTTGACGTAAAGCTTTCTTGCCTTTATAATGATTATTCAACACTTTTTTTATGAGTTAAAGCATTCAAAAGTCTTATCCGGCTGGTGTGTTATTTGCGAGATTTGTTCATGAGTTCAACAACTAACAATGTTAGTTCATCTACATGTATTCAAATAAAATTTTAATAACGTTAATCATGTTTATCCGAAGTCTTTTTCATGACTTGAAGCATTCAAAAGTCTTATCCGGCCAATCTATTCCGTTTGTTGAACCATATTTTTTCATTTTCCGCAACTATTATGAGCCTTTAGTTCCATGTTGGGGGTTAATTTTGTGCTTACGACGTTGTAATTGCTTAAGAAATATTTGAAGCAGCTTATCCGGCTCGAGAAACTATTTCCCAAAATATTTTAAATGGCGTGCATTATTCACAAACTTATCCATTTTTAAATTGCTTTTGACGCCTTAAACGTTTTTGTTTAAGACTTACTAAAGAACATGTCTATCCGGCTTAAATGAACATTAAAAAAAAAAAATTCAAATCTTATACAGAGCATTTATCCGGCACACTTTGTGTATTTTGCAGAATTTTTGAAAGTATGCTACTTGTTCCTGACATAAGATCAGATGACTTTCTGCACATTTTTAAGACTTGAAAATTACCTTAATTGTGTTTATCCGACGTGTAGGAAAATTCTTAAAATTGATATCCGGTGTGAAGGACTTTTGTTTTCCATAAGTTGATTAATGGGCCAAGACCTAGATTATTTGTGTACGTTAAAAGTTCAGAAATTGCTTCTTAATTTTTTGCTTTGTTTCTTTATCCATATTTATCCAGCAATTTTTTAGTGACTTTTCAAGATTTATACAGCGTTTGCAGGTTTATTTTAGTTTTTTGTGAGGTTATCCACCATATCTATCATTAAAGGAACAATTTTTATCCGGCATAGTACTTTACTTAAAATTTTTGTTTAAATGGAATGAACCTTAAATTTATATAATTCTTTCTATTTCTATATCCGGGCTTGAAACTACTTCTTGGGTGTTTGACTTTTAAATAACTGAATTTTACTTAAACCATTTATCCGGCTCGATGGATAATTGTTTATTGATTCAGAAATCTTCCCTTTTCTTTTCTTTTTCTATTCATATGTTTCTACGTATCTTTTTATAACTTAAGCTTTGTTTATCCGGAATTTGTTTGAAAGTCTTTCCTGAATTTTTATTATTTTATCCGGTCTTGAGGAGTTTTCCTACCCAGAGATTATTTCATGACTGGACCACTCTTCTTCTTTTTTTTTTTGAATATACATCATTTTTGTTACCCATGAAGACATGCTTAACCATGACGAATGACCTGAGACTTTTCCCAAAACAATGTGTTGAATATTAAAGTGATAAAATCTCTAATTATCCCGCCTTAATGGTCAAAGATGCCATTCTTATCCGACTCGGTATACTATTTTTCCAGAAACTTTTTCATGACGTAAATCAACCTATAGACTCTTTGCCTAAGGATCTTAATGTTTTTTTTTTTTAATATTCTCATTAATACATGTTCATCCGGCTCGAAGGACCAAATTTTTATTATTTCTGAAAGAAACTTTCCTGCTGTCGTTAAGCTTCAAACAAAAATTAGTTTTTATCAAGTAGATTTTGCCTGTAACTAATCATTGGTCATAAAATGGCAACCCTTATTTAAAGAAATTTCAAGGAATCTCCTGAAATATTTTCTTATAAATTATACCTCAGATAAGAAAAAACCACTCCTATTTCTGAAAATTTGCAAAAGACAATAAATCATAAAACTCCCAGGTATCATCGTCAAACCACAAAGATCAACTGAATCAACCTTAATGCCAGCTATTTATCCCATAGCTTAACCAAAGAAAGTCATGCTCTAAAGCCATCATCATCATCATCATCATAATCATCATCATCCAGAATCCAGTAATTTGTTATTTCGGGTTATTAAGCTTTTGCTTTCTCGAGGTCACTCTTCTAGTGTCTCTCTGCAATTTTCAATATGAATTCATCGTCAATTACCCGAAACATAATATTTCTTCTGGGGAAACAAAAAAACCCTATTCTACATAAGATTTCTAACGATAATAATTATGAATTCAGTCAACCATGAATCTCTTCTGTTCAATCTTTGAATACAATTAAGCAAAAAACATTCCACTAGAGAGAGGTACTTTCAAAATCCCTTCTTTTCCCACATTAATCGATGTTTTCCACTTTTCCTTTACACACACACATAGAACGAAGACAAGGACGATGAAACTGATGATGATGATGGCACCTACTTTCTACCTGGAACAGCTTCAATCACTCTTCTTGTTTATTTCCATTGTTTTTTTTTTTGTTTTTTTTTATTAAAGAAGGAAAATTATGAAAAATCCCTTCGGTGATGTACTACAACAATTAATCACAAAAATCCCCACTTCAGGGAGCTAATTACATGCTTATCGCAAGCACTTTTTTTATTACCATTATCTGAAGTCTTTTTTTTTTTGTTGTTGTTGTTGTTGATGTTGGGTTATTTTTTTTTTTTTTTTAGATTTCTATTTTTATTCTCAAAGTGCTTCCTGGAATTCTTCCCGTAACCAGCGGCAGTAGAAAAGAGAAGCTTTCTCTCTCTGGTCGTCATTGACAACTAGCTGCCAATGGCTTGCTTATGGCTTGGTTTTGGCTTGGCAGTCGACTGCGACTAGTTGCCTTTATCCTTTTACCCTTTTCAATTCCACAAATGACTGCTTGATGAGATCAGAGCCGCTTGAGATTTTTTTTTCTCTCACTCAGTTTTTCATGGATGATTGAAATTTTCCGACTGTCAAAAAGGATGGTTGGAAAAAAAAGCAAGGCGAGACACTAAGCCCACCGACCCGTACCATCGAACGGACTTGCTGCCGCCAGCTATATTGCCAACAAGCCCCTGCCCCACAGCAGAAATGATTTTGCAAAGGATAGCTTTTTTTTCTGCGGTCGCTTTTTTTCTTCTTCTCCTCTCTCTCTCTCTCTCTCTCTTCTTTCTCGTCCTCTCAAATGTCTATATTTTTGTTGTGGGATGTAGAAATTTATGGACGATGGGTGAAGATGAATTGCGAGCGTTCAGTAATTTGCCTCAATAACCGATGATGATGACGATAAAGATGCTCGATAGACGTTGATGATGATGATGATTTTACCCTTGGGATTCTATACAAATACCTCCTCATTGCCCCAAATAAATAAAAAAAAAAAAAAAAAACAAGTAGTCCTTGAAGGTATATAATGGCAGTATCAGCGGATTATTATGTTATGGTAGATTCGCTTGTTGGCAGCTATATTGGTAGATTACAATAAATTTTGTAGAAGGACAACAATAAAACGGAACCCGGAATATGATATTTCTTTATTTGTCTGTTTAAGTCTGAGTTGTGGTGGTTCGTGGTTGGGTGGTTGGTTGTGTTGGATTGAATGAGGAAATGAAGCAGCAGCTGGGATTCTTGGAATAAAATTTCGACCAATGCCGGTTTTACCAGGAGCGGTTTTCGTGGAAGAAAATAAGATGTTTTAAGCTTAAAAAAAATCATGTGTGCAATTCACACGCGGTAGAAGTGAAACCTTAAAAAATATTTTTTTCTTGAAAAAAAACCGAAAATATTTAACTTTTTTTGTTTTATCACCTTTAAATCCATTTTTTATAACAACTTTTAATAAAATTAATATCATCCAAAAGCTTATTTTTTCAGCTCAAAATATTTATATCGACCATGTCCATACAACATCTACAAAAAGAGATCGAATTTTTTGGAACTCAATCAGTTTTCTCAAAAAAAAAAAAACTCATTCTTATTTCTCTTCTAACACCATTAAATCCATTTTTTTTAAAATGACAACCTATAGTAAATTTTATATTATAAAAGCTTATTATTTCACCTTTTAAAATGACGCTTTAATCATATTTCGACGATGCCTACAAAAAAAGTAAGAGTATTTTAAGGCCAACCTTGTGAAACTGAGTGATAAGAAAAAGAGCATCTATTCACCGTTATCTCAGGAGTTTTTTTATATAAAATTAATTGAAATTTTGTAAAATTATAGTTTATTGAATTACCTATCTACAGTATAAATTTCATTCATCTGTATATTAAAACAAAAAAGTTATAATCAGTTGATTTTTCGTGTCGCTTTTTCATTTCATCTTGTTTAAAATCACTACGATACTAAAGAAGTTTTCACTTCAAAAATAATTAAATGTTGTTTAAGTTGTTAATAAATTGGGGCCCAGTGTTGGTATTTATTGAACATTAATCATTTTCTGTGTAAGTTTTTTTTTATTAAGTGGCGCCCAATGCCAACGTTTATTAAACTAAAATTCTTCAATAATTTCGAGATATTGAGAATGTATTCTGTTAACCTTTAAAAACTTTATTTCAAATAACTTTCCACGATCTCCTGCATTTTATAAAAATATAAAAAAAAAAAACTAATTTACCTAAGTGGCGCCCAATGTGAATACTAACTATTTTTAGTTAGCTATTTGTGGTAAGTTGTATAAATTTATAGTATTGCAATTCTGTGATAAATT
The DNA here is from genome assembly GCF_945859705.1 of Episyrphus balteatus. NCBI lineage: Eukaryota > Metazoa > Arthropoda > Insecta > Diptera > Syrphidae > Episyrphus > Episyrphus balteatus. The sequence continues at coordinate 115,603,889 of NC_079136.1, forward strand.
ACACTGGTTAATAAAATTAAACTTTTTTTTGATGCTGAAACAAAAATATACCTACTTTTCTGAAGGTTTTCGGTGTGCTGAACTCGAATCCGAAGTCAATAAAAATTAATTAGCTCCCGTTTTTGAAATATTTCCATTAGAAAATGCAGCACTTCGGACCTTATTCTTTTAGCATATTTAGTAACGGTTTTCATAAGAACTATTTCAAACCTTTTTAAATCTGTTTAATTCTTTCCGATATCTTTTTTATTGCCCGAGATATCCTCAGTTGTTTGGTATTTTTATAAATTTTATAACGTCATTTTCTCCTTTATCATATATGAAGCCAAACCCACTTACTTCAATTTAAGATATCTCGGGCAATGCAAAAGATATTGAAAAGATTTAAACAGGTATCGAAAACAGTTCTTATATATAAACCGTTACTAAATATGCTCAAACAATTTTCCTTATACAAAAGAATAAGGTCCGAAGATTAAAAAAAAAACGTTTTTTTTTTTGCATTTTCTAACGGTAATATCTCAAAAATGGGAGCTGGATTAGTTGTTTCTGACTTTCAATTCGAGTTTAGCACACCAAAAACCTTCAGAAAATTATATTTTTGTTTCGGCAACAAAACCCTTGTAAACCAGTGTTATAAGAAACCAGTTTCCTTTTATGAAAATAAATTGCGCCCAATGTTAGTAACCCAGTGAAAGGAATTTTTATGAATGTGTCTCTGGGGTGTTCTGATGTAAATTATTGAAGGCGAAAACTTAGTTTTACATCACCCAAAAGAAAGATGATTGCCTTTTTTTATAAAATTTTTAGAAAAAGTAACCTGGCTAATTTGCGCCCAATGTGACTGAACACTCTTTACTACTAGTGAAGTTTTTGTAATAAGTAATGTGGACTTTTAGTGTTGCTTATGGATTTTTAGATATTTCCTAGTGGAACTTGTTTTGTTTTTGAAAATAAATGGCGCCCAATGCAAGTCCGGAGTGCATCGAATTTATTTCAGTACGTTTGTATCGTGTTGTGTTATTATTTTAGGCAAAAACTTTAGTTTATAACTAACCAAAAATAAAAATACTGTGGCAATTTCCTCTTTTTTAACGACTTCCAAAAAGGAGGAAGTATACAATACGTCTGTTTGTTACCTCATAACTTTGGACTGAGCGAACCAATTTCGATAATTCTTTTTGGTCAGTTCTGGATATAGAAACTATGAGAAAAACTATAAAACCCAGTTTTGATCCACGAAAGTTGTTTTTTTTTTTTTTTTATAAAAATGATTACTCATATAAAAATGTCTGAAAAACTAATTTGCCTAGGTTGCACATTGCACTATTCAGAGGAAAAAGTTTAGACTAAGCTCTTACTCTTGTGGATATTTGCAAAAGCCCGTAAAAGAATTACAACTTTAGAAAATTTGTTCTTTTAAGCCCACTGTTAAATTTCACGCCCATAGGAATGATACTCTGTGAGTTCGTCACAGCACATATTTTTTTAAATTGTTTTAAATAATATTGATGAAGTTTTAAAACCTACCAGATTTAATTGAGTAAATTCCCAATTACATCTTTCAATAAAGAAATTATGATGTCTGGTTAAATGGCGCCCAATGCAAACCTTAACACTGTTCTGTTTAACTAAATAATTTGAATTCAGTCTTACTCAGGTTAAAAACAAATAATGAGCATCATTAAATAGAAAATAAAGTCTTCGAACTTGACTAAAATGGCGCCCTACGCGAACCTTCATTTTCCCTAGATTTGCAGTTTAAATAATAAATGGTTTTTATTTTTCTCTCACTGAAAGTCATTGAAAGCTTTAAGATTTATCGCATGTTAAATGTAAACTTATTTTGAAGTATCTATCTAACTAAGTGGCGCCCAATGTAAACTTCAAACTCTAGGGGAATACACTGCATGGGATAGTACATAGTTAAAATTCAAATACAATCTGTATTATTATTTACCGGAGAAGCAAAAATCCATGTATGTATGTATTTTACTTAAACAAATGGCGCCCAATGTTAACTCTGAGTTTTGTAAATTAATAAAAAAAAAAATGTATTTTACATTATTCTTTTTGGCTACTTTCCTATTTTCTTACGAGTAACAGTTTACTTACCATCTGAAGCCCTGAACATTTCCAATATTTTATTTAGAAAGATTTTCATGTTGTTTTTCTTTTTTAAGTGAAATAGTACCCAATCTGGGATCTTATTGCACCACGAAATCGAAATAGATGTAGAAACAATTAAAATACTCTCTAATTATTAATTTTGCGTCACTAAAGAAACAAAACGGGTCCCTGGATGACTTTAATCTATTGAAATGGCGCCCAGTATGAGGCGTGTACAGCGATTGGAACAAATGCAATTTATTTAGCAAATTTTGAATAAATTGACCAAGTTTATTCAATTAAAATCTTGAATCCTTGTGAAACTATTTTGAATTCATAACAAAACTTGAATGGCGCCCAATGGGAGACTTAAGTACTGGATAGTTTTACTAAATTTTACTTTAAAAATTTCTATACAATCCGTATGAGAACAATAATTTCTGTATACAAAAATGTTACTAACGAAAATTCATGCTTTTGACTGAAATGGCGCCCAACGTGAAATATTATTCTTTATTTTCAGTATAGCCAGTACCATTAAATAGATTGTTTTTTTTTTCTAAGTTCCCTATTTATATCACAAAAAAAGCTACAGCTATTCTAAATTAAATGTCGCCCAACACCAAATGGAGCCTCAAAATCAACTTAGAAGTCATATTTTTTTTTTTTTCAAGTTAAAAGGTAATTACTCAACAATATTATCTACAATCCATATGAAAACAATCCGTATGAGGATATGGCGCCCAACGTCAGCTATATCAAATTTTTTTAAAAATTCAAATCACAGAAAATGTTTCCTCTTCTTAAGCATATTTCTCGGAAAATCAATCTAAATCTAAAATACCTATTGTTTCCAATTCTCGTAAATTTGTTATAAATGGCGCCCAACACAAATTGCGGCCCCGCCAACATCCATTAAAAACCAGCGCAATTAATTGAAATCTATATACTTCATCTTCATCTCTGTAAAGTAGGATGAGTAGCTGATGGAAAATCTCGAGATGCTGTTGCTGTTCCTGACAATTAAGATGCCAATTTACTTGTGATTCGAAAAGGGAGGATATACTCGTATTTAAATGGATAACTTAATTGAAGGATAATAATATTTTTTTTTTCTGTTTGTGTTTGTGTATAAAATTATTTCAGAATGACTTACTTTGTAAGATCCCAGATTCTTCACGGAACATCCAAGTTTGATATTTCGTCCTGCAGGTACTGTAACATTTTCGATGTGTTCTGTAAATTCGGGTTCCTCTGTTACAACTGTAATGAAATCAAAAAAGAAGAATACAAAAACAATAGTATGAGAGATCGTTCAACATGAAATAGGTAAATTGTATGTGTGTATGTTAGAATTACTAATGAATAATCAAATCACGTTTTGCAATGCAATTGCACGAAGAATCGAGACTCCTAGAAACGAACCACACAAACCATTTATACAAAAGCAAGCGACTACTGCAAGATTGTTCGAAATTATATTCTAAAAGACAATTCATAACTAAAAAGAGGATGAATTTTTGGCATATGTGTGGCAGCAATCACCCACATCCAGCAGCCAGGATGTGTTTCATCTTCTTTAACGACAGACCACAAAACATATGTGTGTGTCTGTATTTTGACCGGATAATTCAATTTGAAATGGGCCATCCTCTTCGTGTTAAACTATTACTCCCAGGAAGTAATATGGATTCTGTTGGATGATGCCAAATTCTAGTTAGACAACCGACCGACACAAAGCAAGACAAGGCCTAGGAGAGGACATTCACTTTGTTAATGCTATTGCCATTCCATTTTCATTCAAGGCATACAAATTTTAGATTGAATCTTCTCCCCTCTCTCTCAAAAAAAAAAAAACAGAGACAAAAAAAAAAAGCTAGTGTGTGTAAAGCTAGTATCTCTCTCTGAAGTGAACTGAAGGTGTATCTACCTACTATGGCAGGGATAAAATTTGATTTTGCTCCTTCCGAAATGGTACTCCTGGGAATTAGGTTTGTACCGAATTAGTAGTACACACACATAGGATTTACAATAAAAGGCAAAAAAAAAAAAAAAAAAAAATAGGGAGCAAAAAAAAAAAAAAACGGAAGGAAGTTTAAGGCTGGAAGTTCGTTTGGCTTTGGATACCATCAGGGTCAGTTGATTGAGAATAAGGTCGAGTTATTTTTTTTATTTTTTTTGTTGCTTGTTTCTTGTGATGTTGTTGCGTCCTTTTATTGCTATTCGTTTGATATAACCAGACCGCATCAGGCGACGAGGTGTATCGGGACAAAATATCTTTATATAAAAAAAAAAAAAAAAAAAAATATGGAAACAACATTCTTCAAGAAGTGAACTCTGTTGTGGAGAGTGTCCTTTTTTTTTCTATTCATTCATTCATGTCCTTAGGATTAATACGGTAATCACTCTGATAGCTGATGATATCATCATCGTTTGGAGTTTTATCGTTTTACATCGTCGTCGTCGTCGTCTTCATCTTTGTCCATTTTCAGCGCTGGTGAATAGAGGAGTTTGTGTTCCTTATGGGAATCGTGTCTTCACATTCGACAACGACGACCGACGAAAGGACGAAGAACAATTTGCTTTTAAATTCGAATTTTATGACGGCCATCAATTTATTGAAGCCGATTTTTCTTATCTGTTTTTTTTTTTTCTTATTCGTCTTTGTTCAAAATCATTGTATATTCTTCTTTTTTGATTCGTTTTTTTTTTTATTTAAACTTTGATTTAAATTCAAAGAAGATCACATCACGTTGAATGATACAAATGCAAATAAATTATCATTTCCTTTAGGGAGTTTTTTTTTTTTTTTTGTTATTTTTTTGAATAAAAGGCATACAAATTTTATTTTAAATTGGTTATTTGATTTTTTTAAGAGTTTTTAAGTTAGTTTTTTGAAGATTATTTTGTGAAGAGTATAATATTGGGTCGTATTAAAAGTTTTTAAATTGGCACAGTAAAGTTTATTCATAGTTTTGTGCTTTCTGGTAAATGGCGCCCAATGCGAATGGAGAGTAAATAATACACCAAGAATTTTGAGAAAGAAAAGTAATGTTTGTTTAAGGTTTTTTTTTTGACAGAATTAATAACTTCATGAATTTTATGACATGTTGTAAAATGGCGCCCAATGCAGGTGTTCGTATAGAAACCATGCAATTTTTTACTTGCGATATACATAGGTACAATAGGACAAGTTTAGGATTCGTAAAAAAATCTAACTAGAGATAACAATTTTACATGATATTACGATGATGGGGAATGCCAAAAAAGTAGGTCCGGCAACTCTGTCTGTCTTTGTGTACCTCGAGCTACAGCCTAAGCTAATGGACCGCCTTTTTTCAAACTTGTTAGTTAACAGTTTTTGGTGATTCCATTCAGGAAAAATTGATTTTCTTTTTTGTTTGGTCAAAAACTAACGGTACCTGTCATTATAACGGAAATAGAAAAGTTATATTTTTCAAAAACGGCTCTAACGGTTTTGATCCAAATTTTTGTGTGTTGTGTAACTTATAAAAGCTTTCTTTGGAAATAAAAAAAAAATATTTTTTGTACCGTTATTAACGGTATCTGCCATAGAAAGTTTTTTTTTATGAATTTCTCATAAGCCAAAAAGCAGATTTCGACCAAATGACAGACCAAAAGACAGAAACAATAATTATATAAAAATTAGAAAAAATTAGAAAAAAACACATTTTTGGATTTAAAAAAAATATTTTTTTTTTTTTATTAATTTTTTGAAAACGGGTTGGTGAATTTTGTCAAAATTTTGTTTTTATGTGTTGAAAAATATTTTCTTTAAAATGGCATACCAATTCTTTTTTTTGACAAAAAAAAAAAAAAATAAAAAAATTGTATATATATAAAAAACTATTTTTTTTTAAACGGCTTTAACGATTTTCGAATTTTGTTTTCTAAAAATTCTTTTTCATACAAGAAATCAAATAGCATACCTACTTGGTTTTATGTTAAATATCTTTAAAACGGTGTTTAGTTAATTATAAAAACATGAAATTCTTTAGCATTAGAGTAACTTTTAGCATTAGAGCAAGTACGAGCGACCCCAGTCGTGCATTTTATTTATTGCTAGAATCTGTGTATCGCTTAATTGAATGGGCCGAAATAAAATTAATTTGTCTTAGTAGGAGTTTATGTCAATCCCGGATTATCGTGAAATTGCTTAAACCCAAATAAAATTTCTCGCCCAATGCGAGATTTTGCCATGCGATGAAAATAAAGTGAATTTTAACAATACACCAAGTATTTTGAGAAAGAAAAAAATACATTTTTTAAAAGTTTGACAAAATTGAAAAGTTCTTGAATTTTTCAACATTTAGTTAAATGGCGCCCAATGCAAGATAAAGTCCATATTTTAATACAGATATGCTCTCCATCCAAACTTTTGCATTGGGCGCCATTTATCTAAATTTCAAAAAATTCAAGAAGATTTAAATTTTGATTTAAATAAATTGTTACTTGAACGTCTTCCCTCATACTTAAATATGTCGTCTTGAAAAAATTGCGTATTGAGTTAAATGGCACCCATTAAATGAAATCGTCGTTGTTTTAGAAAACCAGCATAACTCAAAAAATTTGGTTTTTAAGTAGTTATTAATGCCAATATACTGGAAACAATACATTCTTAATTTTTGTAAACTTATGTAGTATAAATTAAAAGGATTTGTATCCTATCACACAGCTGATTCTTTTTTGTTTTCAATTTATGAAAATAGTATGGAAAATTGATAAACTTGGATATTTAAAATAGCTTTTCTGAAGGATTAAAATATTTGAGTTATATGCCAGTTTTCCAAAATAGCGACGAAATGTAATTTCGCGTTAAAATTATTTTTTTCTGGTTAAGTTTGTTGTTCTAGTTGAGTAGGACCACACGCAATTAAAAAAGCTTGCCAATCTAAAATGGTTATGAAATCGCTTGACCATATTAACAAAATTTGTGAATGGCGCCCAATGCGGGATTTTGCTAAGCGACGAAAATAAAGTGAATGTAACACATCATACCAAAAGGATTTAAGAAAGCAAAACAATGAGTTTTTTTTTAGAAAAAGAAATACATATAACATTCCCAAATACATTGACAAAATTTTGAATGGCGCCCAACACAGGTATTTATACGGCCACCTGCTTTGAATCACTGCAAATCGTGATCACAAAAGAATGCTTAAAATTATATTTGAATTGCTTACTAATTGAAGATATATGTAGTTCTACTTTAATGTTCAATTATAAAAAAAAAATTAAATGAAGCTTTTAAATTTTAAATATTATTAAATTTAAGAATTGCCACCGAATTTCCTTCAAAATCGATTAAATGATTGATATTTTAAGGTTTTGCGCCTAAAGGTATACATCAACTAAATTTCATATACTTATCTATAACAAACTCAATCCACTATCGTCCTTCCCCACAACACACTTTTAATACTTTTATCATTACAAATCAATCGAATACAAAGTTTACATTTAAACAGCAGCCGGTGTTATGTTGCCGCTAGCAAAGGCGATTGTATCTTTGCCATAACCGCGAGCTGTATATTCGCAGAGGTATTATTCAAAGTCCACACATACGACTGTAACCACACTTTAACAAGCCAATATCCTTTTACAAAAAGGACGTACTTTTACCTTGCACAATATTGATAGTGGGTGGATGGATGGCGGTGATGGTAACCAACTCTTCACAATGCAATACTACTGAATAGACAGACAAGAGTTAGAGGGAGAAAAGTGCGATGTGGGTGAGAGAAAGTTGGTGGAATAAGTGATGAAGTATAGACTTTATATACCTCTTTTGTTTGTTTGTTGAAGGAATTTTCTCATGTGACTAGAATTTCCAATTAAAATTTTCGATATTCACATCCATGACAAAATACGAGACGATGAAGAACGCCCGGCGACGACGAGTACTACTGCGTTCTGGTTGAATGTAGCCGACGGCTAAAATTATGCAATAGATTTTGACATGAGAGAGAGAGAGGTGGGTATTTAATAGTGACGGTGCGGTGGCCACCTTTATCCTCTAGGTACACCCTTAAACAGGGAGCAATAACATATCAATCTGTCAGGCATGCATATTGGAAAATACAGCCGGAGAAAATCCCACGAGGGGATAACGGTAGGTATTTGGAATAATAATGATAAAATAAGGATACTTCTTCGCCAAAGTTGCAAACAGTACACAACACTCATGTCAAGCAAGCATAATTTTAGTGTCCGAATAATGAGGACATTTTGATGATGATGATCTCTCTCTCTGTCTCTCTCTCTTGATGATAGAGGCAGCTCTGTGTCTATGCTAAACGTGTTCATCCTCTTTTATTCATTAATTCATATGCATTTATTCGAAACTTATGGCCTGTAATATCCAACCAAGCAGTGGTTAATTTTGTTGTCCCCCGTGTGTTTGAGAATTTCGTCGAGAATGCAGCAATCTCTCTCTCACTAGCCTCGAATTAGGATAATTACATTTTCCGTGGGTAATTTTGTTAGCATTTAATGCTTAAGTGATTGTAAGGCGAAATGCAATATTTCGGTAGCTGGCTGGCTGTAGTAGAGAGGAGCGATTATCAAAGGAGTATATAGCATTGTCGTCCAGGCAACCGCATTAATTTCCTCTCATCGCCCACTCTTAACCATGTAATCAGTAGTAGTAGTTTTGAAACTGTGCTATGGGGCACTTTGCCTTGCATACTTGTAGGCTGATGGAATTTGTATTTGCCAAAGGACAACGAAACGAACCAACCAGCCAACGAATTGGATGAACGAATGACCTGATGTATGGGAAAGCAGGCAGGACATTCCCACATATAGCGAGTGACGCGATGATGCAAATTGACCAGTTCGTCTAATTGAATAATGTTTGTATTAATGTGGCAGATGGTCGTTCTGTGTATTGTTGCAAAGTCCTTTACTTATACAGACAGCCGAGAGATATGTTGTACAAATGAGTTTTCGTTTAGTCATCAGGAGCAGCACAAGAGGAGCAGTAACATCGATTGACCCCGAGAGACTTGTTAATGTGGGTTAAATTATGCAAAGGAAATTTTATCTCTCTCTCTTTCTCTATCTGTTTATCGGTAATTCTATTCATGTGTATTATGGTTTTGTACAGCAGCAAGAAATAAATGAAAAATTCATTTAAAACTAACAAACAAACCTGTTAACTTAAAATAATGATTGATTTATTTAAATTGATGAGTTTTTGTTGGGCGACATTTAAATATACTAATTTGACCAACCGTAGCAAAAGAATTATAAGAATTCCATGAATTTATCACATTTTCAGTCATATATTAAAATCTCGCATTGGGCGCCATTTAACTATTTAACGACAATGTGTGAAAAAGACTTATTCTAGAAGAGTAAAAAGGGTTTTTGTATTGAGGCAGTAAATATATTTAACAAATTTATAGCATTTGTTACATTTTGAGGCACAAATCTGGCATTGGGCGCCATTGAACTTTGTAACGAGAAGGTGTGAAATGGACTGATTCTACAAGATTAAAAAGGCTTTTTTTGCCTAACATAGAAAATCTAAATATATATACAAATTTATTGCATTTGCTACATTTTGAACCACATATTGAAATCTGGCATTGGGCACCATCTAGTTTTTTTTTAACGAGAATGTTTGAGAAAGATTTATTCCTGAATAGTAATAAGGATTTTTGTGCTGAAGCAGTAAATACATTATATAAGTTCATTGCATTTGTTACATTTTGAGGCATATATTGAAATCTCGCATTGGGCGCCACTTAAATTTTCAAGGAAAATGTATGAAAAAGATTAATTCAGGGGGAGTAATAAGGCTTTATTGTGCAGCACAGTAAATTAATTATTCAAATTAGTTGCATTCGTTACAATTGAGCAACATATCGAAATCTCGCATTGGGCGCCATTTATTTTTTTTAAGAAAATGTGTAGAAAAAATTTATTCTATAGAAGTAAAAGGGCTTTTTAACATAGCGCGGTAAATATTATAAACAAATTCATTGCATTTGTTACATTTTGAGTTACCTATTGAAATCTCGCATTGGGCGCCAATTAACTTTTCAACGAAATTGTGTAAAAAAGACTTTTTCTAGAGGAAAAAATATGCCTTTTTACCTAACGCAGTATATTCTTCGCACAAATTCACAGCATTTATTACATTTTGAGTCGCATTATTGAAATCTCTCATTGGGCGCCATTTAAAGTTGGCATCCTCAAAAATTATGGACAAATACGGCGAACATTTTCCTCTTCATATCAAATTACAAAGATTACCTATTATAATCAGAACTAAAAGTTTAACACCGAGTCCAATTTCCAGTTTAAGGACTTTGATGTTGAAAAATTTTTTAACATCGTTTCCAATTGTTTGTTTATATTTTTCTTTTTTTTAAGTTTCCCACCTTTTTTTTATTAAAAAAAAAATAATAGATTCTAAACGATAGGACAATCAAAACTTTAAATAAAAACAAACAAAAAAACTCTGCATAAAAATACACAACATTCAACCCTATACCTTTTCTACAAACAACCCACCCCCGCCACGACCGCAACTTTTCATCACATCTTTCCGAATGCAATTTTTCAAAACAGTTATTTTTAGAAGCTTGCATAAATTAGCAAAAAAGGTAAAAAAAATTGCTGGAAATAGCAACTCATAATAAAACGAACAAGACACCAACGCCATCGCGCACTTCAACGGGAAAACACAACAACATCGGCCAACTGACAAAACGTCCATAAATTGTTCAATGTGTAGGAAGGTAGAGGTGGTTAGACTTTTTTGTCCAGGTGGTGGATTTGGTCATGTTCAAAAATGGATACATTAACAAGGCCCAGGTAAATTTTTCATTAAAGTTGCATATCTGATCGAGTGTGGAAAAAAGTATTAAAATATTGAAGGACATTTACAAATAAACGAATGGGCCTGTTATCTATAGCTTTCAAGACTCTTGTAAATTTTTCAAATTATAATTAAAACATAAAAAGATATTAAATATCTACCACAACCATTACATTTAGACCTATTTAAACAAAAACAATTTGGGCCCCCTAACAAACAATGTGCCTTTTTTACTGGAAAAATAAATCCGGCCCAGTTTTTTTTTTTCATTTTGAACGTGGCAAGAGAGTTCACCCTGCTTGCTATCCTTTCGAATTTCAATAAATGCCTGTGCCACCGACAAAAAAAAAAACAACGTAGAAAAACAATTTCGTTCTTACAGTGCAATGAGCAATCAGAGCACACGGTGAGGCGATGGTGATGTCGGTGGCGGCGGCCTGAAGTTGTTGGCGTGGCGTTGCCCAAACAATACTCGATTTTTTTTTTCCTGAAAGTCCTGAAAGGCTTCGAGGATACATGAACAAAAAAAAAAAAAAAAAACAGCATCTGTTTTGCGGCTGCCTTTTTGCATTTTTTTTAAGTTCTCGGACAGTTGCCGGTAGGATTGCAAAATGAAACGATGAATCTATACAAAAAAAAAAAAACCTTAAACGGTGCAATAAGTTGAAAAAAATCCTTTTTTTTTTTGTTGAATAAGAAAACACAAAATATTCATAAAATTGCATTTTAATTTCAATGCCGAAACCCTCTCCCTTTTCTTCGTTTCGTTCTCTTTATTCTCTTGCTCTCCAAAAAAAAAGGATACACTCATGCCAAAATGAAAGAGAGATGCTACTTTGTCTTTGTTGATATACATCTCTACTTGTGTGTAAGGATGCTGAAATGGAGTAGCATCCGGATGCATTACAAATGAAAATATTAAATTACAATTAAATCGTTGGCACGACCATGATTTTATATGAGGAGAGAGAGAAAATGTTTTTCATGCCTCAATTACGAAATTACTGTTATGGATATGATTTTTTTTTTTTTTTTAATTTTTTTGGTTTTGTGCAAAAGACTTTTTGTGTTATGGTCAAAGGATCATCATAATAATAAGATGGCCAGATTTTTTTTCCAGTGAAAGAAAAACAAGAAAATGAAAACTTTACGATGTTTAGCCTTCGGGAAAAAAATTATTTTATATTAAATTGAGCATATTTTTGAGTTTTTGTAGATCCTTGTCAATGTTCTTTTAACAATTCGGCCACTTGAATAAAATGGATCAAATAAAAAGTATTAAAAAAGATGCACATTGATATTATTTCTGAGTAAGTTATTAAAAAACCACTTAAAGTATTCTTCCAAAAACAACTTCAGTTTTTTATTGAAATTCAGTTTGACCTACCAAAATTAACGACTGGAAACTTCCAAAAACAATTTAATTGAATTTCGTTTTAATATGAATTTTAGTACCTGCGCTGGCTGGTAATGTTGAGTAACGTTCATTTAGTCAAAAATGCAGTCAAGCTCAGAAAAAGAACTACAACTAATAAACTAACAAACTAACAAATCAACAAACCAAAAAACCAACAAACTAACAAACTAACAAACTAACAAACTAAAACTAACAAACTAACAAACTAACAAACTAACAAATCAACAAACCAAAAAACCAACAAACTAACAAACTAACAAACTAACAAACTAACAAACTAACAAACTAACAAACTAACAAACTAACAAACTAACAAACTAACAAACTAACAAACTAACAAACTTACATATTTTTTAAATAATATTGCTATTATGGTAATATATTTGGTAAAACCTATAAATGAACAATATTTTGCTTTAAACTAGTCTGAAACTAGTCAAACTGATTTTCCTAAAAATCAATATTTTCATTGAGTTATGCAATTTTTTTTACAAAAAAAGTATTTGTGGAACAATTCCTTTCACAAATACTAAGAATTTGTTAGTTTTTGAGAATAAAGGTACCTATTGGTGGTTTACCAAATGAAAACACTATTTTCCATTATTTTTCTTCTGAAAACGGGTTTGGAGGAATCAAATTTTTGAAAATATTTACTGAAGAATTCTTCTCTTTGAGGTGATCTTAATCTGAAGCAAAACATTGATCTAAGTTCCACTAATTTATAAGAAACAATCATTTTACAATTTTTCAAAATATCCCATTTTTGACCTTGTATTTCTTAAAAAAAATAATTGTTTTGCTTATTTTAGTCTAGTCTCAACTTTTTTTGAGTTGTTTTTTAGCAACAGGAAATCCAACAAAAAGGTTTTTCCTCTTTTCCACCTCAGATTGAATGGCATCTTCATTAAATCTAATTAAAAAAAAAACTTTAACCTTTGAATACCCGACATCATAAACTGTTGCGTCCCACAAAAACAAAATCACATGCAAATTAAATGCAAACTCAAAGCACCTCGTCTATATAAATCATAAGTATCTCGATAAGTCTACTCGTTGAAAATGAAGAAATAAAAAAAAAATCATTTTTTTTTTGTATTAAAAGAAAAAAAAAAAAAACACTTACCATTTGATGAGGATGATGGCAACCCTCCGCCCATTCCATTAATAAGAATTCCTCCACCAATTGCACCACTACCTCCTCCAACACTACCTCCGCCGCCACCTGATGCTATTGCTCCACCGCCGCCTCCAACTCCGCCGCCTGTCGACAAGGACGAAGACCCTGATGATAATGATGATGACGAAGTCAACGACAATGATGATAATGAAGAGAGCGGTATGATGCCGCCGCTACCACCATACGACGATCCGGAGGAGATTTTATTTGTGGAGTCCCCCGCTGTTGCCGACAGCAGTAGGAGGGCCCCAATTAAACACCAGGGGCCCATCAGCTTAACACTTTACTACACTTCATTGTTTCTTATAGAAAAACACAAAGCAGAATAAGGGAAAGGGATGTGGTGGATAGGTTTGGCGCACGGAGAATGCCGCCTTCCCGTTTCCCGGCGTGTTTCTCGTATTTCCTGATGATGTGTTGAAAGCCCCCAAACGAATTCTTCACTTTTTGAACTTTTAAGAGGGTGTTAACGACGACGACGACGAACAACGATGATGATGATGATGATGATGGGCGAATTGTGTCTTGAATCCCGACGTCAACAACGTTTCGTATAGGTTATTCCTTGTCGTCGTTCGCTCGTTGTGGTGGTTCTTCCTTGGGTGGTTGATGGCTTGTGGTTCCTTTGCTCCTGAACGAGAGAATAGTGTCGAGATTTTCGATTACATTTTATTAGAAGTTTGCAAGAAGCAGCAGTACGAAAACCTCAAGTACTATAAGGAGCGTGTGTCAGAGTTTCAATAGTGTTTGCTAAGGGTACCTACACTCTTTGTATATATGGATGGATGGATGGATGGATGGATGGTGGTTAAAATGGGTCTTGGGTCTTGGCTATGGCAGCAGCATCCACACACATGTTCAAGCCATGAATGTATCGGCTGCTGGCCGAAGATGAAATAAACTTTTGTCTATATTCGAGGGTAAATTTTATTAACGCGTTCTCTCTTAAGACTTTTCGTTTTCTTCTTCTTCGTTCTTGGTTGAAAAGTTCTTTCCCCCGATTGAATTATGAAAGTTCTATAACTTCTTCTTCCTACTTTTTGTGTTGATGGGTCTCATTTCTCGAAACTAAGTGGCAGTGAAGTCTAAAAGTTACCCCAAAAAGGCTTTAAATTCTTACTAACTCTAAAAGTTTGTTTTCACAATTTTTTACCATTAAGACTTATTTGGTTTAATGTATGGACATATATAAAATGGTAGTTGGTCAGAAATAAAGATTTTAGTAATAAGTAATAACTATGAAAAATTATAACGGTAAATAAGTTGTAAGATTTTTTGCACTACTTAAGCACTTTCATATTTTTGGGGGAAATTCGACTGTTGGAATATATTTTCTTGTTTTATATTAGTTTTAAGGGTTTTTAGACTTTTTTTTAACGAGATTTCACTAAATGCTTCAAACAATTACCCAGTTTGAATTTTATAATGTAAATAAATAGTTCTTGAGAAATAAAGTTTTTTTACGAGTTAGAGATTCAACGATAAAATTATTTTTCTTTACAAAGTTGTGGATTCTACAGATTTAAAAAGTTTTTTGGGACAAGTTTTTTTGATGTTTGCAATCTTGAAGTGATTGTTTTGGATTTTATTTTTTTGAAAATCAACACTTTTTTACTATTTTTTTTTTTCAATTCCATTAACGATTTTATGTTTTTTCTCTCAAATTATTTTGAAAGATTAGGGATTATGGTTTTGCCATTTCATGAATTTGAGGAATTTTGTTCAAAACTCTTATGATTTGTATTGTTTTTGAGATTATTTTTTGCATTACTGACTGGGACTAGAATTTCTGCTCTTTAACGATATAATGTGGGAGCGGTACGATTGATCGCAAACTAAAATCTCTTATAACAAAATCTCGCATTTTTGCAAAAATTACGCAAAGCAAAATTTCGCATTTTTAACATCTCACATAACAAAATCTCGCACTTTCAAAATCCTGCATATTAAAATCTCGCAAGTTCATTAAATTCTTGCTATATCAAAATCTCGCATTAGAAGAATTAGTTTAGAGCGTAAAGTATATTAAATTTAAATTGCTTTTTTGGCAGCAAAATGTATAAGCAACAGATTAAATGAAAAGAGAAGGTCGAATACAACAAATTCACATGCATTAAGTCCTTTTGACTCCAACATTCAACAGTTGACCCTGAACACTATAAAAAACTGGCATAGGCGCCTGACAGTTAACAAACCTTTTCCTTTTCTATTTATCTCTTCAAAACAAAACGAAAAACCAGAAGAGGGAGGTTCTGGGCTTTCCTAAGCTAGCAATATCATGTAGGTTTATAATCTCGCATTGAAATAAAATATTTATTAATTCGCGCGCGCGAATTAATAAAGGGTTGGGTACGATTGACCGCATTTTAAAATCTTGTTCTTAAAACCTCGCATCTTAAAATCTCGCATTATGAAATCTTTTTTATCGAAATCTCGCAATTTCAAAATCTCGTTTACCAAAATCTCGCAACATTAAAATCTCGCAAACTAAAATCTCGAAATTTATAATCTCGCATTGAAATAAAATATTTATTAATTCGCGCGCGCGAATTAATAAATATTTTATTTCAATGCGAGGTTATAAACCTACATGATATTGCTAGCTTAGGAAAGCCCAGAACCTCCCTCTTCTGTTTTTTCGTTTTGTTTTGAAGAGATAAATAGAAAAGGAAAGGGTTTGTTAACTGTCAGGCGCCTATGCTAGTTTTTTATAGTGTTCAGGGTCAACTGTTGAATGTTGGAGTCAAAAGGACTTGATGCATGTGAATTTGTTGTATTCGACCTTTTCTTTTCATTTAATCTGTTGCTTAAACATTTTGCTAAGATACTTTACGCTCTAAACTAATTCTTCTAATGCGAGATTTTGATATATCAAGAATTTAATGAACTTGCGAGATTTTTTCTAAAATGCGAGATTTTAATATGCAGGATTTTGAAAATGCGAGATTTTGTTATGTGAGATGTTAAAAATGCGAAATTTAGCTTTGCGTGATTTTTGCAAAAATGCGAGATGTTGTTATAAGAGATTTTAGTTTGCGATCAATCGTACCGCTCCCATTAATAAATATTTTATTTCAATGCGAGATTATAAATTTCGAGATTTTAGCTTGCGAGATTTTAATGTTGCGAGATTTTGGTAAACGAGATTTTGAAATTGCGAGATTTCGATAAAAAAGATTTCATAATGCGAGATTTTAAGATGCGAGGTTTTAAGAACAAGATTTTAAAATGCGGTCAATCGTACCCAACCCGAGAAGGTCGAATACAACAAATTCACATGCATTAAGTCCTTTTGACTCCAACATTCAACAGTTGACCCTGAACACTATAAAAAACTGGCATAGGCGCCTGACAGTTAACAAACCTTTTCCTTTTCTATTTATCTCTTCAAAACAAAACGAAAAACCAGAAGAGGGAGGTTCTGGGCTTTCCTAAGCTAGCAATATCATGTAGGTTTATAATCTCGCATTGAAATAAAATATTTATTAATTCGCGCGCGCGAATTAATAAATATTTTATTTCAATGCGAGATTATAAATTTCGAGATTTTAGCTTGCGAGATTTTAATGTTGCGAGATTTTGGTAAACGAGATTTTGAAATTGCGAGATTTCGATAAAAAAGATTTCATAATGCGAGATTTTAAGATGCGAGGTTTTAAGAACAAGATTTTAAAATGCGGTCAATCGTACCCAACCCAATGTGGGAGCGGTACGATTGATCGCAAACTAAAATCTCTTATAACAAAATCTCGCATTTTTGCAAAAATTACGCAAAGCAAAATTTCGCATTTTTAACATCTCACATAACAAAATCTCGCACTTTCAAAATCCTGCATATTAAAATCTCGCAAGTTCATTAAATTCTTGCTATATCAAAATCTCGCATTAGAAGAATTAGTTTAGAGCGTAAAGTATATTAAATTTAAATTGCTTTTTTGGCAGCAAAATGTATAAGCAACAGATTAAATGAAAAGAGAAGGTCGAATACAACAAATTCACATGCATTAAGTCCTTTTGACTCCAACATTCAACAGTTGACCCTGAACACTATAAAAAACTGGCATAGGCGCCTGACAGTTAACAAACCTTTTCCTTTTCTATTTATCTCTTCAAAACAAAACGAAAAACCAGAAGAGGGAGGTTCTGGGCTTTCCTAAGCTAGCAATATCATGTAGGTTTATAATCTCGCATTGAAATAAAATATTTATTAATTCGCGCGCGCGAATTAATAAAGGGTTGGGTACGATTGACCGCATTTTAAAATCTTGTTCTTAAAACCTCGCATCTTAAAATCTCGCATTATGAAATCTTTTTTATCGAAATCTCGCAATTTCAAAATCTCGTTTACCAAAATCTCGCAACATTAAAATCTCGCAAACTAAAATCTCGAAATTTATAATCTCGCATTGAAATAAAATATTTATTAATTCGCGCGCGCGAATTAATAAATATTTTATTTCAATGCGAGGTTATAAACCTACATGATATTGCTAGCTTAGGAAAGCCCAGAACCTCCCTCTTCTGTTTTTTCGTTTTGTTTTGAAGAGATAAATAGAAAAGGAAAGGGTTTGTTAACTGTCAGGCGCCTATGCTAGTTTTTTATAGTGTTCAGGGTCAACTGTTGAATGTTGGAGTCAAAAGGACTTGATGCATGTGAATTTGTTGTATTCGACCTTTTCTTTTCATTTAATCTGTTGCTTAAACATTTTGCTAAGATACTTTACGCTCTAAACTAATTCTTCTAATGCGAGATTTTGATATATCAAGAATTTAATGAACTTGCGAGATTTTTTCTAAAATGCGAGATTTTAATATGCAGGATTTTGAAAATGCGAGATTTTGTTATGTGAGATGTTAAAAATGCGAAATTTAGCTTTGCGTGATTTTTGCAAAAATGCGAGATGTTGTTATAAGAGATTTTAGTTTGCGATCAATCGTACCGCTCCCATTAATAAATATTTTATTTCAATGCGAGATTATAAATTTCGAGATTTTAGCTTGCGAGATTTTAATGTTGCGAGATTTTGGTAAACGAGATTTTGAAATTGCGAGATTTCGATAAAAAAGATTTCATAATGCGAGATTTTAAGATGCGAGGTTTTAAGAACAAGATTTTAAAATGCGGTCAATCGTACCCAACCCGAGAAGGTCGAATACAACAAATTCACATGCATTAAGTCCTTTTGACTCCAACATTCAACAGTTGACCCTGAACACTATAAAAAACTGGCATAGGCGCCTGACAGTTAACAAACCTTTTCCTTTTCTATTTATCTCTTCAAAACAAAACGAAAAACCAGAAGAGGGAGGTTCTGGGCTTTCCTAAGCTAGCAATATCATGTAGGTTTATAATCTCGCATTGAAATAAAATATTTATTAATTCGCGCGCGCGAATTAATAAATATTTTATTTCAATGCGAGATTATAAATTTCGAGATTTTAGCTTGCGAGATTTTAATGTTGCGAGATTTTGGTAAACGAGATTTTGAAATTGCGAGATTTCGATAAAAAAGATTTCATAATGCGAGATTTTAAGATGCGAGGTTTTAAGAACAAGATTTTAAAATGCGGTCAATCGTACCCAACCCGACCTTCTCTTTTCATTTAATCTGTTGCTTATACATTTTGCTGCCAAAAAAGCAATTTAAATTTAATATACTTTACGCTCTAAACTAATTCTTCTGGGTTGGGTACGATTGACCGCATTTTAAAATCTTGTTCTTAAAACCTCGCATCTTAAAATCTCGCATTATGAAATCTTTTTTATCGAAATCTCGCAATTTCAAAATCTCGTTTACCAAAATCTCGCAACATTAAAATCTCGCAAGCTAAAATCTCGAAATTTATAATCTCGCATTGAAATAAAATATTTATTAATTCGCGCGCGCGAATTAATAAATATTTTATTTCAATGCGAGATTATAAATTTCGAGATTTTAGTTTGCGAGATTTTAATGTTGCGAGATTTTGGTAAACGAGATTTTGAAATTGCGAGATTTCGATAAAAAAGATTTCATAATGCGAGATTTTAAGATGCGAGGTTTTAAGAACAAGATTTTAAAATGCGGTCAATCGTACCCAACCCGAGAAGGTCGAATACAACAAATTCACATGCATTAAGTCCTTTTGACTCCAACATTCAACAGTTGACCCTGAACACTATAAAAAACTGGCATAGGCGCCTGACAGTTAACAAACCTTTTCCTTTTCTATTTATCTCTTCAAAACAAAACGAAAAACCAGAAGAGGGAGGTTCTGGGCTTTCCTAAGCTAGCAATATCATGTAGGTTTATAATCTCGCATTGAAATAAAATATTTATTAATTCGCGCGCGCGAATTAATAAATATTTTATTTCAATGCGAGATTATAAATTTCGAGATTTTAGCTTGCGAGATTTTAATGTTGCGAGATTTTGGTAAACGAGATTTTGAAATTGCGAGATTTCGATAAAAAAGATTTCATAATGCGAGATTTTAAGATGCGAGGTTTTAAGAACAAGATTTTAAAATGCGGTCAATCGTACCCAACCCAATGTGGGAGCGGTACGATTGATCGCAAACTAAAATCTCTTATAACAAAATCTCGCATTTTTGCAAAAATTACGCAAAGCAAAATTTCGCATTTTTAACATCTCACATAACAAAATCTCGCACTTTCAAAATCCTGCATATTAAAATCTCGCAAGTTCATTAAATTCTTGCTATATCAAAATCTCGCATTAGAAGAATTAGTTTAGAGCGTAAAGTATATTAAATTTAAATTGCTTTTTTGGCAGCAAAATGTATAAGCAACAGATTAAATGAAAAGAGAAGGTCGAATACAACAAATTCACATGCATTAAGTCCTTTTGACTCCAACATTCAACAGTTGACCCTGAACACTATAAAAAACTGGCATAGGCGCCTGACAGTTAACAAACCTTTTCCTTTTCTATTTATCTCTTCAAAACAAAACGAAAAACCAGAAGAGGGAGGTTCTGGGCTTTCCTAAGCTAGCAATATCATGTAGGTTTATAATCTCGCATTGAAATAAAATATTTATTAATTCGCGCGCGCGAATCAATAAATATTTTATTTCAATGCGAGATTATAAATTTCGAGATTTTAGCTTGCGAGATTTTAATGTTGCGAGATTTTGGTAAACGAGATTTTGAAATTGCGAGATTTCGATAAAAAAGATTTCATAATGCGAGATTTTAAGATGCGAGGTTTTAAGAACAAGATTTTAAAATGCGGTCAATCGTACCCAACCCATATAATGTTATGGAATCAACAAATTTTGAATTTTTG
Source organism: Episyrphus balteatus (assembly GCF_945859705.1). NCBI lineage: Eukaryota > Metazoa > Arthropoda > Insecta > Diptera > Syrphidae > Episyrphus > Episyrphus balteatus. The sequence goes on from NC_079136.1 coordinate 115,624,733, forward strand.
GATTTTGGTCAATTTCTTTGGATTATTTTTTTTGAACTCTATAAAGAACCCTCAGAAAATAAAACCCACGTCGTAAGGATATTCAGGGTTTTGTCAGAGGGGAAATTCAATTTTTTTTCAGGACCAAAATCAAGGTAGGAACTTGTCATAAAACCGTTTTCTTGGTGTCTGATTTTCTTGAAAACGGCACAAATGATTTGAATGAAAATTTTTTTATAAAAAGGTTTTCGTCCAAATGAATTTTATGGAAAATGGCATACCAAATTTTAGTTTGAAAAATTATTGAAATTGTGTATGTTAAATAAAAACTATTTAAAAGAAACGTCTCTAACGATTTTCAAACATTTTTTTCTAAAAAGTCTTTTTTCTAAGGAATTAAATCATTTTGTTTGAAGATCAAAACCATTTAAAGGGATGTTTTTGAAACCTTTAAAAAAATTTAATATTATTATTTAATACTATTATTTTTTAAACTTTTTTATCGTCAAATTTTCTTTAAATTTTTTTTTATGAAATTTTCAAAAATCTTTAATATTCCAAGCAACTTTTAACATAAAAGCTTTAACAAAATGCATTAGAAATTTTACTGGTTTTCGTTTAAACATTGTCTTGAATTATTAGAATTTCATGTAGTTTAATATAGTTCCTTAAAATTTTGAATTTTAATTTTTTTTGATATTTTAGACACCTACTAACGTTTCGAAATTTTAATATATTTTAAGGGTTTTGGAGACTTTAATCCAAAAACTTCTTTGTATTTAATTTTTCTAAATTTTGGACTCTGCGGCCGTTGCATTAATGGTTTTGAGTTTAGCTTAAACTAGTTATTTTTTTACCTTTGCAGTTTTTTGATCTATACATAGAATATTTTGTTTACCCTGGTTATTTTAAAAAGTTTTACGTTTTCAATTTTATGAACTTTTTGTAAGCCAGTTACTGGTGACTTTAAGTTTATAGAATTCTTAACTTTTGGCACTTTTTTCCATTTTAAACTTTAGGATTTTTAATTTTGATGTAGTAGGTAGGTATTGTTTTTTTTTTTTTTTTATTTTTTTTTTAAATCAAAAGAACTTAATCCTTTCTCTAAATAAATAAAAAATAAAAGGAATAAAGGTGGCTAAAGTTGTCTTATTTTTTACCTCAATCCTCGAGCTACAGACTAAATTACTCAAGCTATGTTCATCAATCTTGGTAGTTTAATGATTTGGGTAATCCATTAGCGGAGAAATTTAATTTTTTTAATTTTCATTAAAATTTTTATGTGTAGTAAGATCCAATTTATAAAAAGTTATAAATGGTATCTACTGTTAGAAACAGAATAAAAATTAATAAATCTATGTAAATAATGGTCTGTTTCAATAAATTATTTATATATTTTTGATTTATCTTTTCGAATATTATATATTTAATATTTTTAAATTCATCCGGGCTTCTTCCTTTTCAATTTAATAATAATTTTTGATTTTTAGTTTTGTAAACATTTTAAATATCAGCTACTATATTTGTTTGCAAAGTTTTGAGTTATTCGTTCTCATTCTTCAAGTAAAACCTCTTGTGGTGCTATTTCAATTGATCCTCTTCTTTTTAATGGATATACATATCTAATACGGCCAACCTGACAAGGATGACGTTCTCGGCACCTTCAATCCTGTCTTCTGATCTAAAAATTAATAAGTTATTATAAGTTTGGTGAGACCGCAGCCAACACCTGGCTCCAACACTAACGGTATAGAGACCAATAATCATTCACAAAACTGGTGTGATCGCAACCAACACCTGGCTCCAACACTAACGGTATAGAGACCAATAATCATTCACAACACTGGTGTGATCGCAACCAACACCTGGCTCCAACACTAACGGTATAGAGACCAATCATCATTTATATAACTGGTGTGATCGCAACCAACACCTGGCTCCAACACTAACGGTATAGAGTCCAATCATCATTCACAAAACTGGTGTGACCGCAGCCAACACCTGGCTCCAACACTAACGGTATAGAGACCAATCATCATTTATAAAACTGGTGTGATCGCAACCAACACCTGGCTCCAACACTAACGGTATGGAGACCACAAAATTTGGTGAACTTACCTCAGTTATCACAGAATCTTAAAATCTTAAAATACAACACAAATTCCAAATGTTCAATATTTAAATTTCAAAAATCCAACGTTTTCTTTTTATCAAATTTGTGAGGATCATCATGTTTGTTTAGTGTCAAAACAATTTTCTGATATACTTTTTGCTTTTCATTAAATAATTCAGATTTCAAAAACTTCAAAAAATGTTTAATCATCGATAAGGTTTGTAAAAGCATAACCCGTTCGAGGTGAATTGATAACATGCTAAAGAAGATAGTATTTAAAATTTAAATTTAGTATAAAGTTTTCTTAAACCATTCGGCCATTCTGTTAATATTCATGTTTTTATCCTCAATAAATTAATTACTTATCGTTTTCATACCTATTTCTTTGAATCAAATACTTTGTTTTAAATTTTGTTTTTATTTAAAAAAATGCAGAAAATACGTTTTCTTAATTTATAATATCATTTGATATTAAAAATGGATCAAATATATCCATATTTTTAATGGTGGATTCAATTTTTCATGTTTTTTTATTTTTAACTTTGAAGCTACTAATACAGATTTTAACACAGACTTTGTAAATTTTCCTATCGTGGAAAACAAGAATATTTAACAAGCAATTAATGCCTATGTATTTCGGTATATTGAAGTGATAGTGCTCATCGATAAAAAAAAAAATTTTAATAATTTTTTTTTTTTTTTTTGAATTAATATATAAAATTTGGATTTTCAACATATTTATAAGCGTCAATGTTATTTAATTCTAGTTCTTTCATTACAGTAAAGTTCATTTCATTTTTATTAATTCATCTGCACTTATAAGCAATAAAAAATTAACACAGTTTTTATTTTGAATAATTTACTGCAATGTGTTCAAAGTGTTACTCTGACGTTTGATTTCATAAGATGATAGTTGAGGTTAGGTGTACCAAAATTTAAGATTAGTTATGTAAAATTTCACTATAACTTTCTCTATGCCAATTCGGTAAAAAGTGCAAAAAAAAAACTTTTTGTTATTTGAGACTAATACTAATGACTATAATCTTTTATTATCCTTCAGTTGTAACTTTAAAATTTCTTGAATGTATTTGAAACTTTGTGGTCGCATTATAGATAGTCAAAAGATTTATATCTTTTAAGAAAATATTACATTTCATAAGTATATTTGGGAAAAATTTTGACTTTGAAGGAACAAATCTGCGCCCTTTAATCGTTCTAAAATTCTCGAAAGTAATTTCATCTAAATAAGTTGCACTTGCTTTTAACAAAATAACAAATTATCCCTCTGTAGAATCGTGACATTTTCTACCTTTCGATTTTCTTTTTGAAGTGAAAACTTCTTTAGTATCGTAGTGATTTGAAACACGATGAAACAAAAAAGCGACAGGAAAAATCTTATGATTATAACCTTCAACTTTTGTACAATCAAAATTTCAATTAATTTCATATTCAAAATTCTGAGATAACGGTGAAAAGATGTTCTTTTTCTAAAGACGTTATATCTTTTGTTCTAGAACACATACAAATTTGATTTAACTTTAATACGCATGCTGGTAATATTACCTTTCATTTGATATATACATATAACATATAACGGTACGTGCTCTATTTATTAGACAATCTTAAATTGAAAAACTTGAAAGAAAAAAAAAAAAAAATCTCAAAACACCTGTGGAGCTCTGTTGTCGATGACTAGCCACCAGTGTAGGAAATACTGTAATCTCAGTTTGAAATTTCGATATGGTTGGCTTTAAATTGTAACTTTTTTCTAGATGTCATACATATATGATTAAAAAATCATATTAAAACTTAAATAATAAGGTTACAGATGATATAAATTTTATTATAGGTTGTCATATTAAAAATCTTGGATTTAAATCCAAGATGGAAGAAAAAAAAAAAAAAAAAATTAGATTTTTTTTTTTTTTTTAAAGAAAAATTTTTTTTTTTAAGGTTTCACTTCTACCACATATGACTTGCACACATGATTTTTTTTTAACATTAACGATAATTCTTAATACCTATTATTGAAATCATAATGAAATCATACATGAAGGATTGTCAAGTGAATGACAACAGAAGTATTAATAGTTTTAAATAGTTATGTATTTTTTTTAAAATTTTTTTTTTTAATTTTTTTTTTTATTTAAATACTCAAACTTTGAACTGCCATGAATAACTAATTTCGAAATTTCTTCTTCACAATAGTTACTACCACAAACATTTCTGAGCACTGTAATTTTCTTATGCTGACATATTGCATTAGTGCTAGCTTAAGAATCTCAATATATCAATAAGAGTCTTCAAGATCGCTTACAAAATGTAACCAAATCAATATCTGGCGCCCTGACGCCAAAGTATAGACCGGCATAGAGCATTATTCGATAAAAAATTAATCTGCCAATTTAAATCCATTGTCTGCACATCTGATCGACCCAATTCATATTAAAAAAAAATTTACTTAACTCACCCATTAAGCCAGTTCATTACTTTTAAGAATAAATAAAAAAAGTAAATCCTCATCACAAACTCATCCATGGGATTCAAAGGCTTGAATTAAACTTTTTAAATTCTTCGATTTTCATATCTCTATATCTCTTGCTTCATCATCATTCGAAATGTTTGGCTTGTTTAGTTCTTCAGTTCTTTTTTTTTAACAAAAATATCCTTTTGATCATTTTTATGCTCTTTTTTTTTTTTATTTATATTCTTCCGTCAGTTTATTCTGGAATGGTAAGGCCAGTAAAAATGCAAACCATAATAAAAATTTATTTTTAAATGATTGCACAGAGTCCTATCCCACTTCTGATGTTAGAAACAGAATAAAAATTAATAAATCTATGTAAATAATGGTCTGTTTCAATAAATGATTTATATATTTTTGATTTATCTTTTCGAATATTATATATTTAATATTTTTAAATTCATCCGGGCTTCTTCCTTTTCAATTTAATAATAATTTTTGATTTTTAGTTTTGTAAACATTTTAAATATCAGCTACTATATTTGTTTGCAAAGTTTTGAGTTATTCGTTCTCATTCTTCAAGTAAAACCTCTTGTGGTGCTATTTCAATTGATCCTCTTCTTTTTAATGGATATACATATCTAATAGAATTTAAAAATAATTTTTGATTTTTAGTTTTGTAAACATTTTAAATATCAGCTACTATATTTGTTTGCAAAGTTTTGAGTTATTCGTTCTCATTCTTCAAGTAAAACCTCTTGTGGTGCTATTTCAATTGATCCTCTTCTTTTTAATGGATATACATATCTAATACTACCATTCTTTTATTTCTGACTCTAATATACAAATTTTTCAAAAACATAATGTTTTTTAATATGTACCTACATTTTTTTAATTAAAAAATATTTTTTCTGAAAACGGGCTGATGAATTATTTTGAAATTACGTTTTTTTTAAATCGTTTTTTTTTTTTTACCTACACAAGTGCCTTCAAAAATCGAAATAATTGTCAGAAAAACTTGATTCCTTTCGATCATTTCGTGGAAAAATTATCTTAAACATCATGTGAAAATTTCAGCCTGATCTGTCTAGCCGTTTCGGAGAAATTTCCCTCAGCGATTTTAAAAACACTGCTTCGAGAAAAACACATTTCAAGTTTTGGGAAACATTTAAACTAAAATGAGAGTAGTTATACAAATACAAATATTTAAAAAAAAAAAAATTGGAAGCGGATACAACCCCTTAAGTCAACTTAACTATCGTGTAATAGCCAATATTTTATTATTCATATTTTTAAAGCTGAACTAAAAAGGTTTGTACGTGATTTTTTATAAACCATTGTTGGAATCGGCTAACTAGAGTTGATAGTCAAAATCGACGATTTTTTGATTTTCTGCTATAGATAGATGAGACTAATTTAAGAATAACTGCGTTCAAGAAAAAATTCTTTAAAAAATTTGAAACTAAGCTATAACGTTTTGTTTGAACGTTGTACACGTGTTGGGGCTATGACAAAATGATGATTTTGGGTAGGGAAAATTATTTTTGACAATTCTAAAGGTGCCAGGTGAAAGATGAATGAAAAAAAGTAGGCGTCTGATACGGATTTTTTTCCAAATATGAATTTTTGAAAAACACCTTGTTTTTTAGGGGTATTTTTTGGGTAATTTTTGATTTTTAGCTTTGGAGAGTTCAAACTTATAGGACATGTAGGTTTTGCATACGTGTGAAAAAACTTGGAATCGTTTAGTGAGTTTTGACTGAATAACGGAAGAAACAAGTTTTAAAAAAACACGTTTTTTGACCGTTTTAAATCGATTTTCATCGTTTTTTATTTTTATCTTTTTTTTCTTTAATAGATACAGGAATAAAGTATATCGAGTAATGATAGAGCAGGACCACGACTAAATGTGTGCGATCAATCATTTTCGTAAACACAATTTTGAGATAACGTTAAAATAAAATTTTAGAATTCAACAGGTTATAACTCTTGACCAAGAGTAGATGGAAATTTTATTAAACTTTTATGAGCATCCTGATACAATTACCTTTCATTTGGTATATAACACATAACGGTAGACTAACTACAAGCTACACAATGTTAAATCAAGAAACTTGCGAAAAACCTCAAACCACCAGTGGAGATCTGTAGTTGCCCCCCGAACAGCCACCAGTGTGGGAAGTAAAAAATTCTAACTTCTCTTGTAGGTATCTTTGAAACGAGATTGATACGTCATATGAAAGGTGAAATAATAAGCTTTCACATTTTATAGGTTGTCAAAAAAAAAATTGATTCCATAGCCTGAGAACATAAAAATAAATGTTTTTTTTTTGCTTTTTTTAATGAAATTTGATCGAGTTCAAAAAATTCTAGCTCTTTTTGTAGATGTCTCATAGACCTGATCGATGTATATATTTTGAGCTAAGACAATAAGCTTTAAATGGTTTTATTCTTAAGAATGGCTCTTAAATTGCATAATTTTTTTTGTAATAAAAAAATTAATTTAATTCAACAATTTTTTCACATAACCTCAAAATTTATGTGAAAAATTCAAAAAACCGAGTTTTTGGTTTTTTATTTTTATCTTTTTCAAAAACAAAAATTTTTCGATTGAAAATTAGGATGTTTTTTTGGTATTAAGTCAAAATAAGGTAAACAAATTAATATTTTAAATCCAATAAATTACAGTGTATTTGGGACATAATAAGATATGTTTTCACCAAATTTTGTAGAAAAATTTTTGTTTTTGAAAAAGATAAAAATAAAAAACCAAAAACTCGGTTTTTTGAATTTTTCACATAAATTTTGAGGTTATGTGAAAAAATTGTTGATACAAAAGTTGTAGATCTTTTTATTACCTACAACTTTGGCATACAACTTTTTTCTATAGGATTTGTAGTTTTGCCGGAAATCGAGATATACCATTTTTTACCATTAAAAACTCAACCCACCCACTTCCCGAACTCGGCTCGCCCGTAATTTATTTTTCCTTTAATTTTCATCATATTCACCTCCTTTTCCAATGGGTTTCATTCTACTATGATTTTTTTTGGTTTTAAAAATTATCGACCCTGGTCTATTTTGAGATTCTATGGTTTTGAAATTTGACTATTATTATTTTGATTTATTTTAGATCATGATTTTTGGCCTTTTTCAAAATTTTATATTTTTGCATCAAATTTTCATATTCCAATTTTCGATATTCTCGGGAATTTGTAATTCAGAACAGAAGTTTCTGGGTTATTGTTTATCTATTAATCTAGTTTTCAACCGCGTCAATATGTACGATATAATTATTTATTTTCAGTCTTCAAGCTTGCGAATCTTAGATTTTCATTGCCCTGTCAATGAAGTATCAGCGAAAATACAAGTATCTTCCTTAAACATCCTTTTTTTTTGCAACAAACTGACCAACAAGAGCTAAATTATAATAATTGAAGGGTGAAGGAGGGAGAAGAAGGAAGTTGGATTGAGTAAAATTTCTCAACCAAACACCCACCGACATTAAGGAATTGTGTCAACCTAATTGTAAGTACGGTCCAGCCAATTAAGACCACAAAAACATTGATAAAGTTTCATTGTTATATGCTTGTGGGCTGTCATGTTCGGCGGCGGAATGGGATAAGGATATGCGACAAGTGTTCTCGTCCTGGTTTTGGTTTAGAAATATATACATTTTTTGTGTTGTTTTAATTTTTTTATTTTGTTTCTTGTTTCATTTGCAATCCACACTCCTTATCCATACCGAATTCCAGAAGCTCTATTCTCTGGCTATAGTATAGAAAAGCAAAGCGGGAACATGTTTTGAATACAAGAGCTGATTTCTTCTTCTTCATCTTCTCGGTCGTGTCGTCCTCAAGTTCTATCGTTGTCGGTTGTGTCGGTCTTGTTGTGTTGAGTTGAGTCGAGACTGCAATTGTGAAATTAAGTATTCTTAGAACGTACACACCTTGGATTGCCTCAATTCCTAATTAAAAGGATTTATGTTGAGGCAAAATTAAATATATAGGACACAAGAGTTGAGTTGAGTTGGAGTTGGAGAGGATTGGAGTTTGCTTGCTTGCTTGCTGTTGTTGGTTGGTCCTTGTTGGTATTATTATTTTGTTTGTGTACATAAAGTTGTTATATGCGGAATTCCGTAAGGATAAACAAGCTTGTTTCGAGGTTAGGTTGATTCGAGGCGAGATTCGAGGTTGCTGTTTTGGTTGGTTTGCTTTTGGTTGGTTGGTTGGTTGGTTGGCTAGTCGGTCTTGGTTGAGTAATGTGATTATTTCTTTTGAGGGCTTGAATTTTATTTGTATTATTTTTTTTTTTTTTGTATTCTGTTTATTTTATTTTATGCTGATGTCCTTAATTTAATGTTGTTTTTGTATTTTTTTTTTTTTTTTTGTATTTGTATGGGAAAACAAATGCTTCTCGCTCTCTTTTTGATGTTGTCTTTGGGGTTTACAACAATTGTGGACTTTTTTTGTGGTTTTTTGTTTGAGCATTTGAATTTTTTAAGAGGCAAAAGATTCTGTTTTTTTTCGCGATTTAAAGTTGTCATTTTGTGTAGGTTTTGAAAGAGATTCAAGAAAAAGGGGGGAGAGTTGGATTAAGAATTGCATTAATTATGAGGGTAAGTGGGATTTAAATTGGATTCGACAGAAGAAGAAGAGGTAGAGGCAAATTAAAAAAAAAAAAACATGGTAAAAAAATGAGAGAAGTTGGTTTATAATTAAGTACTAACGATAGAGTTATGTTGAAAATGAAAAGATTGGTAAGGGGAAAATTTCAATGTGAAAATTGTTGAAAATTTGTGTCGGATTGAGAGGTTGTTTTTTTTCTTTCTTTCTTAAAGTAGAACACATGATTGAAGTGTGATATCTTTATTTCTATTTTATAGACGAAGATAATTTATTGAAACAAAATAAATTAAATTATGTTAATATTGAACTTTCGATATTTAATAGTCAATCGAGTTATTATGCGGATATTAATTTAAATGGATTTTTGATGGATTTTCAAATGCACTAAATTTAATAGGTATAACTGGTTAACAAAATGTAACTTTTTTTTGCCACAAGAAGCAAAATCTACTTAATATCTAAAAGTTTTAACGCTGAACTTGAATCCGAAGTCTGAGTCATTCAATTTGCATATAAATTACAAATTTTTTTTGTTTTTATTTTTTTTTTAATTTCCTCTAAATCCATCGAGTGAGACATCAAAAGGAAGGTCTATTTAAGCTCTATTCACAACTGAAAACAAAAAGTTTCTTGGAGGTCTGATTGTTAAGTTATTCGAAAACAAACTTATTTTATTTTTATACATTTAAACTTTTGAAGCAAATATCTTTGAAGTAAAGTCTCTAAACAAGTTTTATTTAACAGATACGAGTTCACAATGAAGAGGCTTATCTACTTATGTAAAAAAATTACAAATATATTTTTTTTCGGATTTTCGAAAGTTTTAAGTCTAAAAAAATGCATTTTTAAGAAAGTCCTCCAAATCCATCGAGTGAGACATCAAAAGAAAGGTCTCTCTAAGCCCTATTCATAACTGAAAACCAAAAGGTTGCTGGATGTTCGGTTGCTGAGTTATTTGCACCCAAACATACAAATATTTTCTTACCTTCGGATGCAGATATCTGCGGACCAAAGTCTCGAAACAAGTCTTAATTTACAGATATGACACAGTGAATAGGTCTATGCACTTTATAAACAAAAAAATAATCCTTAAAATAAAAGGTTTTTCAAAAATTTACTTCAAATTCAATTTTTTGAAAACTAACCAAAGCATTATTTTGAAATTTTTTTTTTACTTTCATGTGTAGATTTATGAGTTCTTTTTAATGGCATTACCAATATTGGTTTCTTCTTTTTTGGAAAATATAAATGTAGATGGCGCATTCCATCGTCACCGCACCGGTGGGACAATTAATTTAATGTTTCACTTTCCAATTCTACCAATCAATTGACAAAATTTGCATTGTCTTTCATCATTGTCAGGCTAGAAAAGAGATGTAAAAGCAAAATAACATAAAAAGGATTATGTCTACACTCTACACATATGAAAAAGGGAAAATCATGCTAAAAATAAGAAAATTCTGTATTAAATTAAGAAGTTTTCTAGTAGACATCCGTCTTAAATTAAACGGGCACAACTTCTTATTGTTTTAAGAAGATGGGATTTAATGTGACTATCATTTTATTTCAAAGTGCCTTATTGCCTTCACACCCTTGTTTCAATATTTTAAACTTTCTCTGTACAAATTTGTGTAAATGTATGTATGTGAAAAGAAAAACTAGAAAAGTACATAAAAGTCATTCTTCAAAGTAAAAAAGAACATCTTAACTATTATAGCTCCAAATAAGCTATGCAATTTGATTTACCTATGTAAGTAATTTTTTTTCTCAAATATGTACTTATCAATTTTGTTATATGTTTTTAATGTGATAAAGTTGGTTTGCCATTGCGAACTGTAATTAGACTCGGCAGTAAGGGTTTTGTTTTACTAAGTTCGGTGTGTTTTTGGGGGCTTGAGTTCGAATCCGAAGTCAAAAATTTTCTATCATCTCGCTTTTTTTTTTTAGATATTCCCGTTAAAAAATCTCAATAATCGATTTTGTGCTACATCTGAAGCTACAGTGGTTTTGTTTCAGAAAGAAAACAATACTTTTCTTTAAGTTTTATGAGTGTTGAACTTGAATCTGAAATCACCTTGCGTTCTCGAGATATGTCCGTTATAACATACCAATAACCATGTATTTGCTACTTTTTAAGGATTTTTCTAGTACCTGTATCACCCAAACTAAAGGTGCTGGAAAAAAATTGAGGGCAGATTTCAAATCAGCGATGCCAAATTAGTAAAAAACAATTAAGAAATTATATAACACAAAAAAAAAAATAACAGTAGACTGATAACAAAATTTCAAAGTTTGAATAAGAAATCTTAATTTTTTAAAAATTCAAAAAAAATTTTTTTTTTTTTAATTTTATTTCGGATTCTTATGAAAGCTTTATAAATGCTTTTGTTTAAAATGTTTCATTGAAATATAATTAGTCGTTAGAGAAAAACAAAATTATAGACCCGTTTTCAAAATTTTTTGTATTTAAAAATTTTGCTAAACCTTAATACTAAGCGTACTAAAACTTTTTTGGATTAAAATTGACATGCAATCGAATAAGTTGGTAACCAGAAAATATTTAAAACTAAGAAAAACGTTTCTAAGATAATTTTGAGTAAAACAAAATTCAACATTCTAGTATTCTAGGAAAACACTCAAAATCCGTAACTACAAAGTTGTGGAGTAGGTTGAGATAGAACAAGGTGGACAGACAGACATTATACCAGCACACACTGGTAGACGCACAGACAAAAATTTGGAACACATTTTTGACATCGTAATGTCGTGATTTGTCCTAAACTTGCTAAACAAATATAAATCACATGTAAAAATGTTTGCATTTTTCAAGAACTTATCTGCATTGTTAAGCCTTAACTACATTGGCCTAAAAAGTACATAAGAAGTCAAAATTTTTAATTTTTTGATGGTTTTTCGTTGTTTTGTTTAAAATAAATTTCTACTTTTTTCCACAACCAATTGAAAAAAATATTTTTAATTTTGTACATTTTGCCAAAAATGGCCAATGTAGGTATTGTTTGGCCTTTGGAATCAACAATATTTAATTTAAAAGATATTTTATAAACCGTAAAATGTGTTTTAAAATTTGTTTAGGGAAATAATATTGAAGCCTCTTAAAAATTTGATAGATACACAAAAGCCACAAAAGCCTAAATGTTGTTAAAGACATGGTAAACGTTGTTAAAAGCAAAAAGTGCTTTCTTAACAAAAGACCTTTTCTGCAATGTTGCACATCAAAGGTAGAAGCACTCTTAAAGAGCCTTGTAAAAATTTTAATTAAAAAAAGGACTTTTTCAAATTATATGTAATTCTTAAAAATGCTGTTAAAATTAAATACAAACATATTTACTTTTCTAGTAAAAGAAAGAAAAAATTAAATAGGAGCTTTAAGAAGAATGTCATTTTTTAGAAAACTTTCTACTCAATTTTGTGAAAATATATTTTGAACAACAGGTATATTGTAGGTGCCTCCAAGTAATATAAAGCCCCGATAGAAATATCGGAACAAAACTGAAAACAATTAAATATCTACTTTTACCAATCAAAAGGTGGTATCTACGTGAAAAAATAAACTCACGTAAAACATTTATAATGTGAAGTGAAAACCAAATCTCCATACTTTAATTTCACAGTTCTCAGGTTTACATTTTGTAAAAAAAAAAGGCAAATAGGTACTCAACCTAAAAATTTTTATTCTCTTATGATTAAACACGTGGGATTATTGTGGAACGTATATTCATTTTTCAATCCACATTAAGGTAAGTTATTTTTAAATTTTTCATATTTTCTTCCAATTTAAAAATTTCCGGAAAAACGACTCTAACCTATTTTTTTTTCTTTTGAATGACAGAACAAAAACTCATGTAAAAAACTAAACTAAATAATATCCTTAAATTCAACTAGTCAGTGACACAGACACCGATGTTCACTTGAGACTTTTCTTCCAATTTTTTTTTTTTTTTTTTGTAAATTGACCACAAAGTTTTGAGTAAAATTACGGCGTTTCTTAAATGAAATTGAAAACTCTCTGTGGAAAATTGCATTTGTATTTTTTTCATTCTCGCCTTCTCTTTTAACCACCTCCAACCATCTCCCAACCCCTTGGCCTTTTTGTGATACCTCGCAACGTCAAGCCATCGCAGCATCAACCAAACCAGACAGACACAACCATGCGGCAAAGTAATGGTAAAATTTTCTATCTTTCTCTCGACACAGTCTCGACAGACAAAGGTTGGCGAAATGTAGATTTTCATAAAACAATTTTTTTTTTTTTTTTTACTTTCTATCTTATTTCAGGATAATAATGGTTGAAGGAATGGAACATCACATCCTTATACAGTTTGCTGGGCTGAAGCTGATACTCAAAAGCTAAAATCAGGGAATATCAAGTAGGTGAGTTAACTTTTCGTTATCTTTTGCTGTTTTTTTTTTTTTATTTTTTTTTTCTGTTCAACATTCATTTGTGGTTTTTGCCAAGGAAAATTCGAAATGTAAATTTTGTGCTTAACAAATGTCCCCCGAGGCAGCAATGGTTCTTACGAATGGTTTAAGGACACGACTAAGAATTCAAAAGTAGAAGCCCAGAAAGAGAAGAAGAACAAAAAAAAATAAGTGAAAAATTCCAATGCAAAAGTTCGACTCTAAAACAATTCAAATCAAGAGTTTTTTTTGTTTCTTTTTGTTGTTTCTATTTTTCCTTACTTGAAAGGCAAGGATGCGGGTGTAAACATTTTATAACACTTTCAAACTACTTTAGCCATTTGTTATCCTTTATTTGATTTGATAGTTTTTGTGGGGATACAAAAAAAAACTTTGACACACACTCCTCTTACCAAAAACAAAATTAAACCAATTATCATCCCCTGATGCACAGCAAGGATATAAATTGGATCACTTACGCCCAGACACAGTAGTATTGTTGTCGTACAACACACCAAAATACTCGTACAATAACAAAAAACAGCAAAAAAAATCACCAGGACACTTTCCCACTGATTAGTCAATTTAGACGCGATTCATCCTTGTCGCAGGATCCATCTAGCGCGACAGAGTAAAATAGTAGTGTGACGATGGAAGCTGTGTGATGAACGTAAACAAAACGCGATGACAAAAATTCAACCGACATACAGGACACACAAGGACTCTCACATTTAAGGATGAAGGATATTTTTTTGATACACAACGAAAAATCCACAAAAAAAAAAAAAAAAAAACAAACAAAAATAAATTGAATACTAAAAAAACCGGCGAAATGTCAGACAGAAAAAAGGACCGTAAATCCTTAAAATCTCTCGAATGTTTTCATACAAAATTTTCAAATCACAAATCAACTACAGGAGAGCGGGTCGAGAGAAACAGATGCGACCGTATCCTGCAGAATCCTTAGAGTAACTGGAGCTTTGTCAGCATAGAGTTTTCTAATAAACCTTTTTGTGCCAGCTGGAAGCCAACAAATGTGACAGAACAGACACAGGACTAACGGCACACACACAAACATGATGGGAGACTAAAGTGATAACAGGCAAGGATTTTCATTCATAGAAGAGTTTTGTTGTCCTGTGGAACTTACAGTTCTTGCTACAGCAAGTCACACGATAACCCGGTACACACCACAATCACTGGTTTGAGGATGTCGAGTATCGAGTACTACGACCACGACGACGGAACATCGTACAACACAACATCCCACAAAAATGGTCCGTTTTTTTTTTGTCTGTGGGATTTGGAGGCTGCTTAACATGACCACCGTTATAGCAGACTTGGAGACTGGTTGGATGGGGGCGCCACAGGCGAGTTAAAGCTTTGGTCGTAAATGAGCTCCTTATCATTGACTACTTGGTTTGATCTGGTTTGATGAGGTTTGATATGGGTTTGATGAGGTTTGACGAGGTTTTGTAGTTCGATGGAGCAAAGCTTTTTGAATAAGCTGAAAAATTCTTGGAGATTGGGGATTCTTGTTGCTCGTCGACTATTTCAGTGTGAATAGAAATTTTTAACTTGGCAGACCGGTTTGGTTTGGAAGAGAGTTCCGTTATAACATTTTTATATTTTTTTTCCGGCCCCAAGAGTCCCCAAATACTAAATTTCCCATAGGACTGACACAACCCCGTCGTGTTGTGTAGGGTTTCTTTTCAAAGCCATCACATCACACATAGGCATATAAATCGTGCATTGGTGGAGCTTGGTTTTTCTTCTTTTGGGGGGATGATTTTTTTTTTTTTTTTTTTTGTGTATTTTTTTGTATTTTTTTATTTTCTCTGTGTTATGTTTCTTCTAACCTATAGTGAGGTTTGTTGTTGTTGTTAAGGCATATAAACTTTGGTTGGTGGTGAAACCAGCAAAGCTTTGACTTGGATGTGCGGTGATATGGTGATGGTGCTGATGATAATGATAATGATGATGATGAACACCTATGCGCATTGTGGGCTGTGTTTTTGCAGCCAATCATTTCATTACTAAAAGTTTTCTATAGAAAAAAAAAAATATATATATATATATGTGATGTCCTTGAAGGTGATTTTCTTCATTAAAAATGCAGTTATTTTGCTGATTTTGGGGGGTTGGCTTATGGAGTGTATAGGGTCCTATATAGTGTCTAATGGAGGGAGACTTTTTTGTGTTTGTTTTTCTTGTTGGTTTATTTTTATGTGTGTTTTGTGGGAAACATTTTTGCGGACACGTGCTGAGGTTTTATTTCTTTTTTTTCTACGGGTTGTATAAAAGATTGGTTGATGATGTGTTAAGTCATGAAAAGGATTGCGGTGGGTTGAGTCGTAAGCGTGGCAAATAAATGTTTGCCACGCTTATTACTATGCTATTTTTAAGAAACAAAAAAGGAATTTACTAAAGGTTCTCAGACAAAAATACGTAAATATCAAAATTAAAATCATTAATCAGTGATAAAATATTTTTTTTTTTTAATTTCTTTTAGAAATGTATTTTTATGGAAAATAACAGTACCTACCTAATATAGGAGAAAATATAAAGAAAATTACATTTTATTTCAATAAGTTTCATGGCTTTTTTTTAAATACCCACTATTAAATATGCTTTTTTTAAATTCAGTACGGTGTGTACTATATTTATTTTATATTTAAGAGTAATTTTTGGCAATTTTGATATAATTGAATTTTCCAAAAAAAACATTTATTGTTACTTTTCACTTTTATTGTTACTTTTTTTTTATCAAATGGAAGGTACATCTAATAAAGACGGAGGATTTGTTTACATCTTAATATCATTATTATCGTTTAAGTCATCTTGGTTGGACTCTAGGAACCACTATTTTCAAATTAATAAAAAAATAATAATAAATACAAAATCAAACTAAAAAAAAATAAAACAAAATTTTAATTATAACACAATTTCCTAACTAATACAATCAATCAATTCTCTGCTGTTTCAAAAAAAAAAACTGAAACTAAATTCATTATAATTCATCCTTGGAATCATCCTCTTCCAACTGGTAATCCTCCTGAATTGGTGCATCTTTACAAATGTTTGTCATCTGCGAGCATATTCTAATATCCAAATCACTTTCTAAAGTTTCACTCATGAAAGCTTTAAGGAAAACCTCTTCTTGATCTTCTAACAATTCAAGGCAATAATGCGGCAGACTTTTATTCAAGTCACCATCTTGAATAAAGTCGACTTCTGACATCATCGTATTCATACTTCCGTCTTCTGCGGTCATCTTCAGAAGATCCAATTTGACGGTCTTCTTTATTGTCACTTTAACATAGTTGTCCATTGTCGAACAAACTGTTTCCATTAGTTCGGTGAGATATGTCTCTGATTTGCTGTATTTGGCAGTTTTGGTAATGAGATTGCCTTGATCATCGATTCGAAAGCCGTTAACTTCAACGACTCTTTTTGGATCGATTTTGGAAATGGCATCTTCCATTTCTTGGACAGTATTTTTGCATACAAGACATTTGACTATTTTATGATCAACTTGTTGTAATGAAGCTAATCCAATAATTGACGTGGAAACAACGATGAAAATCAATAGATTTTTCATTGTTGATTATAACAAAAATGCAGATGTTTTGAAGGAATAATGAGGTATGATTAATTGATATTTAATTGGATAGTGGAAGACCTCGGATTAAGTCGGTATTTTGAGTTTGAATAAATAAACCTTGTTCAAGCACACGTATTAAAATTCTATTGGTTTTTGAAAAATGAATGAAAAATGAACATCAAATATGTTGTTGGAAGCGCTTATAATTCATAATTATTTTGACAAAAATCCAAGGATCTCTGAGTTTTGCAGCTTATATATAACAATTGTGATAAAAATCAATTAAAGAATTAAAAAAACAACCATTAAATATCAATAATTCGAAAAATTGTTAATGTTATTTATTAAAAAATAAATATCACGCATACGCCACAGAGAACAACTGTTACATAAAAAGATGTAGGTAGATGAAAAAATCCTTTTAAACAGCTTGGAGAAGGTCTCTTTAAGAAACTAAAAGGAATTATTGAAAAAGACTTTCATAGAATTTATGTCTTCGTTTTATTTAAGAAAAAAAAAATAAATAAAAAAATAAAAAAAATATGAGAACTTAAACATCCAATTAATAAGCCAGAAATATTGCTGAAAGTCTCATATATAAACATATTTTCGTGGGCACAACGCCAAAACCACGAATCTGCAAAATTGTAGTTTTGAGAAAAACGGTTTCAAAGTTTTGGAAATGCATGCAATCTTATGGGAACTCGTGCTACGGAAATTGATATTTTAGGCTTTTAGGCAACAGATGGATGATTGGGGTCGAAGCAGTGGATAGAGGGACTGATAACAAGTTAAATGACGCATTAAATTGAAAATGTCCAAAAATGCAGATTCGCGGTTTTGGCTTTGTGCCGACGTTTTATTAATGGTATTATAAATCATGGAATACTATATTTGATACAAATTCAATTTTATTCTCAAAAAATTAAATATACATATCCTTATTTGGAGTCCATTTATTAAAAAAAAAAAACACTATTGATTTGGGGAACATATTTTTTCATAAGTCCCTTTATTTTTTAACAGACCTTCTCAAAGCAATTTCCTTGTTTTATATAAAATCCTATAAATCTAAAAAATCAAAGAATTTTTACATCTACATGTTTATGAAAGGTGGTCACTGTGGTGTATGCGTGACATTTTTTTTTAAATGGAAAACCCTAAATACTTAAAGCAAAATTTCTATTGTTTATAATATACCATGTTATTCGAATTATTGATATTTTATGACCATTCTCATTTTTTTTTTTTAAATAATTTTCATTACTGATTGTCAAAAATGTTAGATGTTAGATTAAGAGACGGTAGAGCTAGTTTTGAATGTTTTATTTAAAACACTTTGTTTCTACCAAAGCAAACGAAACTATTTCTAATACAAACATCAATATTTTAATGAGATAATTATCACCTCATTATCTTTATATCCAAAGCTTAATTCATAAAATATACGTAGGTGTGAAATATGTCATTACAAATTTGAAATTTGTATGGAAAATTGTCACATTTGCCTTAGTTGAAAAAAGAGGATACTAATATATATAGATCAGAAATTCTTGGAATCGAATGCAGCTTCTCTAATTTATTGTAATAGAGGAAACTTAAATACAATTATTTTAAATAGGTATTCTAAAAATTAAAAATTATTTCATGAAAATTAAAAAAAATATCATCTGAATACCATAGTTTTAAAGTTATAGAAATAAATGGCTCGCATACTAGACAGTGAAACACTTTTTTTTTATATAAAATATACACTTTAGACCAGGGTCGATAATTTTTGAAACCAAAAAAAATCATAGTAGAATGAAACCCATTGGAAAAGGAGGGGAATATGATAAAAATGAAAGGAAAAATAAATTACGGGCGAGCCGAGTTCAGGAAGTGGGTGGGTTGAGTTTTTAATGGTAAAAAATGGTATATCCCGATTTCCGGCAAAACTACAAATCTTATAGAAAAAAGTTGTATGGCAAAGTTGTAGGTAATAAAAAGATCTACAACTTTTGTATCAACAATTTTTTCGCATAACCTCAAAATTTATGTGAAAAATTCAAAAAACCGAGTTTTTGGTTTTTTATTTTTATCTTTTTCAAAAACAAAAATTTTTCTACTAAATTTGGTGAAAACTTACCTTATTATGTCCCAAACACACTGTAATTTATTTGATTTAAAATATTAATTTGTTTACCTTATTTTGACTCAATACCAAAAAAACACCCTTATTTTCAATCGAAGATTCACGTGTCAAAATATCAGCTTTTTTCAAAAAGTCGGTAGGAATTTCCTTCGTTAAAGTGTCTGTTTTCTGAGGGTGTAAAAACAAATTTACATTAGTATACTATAGAACATGTTCTCGTAAAATTCAAAAAATGAAAAAAGCTTGAATTCGAAAAAAAATTTTTACATTGGTTACAATTTTGGCCTATTTATTCAAATTTACACTTTAATTACTCAAAAAACGTATAATTTATCAATGTTACCTGAAATCTTACGTTTTTTGAGTAATTAAAGTGTAAATTTGAATAAATAGGCCAAAATTGTAAACAATGATAAAAAATTTTTTTCGAATTTTCATTTTTTGAATTTTACGAGAACATGTTCTATAGTATACTAATGTAAATTTTTACTTGCGATATAGGTACTATAGGGCAAGTTTAGGATTCGTAAAAAAAATCGAACTAGAGATAACAATTTTACATGACATTACGATGATGGAGAATGCCAAAAAAGTGGGTCCGGCAATTCTGTCTGTCTGTCTGTCTGTCTGTCTCTATCTGGAGCTGCAGCCTAAACGAGTGAAGTGATTTTCTTCAAACTTGGTAGTTAGCAGTTTTTGGTGATTCCCTAGAGGGGAAATTGAAATTTTTTTTTTATGACCAAAACTAACGGTACCTGCCATATAACGGAAATAGAAAAGTTAATTTTTTTCAAAAACGGCTCTAACGACTTTGATTAAAATTTTTGTGTGTAATACTACACATAAGGGCCAACTTTTTAAATAAAAAAAATATTTTTTGTACCGTTATTAACGGTACCTGTCATAGAACGGTTTTTTTCGTTTCTGAATATCTCGTACAAAATTAACCCGATTTAAATGAAAATTTTTATACAAAAGTGTGTTAGTAAAGATAATATTAAAATTTTAGAAAATTTTCAAAAAACGCATTTTTGGTTTTTTAAAAAATATTTCGAAATTTTTTTTTGAAAAATCAATTTTTTGAAAACGGATCAATGAAAAATTTTGAAATTTAGTTTTTATGTGTAAATTAATTATTTCTTCAAAATGGCATACCAACTTTTTTTTTGAAAAATGTTAAAAAAATTTTATATATAAAAAATTATTTTTTTAAAAAACGGCTCCTACAATTTTCAAATTTTTTTTTCTAAAAATACCTTTTTATACGAGAAATAAAATGGCATATTTGTTTTTTTTTTAAGATATTTTAAAACGGAGTTTTATTAATTTTAAAAACAGATTTAATTTTTTTATACTACTTATGAAATTTCTTCAAAATATCGAATTTTAAATTTCTTGAATAAAAAGCTTTAACATTATAGTTACTTTAAGCATAAGAGCAAGTACGTGCGACCCCAGTCGTGCAATTTATTTTTTTACACCATCAGAAAATAGACATTTTAACGAAGGAAATTCCTACCGACTTTTTGAAAAAAGCTGATATTTTGACACGTGAATTTTCGATTGAAAATTAGGGTGTTTTTTTGGTATTGAGTCAAAATAAGGTAAACAAATTAATATTTTAAATCAAATAAATTACAGTGTGTTTGGGACATAATAAAGTAAGTTTTCACCAAATTTAGTAGAAAAATTTTTGTTTTTGAAAAAGATAAAAATAAAAAACCAAAAACTCGGTTTTTTGAATTTTTCACATAAATTTTGAGGTTATGCGAAAAAATTGTTGATACAAAAGTTGTAGATCTTTTTATTACCTACAACTTTGCCATACAACTTTTTTCTATAAGATTTGTAGTTTTGCCGGAAATCGGGATATACCATTTTTTACCATTAAAAAATTAACCCACCCACTTCCCGAACTTGGTTCGCAGGTAATTTATTTTTCCTTTCATTTTTATCATATTCACCTCCTTTTCCAATGGGTTTCATTCTACTATGATTTTTTTTGTACTTTTTAATGTTTTTGAAGGCATCGGCACTGGTCTATTGTACACATTCATATACATTTTTTTACATTTTTGAATAGAAATATATTATTTTTCAAAGAGGTTTTTGTTTGTCATATTTATACGTCCATTAATGCTGCTTTTTTGTAATCAAATTATATTGAAGGTTTTGAATGAACAACACAGAGGGGCCAACCCGATCATCAGACTAATTTTTTTGTGGTGCTATGTCACTTTATTTTAAAATTTTAGAATTTGAAAATATATTTTTTTTTATTTAAAAAAAAAATTCTCACGAACACGGATTCGTGTTCAAAGTATAAATTTAAGATCGCGTTCATTTAAATCTGTTTTATTTTTAAAGCTTACATGTAATTTATAGGCCAACCAGATATGAAAGTTATTTATAAATTCAGAACATGATCAGGAAATATCAATGATTCGAATGACATACATTTTAAAGAGATAGACAAAAATGTTACGCATACGCCATAGTGAACCATCACTTTTATATATGAATATCTCCATTTCGAGTGCCGCAATAATTTTTTTTTGGCAACATACATATGGTTGAGCAAACGTGAGCTATTTTTAATAAACATAATTATTAAAAAATATTTTAAAAAAAATTGCGTTTGAAAATACATACTATGGAAAATATTTCAGTATTAAACAAATATTCTAAAATGTTATAAGAATTTCCAAAAAGTGTTTTTTTTTGTCATAGTGTCCGTCGGTCTGATGGATCTATGGATTTTTTGAAACTTTATCAATAACAGTATTCGCACCCTTCTAAATTCCATTTCACTTTGAAAAGTTTGCCTGCTCATTCTTTATAAGTTCTTAAGAGTCTCCTTCATAAGTCCTCTTATCTAATTCAATAAATTGAATTGAAAAATACCAGACCATAGGCAAATATTAGAAATATTTTATCTAATCAAATAAAACAAATTTTACAAAACAATCTCATTTTATATAGAATTTAAAACTTACAAAAAGCCTATCAGCTATTATTGTAGCCTCAAAACCTTCACATAAAATATTTCTTCAAAATTCCTTTAAATGTCCTAACGTTATTTATATAGTTTTCCAGCCTTGTTAAAGTGACCATGACCAATTCATTGTATTTCTGTTTTTCTCTTCTTTTTTTGTTGTTGTTGTTGGGTGTTTGGTGTATTTCCAGGTAAAAATAATGTTCTATCTCAACAATAATGTTATTTCAATAAAATAATAAATTCCCTTAAGTCAAATACAATAAAACTTAATACACAACACAAGAGAGAGAGAGAGAGAACAAGGAATCTAAATTATTTATTTATTAAAGGCTACAGCGTGATTCAACTACATACCACTTTGGTTTAAGGATTTTACCTTTTTAGGTTTATGGTGAAAAGAAGAGGGAAGAGAAAGGATACCCTCAGGATGTTATTCTTCATATACACATACATATAGATGAAGTTTCATCATCGACGTCTGCTTCAATATTTACTTTTGGCAAACGAGAAGTGGATTCGAATTTGCAAAGTTTGGAAAGAGAAACACTTCCTCTTGAACCACAAGAACAACCCAGACAATTGTCAACTCTCTTTCCGGGGGGTTACCACTTTCATATGTCAACAAATGTAGGTAATCCTGTTTATGATCCTTGATTTGGAGAACATGTTTTTTTTTTTTTTTTTAATTTTTTGGAAAAAGAGGGTTTCAAAGAGGAAACAGGATTCACACAACATTAAGGCAGCGCAAGGACTCTTCTCATTAGGACCCCCTTCAAAGTGAAAATGCGATTATGGAACTCAATATGCGTTTAAAGTAATTAGCAAACACATTATCACCGCATTGTCATCATCCTGTCTCTGTGTAAAATGGCAAGAGAACACAAAAGTACAAGCTAAGTGTCCTCCTTTGTCTAATTAGAGCACATTTTATACAAAAACCTCTTCAAGCCATTATCCTTCGAGAGCAGAAATTGTGTGGGTGTGTGGGAAGCAACAAGTTATTTATGTCTGATGACAACCAGGAGCTATAGAAAGAGAGGCACCAAGAGAAAGAGAGAGAGAGGGAGAGAAAATCCTCATGGAGTGTGTTACTTCTTTTGTTTCTTGTGTTTTTTTTGCCACTCACTTGCTTGCTTGTTGGTGCCATTTAATGCTTCAGAGCCTGTTGATGATATTCTTTTTCTAACATACCTACATGTGTACCTACATTTTTATCCAACAAAGCAACACTCTCTGTGTTGCTGCTGCTCCTTTGGTTGTTGCCCATTTTTCATTAGATATCCTGCCTGCCTGCCTGCCCTGCCTGACAATACACTGAACACAATGGAATGTGTGGTGTGTGGTTAAGGATGAGGATGAGAGAGTGTTGCTTTGATATGGTGTAGAAAATGGTGAGTGAAAAATGTCAGGGCGGATTGCAGGAATTTCCTTAACATGAACATTGAACAAACACACACAACATCATACTGACACGGGGATGACTTTTATTTAGTTATGTGGAAAGATAGGGGGGGGGGGGGGGGGCGGCTTGGTGTTTGCTTTTTTTTTCTGGGAAAAAAAAATATTCTGCTGCTGCAGCAACACGTGCAAGTGCATTTTCATTCTTCTATTTAATATCAAACTCAAGCTAAGTAGAGTTCACTTAAGTGTGTGAAATTCCTGCACTGGGAATTTTAAACATCCAACAGGTCTACTTAAGCATTTCTTATAGACTCTATATACCTAAAGGGCCATGGATAATATTTATTCTTCCGCTTTGCTTTAACGAACAGAAACTTCAACAATGGAGATATGGCCCTTATCCAAGAGTTGAATTATCAAGAGATAATTTTACAGTGAGGACTAAAAAAAATTGACATTGAGGTACATAGATAAGCTAAGTATGTATCACGGGTGACCCCGGTGAATTTCTACGGTTTTTTTTTTAAAAATATCACAGATAAATATCACAAAATTCTCACTTAATATCAATGGCAGCGCTGTATATCATAGAAATATAAACCAAGTATCATGGATTACCTCGGTAAAGGCTTGTCTCAATAAGTTTGTATAGTCTAATATCACACCAAAAAAAAAATCACAGATAAATATCACGAAATTCCCATTTATTATCAAGTGCAGCGCTGTATATCACAGAAATATTAACCAAATATCATAGATTAATTCGTAATGTATCAAGGCTTCTCTCGGTAAACCCTTATAATCAAGTATCACCCCAATAATATCACAGATAAATATCACGAAATTCCCACTTAGTATCAATGGCCGCGCTGTATATCACAGATTAACAAAGTATCATAGATTACCTCGATTTTTATCAAAGCTTATCACGATTCTCCATTATAATTAAATAGATTTCTCTGGTAAGTATCATGGATAGCATCAGTATCACAGATATTTGCAGAATGTATCACAGATTTCTACCATACAAACGCTTTTTACCCTAATAAGAATTTCGGATTTTCCCAGTACAACAGACTGGTCCATTTAGTTTCGCTGGTTGTTTACACAAGTATCACAGGTCTGGTGGTTTGGCACACTTCTTCAGAAGCATCCCAGAATGCTACAATTTGTGTCAAGGGTTACTCTCGAAGGTATCACAGATAAATATCACAAAATTCCCACATACTATCATGGGATATCTACTGGTAAGTATCACGGGTAGCCTCGGTTCATTATAATAGATAAATTTGTTGTAATAATCGTGGATTACCCAGAAAGATACCATGGGTAGAACCGGGATGCTTTAAAAATCACCATAGACTGGTTGTTAATGTCAGTATCACAAACTGCTAAATATGGATTTATCCGGATCATGTAAGATTATGATAATTATCATGAGTTTCCCAAGAATAAAACACAGATTTCTACTAAAAGTATTTCAGCTCACCCCGGTATGTATCATAAGTATCACAGATTGTTCTCGTAAGTATCACATAAAAAATGTCGTAAGCTTCCAGAAAAAATGTCATTGATTTCTTTCAAAAATATCACAGGTCCGCCTCGGGAATTTCATTAAGATTTTTGCAATTCCTTGACATCTTATTTACCTATTTGCAGTAAGAGAGTGTGAATTATGTGTGAATTTGATATGAATCTTGACATCTAATTTCATTGTTCTAATATCGGGTGAATTATAAGAAACAAACTGAAAAATACATGGAACTTTAACATATCGTGGTCACAAAGCCAAAACCACGAAATCGCAAAATTGTAGTTTTGAGAAAAACGGCTTCAAAGTTTTGGAAACACATGCAATCTTATGGAAACTCGTGGAACAAAAAATGATATTTTAGGCTTCTAGGCAACAGATGGAGGATTGGGATTGACGCAGTGAATAGAGTAACCGATAACAAGTAAAATGAAACATTAAAGTCAAAATGTCCAAAAATGCAGATTCGCGGTTTTGGCTTTGTGCCGACGATATTTAATGTAGTATTTAAAAATCTTCCAATGTTATAGTAAGTCAAAATTTTATAGGTCTTGTAGAAGATAACATTTGAAGGGTCCAGGAGAAAAACGCCACATGTCCACTTTTTGTCAAAAATAAACTTATAATGAGGTCTTGTAGCATTTACTGAGCACTATCTGATGGCATCCTTACTTTTATAAAACAAATTTAAGCCTAGCTGCCTAGCTGAAAAAAAAAATAAATAAATTGTGTGCTTTTAGTACTAAAGTTGTATCTAGAACAAAATTTAAAATTGCGTTTTTCTCGAAATGAGTTGGATTGGACTTGTGCTGTTTTTATCCTGGACCCTTCTATATTTAATAAAGAAAGGTCACGGAATAATGAAAAATTTTTATATTATTTTCAATAAGAGACTGTGAATTATAAAAAATAAAAAAACATGGAACATAATTTAAAATAATAGTTTCGCATAGGCTTGTATAGTAGGTTCGGTTTGTACTCCGAAATCGATTGGTAGGTCCTCCGCTTCGCAATTTTCCATTTAAACATCAAGCTTCTACTAAGAAAAAAATATTTTTTTTTGTAAAAGACTTTTTTGCAAATTTCTTTACGTATTCTTGTAGAAAATTGAAAGCTCTACAAAAAAGGCTCTAAACACTTTTTTCAATTATCTTACCATTTAGTAGATATTTGAGGTCCAAAAATTGAGTAAATCTTTTAAAATTCGTTTTTGGTTCTTAATTTTGTAACAAATTGAAAAATTATAATAATCAAACGTGCATGAAATATTCTTATAGGAAACAGATTGTTCCACAAAAAAGGTCTTAATAACTTTTTTCATTAATCTAACCATTTTAAAGATATTTGAGGTCAAAGTTAAAAAGAAATATAAAAACAATTTTTACTTTTAAAAATTTTACAATTCACTGAAACTTCATTATTTTCAAATTAACAAGATGTATTACACTGGTCAACAAGGTTTTTGCCACAACAACCAAAATATACTTTTCTAGTAGTTTTTGATGTGCTGAACTCGAATCTGAAGTCAGAAAATTGTTATTGGCCTCCGTTTTTTAAATATTACCGTTAGAAAATGTCAAAAAACGTTTTGGCTGCTTTCGAGGTTATGTTTTTATGTGGGGTAATACATTGTGAATAAATTTGTACCGGTGGCTATAAGAACTGATTTTATTCTTTCAAAAAATGTTTAAATCTTTCCGATATCTCTTTTACTGCCCGAGATATTTAAAATTTAAATAGCGGTCTTTGAATCAGAAACAACACTGGCCAACCAAATTAAACTTTTTTTGCCACAAGAACCAAAATATACTTTTCTGAAGGTCTTTGGGTTGCTGAGCTCGAATCCGCAATCAGAAAAATTTTATTAGCCTTAGTTCTTGAAATATTACCGTTATAAAATGCAAAATAAAGGTTTTTCTTATAACGGTTATATTTCAAGAACGGAGGCTAATAGAATTTTTCTGATTGCGGATTCGAGCTCAGCAACCCAAAAACCTTCAGAAAAGTATATTTTAGTTCTTGTGACAAAAATTCTGTGACCAGTGACTTAATCTTTAAATTAAGTTTAGTTTGTCTTTGGCCTATTAACTAAAACTTAAGATTTCTCGAACAATAAAAGAGATATCGGGAAAATTTAAACAGTTTTTGAAAGTAGAATATCAGTTCTTATAAAAACCGTTACAAATTTGTTTATAATGAATTACCCCACATAAAAACAGAACCTCGAAAACAGCCAAAATGACGTTTTTTAGCATTTTATAACGGTAATATTTCAAAAACGGTGGCCAATAAAATTTTTCTGACTTCAGATTCGGATTCAGCACCCCGAAAAATACTTGAAAAGTATATTTTGCTTCTTGTGGCAAAAAAAAAGTCAAATTTTGTTGACCAGTGTTATTGAAGGGGCTTATAGTGGAGTAACTAAAGCTCAAAAATTGGCAATATTAGGGAACCCGGCCGAACAGCTTAGATTTTGATGATCTTTTTTTTTTAAACGTCGGTAATTAAAAATACTTCAAAGTCTATAGATTAAAAATTGCCGGTGTTGCCGTTTTGATTTTTTAAATTTAATTGAAGATTTTTGTGAACAAAAACAAATTTTTTTCAAAAATTTTTCTTAAATTTCATAAATTAATTGATGCCAAAAGATTGTCTAGGAAATTCAAGGAAAAAAAAATATATGGGAGTGAGGGACAATCTTCCATAGTTCAAGCGATAGATGCAATTTTCTTATTAATTGACTTCAAACACAAAAAAAAATATTTGAACACAACGGCAACACTTACAATATTCAAATATAAATTTTTTAAAAGCTAGAAGCTTAGTCATATATGTAAAATTAAAATTAAGTTAATTGAATAAACGGCTTTTGAAAGAATATTAATTGAACTCAGATTCTTGAAAAAAAAATTATTGAAAAAATTTGAACATGTCGTTTTTTAAACTTGGTCGTAATATAAAATGCATTTATTTTCAAATTTTTTTGGCCGCATTTATTATGATTTCAAATTATAAAAGGAAAATGTCAATATGTATTACGGTTTATGAACAGAATTAAAAAGTTTTTCATTTTCGAAGAACTTTTTTTAATAAAAGTTTTGAAAAAAAATGTAACTTATTTTTTTTTAAAGTTCAACATCTAAACATAAAATTATTTTTTATTCGTTTAATAACCCTTTCTGTTGAAAGTTAAATAGCAAAGAAGTAATTTTTCATTTTTTTTTCAAAAGTGTGATATATTTTACCTTTTTTGCTTCGAAATTCAACTGATAATATTTATGGCCAAAAATTTTTTTTAAATAAATTCATATTTTATTAGAAAAAGTTTGGAAAAAAGTCATTTTAAATTTTTCTAATAACATTTTTTTTTCAATTCTGAGTTTGAGGACCATTTTTTCAAAAAGTCTTGATTGAATTTAGTGGATTTAAATTTAAGAGATAAGAATGAGCTTCTGGCTTTTTTAAAATGTATTTTAAAATATTGTAGGTGTTGCCGTTGTTTTCAAAATATTTTTTTTGTGTTTGAGGTCAGAATGTTAGAAAATTGCATTTATCGCTTAAACGATTGAAGATTGTCCCTTACTGCCTTTTATATATTTTCCTTAAATTACCTAGAGAATCTTTTGCTATCATTTCTTTTATGAAATTTAAGCAAACAAAAAATGGTTTTGTTAAAAAAAATTTAATTTTAATTTTAAAAAACAATACGGCAACACCGGCAATTTTTAATCTATAGACTTTAAAGTATTTTTAATTACCTACGTTTGAAAAAAAAATCGTCAAAATCAGAGCTGTTCGGCCGGGTTCCCTAATAATTTGCTTTAGTTACCTACTCTACTATTAAACGTTCTACAAAATATTTCTTGCTATCAAATTGATTGCTTCAACCGTTTAGAAGATATTCGTATCCAAACCAATGCCCACTGATTTCAATAGTTTTCTTATGACCCGTATGCATTGCGATCACCATACTATACAATGTATATAGTTATGATGTAGTTAAAATTAATTTTCGGTTGGTTGTATAAAAACTTTTCACATCCCCTGTCTCATCTGCATGCAACACTTTTCGACTTCTTAACTAAAAGCGACTTGCTTTGGCAAAATTTTTGTTAGCTTATTAGCTTCTCCTGGTAACGGTGGTTATATCTTAGTTTTTTAGTTTTTTTTTTTGGCCAAAAGTCAAATCCTCATTCCAATTTAACATTGTTTAACCCCCCCCCTACCTCTTTTCCCCCTCTTTTCATCAAAAAACCCACATGCATTGCGCGTATAAACAATGAATATACTCCCCTGTGTGTGTGTGTTGAATTAACCATTAATGCTCACTTGGTTATGTCGGAGGAAACAAAGCCCTAGACCCAAATTACTTGGTTAGCATGTGTGTAACCATCTCTAGCTTCATCTATCCACACAGGTTTCACAACTCTCCATGTTGTATAGTTTGTTAGTAAGTTGGTACTAGGTATATATTGTGGACAAACGGACGATACCGACCCAAGGACGACCAAGACCAAAACCAACTATAAGGATGGAGCTAGGTTCTTTTAAATTATGTGTGCATGAATGCTTGTTTGTGTTTGCTTAACTCCGTTAGAGTGTTGTTATACTTGTGTGATGTTTATAAAATATCCTTTTGTCTACACCATCACCATCAGAATTCTTGGCTAGAGTATGACAGAGTTGGGGGGAAATCTGTGGCAAGTAAAAAATAATGCTTAGAATATATAGAAAAAGCCTTCAACACTCTCTTTCTTCTAAGCTATCCTTTTTAGTTTAGAAGTAGTTTTTTGGCAGAATGTGATTTTGTGTGTGTGGTGTGTGTCCTAAGGAAAAGTTTGTTTATTTTTTAGTTTTTTTTTTATGTGTGTTCTTCTTTATTTAGGAGGAAAAAACATCCTTATTGTCCTTTTTTTGTTAAGTCCACATAACACAAGGATGGGATGATATTGTTTATGCAAGCTACTGACCAGAAGAAGAAGTATATTCTTTGAACTATGACGACGTTGTCTTTGTTTTCGTTTTCACAAACATTAGAATGTTTATTATGAAAATTAAGCTATTTTGCTCTTTTGTGTGTCTGGTTGTAAAAGGATGTAAAATGATAATAAAATAAAAGTCAGTGGTTTGGACATTAATTGAATATAATAAAACATCATCACAAAATTATGAGAAATGATTCTTATTGCTTACTTTTTTCTTTGATGTCCTTTTCGTCCTTAAAATTTAAAATCTCTCAAAAACACAAAAATATAAATGTTTCTCATCCTCCAAAAAAAAAAGGAACAGTAAAACACAAAACAATAACCATATAAATTGACACTATGTGATAATCGTAAACATAAAAATCTTTCATTGTTCGAAAAAGAGGATTCCCACCAAAGAGAGTCTGTGTGTACTGGATCATGGGACTATTGGGGACTATGGTCTGGGATGGACCATTTTCTATCCGAAATGAGGCAATTGTAAATATAAAAAAGCACTAAAGTTACAAAAACAGATTGTCTGGGAGAGAGAAAAAGAGGAGGGAATAGTACTTTCTGACTTTTTCAAATGACTCATATCAAACACTTAAAAAGCCACAAAAATGACATAAAAACTTCCGGAATTTTCTGTGTCCTTCCTTTTCCTTCCTTTTTGCCTCCTACCCCAATCCATTATTTTTTTTTTAACATTCCACAATCCTAGTAGTAGTCCTTTTCTGGTTATTATTGGGGCCGACACTGACTTACCCAAGACGAAGAACGAAAATAAAACCAAAGTAAATTTATGAGAAAGTTATGGTGTGGTTTGCTTTGAGTCTTGAGATGAGACGACTACTGTTCCCAAATCTACCCTTAAACTCTCCATAAGGCAGTTGTTGAAAATAGAAACATTGCAATTGGATGTTATTGAAGAGATTTTCTTGTTTTATTCATTTTTTTTTTTTGCTAAGAATGAGGGTTGGATATATCTGGACTCATTTTTTTGATTTGTATCAATTTTGACATGACGAAATCAAATCAAAGGCAAAATTTTTGTCGAAGGAAGGAAAAAAGGGAGGTGTGGATTGGATATGTCCTAGTAATTTAATGGAATTAGTAATAACATAACATAATGCTCAAACAATTTGAGAGGAAACTGATGTTTGATTGTGGTATCCTCCCATTTTATTGATATATATTGGGAAGGATGAGTAGGATTTTGGGTATAAACTGTGACGCCATTTAATCTGGCAATTCATGTTTTCTATTGATTGAGTGATTGATTAAGTGAAGGGTGAAATTAGCAATAAATTTATGTTGATTGAAGATTTAGATATGAATTTATATGAATGAATTGAATTTGTTCGTGTTTTCCGGAACAAAATATTAGAAAGTTATTTTTTGTTGTAGATTTAAAGTCGATAGCCTACTTTTTTGATTGCATTATTGCCCTATAAACAGCCACCAGTATGGGAAGTACCGTAATCTGAGTTTGGAATTTCAACATGGTTGGCTTTAAAAAATTCTTACTTTTCTTGTAGGCATCACAGAAATAAGATTGAAACGTCATGTGAAAGGTGAAACAATAAACTTTCACATGATGTAAAATTTAATGTAGGTTGTCATTGAAAACAATTGATTCCATAGCATGAGAACATAAAAATACATGTTTTTTTTTTTTTTGCTTTTTTTGATGAAAATAGATTGAGTTCAAAAAATTCTAACTCTTTTTGTAGATTACTCATAGACCTAATATATACATTTATTTTGAGCTTTCGGATGGTATAAAATTTTCTGTAGGTTGCCATTGAAAAAAAATTGATTCAATAGCGTGGGAAGATAAAATTATAAGTTTTTTTTTTGCTTTTTTGATATATCACACATAACGGTAAGTGCTCTACAAGTTACACAATCTTAAATTGAAAAACTTGAAAAATACCTCAAAACATCTGTGAAGATCTGTTGCTGATGACCAGCCATCAGTGTAGGAAGTACCGTAATCTCAGTTTGAAATTTCGACATGGTTGGCTTTAAAAAATTCTTACTTTTTTTGTAGACATCGTAGAAATATGATTGAAGTGTTAATAGCCCAGGGAAATTAGTAATTTAAATCGCATTTTTCGCGGGACAAAATTTTTTTCATGGAATGTGTTCGGGTGGTTGTCCTTATCATAAAAGTCAATTTGTTGGGATAATTGGAGGTTGGGAACAGCCGCCATCTTGGAAAAGAGATTGGTATCGTTTTTATTGAATAGCTCCATTGTTATTCATTTTAACAAAAAATGACAAAGGTAAGACTTATTAACAATAAAATTATCTAAGAAATGATATACAAAACAATTCCGTGAGTTGATTAAATAAAATTTTATAGTTGGTCAAAGCGCGGGTTTGTATCGCAAGGTTGGGACAAAATGACATTTTTTCATATATCTGACGAACTTTTGATTTGTTTGGATAATTCTTCAAGAATGAATTGTAGTAGGTACTTATAATTACCTATAAAATGAGCCCACAATCGTTATTGTCACCATCGTATTGTAGAAGTAATCTAAATTCGAAACTCTCCATGTACTAGTCAAAAGTAAGGAAAAAGCTCTTTTTTTGCTAGTAGGCCGAGAAAATTTTGGGAGTAGAGGTATAACCAAAATATAAGTACGCAGTTTTGCAGCCATACGCGTGTTAATGTCGATTTCGAAGGTCTGACAACTCTAATTTTGTGCTTTATACGATTTTTGGGGGGTTAAATAACGTAAGTTTTCCAGTTGATGTGAATGGGCTAAATTTATACTATTTGAAATTATAAATAGACAAGCTGATGCTCTTTTATTTTTCCTAAATCTGGACACCTCAATCTTGGCTATGGGGTTAATAGAACTCACGGTATAAGCTTTTTTAACTAACCATATCAGGCTTTTCAATTCAAATAAACAAACAAAAATCTAAACAAAAAAAGCTTCTAAAACATAATCGTATAAAAGGCTTATATATAGTTCTATTGGTCACATCCTCAAGATTGGGGTGTTCAGATTTAGGAAAAATAATAGAGCATAAGCTTGTATATTTATAATTTCAAATAGTATAAATTTAGCCCATTCAAATTAACTGGAAAACTTACGTTGTTTAAGCCCCCAAAAACCGTATAAAGCACAAAATTAGAGTTGTCAGACCTTCGAAATCGACATTAACACGCGTATGGCTGCAAAACTGCGTACTTATATTTTGGTTATACCTCTACTCCCAAAATTTTCTCGGCCTACTAGCAAAAAAAGAGCTTTTTCCTTACTTTTGACTAGTACATGGAGAGTTTCGAAGTTAGATTACTTCTACAATACGATGGTGACAATAACGATTGTGGGCTCATTTTATAGGTAATTATAAGTACTACAATTCATTCTTGAAGAATTATCCAAACAAATCAAAAGTTCGTCAGATATATGAAAAAATGTCATTTTGTCCCAACCTTGCGATACAAACCCGCGCTTTGACCAACTATAAAATTTTATTTAATCAACTCACGGAATTGTTTTGTATATCATTTCTTAGATAATTTTATTGTTAATAAGTCTTACCTTTGTCATTTTTTGTTAAAATGAATAACAATGGAGCTATTCAATAAAAACGATACCAATCTCTTTTCCAAGATGGCGGCTGTTCCCAACCTCCAATTATCCCAACAAATTGACTTTTATGATAAGGACAACCACCCGAACACATTCCATGAAAAAAATTTTGTCCCGCGAAAAATGCGATTTCATGCCCATATTTTGACTAATTTCCCTGAGCTATAAATAAAAGGAGAAATAATAAGCTTTCAGATGATATAATATTTATTATAGGTTGTCATTTAAAAAAAAACAAAATGGATTTAATGGTGTTAGAAAAAAAAGAATTTTGTTTGCTTTTTTAATGAAAAATTATTGTATTGAATAAAAAAAATATTTTTATACTTTTCGCGCATTGTAAAAAGTTAAGTATGGCTTTATTCTTTAGGGAAACTTGTAAGCTTTTTAGTGGTGTAACATTTTTTTCGAGAAAAATGATTTTTTAAGGTTTCACTTCTACCACGTTCGAATTGCACACATGATTTTTTGTTTTTTATCCAACTTTTTCAAAACGTATCAATGAATTTATTTGCAATTTGTTTGAATATGTGGAAAAATAATTTCATCAAAATAGCATTCCAATTTTTTTTTTTTGTTTTGACAAATTTTCGAAATTTGTGCTCAAACGTTATGTGCTAAGTTACTCGACGATAGCCTCTTTGACTATTAGTCAACAAATTCAATAAAATAATCTATTTTATCAAAAAAAAACAAAACCGACTTCCAATGATCAAAACTGGGTTTGATGGTTTTTCTCATAGTTTTTATAGCCATAAGTGGACGAAATTGAAATGAGACCACACTGCAGGCACCGGCTTTCCAATACAAAAAGAATTATCAAAATTGATTCACTTAGTACAAAGTTATGAGGTAACAAACATAAAAAAAAAATACAGACGAATTGAATACATCCTCCGTTTTGGAAGTCGGTAAAAACTATGTTTTTTTTTAATCTTCAACATTTTATTTCGAAAAAATTTTTTTTTTTTTGTAAAACGGGTACATGAATTTTTTGGAAATAGGTACCATTTAAAAATGCTAATTTTTTTTTTTTTTTAATTCAAAAATCTATTTTTGTACAACAAATCAAATAGCATCATAATTTATTTAGTAGTCAAAATTATTTGATATGTTATTTATTAGTAATAAAAATTAAATTTTATATATTTTCTCACATTTGTTATGAAATTCCTTAAAAAATCAAATTTCAATAATAATTATAATTATTCCTTTAACTTTTTCTTTAAAAGATTCCGAGCAACTTTAACATAAGGTGCTAAAAAGGCGTAGGTCCTAAAAAAATCATATCAGAGAGGGGCTATATTTTTCCACATTAAGACATGTTTAAATTAGTAACAACAAATAAAAAACACAAGAGCAACACTTAAATTACTGTGTTAAAACCTTTTTAATGAGCCGGAAATCCATCAAATATTTTTTTTTTTTTTCAAAACTATGTAAATTGTTAGACTTAAAAATATAACCCTTCGACGCACAGTGGGTCACCTCCCATACAAAGTGCGGTCAAAAATATAATGACCACTTTTTTTTTAATGAAACACTTGTATTATCATTTTATATGATTTATTATTGCAAAAAAATGCATCAAGTCAGTTTTTTAAAATTTTGGTTATTTTCAAGAAAAATAAAAAAGGTAAACATTTTTTTTTTGAAAATAGGTATAAAAAAAAAAATGGTTAATGCCGGAAATGGACCTGCCTGTCAGTCGAGCACTTTACCCTTACCCTCTAGTTCAGTCTTTTATAAAAATAATAGTGCCAAAAAGAAATTTTTTTAGTTTTACGTTGTAATTTTTTTTCTCCGTGTATCGTCATTTAAACTCGTATTACTCGAAAAGGGGAAAAAAGGCGAAAAAACGGTGCTATTATTTCGAAAGGTAGGAAGGTATTCTTCATTTGAGAACCTATAATTGTAGAGGGCACTCGAAGGCAAACCAACTAAATCTCTAATTTAATGAAAATTGAGCTAAATAAAAATGATTAAAATTGCTTCGCTAAAGAGCCCCATTACAATTAGCCTTAATGTTATTTAACAATATAATTTATGTTTTTAGAAAGTGTTAACCTTCTCGTTTAATATCCATAACAATTTTTACTGTTCGCAATTTTTAACACCCGCTATCACTATCGCAAGTTCACACCTTATAACTGCAGCGATTATAAAAACTGTACCTTTTTTTATGTACCGACTTTGAATGGCTATTAAGAAATGAAAAAAAGGGTAACCGTCAAATTTTTTTTGGTTTTGGTTCGATGGGAGATTGTAGAACGTTGTTTAATCATTGGATTTTTGGATTTTAAAAAATTAACATTTACTTTTTTATTTTTGACCTATGGCGGGACCCACTGTGCGACGGTAAGATAGAAATTCAAATGTGTGCTGAAATATTTTAATAAGTTTTCATGCATCAGCAATATTATGTTAACCTTTTTCAAATATTAACATTTTTTGATGGAATTATTTTCATGAACCAACAGTGTTTTAAAGTTCATATCCTTTCACTGTC
The DNA here is from genome assembly GCF_945859705.1 of Episyrphus balteatus. Taxonomy (NCBI): domain Eukaryota; kingdom Metazoa; phylum Arthropoda; class Insecta; order Diptera; family Syrphidae; genus Episyrphus; species Episyrphus balteatus. The sequence continues at coordinate 115,661,097 of NC_079136.1, forward strand.
AGTCATTCTCATCACATTTTCCGCAATGACCTTAAAAATAACAATTCCAATTCATAGAAATTTCCATTTAAAGTTGTTTTTTCCTTAGAAGCATTCATTTTCAAAGGTTAACTTTCACTACACCAGAATATGTGAATTTGTGAATGTTCTCGACATCCCAGTGCCGAGTACCAAGTATCCAGTACCCAGACTCAGAATCCCAGTTATCTAAGTTGCTTACTCACCTCTAAAATTTGAGATTTTCAAATTGTTCACTTGAAACGCTCAACTTACCAAACGGATGCACTCCAAGAAACTCTGCATATCCTTAAATCATTTTCCAGACAAGAACTGAAAAAAAAAAACACCAACTCGGAGTGTTCAAAAGGAGACACAATTTATTTTCAAGTTTTTTTTTTGTTTTCTTTTTGGTTTAATATAAAAAAAAAAGAGGAGGATTCTTTTTTTCGGCGAATAAAGGACAGCAAATCCTTCGTGTTTATAGAGGTGGAAAATTATACTCTTATACGCTTATTATCCTTGCCGAATTAAAACCAGTGCATCAGCATGATGATGTCCTTTTATACCGAGTCAAATAAAAAAGGAAACAAAAATTAAAAAAAAAAAAAAAAAAAAATTATATAAAATCGCTAAGGATGACATCCTTAAATATTTTTCCCCAAAAAATATACCACACTTTCTTCTTGTTTAAGTTTAAAATTATGAAGGAAGGAGAAAAAAGGTAATAAACTGAATGCGGTAAGAAGAAAACCAAAACACGGGAACTCTACCTAAAGCTTAAAAGGCTAAAAACCTTTAAAATGGCCCATTAACAGGAGACTCATCAAATTTTTTGACGTGGTTTGGACAAATCCTTCGCTGATGGAAATGATGTGATTGCTATTTTCTTCTTCGATCTACATTGTACAAATTTTTACCCTCTTCCACATTTCGTCTTTAAAAAAATAAAAATATTTAAAAAAAAAATCTAAGAAGCGCGACCGTCTTCAAATAGAGGACAACACTAGGACGAAGTGCAAAAATATAAAAAGAAAGCAAAAAAAAAAAAAATAGATGACAAAGATGATGATAACAAATTTTTTTACGTTAACCTCCGACTTTTGGAGCTTTCACGGTAAAATGACTTGCCGAAGTGACTTGTTGGCAGCGGAGAATGAGTTTCTTATCCCCTTTTTACCCCAAAAGACTAGCTACTCCACCAAATATCTTCCGGAAAGACGACAACGACGATGATGACGACAATTTCCATTCTTTTCCATTTTTTTTTTCTTTCTTTTTTATGAATTTTCATGACTTCCTCTTCGTGTGAGATTTTTATGGGTAATGTCGGTGTTATAATTTTTCTTTTCAGTGTGATTTATTAAAGTGCAATTTGTCAGCGTGATGCCAAGTCACCGCGTAGGGACATTCGCTTCTTTCAACTTCTGTTGTAAGCCCCCAAACTTCCCTGTCAAACAATCAAAATTCGATTTTTATTTCTCGTCCTTTGGGGGAGAAGAAGAGTAGGTATTAAGGATGTTTAAAGAGTGAAAGAGAGACAGAAAAAAAACATGCGTTATCCAATTTGGCAAATCATACATAACAAGATGAACAATCAAGAGATAAAATCAAATCCTTTTTCTTGTATGTTTTTTTTCTCACACTCTTACTGATATAATTTTTGTGTGTCCTTTTAGGACAAATTTTCACTCATTTATCACTGCAAACACATCAGAACAGAAACAGACAAAACTAAAGTAAAGAGTAACCCTATATTCTGTATAAGTTTTTTTTTTTTTTTGTATTATAACCTTCGTCGTCATACATCTTAAAACGCATTTATATCCTTTTATGCTTAACTTTTGGATCTGCTTTTACTGTAACTGTGTGAAATGAATGGATTCCTTTTTTTTATTTGCTTCAACTTTTCTTTCTTTTGACTTAGTTTTTGTCCAAGAAAATTGTGTGCGTATAGAGATATGAATATAAGTATAATCCTGAAAATGAAAGTTTCATTGAGAAATATCTATGGGAAAAGTTAGCTTAAGAAAGTTTCGATATTCGTTAAGCCGCATTTAATGAAAACAAAGGAATATTATATATAGGTACAGTGGGGAGAAAGGGAGGGTAAATACAAAAGGAAAGATCTAGCTTTTAACTTTGAAAACCATAGAAACTATCCCTTTCGGATGGTGGCGTTGGAAAATTATATGAATGTTCTGGAATGGAGTGTGGTAGAAGCCTGGTTATAGTTTTTGGTTAAGATGGTTGTTTAGTCTTTTGTTTATTTTGACTTTAAGGATATTTATAAATAACAAGAAATAGACAACATTTTGTATGGAGTAGGTATTTTCTGCAAATTTTTAAAGTTATGTTAAAGTTAGTTCCAATGAAGGTGAACAATTTATTAAAAATCGTTTTCTTGAAATTTTAAAATTTAAATTTCACGGCTTTTATTATTGGAAAATGTTTAGTGTTCACATATTATTATCTTTAACTTTTTTTCGATTTCATTAGAAATTAATTTTTAGTTCCGAATAATTTTGTGGAACGCCTTCGTTTTTTTATCACACAAGAGTTCACTACTACCTATGTCCTATATGCACATGACTTGTATTCAGTTGGAGTTAAAAACTATATTTTCGTAGTGATTTGCTTCTTTATAATCATTCCATATTTAGGGTAGTGGAACGGTGTGGAACATATTCATTTTTAATTTAAAAATAATAAAAATTCATAAAATATGCCTAAAGTACAATTCTTTCACAAATAGAAATGCACATTTAATATGAATATGTGAGAATGTGGAACATATTTACATATGTTCACAGATCAGTTACAAATTTAACAAGTTGTGAAAAATACAATACAGTCTTAAGTAGTCAAAGAATATTGAAGTTGACTTTATATTTTTAAAATAAAAATAAACTAAGATATGTTCTAAAATATATAAATAAAATGCACGACTGGGTCGATCGTACTTGCTCTTATGGTTTATGTTGCTTAGAATGTTAAAGGTTTTTTAAAGCTTCGTTAAAGAATAATCTTAACTCAATTTTTTTACTAATCTTAAAAGAAATTAGACCAGTGCCGATGCCTTCAAAAACATTAAAAAGTACAAAAAAATCATAGTAGAATGAAACCCATTGGAAAAGGAGGTGAATATGATGAAAATTAAAGGAAAAATAAATTACGGGCGAGCCGAGTTCGGGAAGTGGGTGGGTTGAGTTTTTAATGGTAAAAAATGGTATATCTCGATTTCCGGCAAAACTACAAATCCTATAGAAAAAAGTTGTATGGCAAAGTTGTAGGTAATAAAAAGATCTACAACTTTTTTATCAACAATTTTTTCACATAACCTCAAAATTTATGTGAAAAATTAAAAAAACCTAGTTTTTGGTTTTTTATTTTTATCTTTTTCAAAATCAAAAATTTTTCTACGAAATTTGGTGAAAACATATCTTATTATGTCCCAAATACACTGTAATTTATTGGATTTAAAATATTAATTTGTTTAACTTATTTTGACTTAATACCAAAAAAACACCCTAATTTTCAATCGAAAATTCACGTGTCAAAATATCAGCTTTTTTCAAAAAGTCGGTGGGCATTTCGTTCGTTAAAGTGTCTATTTTTTGATGGTGTAAAAAAAAATTTACATTAGTATACTATAGAACATGTTCTCGTAAAATTAAAAAAATGAAAAAAGCTTGAATTCGAAAAAAATTTTTTATCATTGTTTACAATTTTGGCCTATTTATTCAAATTTACACTTTAATTACTCAAAAAACGTAAGATTTATCAATGTTACATGAAATCTTACGTTTTCGATTGAAAATTAGGGTGTTTTTTTGGTATTAAGTCAAAATAAGTTAAACAAATTAATATTTTAAATCCAATAAATTACAGTGTATTTGGGACATAATAAGATATGTTTTCACCAAATTTCGTAGAAAAATTTTTGATTTTGAAAAAGATAAAAATAAAAAACCAAAAACTAGGTTTTTTTAATTTTTCACATAAATTTTGAGGTTATGTGAAAAAATTGTTGATACAAAAGTGGAAGATCTTTTTATTACCTACAACTTTGCAATACAACTTTTTTCTATAGGATTTGTAGTTTTGCCGGAAATCGAGATATACCATTTTTTACCATTAAAAACTCAACCCACCCACTTCCCGAACTCGGCTCGCCCGTAATTTATTTTTCCTTTAATTTTCATCATATTCACCTCCTTTTCCAATGGGTTTCATTCTACTATGATTTTTTTTGGTTTTAAAAATTATCGACCCTGGTCTAAATGTATAAAAAGCGGATTTTAAAATTTTGAAAACAGCTTTTTAAATGATTTTTAATTTCCAAATGATGTGTGCCAAGACATTTCTTATAGAACAAAGAATTTTTGGAATTTTTTTTGAAAATTTTTAGTGCGTTTCTTATAAAAATAATTTTTTTTAAATTTTTCAAACAAAAATTTGTTAGACATAGGTATGCCATTTTGAAGAAATTATTTGTCCACATATTCAAACAAAATTTCAAGTATATTCATTAATCAGTTTAAAAAAATTGATTTTTCAAAAAAAAAAAAAAAAAAAATTTAATATTTTGTAAAAATCGAAAATTTGAAATTTTTTGTTTATTTTTAAATAATTTTTTTTTAATTTTTGAAACACCTTTTTAAATGGTTTAAACAAAGAATTTTTTTTTTGGAAATTGTTAGAGCAGTCTTTTTTTTATTTAAAATTTTTTGTGCCTGCCTATATAAAATTTTCAACATTTTTCAAATAAAATTTGTAATAGAATTTTGAAAAATAATTATTCTAAACAAGTAATTCATTGATCAATTTGAAAAAAATAGATTTAAAAAAAAAAAAAAAGTTTAAATATTTTTAAAAACTCGAAAACTGAATTTTTTGATTTTTTTTTGCTTATTTTTGTTTTTTTTTTTTTTTTAACAAAAAATTTTGTTTAAATTGGTTAAGTTATTTACGAAAAAGTCAATAATCATAAAAAAAATTCTAAGTCAGGTACCATTAATAACGGCCCCAAAAATTTTTCTTATATCAAAAGTAGCACGTTTCATACCAGAGTACATATATTTTTTTTCCTTTTCTATTTACTTCATATCGCAAGTACCGTTATTTTTGGTCCAAAGAATAAAATAGGTACATACGTACCTAACAGGAAAGGTCTCTTTAAGAACTATTCACAACTGTTTAAGCTTCAGTTTTTCTACAAAAAAAAAGTTACGCATACGCCATAGTGACCCTAACAGCGTTGGAATTGTAACTAAAAACACCTGCCTACACAAAGTTATGTGTTCGTAAAAAAAATTAATCATGAAAAAACAAACGGCTTATTCAATTTAACCGAATTATTTTCATACAAAAGCATTTATTTAGATAGGGAGAATCTTTGGATTTTTTTAAAATAATAAGATATTTTAAAAACGTCCTATTCTTCGATTTTAAAATATATTTCTTGACTTTTATATAATCTTAAGATTCTGAATTGATTAAAAACAAGAAAAAAAATATCTTTAAATTCTCATCAAACATTATATTTACAAAAAAAAATTAGGTAATTCATTAATTTTTTAAAAAACCAAAAGAAACAAGTAGTAGCAACTCTATAAATATCTCACTTCCTTCAAGATTATGTCCTTCAATCGCTTCTTAAAATAACTACACAATCTAAACCCTAAAATAGGTTAAAAAAAGGAAGACAAAAAAAAACCAACACAGACCACCAAAATGTCGGGAAATTGCTAAAATAAATTACATTCTCACATTTTCAGCAATTTTTTAATTTAAAATCCTCCCCCTAAATATCCATCCTGGAGTGTCCGTTTGGTTCCTTTTCATTGTTTCACCTGTCTTTCTGACTTTCATTTTCTAAAAATGAAAAAAAAAAAAACGAATACCTTCCCTATTGCTGCAAGCCTCTCGGAAACTTGATACTTACATTTATTTGGGTTTGTGTGTTGGCGTTGGGCAACATTTTAAAAGAGAATGTGAATGAAAAAGCCACAATAATAGAAGTAGTGCCAGAAACCACAAAAAAAAGGACACACAAAAAAAGTAACCATACCTTGACATGGAGAACAAGAAGAATTGCGTCTATCTTCTATTCATCTACTATCCAAGTTGAGAAGGTGTGAATTGAAAATTCCTTTTTCACTTATGTGAAATTGAGAAAAAATGAATTAAAAAAAAAAAAAAAAAAAAATGGAAAAAATTCTCACACAAAAAAAAAAGGATTACGAGTATGTATGAACAGGGTTTGAATAATTGAAACTGAATGCCGCTTGTGAGTGAAATTCAATTCCTAATCCTTCCCAAAAGTCGACTTGACAAGAAACAAAAAAGAGATCGAAACAAAAAGAACTTAAAAATGTCATGTGAAATATTTCACTTTTCATTTATGATCTCGAATTTTTGACAAAGATGACAAAAAACGTAAAACAAAACTAAAACAATAAAAAAGTCACAAAAGATTGTGTTAACGACGATGGATATAATATAAATGATTGACAAGATTTTCTATAAGATTTTAATATTATTTGTCCTTCTTTGTTGTATCCTTTTTGACAGCAAATAAAAAAATCAACAATATTGTGAAGAAATTTTCAACAAACGAAAACTTAAAACGGAAAAAATCCTACCTACACTTTTCTTTCGAAAACATAATTGTATTAGGCATCCACATTCACATCAAATTCTCCGTGTTGAAGCATGTGTCCTTATTTTCATGGCACATCACAACATGAACATGAAAACGACTATACACTGGCTTCTTCTTCTACTTTTTTTTTTAGCTTCTACTGAGTTATTGCTTGCGATAGATTTGATTATCACTTCTTGAAGAAGGATGACGTTTTTTATGGATGTGTTTTTCTTTTTAAATTTTGTTTCATAAAATTACACTCACAAAATGAAAATAGAGGACGAAGTTTTTATGAAGAGAAAAATGGATAAATTGCTGAAAATGAAAATATAGGTAAATAGTAAACTCTTTATATATGAATCTTGGTTGGGTGATATATACTGGACTTAAAAGTTTAAAAAATTAAACCTTGTTGTCTAAAAACCTAAAACAAATTAATTTTATACTATCTAAAATCTTATTATTTCCGCCAAAAGTATTTACCACAATCATGTCTATACAACATCTATGAAAAGATCTAAAATTTTTTGAATGCAATCATTTTTCTTAAAAAAACAACAAAAAAAAAAAACAAACTTATTTACTTTCCATCAACCTTTTTCACCATTTTTTATACAACAACCTATAAAATGTTTTATATCACTGGAAAGCATATTTTTTTACCTTTAATTATGTGCCTAAATCATATATTTAGTATTTTTTTAAGGTTAAGATTTTCTTGATGCTTCTCAAAAATAAAAAAACACAAAAAAAAATATTTCAAAATCAAGTATCACTCGCTTAAATTTGCTTACTAACTTTCTAATTGCTGATAACTCAAATGCTGCTTGAAAAAATTCTCTATGCATAATAACTACTTTGTTGAAGGCTTACCACATGCTTTCGTTTGAAAAAACCTTTCGTAACTCAGTTTGAAATTTTTAAGAATTTTTTCAACACTCATGCCATTCTTGTATAAAATTTATTTGTCGATTAAAAAAATATTCAGCTGTCAACGACCTACCCTTTAGAAAATAATTTTTTTTACCAACTCAATTTTTTTGGTGTTTTTGGCGTTTTTTGGCCATAATTTTTTTGTTAAGACATTACAAAAAAAAAAAAAATAAAAATATCACCCCTAGATTGTTACGGATTACCTAATAAAAGTAGGTAGGGGGAAGTGGTCACCCTTCGTACAGTTTTTACTTATTTATTTTTAGTTATTTATTTACTCACTCCAGCTTCGAGAAAATGGACTTTATTTGTAATATGTATATTATTACACTTTACAAAAAAATTTGACACTTCTAAGTCAAAGGCTTAAATATAGTTATAGCCATTTTACTGGGATTAGATTTTTGTACGAATCCTCCCCACCCGTGGGGTACATTCGTACAGGATATTTAAAACGTTAATTTGACTAACTTTTGATTTGTCAAATGCCAAATTTGAGTTTTAAAACATTTAATTACTTATTAATTTATTAATTAATTGAACTTGACTCAGAAAAGAACAAAAACAAATAAAAAACTCAATTTTTCACTATTCGACGATTCTGAAACAAATTATTATTTACATATATAAAAATACTATAACCTTAATTTACTATAGAATGCGAAAAACTTATTATAGAGGTTTAAATTTCATTTCAATAAAACTGTAACTCCGTGTTTTGATTGTTATCTGCTCAAGAAAATTTACTGGCGGGCATACGTATTAGGGTGGTCGTTATTTTCCAAAAATTGGAATTTCTATGCTCCCAAGGGCTTATATGGTTGGAAATAAATAAAAAAAAATATTCCCCAAGTTTCAAGTCTCTAAATTAATTTTAACCCGTGCCGAAAAGCGGTTGAAGTTTCTTATGGGAATAACATGGGGTTTTTGACCTTGTCCCATCAAATTTAAATTCCAGCCAAACTATTCGTTCTAAAAATCTGAAACTTGGCAGACTTATACCTTATAGTTGTAGCAATCATGTGGATTTTTTTCAGATTTTTAACTATTATAGTTTCGGATATTGAGCTCGGTAAAGAAAACCATTTTTTCAGACTTTTTTCATAAAAAAAAAAAAATAATAATAATAATAATAAATTCCTTATTCGTTTATGAGTAATTCCATGTGAAAAGAATATAGGAAAAATACCTATGTCATAAAATCTTGTTGTGTCATTTTTTAACGGTTCCTTAGGTCAAAATATGAACTTCTGTATATAAATAATCCCCCAAAAAAATTAGCAAGTAGAATGAATTAATTCCTTAAGTCACTCAATTTTTGAGAGTAAAAAAAAAACATGATCTTTAAGTACTTTTTTGCATATTTCTTGCGACTTTATGCATAATTGAATTAATGTTTTTTTTTTTGCATTTGTAGGGTGATATTTAGACCTTTCCAAAACCGTTATTAAAAATGAAATTAGTTCATTTTAAGCTGATCTATTACAAAAAAGGTGAAAAACACATTTTTTTTCTAAAAAACCTATTTTTTAATTTTTTTTTTTCAAAACTATTTTTGAAGTAAAAAATTATGATCTTTTCAATAGAAATAGTTTCGTAATGAGTTTTTCACTTTTAAGCTGTTTTTTTGCAATTTTTTATTTTGATGATTCAAATTTTTACATAAAACGATAATAAGGCTCGGCACGAGTACGATAACTTAGGCGACAAGAATTGATAACGGTATTTTGTAGAGGAGTTCAATACGATAATTTTTTACTATGGGAGAGGCATTATTAAAAATCAACGGCAACAGTTACAGTCATAATTGATATTTTTCTGAAAAGCCGGAATTGTATTATTAATTCATTCTACTCACTATGTCATTTTATTTTTTATTTTTCCTATATTCTTTTCACATGGAATTACTCATAAACGAGTTTTATCCGATATCACTTGTGCGCCTCCACAATAAATTAAAACAAAATAGCGAGACATAAACAAATAAACAATACAACATTGTATCGATCTACAATGATGGATCATAGCATAATACCCTTCTGGTGTATTCTAATATTTATCTTGTAATAATAAACTGCGACATCCAAGCATCCACTGTTAGATGCTGTGTCATCATTTTAAGTAGTAATAAACTTCGACACCCAAGCATCCGCTAGAGCAACTGTAAGATGCTGTGTCATCATTTTTAAACAAAGAACATTGTAACGATTCCCAGTTGGATCATTCCAAATATCAAAATTATAATTTAATCTTAAGTTGGCTGTCGCAGAACATACATCAAATCTTAAGTCGACCATCGAACAAGATACTTCGTATCTTTAGAAAACCTTTGAGATTCAAACTAATAAATTTATTTCTTTTTTAAAAAATATTTTAAAGAAGTTTAATTTAAAATTAACGAATAAAGGAATTTATTATTATTAATTGAAAAAAGTCTGAAAAAATGGTTTTCTTTACCGAGCTCAATATCCGAAACTATAATAGTTAAAAATCTGAAAAAAATCCACATGATTGCTACAACTATAAGGTATAAGTCTGCCAAGTTTCAGATTTTTAGAACGAATAGTTTGGCTGGAATTTAAATTTGATGGGACAAGGTCAAAAACCCCATGTTATTCCCATAAGAAACTTCAACCGCTTTTCGGCACGGGTTAAAATTAATTTAGAGACTTGAAACTTGGGGAATATTTTTTTTTATTTATTTCCAACCATATAAGCCCTTGGGAGCATAGAAATTCCAATTTTTGGAAAATAACGACCACCCTAATACGTATGCGTACGAATGTGCCCCATGTTTGACTGTACGAATGCTCCCCAAACTGTACATAATGCAGAAAAATCGATTTTTGAAAAAATGTACTGAGATTTTGCAATATTTATAATTAAAACACAAATTTTACACTTTAATCAACAATTCTTCATTACTGTTTAGCCAAAAAATACTTAACTTAAAAACAACATGACATCAAATGTACATAAAAAAAATTACTCAGAGCACTAAAAAACACTAAAAGTCTTGTGGCGACTGAATCCGTTGCACTTAGGATTCAAAATTTATCTAGCAGCTCGGCGCCTACTATGTCTATGCACACTAGTAAGCACGTGTTTGAATACCGTTTAGTTTTTGTTTTAAGCTCACTGTACGAAGGATGACCGTGTACGAAGGGTGACCACTTCCCCCTATTCTTAGAAACCATTTTTTTTATTTTATTATTTTTTTTTTTTAATCCACTATTTTGTTTTGAGCAGTGTGTTTATATCCATAACCATCATCTCAAGCATTTAAATATCGATTTCTTCTTTTGTCTTTCAATTGAAATAACACCCTTTAAGTTCCTTGTTTGTGGTTTCAATTTTTTTTTTTTTTTTTTTTGAATAATTTCAACAAGAAGGGGATAAAAACAAAAAAAATTCAAAGACGATTTGTTAAAGTTTTGTTTCAAATCCAAAAGTACACAAAAAAACACAACCCAGCCAAGAAGTTTAACTGATATTTTGAGAGATTATTTAAGACATAATACCAAATCGATTCGATGGATATGTGTTGTGTATCCTTTATTTAGATTTGTTTCCGCTCCATATAATGTCCTTGTCATGTACCTATTTTTTTTTTTGTATTTTGTTTTGTATTTTTTTTTTTTGTCCTTAAACACAACACATGAATCCTTAGACAAAAGCTCACATTCGATTTTAACGACAAGTAGACGAGTACCCATATGTGTAACACATTTGAAAGAAAAAAAAAAAAAAAAAAAAAAACAAAAATTGCAAACAACATTAAATATAAAAAGCAACACACTAGCACGAATACATACATACACACGTCACAAAAAAGGACGATCGTTATCCTTGTGTCGTTTGTAGTTGCAATAATTCAATTGGACGGAATGCATTAGCAACTCTAATAACAATCTCTCAGTTAAATCTCAAAGAGCATATACGAAAGGTTTTTTTTTCTTCTACTTTTCATGTAGAGTTCTAGTCCTTTGCGAAGGACGAAAGTCAACAACGCGACGAACTCCTAAGAAGAAGAAGACATTTTTTTTTATCAAGTTTCTTGCAAGACGTGTGTCAGTCAGTCTTCTAACATAAACCTTCAAATGCTGTAATTCAAAAGGCGTGTGTGCACTTCCACAATTCATTGGTCTCTCTCTCTTTTTCCCTCTTCAGCATCTCTATATCCCTTATAGTCGTCCTTTAGGGCATTATTGGCAAAAACTAACATACAACAACACATCATACATACATTCCCAATAGAGATATCCCTGGGAGGTTGTTCTTTTTTGGTCAACTTAGACGAATGTTACCAGTTTTATCTAATTTATGTATCTCTTCAAGCTTAAACAAAAGTACTTCCTCTTGAAAAGCAGAAGGCAAAACACACACTTACACACACAAACAAACACACAAAATCGAATCGAAAGCTACCAAAACGGAACTATCATGATAGAGTCGAAGAAGTATCTTACAGATGTGGAACATATAGGTTTTACGAATTGAATAACAAATCGGGTGAGCATATGTTTCGACATATGTTTAGACTTACAACAACACACACTATCGTTCTGTCTCGAAAACAAAACAAACACACAATCAAACAATAGGACTATAGTATCAAAAAAAAAAAAACTAAAAACAAAAAAATAACTTCTCAGGTCGGCAGCAAAATGACCAAAAGTCAGAGCTGTCGACAGTTTGTTCTAAATCTAGCTGTTTAAAAAAAAAATGCTTTGGATAAGAATGTACTTAAGAGCGATTTTTGAAAAACAGTGATAGCAGAGAGCAGCTTAAAAAAAAAGAACAGTTATTAATAGTGGCTATTGTATCACTCTTTAAATTAAAATTAACAACGCAAATTACTCATTTAATTTCTTTCTGCTTAGAAATATTAAAAATATGGAAACCAAAATAACAAAAAAAAAACAGTGATCATTTTCGTTTTTGACGTGATAACGTCTTATAAATCGATGAACCATGGCAGCCACCACAAAAAAAGTGACGCCATTTTCTAGCGTTACACTCTCGCACTTTCGCAGTGCGGCAAAAAATTTAAATTCAAAATTAAAAATAAACTATTAGAGATACAAAAATCTCCTACAGCTTATTTGAAAGATAATAATCTAAAGCCTAATCCAAATGAAGGATTTTTAAAAATTCCGTCATTTAATAGGGTAAACAGGGGTAAAACGGAAAGATGAAATTTGGGCTAAAATCTAACGCGTGGTCGTAAAGAGTTGATTCTTTTTGTTATAGATAATGGAGACTGATTTAAGGACAACTGCATTTAAGAAAAAATTCTACAAAATTCTGAAACTCCGCTATAACGTTTTGTTTGAACGGTGATCAGGTGTTGTGGGTAGGGCTGTAAAAGTAACGACAAAATGAGTACCCGCATGTATACGTTACTTTTGATACTAGTACCCGCATCAATAATATCGTTACTCGTTACTTTCGTATGTTTCGCATATTTCGTATGTTTCGTATGTTTCGCATGTTTCGTTACTTTCGTTACTTTCGCATGCTCCGTGTGTTTCGTACATTTCATATATTTCATGTATTTGATACGTTTCGTATGTTTGGTATTTTGAGTATGTTTCGTACATTGGTATAAGGGTGTAAAAAATTTTTTTTGGAAAAAAACCAATAACAATTTCTATAATCTAAGCTACATTTTAAGGTCATAAACATTAAAATTAGTTGCGGCATTCTCATGTAATAAGAGTTTAAAGGTAGCTATATTGAATTTTATTCGTTTTTTTTTTAATCAAACGTGGAAACTTTTTTGATTTTTTTCCAAATTTTTAGACAAAACTTTGGTAATTTTTTGTTTATATTCTTTCAGTAATCTTATCACAATTCTTTAGAGACCTTTATTTCAAAAGTGCAACGCGCAGATCTCGAAATATTAACACTTTAATACAACCATGTCGAACAATTTTTCATTTATTTTTTCTATTGAGAGTGATTTTCAAACCTCGTTTTCTCTGCTTTTTTTTGTGTTGAAAATTTTGCACAGAGAATTAACAAATTTTTTGAAAAACCAAAAAACTTTTGTACATTCTTAAGCTTAATATCAATACCATTAACACCAAGGCCATAAACAGATTGGTTGCGTCGTGGATATACATATTTCGGCCAAATAGAGAAAATACAAAAACGTCTCTTTTGATATTTCTGTATAAATTATCGATAACACAATGATTACACTGGGCTACAAAATTTAATTTTTTTTTTTGTGCGGGCACTTAAATATACTTTTCTATAGGTTTTTGTTCCCGTTCAAAAACGGGAGCTGATAGGATGTTTTTGACTTCAGATTCGAGTTCAGCACAACAAAAACCTTTAGAAAAGTATATCTTAGTCTCGGCACCAAAAACGTTTTTGACTTGTGTTATTGAACCTTGGCACTACTGTTTTAATCGAGACAAAAGTAAACTCCAGATAATTATCTGCAGTTAGCATTCTGACTATGGTTACGATACCGACACGAGATGCGAAATGCGACAAATTGAGTGTATCACTTCATTTCATATCTCTTACATCGGATTTAGTATTGAAACTGGAATCGCGTCGTTACTCGTATGTTTCGTATCTCGTACGTTTCGTATGTTTCGTTACTTCAGTACCCAGTAACGAAACATACGAGTAATGATACTGTTTAGAAAGTAACGTTTCGTTACTCGTTACTGAAGTGAATACCCGCATTTTAGTAACGAATACATACGATTTGCTACAGCTCTAGTTGTGGGTATGACAAAATGTTGATCATGGGTAGGGGAAATTTTTTTTTGACAATTCTAAAGGTGCCAGTTAAAAGATGGAGGAAAAAAAAATTAAGCGTCTCATACGGATTTTTTTTCCAACACTCTGCGTTTCGAAATATGAATTTTTGAAAAATACCTACTTTTTTAGGGGTATTTTTGGGTAGTTTTTGATTATTAGCTTTTTTTATATGGGACATGTAGGGCTGATAAATGCGCATACCTGTGAAAAAAATTGGAATCGTTAAAAGAGTTTTGACTGAATACGGAGAAAAATAAGTTTTTAAAAAACAGGTTTTTTGGCCGTTTTTAACCGATTTTCATCGTTTTTTATTTTTACCTTTTTTTCTTTAATAGATAGAGGAATATTATATATGGAGTAATGATAGACCATGACTACGACTATACACTCACCGAAATAATTATAAAGGCAGTCGATTTTTTTCGTTTTTAAACAATATAAAGGATATTTAATTTTTACTCCTTGCACGAATTAGACGACAAGTATATACTGGATTGTTTGCCACCCTTTATTTTTATTTAATTCGTTAAACTTAATTTTAAAAATTATTTTTTGATTTTCTGGTGCGAAATAATTATAAAGGCACAGCTGATTTTCACATTAAAAGTGTGGTTAAGCGAGATCAAATGTAACCAAAAGTAAGCAAAACAGTTGGAAAATGAATTTAACCCATTGTGAACATTTTATAAGTAAAATTTGTCGGTTATTTTTAAATAAGGCGTGAAAAACCCTTGACACAGGCAGAAATGGGCAAAATCAAGGCTTACCATGAAAATTGATTGTCCAACCGCGAAAAATCTGGAGGAGAAGGAAGGTTCGATTGTGTAATTGATAATTTAGTTTACAAAGATGACAAGTATGGTTACCTAAAACGATCAGGAAGGAAGCTTTTGGTCGAAGAGAGAGCCAAAAGTGACAAAAAATGAAGTAATTTTCGTGAGAATTTGACAGCAAGAGAAGTTTACGAGAAAATAAACTTGGTAGTGGAAGTACGACAAATGCAGCAAATAATTAAGGTGGAATTAAGTCATTCCTACGAAAGAAAATGTGGAAAACCGGCGCTCTTGCCAAGACATAAACTTTCTCGCCTTCGCCTCGGTAAAAAGCATAGATTCTTTGATGAAAAATGGAAAAAATTTTAAGTTAACCAATGAGAGAAAGTTTAATTTGGATAGCCTAGATGGTGTAAACATCGGTTTTTCCATTTTTCATCCCAGAATCTATGCTTTTTACCGAGGCGAAGGCGAGAAAGTTTATGTCTTGGCAAGAGCGCCGGTTTTCCACATTTTCTTTCGTAGGAATGACTTAATTCCACCTTAATTATTTTTTATAGGTTGTTAGGGAAAAAATTCATTTAATAGCATGAGAACATAAAAATAAATGTTTTTTTGCTTTTTTTGATGAAATTTCATCGAGTTTAAAAAATTCTAGCTCTTTTTGTAGATGTCTCATAGACTTGATCTATATATATTTTTAGCTAAGACAATAAGCTTTCAGATGGGGTAAAAATGTTTATAGATTGTTAAAAAAATGGAATTAATAGCGTGAGAAGATAAATTTACATGTTTTCTTTGCTTTTTTTGATGAAAATGATTGTTTTAAATAAATTATTTTAATACTTTTTGCTCATTGTAAAAATTTAAAAATGGTTTTATTATTTAGAAGAAATATTTGGCTTTTTAATGGTATAATTTTTTTTGTGAGCTTTTAAAATAAAAAAAAATTAATATAATGAGAAAAGAAAAAAGGTATTTTTTTTTTTAGCTTTTTCTTGTAAATTATGATTGTTTGAAATAAATAAACCCTTCAAATGGCTTATTTTAAAAGCACACAACCTGTTTTCTTACGACGTTATCACATAAAATCATCGTCCGTAAACCGGCTTTACAGACAACCTCTTTTTTTAACTTCTTATCTCATTTGGAAATATTTTGATCCTTCGAGCCGGATTAGATACTACATTTCGCAGTTGACAGCCCTGCTTTTTCCAAATAAGTCTTCAGTCCAGTATAGCCAGATGAATATAAAGCTGTTTCTGTCAGCCTTTTGTTTTGTCATATAGATCTACCAGAGAACATACTCTATACTTTCAACAAAAGGAAAGGGGTATGGTGGATTTGTAGAAGAAGTAAAATTGAGCAATACATACGAATCCATGCATCACATGACAATATCCTAATTGAAGGAGTCGAAGTCTGCTATAATGTGACTATGTCCATTGTTTTTGATGAGAAGTGTTGATATTTCATCAAGGGTAATTGTTGTTGAAGCTAGAAAGCCTTTATTTATTACTCAAAGTTGAACAAGAAGAACTAAAGAAACATCCAACAGAAGTCAGAGATGATGTTTTCTAAATTACAATAATTTTGAATGCTATTTGATGCTTTAGAAATTGATATTGTTTTCTATAGGTTTTGAAGTATTTTTTTTTTTTTTTATTTTTATGAAAATGCACTAGAGTTAAAATAAGGTTAAAAATTTTACAAATAATTGAGATAATTTTATCTTCAAAACCAAAACCTGAAACCATATTGAGATATTGTTGAGGTATCAATCTGGATTGTCCTCTCTGATTTAAATATATATATTTACTGTTCCGTTACTCATGTACCTATCCTAAGAGTATCAGTATACTATGTTAAGTAAAGCTGTCCGATATTTTGATTTATTAATCTTTGTGTCAGTAGGTCAGAATGCGCATCACAATATTCCAAGGCACTGGGGATAAATGGTATGGAGATGGATGGTGCTTATCTTCTCATTTTGAAAACTGTTTTCAAATACCTACAACATGATGCATCTTAAGACACGTAAATTAGATAAATTTATATTGAGAAACTATACAACGTGCAATACGGGACTGATGAGAAATAAGAAGGCTGATGTGAGTAAAAATCGATAAGGGCTTGAAGGTTTATTAAATTCTAATGTGGATTTCTTGAAAATTGAATTTTTGTTTTGAGTTAGGTTTTATGGAGTTTTTTATTATGAAAATGTGAATTTTACAAAATAATTTCAGTAAAAATAAAACAATTTTTTTTTTAGATTTACGAAAAAACAAAAAACCACTTGCTTAAAAAAGTAGGTATTTTGGAAATTCTAATTTACAGAGTGAGGTATCAAAAGAAAGGTCTATTTAAGCTCTATCCATAAAAGAAAACCGGGAGTTTCTTTGAGGTCTAGTTGTTGAGTTATTCGAAAACAAACATATTTAATTTTTATACATTTAAACTTTGGAAGCAGATATCTTTGGATCAAAGTCTCGAAACAAGTTTTTGTTTACAGATCTGAGTTCACAAAGAACAGGCCTATCCATTTATTTTAAAAAATTACAAATTTATTTTTTCGGATTTTTGAGAAAAAATCAACCCTTGCCTAAAAAAAAGCATTTTTAAAAAATTCCTCCAAATCCAACGAGTGAGACATCAAAAGAAAGGTCTCTTCAGACTCTATTCATAGATGAAAACCAAAACATCTTTTGAGGCTTGGTTGCTGAGTTATCTGACAACAAACATACTTTTTTCCTTATAATTTTAAACTTTGGAAGCAGATATCTTTGGATCAAAGTCGCGAAACAAATTTTGGTTAACAGATACGAGTTCACAAAAAACAGGCCTATTTATTAAAAGTAAAAAATAGAAATTTATTTTTTTAGATTTTTGAGAAAAAATCTGAAATAAAAGCATTTTCAAAAAATTCCTCCAAATCCATCGAGTGAGACATCAAAAGAAAGGTCTCTTCAGACTCTACTCATAGGTGAAAACCAAAAGTTAATGTAAAATCTGGTTGCTGGGTTATTTGAAAACAAATATGTATAATTTTTTTTTCAAAATAATTTTAAATTCATCTGATTTTTCACTTTCGTAAAGAATCAAACGAAATTCTTCAGTTTATTGATATTTTGCCTGCTTTTAAGCAATCATTTTCAAATGGCGCCCAATGTGTACTCAAAACACATTTCTTCAATGAATGTGCCTCAAGAATATGAAACTATCATAATGTTTTGAAAGTTTCAATGATAATTATTATTCAAGAGCGTCATAAATCATCTTGAATAGGTAGGTACCTTACTTGATATTTCAAAAATTAAATTCATTGAACTTTTCATACTTTTTAATCTAACAAAATTTGAATAACTTTATGATACGAACATAAAACATAACAAACAAGTGCCTAATTTTTCACTAAAATTAGTTTACAAAAACGACTCAATCACATTTCACTATATACTGCCCCCACTGGCGTTGTGATTCCTTGAAGTGTGCGGTTCAACTTTAAAACATCACCTAAATCACAATCCCAAATAAATGGTCCATTAAAAAACAAAAAAAAAAAACTTCTTATCTATCTACTCATCAATTTAGCTTATCATACACTTTTAGAATATTCAAACTTCTTCACCCTCTTTAACCCAAAGCAGATATTCAACCCAAATGGTCAAATTTTCGACTTTCAACTAATGAGGGTTATTTTATTATTTTTGTTTTTCTCTTTTTTTTTTTTGTTATTCTTCTTATATCCTTACAGCATCCTTTAGATTTTGACTTGAATAATAGTTAAACTTTTCATTCTTCGTAGCTTCCATCAATATTCAAAAATCCTCCGGCTAAACAAAAATTCAAAATTCAAATTGTACTAGCTACAGCACCATGATAGTCCCTAGTACACCTTTTTAGCATATAAGAACTTCTTTGGCGAAAAATATCATCTAATCTTAATTACTTTTGTTTAATTACTTTCGCGATGACTTTTTCTCCTCCTCCCGCTTAGATATACAATATTCACCCTCTCTCTCTGTTGAGATAGGACGACGCGACGTCGACAACGCACGGCAAGGTTCCATGAAAATATAGAACAAATGAAAGCGGAAGAGTTTGTCTAAACACCCGATGGCGTTTTTTTTTGGTTAGTTTGGCTAGATTCTTTCTTTCCCCTCGAACACAGAGAATCATATCGAAAGTCGTATTTATATTTCCGGAAATACCTGCTGGTGTTATTCTTCTTTCAAAATAAAAAAGAAATATCCAGAAAAAACTCAATTTAGCTGGTCTTTGGGTTGGCTTTCATATCCATTTTATAGAATGGCGCCCAACGTGAAGCCAAAACACTTTTCCATTAACAAATATGCCCCAATGGTGATGCTGGAACACGGTATAATTGACTTGGTTGGCAATGATAACGACCTGAAGATTATGATCTTCTATTTATACACCGCAAAACAATATCCTCCAAAAATTGTAACTTCTGCTTTTTTAGTGAAGGAATCAAAGTAAGAGGTCTCCCATTCAAAAATCTGTTTCTCACAACTTTTTTGTTTCTTGTTCCTGTTGTTTTTCTTTCAAGGAAGGTGGGTGAGCAACATTGGCTGCTCTTTAAAAAAAATGCGTGTGTAATGTGAGGATTGTAACTTAGTTACAAGAAATTTGCTTCAAGGAGCTCTTTTGAGTGAGTGTTTTGTACCTTAGGGGCTTTTGGCGTGTAGAATGTAGAATGATGGAGGCTGGAGTGGTGTCCTGACAAATTTGCATAATAATAATAATAATAATAATTTTTATGATGTAAACTTTTGTCGTTTTAATATGGCCTTTCTTGTTTCGTTTTTTTTTTCAACTTCATCTTCGAATACACCGAACCGTCCCGAACGAAGGTACACAAAAAAAAAAAGGTGAAAATCAGTAAAATTGCCGTTAGGCTATTAAACAGACTTTTCTTGATTGGTCGTGCATTTACGTGTGGATATCATCTTTTTTGATGTGGGACTACCTACAACAACAACAAGAAATTGGCACATCTTAACGTAGAAAAGGGTTGTAAGATATTAAAAAATGCCTCGAGGTTGAGTGGTATAAAAGGGGCTTAAATACGCCATAAATTTAAATTGCTATCTGGGGAATTATATGAATATCTGCAGCAATGATAATAACAATATCAATTTATTATTATTAATTATTCCAATGAATAAAGTTTTAATAAATAGGAAAGAGGAGTAAAGGTCTTAATGACCTGGAGGGTCCAGAAAGGTGAAGAACTTATTTTATTTATAGACTTATGGGGAGATAGGGTTTATTTTTAAGTTTTTTTCTTTTTTGTTATATTTCGTTGGAAGAAATGCAGAAGAAAATTAT
Source organism: Episyrphus balteatus (assembly GCF_945859705.1). NCBI lineage: Eukaryota > Metazoa > Arthropoda > Insecta > Diptera > Syrphidae > Episyrphus > Episyrphus balteatus. The sequence goes on from NC_079136.1 coordinate 115,681,584, forward strand.
AATTATTGTAAAGTTTATTCAATTCGTACCTCTCAAAAAGCTTGTTGTTTTTTTGAAAAAAATGCTAGAATTCAACTAGAAAATATTTGTGATCTGATGGGCACCCTTGAAATAGCTATAAGTTTAACCTTAAATCTGGGTAGAATCACCTTCCAGTTTTTGTTGTTGTTGCTGTCTCACTTGTCTGTCTTTTAGGTCTTAAAGATCTTAAAGGTCTTAAAGGCTTTAAAGTTCTTAAAGGTCTTAAAGGCCTTAAAATTCGTAAAGGTCTTAAGGGCCTTAAAGATCTTAAAGGCCTTAAAGTTCTTAAAGGTCTTAAAGGTGTTTAAGGTCTTAAAGGTGTTTAAGGTCTTAAAGGTCCTAAAGGTCTTTAAGGTCTTTAAGGTATTAAGGTCAGTGTTGTCAGTGTTGTCAATCTTGTCAGTCTTTCTTGTCAGTCTTGTCAGTCTTGTCAGTCTTGTCAGTCTTGTCAATCTTGTCAATCTTGTCAATCTTGTCAGTCTTGTCAGTCTTGTCAGTCTTGTCAGTCTTGTCAGTCTTGTCAGTCTTGTCAGTCTTGTCAGTCTTGTCAGTCTTGTCAGCCTTGTCAGCCTTGTCAGTCTTGTCAGTCTTGTCAGTCTTGTCAGTCTTGTCAGTCTTGTCAGTCTTGTCAGTCTTGTCAGTCTTGTCAGTCTTGTCAGTCTTGTCAGTCTTGTCAGTCTTGTCAGCCTTGTCAGTCTTGTCAGTCTTGTCAGTCTTGTCAGTCTTGTCAGTCTTGTCAGTCTTGTCAGTCTTGTCAGTCTTGTCAGTCTTGTCAGTCTTGTCAGTCTTGTCAGTCTTGTCAGTCTTGTCAGTCTTGTCAGTCTTGTCAGTCTTGTCAGTCTTGTCAGTCTTGTCAGTCTTGTCAGTCTTGTCAGTCTTGTCAGTCTTGTCAGTCTTGTCAGTCTTGTCAGTCTTGTCAGTCTTGTCAGTCTTGTCAGTCTTGTCAGTCTTGTCAGTCTTGTCAGTCTTGTCAGTCTTGTCAGTCTTGTCAGTCTTGTCAGTCTTGTCAGCCTTGTCAGCCTTGTCAGTCTTGTCAGTCTTGTCAGTCTTGTCAGTCTTGTCAGTCTTGTCAGTCTAGTCAGTCTTGTCAGTCTTGTCAGTCTTGTCAGTCTTGTCAGTCTTGTCAGTCTTGTCAGCCTTGTCAGCCTTGTCAGTCTTGTCAGTCTTGTCAGTCTTGTCAGTCTTGTCAGTCTTGTCAGTCTAGTCAGTCTTGTCAGTCTTGTCAGTCTTGTCAGTCTTGTCAGTCTTGTCAGTCTTGTCAGTCTTGTCAGTCTTGTCAGTCTTGTCAGCCTTGTCAGCCTTGTCAGTCTTGTCAGTCTTGTCAGTCTTGTCAGTCTTGTCAGTCTTGTCAGTCCAGTCAGTCTTGTCAGTCTTGTCAGTCTTGTCAGTCTTGTCAGCCTTGTCAGCCTTGTCAGTCTTGTCAGTCTTGTCAGTCTTGTCAGTCTTGTCAGTCTTGTCAGTCTTGTCAGTCTTGTCAGTCTTGTCAGTCTTGTCAGTCTTGTCAGTCTTGTCAGTCTTGTCAGTCTTGTCAGTCTTGTCAGTCTTGTCAGCCTTGTCAGTCTTGTCAGTCTTGTCAGTCTTGTCAGTCTTGTCAGTCTTGTCAGTCTTGTCAGTCTTGTCAGTCTTGTCAGTCTTGTCAGTCTTGTCAGTCTTGTCAGTCTTGTCAGTCTTGTCAGTCTTGTCAGTCTTGTCAGTCTTGTCAGTCTTGTCAGTCTTGTCAGTCTTGTCAGTCTTGTCAGTCTTGTCAGTCTTGTCAGTCTTGTCAGTCTTGTCAGTCTTGTCAGCCTTGTCAGTCTTGTCAGTCTTGTCAGTCTTGTCAGTCTTGTCAGTCTTGTCAGTCTTGTCAGTCTTGTCAGTCTTGTCAGCCTTGTCAGCCTTGTCAGTCTTGTCAGTCTTGTCAGTCTTGTCAGTCTTGTCAGTCTTGTCAGTCTTGTCAGTCCAGTCAGTCTTGTCAGTCTTGTCAGTCTTGTCAGTCTTGTCAGTCTTGTCAGTCTTGTCAGCCTTGTCAGCCTTGTCAGTCTTGTCAGTCTTGTCAGTCTTGTCAGTCTTGTCAGTCTTGTCAGTCTTGTCAGTCTTGTCAGTCTTGTCAGTCTTGTCAGTCTTGTCAGTCTTGTCAGTCTTGTCAGTCTTGTCAGTCTTGTCAGTCTTGTCAGTCTTGTCAGTCTTGTCAGTCTTGTCAGTCTTGTCAGTCTTGTCAGTCTTGTCAGTCTTGTCAGTCTTGTCAGTCTTGTCAGTCTTGTCAGCCTTGTCAGTCTTGTCAGTCTTGTCAGTCTTGTCAGTCTTGTCAGTCTTGTCAGTCTTGTCAGTCTTGTCAGTCTTGTCAGTCTTGTCAGTCTTGTCAGTCTTGTCAGTCTTGTCAGTCTTGTCAGTCTTGTCAGTCTTGTCAGTCTTGTCAGTCTTGTCAGTCTTGTCAGTCTTGTCAGTCTTGTCAGTCTTGTCAGTCTTGTCAGTCTTGTCAGTCTTGTCAGCCTTGTCAGCCTTGTCAGTCTTGTCAGTCTTGTCAGTCTTGTCAGTCTTGTCAGTCTTGTCAGTCTAGTCAGTCTTGTCAGTCTTGTCAGTCTTGTCAGTCTTGTCAGTCTTGTCAGTCTTGTCAGTCTTGTCAGTCTTGTCAGTCTTGTCAGCCTTGTCAGCCTTGTCAGTCTTGTCAGTCTTGTCAGTCTTGTCAGTCTTGTCAGTCTTGTCAGTCTTGTCAGTCCAGTCAGTCTTGTCAGTCTTGTCAGTCTTGTCAGTCTTGTCAGTCTTGTCAGTCTTGTCAGCCTTGTCAGCCTTGTCAGTCTTGTCAGTCTTGTCAGTCTTGTCAGTCTTGTCAGTCTTGTCAGTCTAGTCAGTCTTGTCAGTCTTGTCAGTCTTGTCAGTCTTGTCAGTCTTGTCAGTCTTGTCAGTCTTGTCAGTCTTGTCAGTCTTGTCAGTCTTGTCAGTCTTGTCAGTCTTGTCAGTCTTGTCAGTCTTGTCAGTCTTGTCAGTCTTGTCAGTCTTGTCAGTCTTGTCAGTCTTGTCAGTCTTGTCAGTCTTGTCAGTCTTGTCAGTCTTGTCAGTCTTGTCAGTCTTGTCAGTCTTGTCAGTCTTGTCGGTCTTGTCGGTCATTCTGTTAAGATTATATTGCTTCACTTATTTTTTAAATAATATAGAAAACAAAGACAAATCTAGACAAATTACATCAATTGCTTGCAAGACTGTGATCTTAACTTCTGCTACCACAAAACCAAAATAAAATAAAATTTAAATGAACCTCTTCTTTTATCAATTTATTAAATTTTTTCCTGCACACAATATTGTGTTACACCAAATCATTTCCATTTAACTATAATTTTGGTCCTTGAAAATCACATCCTTCCGCTTCCTTATTGTGCCTTTTTAAGTTTTTTATTCATATTTTATAAATTTTTTTTCTTTTGTTGTATGTCCTTATTTTTCAATTTTTTTGAACTTATTTTTTTATCCATCAATGACATATGACGCGAAAATTTGAAAACTTTCAAAAAAAATTCATCGATTCATTGGTTAATATATGAAAAAAAGGTACATTTACAAGACAATTTTGAAAGACGACGGCAAAGTTTTATATTCCTTGTTTTGTCTTTTTTTTGTATTCTTTATTTTTTCATTAAGGCAGTAGACAGACTGATACTTTACATCAATTCAAGAGAACAAAAGGAAGTTACCAGTGACGGAATTGGCTTTAAGAGCCTAAAGTTAAAAAAAAAATATCAAATGCGGTATTTTTAAATAGCCTAGTTAAGGGTCTTAAGGAATAAAAAACTTTGCTATTAGTCAATTTATTGAAACTGGTTCAAAAAGTATGTCTAAATATAATATGTTAAACATTGCGTAACTAAGACCTGTTAAATAAGTACGAGTAATCAGAATCATTTTCTTCTAACAAAACACCTTTGTAATCAAAAACAGAAAAAAGTACACGTTGTTAATGACTATTGAAACAAAGTCATAGGGTCTTAAATATTTCTTAACAAATGGGTGTGGTAAATGTATGAAATAAAATTCCTACCTTCATTTTTCTTAAGAATTTTTCTCCTTTCCATTTTTAATAAAAAAACTTAAAAAAAACTAGAGTGCTAAATTAAAAAAAAAAAAAAAAAATTTAGGACAACTCAATTCACAAAGAGAAAACTAAACTCGTTGAAAAAAAAATTGTTCATGGAAAAAAAAGAATCTAGTTACATTATTATTCAATTATTTTTAAGAACTATGGGGTCATAATTTACATGCATATAAAGAACCTATTTTCCGTTCAGAAAGAGTGAACAAAAACAAAGGACTTAAAAAATCTTATGAAAGGAATGACATGAATGAGTGTTTAACACTTACAAATAAAACCTTTTTTAAATGTAGCTATTAAAAAAATATTAGGACCTCAAAAATTAAAAAGAAAGTTTTGTGAAGTCAGATATCAGAGCAATATTGGACTTCAACTTTTTTTTGCAAAAAGAAAAGAAAAGTAAATTAATTTCCTAAGGTACTGCATAAATTTTTTTAAGACCCTTGTAGATATATGTAAACGAAGCTACAGAGACCCAAAACCATTCGTCCTCATAATATATTATAGAAAATTTCAAGCAAAGTTTTGGTTTTTAGGTATCTAATTAAATTTATTGTTTTAAGGTCCTAAATATTTTTTTTATAAAGTAAAGAAATTGGAAGTAAGTCTTTCAGATATCTTATGATTTTCTTAAAAAAAAAGTTAAAAGAAAACAGTTAAGGAACGTAGGCACAAAGACCTCAGAAAAATAGATAATAAGCTTGGGCCCTTAAGTCATTTTTAAGGAAAAAGATATTTGGGGAAAGCTGTTTTGAAAAAAGAAATTTTAAAGAATCAGAACTAAATCATTTCTTTTTTTTTTCAAACAATACTTCTTTTTTCTTTCATAATAATTTGAGGGCCCACCAAATTTTCTGGGGTCTCTATAAGTAGGTTCTCGATTGTATAAGTTTTCCATGATATCTTTCTTTTGGAAAACAGACGCATTAAAATTTTTCATTCATATTTATTTATTTTTTTTTTACTGTTAAACATTTCCACAAGGAAGAACCATATAAAAAGAGTCGTAAAATATTGAATGTATTAAAACTTTCTAAAATGTTTTATAAGAAAAAGAGAAGAAAAATATTTGTCCTAAAAAAAATAAATTTTAGCCCATCGCATTCTATGTTACGTTACGTTGCATTACGTTAAGTTGCGTTACGTTACGATAAATTAAATTAAAGAATATAAAAATCCGAATGTTTAGGGCACACAACAAGACATTTAGCGTATACCTACGTAAATTCGCTCCTGATATGATGTTATTGTTTTCCTTGTTACATAAATTTGTTTATTTTTTTTTTGTCTTTCTTTCCATTTTCAATGTCGACAAAAAGAAGTATACCTTTCTTACATCATATTTCGGGCTGCATGTGGCTTCTGTTCTTCCAACACAATGTTTATTAGCAACAACTTTGTGTATCTTAAAGGACTTAAAGTGAATGAATAAATCAACTTGGTTTTTTCTGTATTTTACCATCTTAAGAAACAAGTCAAAATAAAAAAAAAAAAAAACAAATACAGGAGAAGAAAAAAAAACAACAACATAATTTAGTGGGGGCCCAAAACAAGTAACCGCAAAAATAAAGCAATTTACTTTTAATTCGATTGGGAGGCACAAAAGGGCTTCCCTTTCCATCAATCCCCCTTGTCACATTTTTGTTTTTCTTTATCCTGTGTCGCGACTTTTGTTTCTTGTTTATCTGAAACACAAGACAACCATCACGCATATAGACTTTTCCTTTTATTGTATTTGATCGGAATCTCTCTCTTATAGGTCAAAGACTTTACCGGGTCGGGTATATAATGAAAAACGTGTTGATACAATTTTTACGGCTGCAGGCATCAATTGAATAAAAAAAAAAAAGTATTTATTTTTTTTTTTATTTTTCCATTCGTTTCCCAATTTGTATGATGATGATGTTGATGATTGACGAAGCGTAAACATCTCTCCCAAGAAGTCGTTTCCCCATCCATCATTATAATGAGGTGAACCATGAGTTTGAGGATGAGAAAATGAGGTATGGTGGCACAGGTGCCATGGCAATTAAATGGGAATTGAAATGCTTAAAGCTGTTTATAGGACAAGAGTCCTTAAAAAAAAGAAAAAAAAATTCTTCACAAAAAAGAAAAAGAAAACAAATTTTTTTTTTGCAAGAGTTATTTAAGAAATTTCTCAAGGATGTTGTGATGCAGCAAGAGACTCGAGGTAAGAAAAGAGTGGAGACATCCTTTTTTTTCCTTGTACTTCTGTCAAACCTTTTAGAGCTTCTACAGTAATGAACTACTGCATGAGAGTTTGAGATAACTTTGTTACAGAAAGTCAACAAGAGGGTTTCATTGGCTTCTTTCTATGCTCTGTAATGTAGGTCCTTCTTGTATACCTATTTACATATATTTCTGTATCGGTCCTGTGAAAAGAATTACGTAGGATGACGACAATTTGATGACTACGAGACACGAAATTGTCATATACGAGTTGAATCAGGATATAAATACTTTTTTTGTATCATTTTATTGGGTAGATTGTTAGGTTCTAAGGGATAAAAATCAGGATCAAAGAAGTCAACAAAATGAGGTGTCAGAAAAAGTGAGAAAAGAAAAATTTTATATCACAACATACAAATATGTTTGATAAGAGGTATTAATTCAATTTTTGGACATTTTTAAATATTTCAGTAGGCAATATCTATTTATGTAGGTGTTAATGATTGATTGTAAGTAAAAAAGTAGGTTCATTACAAATTAGGAAGAGACGTTACACGACACGACACAACGAGGAACAGCGCAACACATCGCAACACAACGCCTTACAAAGCGACATAAGTCGACACAACGAAACACAACCAAACTCTAAACAACGAAACACATCACCACACAAAGCCATACAATGACACACACAACCCCACCCAATCCCTCACAACGCCACACAATACCAAACATCGCCACACAATGCCACACAATGCCAAACATCGCCATACAACGCCACACAATACCAAACATCGCCACACAAAGCCACACAATGACACACAACGCCACACAACGTCACACAATGCCAAACATCGCCACACAACGCCACACAATACCAAACATCGCCACACAAAGCCACACAATGACACACAAAACTCCACACAACGCCACACAATCCCACACAACGCCACACAATCCCACACAACGCCACACAATGCCAAACATCTCCACAAAACGCCACACAATGTCAAACATAGCCACACAATGCCACACATCGCAACACAACGCCTCACAATCTAAAACGACGCAATACGATGCAAAATAACGTGACACAAGGCAACCCATCGCCATTGTTAAAAATTCCAAACAGAGTTACCAGATAAGTTAAAACTTTCCCCTCTAAAAAAACATGTAAAGTTTCATTAAAATTCATTCCCAATCAAACTGAGCACACAATAAAATTGAATGAAAATTTCTAATAATTAATAAACTCAAATACCCTGCACTAAGTATCCTTGATACCCGCAAAGCATCATGACCACAAATATACACATCATAATCATCATTACAGACATAACAAGGGGATATCCACACACAAATCGTCACACACAAAAAGTTACAGTGGGGTAGAGTATAGAGGAGGAAACAATCAAGTTCATTAGAAAATGTTGTACTACATACATGAATGTATGTCCAACCAAACAACCATTGATGTGGTATACGACGATAGCAATTTTTCTACATTTCTTTCCACTCAATCGTCCTTTTTGGTCGTTTGGGTAGCAAATATACAAAAAAAAAAAATTTAAAGGGACCGCATCTACCCTTTTGGGGTTTTTTTTTTTTGGGTATGGCCTCGAGTATCATTATATGAAGCTTGCTGCAGTTTTGATGCTACTGCTGCTGCTATACCACTTCAAATTGTGAATGCTAGTTTCTGTTGTAGTTGTTGTTGTTAGAAGGGAACTGCTATATCAACCATTAGATCCAAATGCTTGGTCCTGGGGCTGGCTAGTCCGCCGCAAAAGGATAGTGTTTAAATTTTTTAACACATGTTTCTATCGTTCTCATTCTCCCTCTGTGTGTGTGTGTGTCAATTTGTGGACAAGCTTCATCTATCTGTTTCTTCATTCTATACCCTATTCAGGATACAATAATTTCCAAAACCCCTCCCATCCTCCTTCCTGCCTTCATATAATAACATAGGTTATAGCATGGGGTCTGTATGTGGTTTTTTGGGGATTATTGTCTGATGCAGACAAAAAATAAGGGAAACAAAGCAGATATAGAAACGGTGAACGAAACGGGAAGGGCAAAAATGATCGGCATTATGGAATAGCGGAAGCTACATACATATGTGACGTGAACAAGGATGCAGCACAGCAAAAGCACAGTACCAACAACACAGCAAACACACGAAATAGTCAGGGATTAGCAATATAAGCGGACGTGAGCAATTTAGATAAAATTCGCTTCGGAAAAGCCACTCACCAACTTCACACAAAAACCCCCCCAAAAACTAGGGGATTCAAAATGAAGGCAGGTTATTTCAAACCCAACCAAAGAAGAAAGAATCGAATTTTCAAGCCAAGGGGTCTGTGGTCTCCCATAAAACTCATTTTACTCAACAAAACGGGGGTACTTCTTGTCGAAGACGGTCACTGACAAAACACAAAACGATGAAAACTGACGATGGAATAAAAAGGACTAGCGGGGGAATGGGGGATGTCTCAATTTCTATATCTTATCCCAAGGATTCGAATTATATAAAAATGCCCTTGGCTGTGTGCATCATCAGCAGCCAGTACCAACCAGAAACAGCAGTAGTCTATAATTCAAGTTTATGTGCAGTGCACATTTAGCTGTGTTTTGTGTTGATGGCTAATTGCACGAACGGAATTCATTTGGCCATCTAATGAGAGTAATTCTTACTTTTCTAGCAAGAAACGAGATGAAAATTAAAACCGATCTCTCCTCGTTTTTGGCGAAAATACTGCAAGGTTATGAACCTTCAATATGTATTGCAGGCACAGCATCATGATACAACCTACTCGTATACACAAGACCATAATTTGGTCCTTCGAGCCGGATAAATTGATGACTGCATTGGTCTGGCAGGTCGTGATGTCCCATCATCATCGTGTATAGACATTTATATTGTCGTTGGATAGAATAGGTTTTTTTTTTAAAACTCGTTGTCTAATTCCGGTGCAGTTCCTGTGGACTTCCGGGTGATTTGATTAAAAATTTCCAACTCAACATCCTTTTTCTATTTTTTTTGTTGTTTTTTTTTTTTTTGAAAAAAAAAACCATAAATTGTCAATTGGTATTCATTTCCAATTTTGTTGGTTTTGCCTTTTTATATTGCCTGATACTAGTTCTCGCTCTCACCTTCTCTGGTGTGTTAATTGTTTCTCATAGATTTAGCTCTAATGGGAAAGGGTGGTGGGTTTGGGAGGGAGGGAGAGAGATTCGAAAATTGATGGTATCCTTTGGAATTTCTATTTTTTCTCTTCTCGTTTTTTTTTTCTGTGTATGTGTGTGTTTTTTTGTTGGTATGAAAATATTCGTGTCGAAGAGATAAACGGTGTACGATATAGCACACTGTGGGACTTGGTTAACTATATTTCACGGAAGTGATTATGGCAGTGATTTGGAACCTAATTAGGGTGATAATTAGCGGTGATTAAATTTTGGGGACACTGTGTAATTGGATAATTTTATAAGCCATTCAAGGATTAAAGCTTAATTGTTGGTGGGGTTTTAAGTTTTGCTTGCGTTTGCAAAATATAGGAGAAAATTGTGGGGAGAAATTGTTAGTAATAGGTTGAACGTTACTTGATGGAGTGAGGCTCTTAATTTTATTTTTTTGAACCAATTTTTCATGAGTTACTGTTTTTTGTCGTAGAAATGAATGGTTTGGGAACTTTTGTCCCAAAGAGGCATACTTGTATCTTTTTTCCAAATTTCTATTGGAAAAAAGACAAGTATTAAGGGAACTTAACTTTTCGAGACAAATTTTCTGGATACTTAAAAAAACAATTGCCCCAAAGGCATATGTTTTGGAGACTTTTGGGAATAATTTGCTGGTGTTATTTGTAGTGAGCAATATTCTTAAAATGTTTGTATCAGTAAAAAAATTTTTGGAGACTTTTTAAAAAAATGTTGTAGGAATGGCTGTTTTCAAAATTTTCGGAGACTTTTTTCTAGATTCAAATGTTTTGAAAAATTTCACCACACAATTTCACCTTACATGCACAACTTGTGGAGACTTTTGTCCACAATTACTGGGATTACTTGGGATTTTTGAGTTTCCAATTGTTAGGCTTATGTTCTAGAATCAATTTTTTTTAAATTCAAAATTCGAAATTTTTTTGTCGCGTTATAAATAGATATACTTGGAAATGTTTGTCCCAGAGAAAAATGTATTCTGGAGACTAGACTGGGCCAAAAAAAAAAAATATTTTTTTTTTTGAAATTAATATCGAAAATCTTGTTCAGGACGATGAAAAAAAAATTTGGTGAAAATTTGAGCCGTTAAAAAAAATTTTAAGAGGTCTATCATCGGTGTTTTTTATTTTTATACATGATATGACGTTTTACAACAGAACTGCTAGACGATCAAAGTAAAAAAAATTTCTGTTCATTTTTTCTTATATAAAATTAAATTTCCTACAAAAAAGATCTTATTGAAAATTTTCGTCAGACGAGCCGTATTCGAGTAATTAAGCTTTTTAAATCGAAGTGTTTTTTCAATTTGACTGTTTCACTTTGGAATTTTGTGATGAGCAAATAAGTGAATAAAAAAATAAAATCACGACAGATTCTTATAGGAAATTTAATTCTCTACAAAAAAGGTCTTGTAGTAATTTTCCCTAAATTGAAATCTAAAAAAGTTATTCACGATTTAAATCGAGAAAAAAATTAAAAAATCAATTTTCAATTTAAAAATTTTCTAATTCACTGAAAATTCAATATTTTCATATTAGCAAGATGTTTTCTTGTAGGGAATTAAACGTTCTATAAAAAGTTCCTTGGCAGCAAATTAATTGCTATAACCGTTTAGAAGATAATCGTATTCAAATCGCAAATGCATACTTGTCATAAGAAAACTATTGAAATCAGTGGGCATTGGTTTTGATACGAATATCTTCTTAACGGTTAAAGCAATTAATTTGCTGCCAAGGAACTTTTTATAGAACGTTTAATTCCCTACAAGAAAACATCTTGCTAATTTGAAAATATTGAATTTTCAGTGAATTAGAAAATTTTTAAATTGAAAATTGATTTTTTAATTTTTTTCTCGATTTAAATCGTGAATAACTTTTTTAGATTTCAATTTAGGGAAAATTACTACAAGACCTTTTTTGTAGAGAATTAAATTTCCTATAAGAATCTGTCGTGATTTTATTTTTTTATTCACTTATTTGCTCATCACAAAATTCCAAAGTGAAACAGTCAAATTGAAAAAACACTTCGATTTAAAAAGCTTAGTTACTCGAATACGGCTCGTCTGACGAAAATTTTCAATAAGATCTTTTTTGTAGGAAATTTAATTTTATATAAGAAAAAATGAACAGAAATTTTTTTTACTTTGATCGTCTAGCAGTTCTGTTGTAAAACGTCATATCATGTATAAAAATAAAAAACACCGATGATAGACCTCTTAAAATTTTTTTTAACGGCTCAAATTTTCACCAAATTTTTTTTTCATCGTCCTGAACAAGATTTTCGATATTAATTTCAAAAAAAAAAATATTTTTTTTTTTTTGGCCCAGTCTACTGGAGACCAGATATAATTACACTACCCAAAAACAAAATATTTGGAGACTTATGTCTCAAAGAGAAAAAATACTAGAACTTGTTTTATAAAAAAAATTCAACATAAATGTTTTTGAAACTTTTTTCCCTGTCCTAATTTTATGGAGACTTTTCTCCTAACGTCAAAACTTTTGCAGACTTTTGTAACACAGAGAAAAATTTTGTCAACTATTTTTTTTTACAGAAAAAAAATCTTGTGATTTGTAACTTTCAAATCCAAGAGGAAATTTTTTTTTCAAAAATTTTTTACTTCTTCAAAACATTATGAAATTTCTTATTCCCAGTACAAATTTAATACATTATTGTGAAATTTTTGTCCCAGTACAAATTTAAAAAAGACAATTGTCCGAGATAATTTTTTTTGTAAACTTTTGGCCGAATAACTAGTCTTCTGGAATCTCTTGTTGCAAGATCCACTCTTCTGAGAAATTTTCTCTAACAGATTTTTTTTGAAAAAAAAAAAAAAAACAATTTTGCCACACAGACAAACTTTCAGTAAAGTTTTAGTTCAGAAAAATTTTTCCATGTGTCATAAGATACATATTATATTAAAAAGAAAAGTTATCTTGCGAAAAGTGTTGAGAGCACTTCGGTCTCATAGCTCAAAATTTTGTGAAAAGATTTGAACATTCGTCTTTGAGGAAAAGTCTTTCGAAAATTTGTTCCTCTAAAAAGTTTTTGGAACATTTTTCTCGATACGAACTGGAACATTTTTCTTCACAAAAATTGATGGCCAATTTATTTTCCTAGAAACTTATGTTACAAACTTTTATGTCCAGTACATTTGTGTTCCACACATTTGTGTTAAACACATTTGTGTTCCACACATTTGTGTTCCACACATTTATGTTCCACACATTTGTGTTCCACACATTTGTATTCCACACATTTGTGTTCCACACATTTGTGTTCCACACATTTATGTTCCACACATTTGTGTTCCACACATTTGTGTTCCACACATTTTTTTTCCACACATTTGTGTGCCAAACATTCGGGAGCTACAAATTTGCATTCCAGACATAAAAGTTATTATGCCCCAACCACTGGATATTAGCACAAAATTATACAAAGAATTACAAATCGTATCAGAATCAAATTATAGTTTCCCCAGGATAAAGTAAAAGAGGATTTACATAGGCACCTGCCTCTAAGGACATCATCATCATCATCTGGTTTTATAAACCATCAAGTTGTTAATTACTGTTTGGGTTTTTGAAATTAAACGCAAATTCGTGGTCTACCGCAGATGAAAGCAGAACTTCAAATTAGCCCAGAGTCCTTTTTGTCTAGAGAGGATGATGATGATATACACGTTCACTACACACATATACACACACACAAATAAACAAACACAAGAATCCTTCCGACCATTAACCCTATTTTAAAGTCGATTTCAAGTGTTGTACGAGAGTTCGTATACAGATGAAACCCTTTTTCCCCCCATCCTCTTTTCTGTTCCAACCTCATCATGAATTCCAAATATTTTCACACCAAATTTTGGGCGAAAGGATATGAATGTAGGTAAAACAAAAGGATTTATCTATCTCTCATACCCACATCCATTGGACCGAACCGAGGCAAAAACACCGAACTACGATCAAGTCTATCTAAGCTTTCGAGAACAAATTTTACAAAAACAACAAAAAAAAAGTAGTAGAAGAAGAACAAACACACAAATCAGTTTAGAGAGAAAGTGAAATCATAGAAGCACACAATAACCAAGCTTTTTCTCATGTGTTTGTCTGTTTGTGTGTGTGTGGCTATGATACAATGAAGGTGTATATTTTCTGTGAGTGTGGTTGTCGTCGGTGTATGAAGAGATTTAAATGCCGCTGGATATCACAGTGAGGAAATTATGTTTGGAGTTAAAATTTATACGACTGTTTGGGGGGCCAGAGTGAGGGTTGAGGAGACGGCATAGGGTTTGTGTTTATCGAGGCTGAAGTGACACAATCTATGAGTATGTATCTAGAACTAGATATGAAATTTCGGTATAAGGATAACACACAGAGGAACAAAGAGAGGAGAGAGAATAGAGGACGTTTAGCTTATGCTTATTTTCAGCTCAATGAATATTTTAATTGTGGTGGAAAGAGGATTTTCTATACCATCCACATATCTATTTATATGACTATTATGATGCTGGCTGTCTGCTAAAGTTTTCTGGTATGGACCTTAATTTAATTGGATCTAATGGGTGCTTTGTGGGGGTAAATAAAATCGTAACCTTGTGTTAAGTGGCTCTTGTTATGCAATCAACTAATTAATTTATACTCTATTTATATAAAATGTACTAAAATTTAAATATGTAGAGATGGAAATTTAGAGATACGAATTAGTATATAGGTATTCATCTCTTTAATTGTATTCATTGAATTTAAAAGTAAGATGAGCATTTATATTTATTTGAGTTTATATATAGTTTATTTTGTTTTTGTGTTGTGTTGTGTTTGATGATGATTTGATTATGGTTTAAAAGTTCTTTTAGATTGGTTTTACTCTGGAGGGCATTGACTTTGAATCAATTTTAGGTATAATATACTTCAAATTTGAGTTTGTCTAACTTGTGTGGTTTGTTGGTTTTTGGTTATATTGATAAATTATCAAATATTATCCAATAAAAGCTTATTATTGAGGAATAAACATAGACATAAATTTAAATATGTATCAAGATACTGGAGTTGTATGTGCTGGAGTGTTTGCAAAATAAAGTGGAAATCAGAAATCATTATATGGGTTTTGTTATTTGTGAGTTAATAACATTCTGAACTGTAAAGATCGATATAGGTAGGTACTATAGGGCAAGTTTAGGATTCGAAAAAAAAATCGAACTCGAGATAAAAATTTTACATGACATTAGGATGATGGAGAATGCCAAAAAAGTGAGTCCGGCAATTCTGTCTGTCTGTCTGTCTGTCCGTGTGTATGCACCTCGAGCTAGAGCCTAAACAACTGGAGCAATTCTCTTCAAACTTGGTAGTTAACAGTCTTGGGCGATTCTCTAGAGGGGAAATTGACATTTTTTTTTTTAAGACCAAAACTAACGGTATCTGTCATATAACGGAAATAGAAAAGCTAATTTTTTTCGAAAATGGCTCTAACGATTTTGCTTCAAAATTTTGTGTATAGTATTACATATAAGAGCCAACTTTCGAAATAAAAAAAAATATTTGTTGTACCGTTATTAACGGTACCTCTCATCCCAACTAACAATTTTACTTCCACAAGGTTAGGATCTTTAATTTCTTGCAGCTTATATCTCTACAGGGCTTGTATTTAGTTTGTGAATCGAAAATTCAAACTTCCGAGGCTTAACTTTCGTTAACCGCTTCCTTGAAACCTAGTGCAAGTGGAATTTAAAAATTTCTACAAGCATTAAGAAAACATTTCGTTTAAATTTAGATATGGCCACATGAATTTCCATTGTAGAAGCACAAGAAATAAAAGCCAATAACTGACTTCTTTTAAATGGCTTTGCAAAAGAAATTGTATTAGAACTGCTTACAAAATCTTTATGAATGCTATGTATTTTTTTTTTTATCCAATTCGAAAATTATCAGACTCAAAAATTACTTAGGTAGGTTTTTTAGTATGGTAGAAGTACCTACAACTTATACAATTGCCTTAAATGCATTTATTATTATAGTTCTATATTACCAAAATTATGTCAATAGTATGAGTCGTGATATTCATTTAAAAAAAAATATTACGTTGAATTTCAAATAAACCGCAGTTAAACGGTTTTGCCTTTTTAAACAAATATTCCACAAAATAAATGTGTTATAGTTACTCCATTCTAATATTTGAATTAAAAAATTGTTGAATCATTGTTTTTGATTGAAAATTATGTTTAATATCACTTTCAAATATAACGACTTACATAATTGTATGTTTTGCATCTCTGTGTGAGAAAAAAAGAAGTTCAATTTCCGGCGCATGCGCGAATAGCTTTTAGTTTTATATGTTTGCCTTAGCGAAGTTAGGGGATACCTATTTATTTATATTTGTAGAAGTCCTTTAAGTACAAGCAAAACATTGTAAAAAGCATTTCATTTTATAAGTTTGCCTAAGCGAAGTTAGGCTCCCTAATTTTATTTCTAGAAGCCCTGTGAAAGTGAGTACAAGCTAAATTTTTTAAACTGTCAGGCAAACTCATGAGAATAAGAAATATTTGGATAAGTGCCATTATGGTGACCATTTTTGGTTTTTTTCTTCATTGTTATAAAGAAATAAATGAAAAAGTGAATCTTTTCATATCGGTAATTGGTTTAAAATAGTGATATTAAAAATGGTTTACTGACCAATTCGCAGTTCATATTCAAGTAAGTGGAGAAGAAAGGAAAACAAGATTTTAATCTTCTCCACTTATTTAAATATAAAATAGTGATGGAAATTTTAGATTTTGTATCTAAGTTCAAAACAAAGTTAATTCTCTAATTTTTAAGAAAAAGCCAAAAGCCCAAAAAAATTAAAGATTTTTTTTCTGCTTCGGAAAAATGGGGCTTGATGGCATCCGGGTGAAACCTCTAAAGTCTAAAAAAAACCGAATTTTTCAGATATTCCAGAAAAAATTGTTCTTGAGTAACAAGTTATTCTCTTTCATCTTCTCAATAATGACATGGTTTGACAATCAGTATATAATATTATTTAGTCATTATTAAATAATTTTTTACAAGATAAAAAAAAAAAAAACAGAAAATAACCAAAAATAATAACTTTGAAAAAAAAAACACAAATGGTCACCATTTTAAGATAGTGCAACTCATCAGGAAGTTAAATCGAAGCCCTAAGGAAGCTCTGGTTTCAACTAGTCCAAATTTGAAACTCTTTTATTATATACCTCGATGGGTAAGGTACCGGACTATCAATCAGGATGTACGTGGTTCAAATCCAGCAAAATGCGTCAAGTAAGTAAGAAGTTTTTTTCTTAATATAATTGTGTTTGGAAATTTAATTTCAGAAGAAAAACTTGTCTGGATCGAAAACAAAGAAGAAAATGAAAATATAAAATGTAATAGGTACAAAAAAAAAAATAAAATGAAAAAAAAATATTTTTTTTTTCTTTATTCTATTTGGGATATACCTCGTTTAGACTTTCACAATCCTTCGACAAGTCTACTCAGAGCTTCTAAATAAAAATAAAAGCCTGCAACAATAATACACATTTTCAAATTTCAAATGTTGGTTGTTTCTATAAGGCATTAAAGACATGTTATGAGTCTCTCCAATCAACTTGCATATGACTCTTCTAAGGGCTATCAAGCTTCTCGGGTGGGCCAAATGGGCTTCTCTGTGGTCGTATACAAGCAATATTTCTAAAATCGAAACAGCTTCGTTAGACCCTTGTGGAAGTAAAATTGTTAGTTGGGTAGTTAGTCTACCGTTATGTGTGATATACCAAATGAAAGGTAATTGTATCAGAATAAAAGTTTAATCAAATTTCTATCTGCTCTAGATCAAAATTTATAACCTGTTGAATTTGAAAATTTTATTTTACCGTTATCTCAAAATTGTGTTTACAAAAATGATTGAAATTTTGTACACATATAGTCCTGGTGATCTATCATTGCTCCGTATACTTTATTTCTATAACTGTTGAAGAAAAAAAGATAAAAATCAAAAACGATGAAAATCGGTTAAAAACGGGTAAAAAAAACTATTTTTTAAAAACTTGTTTCTTCCGTTATTCAGTCAAAAATCAATCAATCACTCACACGTATTCTTATAGCCAAGCCCTTCATGCCTTATAACTTTGAGATTTTTTGAACGCTCCAAAAAAGAGCTAAAAATCAAAAATTTCCCAAAAATACCCCTTACAAACAAGGTGTTTTTCAAAAATTCTTATTTCGAAACGCAGATTGTTGGAAAAAAATCCGTATCAGATGCTTAATTAATCTTTAGAATTGTCAAAAAAAAATTTCCTTTATACCCAAAATCATCATTTTGTCATAGCCCCAACACAAATTCCAAAAAAAAAATACGTTTGAAATAATACTCGTAAATTATGATAATTTAATTTTATTTCATAAAAAAGCCTCCCAATTATAATTTCTATTTTTACATGCTCTATAGGGCAAGTATCGGTCTCTTGTCTAAAAATTATTTGAGGTTTAAATCAAAACCAACATTATATTATAATGATGGAGATGTTAAAAAAAACTTCAAAAATGCCTCCGTCCGTCCTTTAGTGCCTTTATTTGTTCATCGAGCTAGTGCCTCAAGAGATTGGTTGGATCTGCGAAACAAGAGAGGAATCGGCTAACGCGATACTCGATAATATAATTGATTTATCAAAATCCACTAATTATGGAGCAAAATTGTCGTTTTTTTACTATCAACTATCGACTATCGCGTTAGCCGATTCCACCCCAGGTGTTTTTTTAAATATTCCAACCAAATGGAACTAGCTATTAAATTTGGCGTTTTCAAGTTCTATAAATGTTTTTTTTTTTTGTTTAAAAAAATCTAAAAACAAAAAAAAAAAATGTCCCACCGAAAGAAAATGTCGTCCACATGGTTTATGTTTATTATTTAACTGTATACATTTTAAAATTAAACTGTATACAAATTAAAATTATTTGAAAACTTGAAAAGTGTTGTTTCAGCTTTTTGATTTTGTTTTTCGATGTTTTAGTTAATATTTTTGCCATAAATTATTTAGTTTTTAAAATCGTTATCTATTTCGATAAGAAACTAATTGAGAACCAGAGTTAAATTTTTATTTTAGATTGAATTTTTGAATTATTTCATCATCATCAAAAATTGACAAACATTAAATTAAATACGTTTAAAAAAAAAAAAACACTTGAGCCCAATTGTTTCTCGATAAAAGCTACATTCACTTGCATGTAAATAAAAATATTACATAAATAATGCAAGTACAAATTAAATTTTATAATATTTTTTTTATTATTCTATTTAAATTTCAAATTAAAATTCACACATGAACTCCGCCCATACACCACTTGACTTGGAATTGCATAGCGAACTGAAAAAAAGCTCTATATTAATTTGCTATGAAGATAACAGTAAAAACTTCATAACAATAAGTTATTAAAGAGGGGAAAAAATATTCATTCTCCTGTGAAAGTAAATTTCCCATTATTCGAAAGGGGAAATTCCGAATTTCGAATTGGAGAAATGAAAGCTTTTGATGTTCTCTTAAAATTGAACACGTTATAGAAGGTAGAAAAATTCTTTCTTACTGAGGTAACTTTAAGACTGTTTCATGTGCTAAAAAATGATATGTTAACATTTCGTACGTTGCCCTACTTCCAATGGCTTATCGTCACAATATAAGTAGTCTATTGAAATAGCTAATTACTCAGAGTTAATTAGTTTATCATTCATTTTTATCTTTTAACTTGAATTGAATCATTTTTTTTTATGATCCATGAATATTATGACCTATCTTTTTAAATAGTCTTTGAAATTTGTATGGATTTCAGTATAAAACAGCTGAAATAACCTTTTTTTATTTATATTATTCTAAATTGTTTATTTTTCAGAATAAAAAGGTTAAAAAAAAGCTATAAATAAATTTAAAGGGGGAATAATTTTCCACGTTTTTGTTCGTTACGTTTCAAATAAGGTAATGCGAGATTTTGATGATGTGAATCTGAATATTCCGATCACTTGAAGTTTTGAAGTGAAAACTTCTTTAGCATCGTAGTTATTTGAAAGAAGATGAAACGAAGCGACACGAAAAATCAATTGATCATAACTTTTTTGTTTTAATAGATAGATGAATGAAATTTATACAGTAGATAGGTAATTAAATAAATTATAATTAATTTCATATTCAAAATTCTGAGATACACTCCTTTTCATCAGAATAGGTACACAACTTTTCAAATGTTCATTCACCGTTTGTCCCCAATAGTGGTACGTGACCTAACAAGGTATTATTGTTTTTTGATAGTTTAAGATGTTGGGAAAAGCAACAGTTAAAATTATTTTAAAATGGACCATAATTTTCGCATTGTTTTTCTTGTAAAGTATTTTTTGAGGAAAAATCAACTTATTTTTTTCTTCATCAGAATAGGTACACCCTTGTTGTCTTTAATGTTTTTGTGGATTTCAAGCAAATTTACCATTAAAACCAATAACTGGACTTTCCTAAGTGTAATTTAATAATCATACTACCATTTTGAAAAACATGTGTGGATTAAAATCGCGAAATTTTGGCGAAAACACCTTAATAAATAAAATAAAGAATGAAGGATCCACCAGAAATGGTATGATTAAAAAAATTACTAAGTGTGAATATGCTCTATCCAGACTTCAGATACAAACATTTTGGGGGTAAAAAAATTTAATGGTGGTAAAAAAAATGCAAAAAAAAACACTCTTAGAAGAGTAAATTTTTACATGTGCTACCAGTTTTGGTGGATTAACGACAAGAATAAAAGTGAAAAGCAGTTGTTTTTTGTAATTTTCGGACAGTAAATAGAATGGTCATTAGTCCCAATCTTCTAAAATGGCTGAATTTTGAAAAGACACCATTACTACACCAAGAACAGAATTGTATGCGTTTAATGTTTTTGAAATCCTTTACCACATGAAAAGTTGAGTGGTATTTCTTGTTATTTTTGGATCAACGAACATTTAATTTTGATGTCCTTGGTGAGTTAAACTATCAGTTTAACATTCTGCGAAAGGAGAAACCATTTTGAGACCAACTTCATTGTTAAAAAAGAAGTGTTAAGGCATGGAAGAAAGCAATCTTCTACGATAATACAAATAATGAATTTCAAACGTGAAGAATGGTCACAATTATTTGTAAATGCATATTCAAGAAACTTTTCCTTATTTCTCTAGTATTTGTGAATCAGTATTCTGAATTTTCTAACAGGACCGCTCCTCCTACCACAAAAAATGCTCTGTAAAATATTGGGAGGAAGTGCAAATTTAGAAAGTACTTGAGTATCTACCATAGAAAACAACCCTGAACCTTGTTGAAAATGTTTGGAAATGGCTAGCCCGTACTGATAAAATTTGTGATAGTCGATTTTAAGACAAAAATATTTCCTAACCCACCATTTAACAATTTAGGGAAGAGATTCAGATAGATTGCATAAAGAGATTTAACAATGCAATTCCTGGACAGTTTTGTTATTTTTTTTATGAATAAAAACGCCACTATACAAAAAATAAAATAAGTAAAATACATTTTTAGGAAGAACTTGGTTTAAATTCATTTCATGGACCACTTTGACATCATTCTTTATGTGTACCTATTCTGATGAAACAAAAAAATAACTCAGTTTTTCGATGTGAAATGCTTTGCCATAGAGAAACAAGAAAAATAACCACACGTTTTGAATTATTTTTTTTTTTGCTGATTCTGCTAACATCTTAAACAATGACTTGACATCAAAAAATTATTATTTTTCCTACACTGTGAGGAAAAAATGAATACTGAACATTTGAAAAGTTGTGTACCTATTCTGATGAAAAGGAGTGTATCTGTGAAAAGATCAAGGGGCACGGTAGTGCCCAGCCAAGTTCTCTAGCAACTTTGGCACTACACCCTTATTTACAGGAAACAACTCAGGCCATTTTCGACCCCCCTCTAACTTCCACACCAAAGATGCTAGAAATTTCAAACTCACTACATTTGTTGAGCTCGTAAAAACCAAACTCCTCACAAAATTTCAGCCTCCTACGATGAGTAGTTTCTGAGATATAGGGCTTCAAAAATCGCAAAAACCGTAACTGACTCACTGACTCACTGACTCACTGACTCACTGACTCACTGACTCACTGACTCACTGACAGATCATCAAAATTATGGAGAACTTCCCGATATCGTAGAAACTTGAAATTTTACACGGTGATAGGACTTGTGGTGTATACAAAGGAAAAAATCGAAAATTTGAGATTTTCAATTCAGGGGGCGTGGCATCCGCCCATTTCCGCTGAATTTTCATCATATATTATAGAGCACTTCTGATTATCGTAGAATCTTGAAATTTGGTAGAATAGTAGAGCTGGTAGTTAATACAAAGGAAAAAATTTAAAACTTGAGAATTTCAGCCAGGGGGCGTGGCAACCGCCCATTTCCGCTGAATTTTCATAAATTATTATAGAGCACTTCTGAATGTCGTAGAATCTTGAAATTTGGTAAAATAGTAGAGCTAGTAGTTTATACAAAGGAAAAAATTTAAAACTTGAGAATTTTAGCCAGGGGGCGTGGCAACCGCCCATTTCCGCTGAATTTTTATAAATTATTATAGAGCACTTCTGATTGTCGTAGAATCTTGAAATTTGGTAGAATAGTAGAGCTGGTAGTTTATACAAAGGAAAAAATTTTAAATTTGAGAATTTCAGCCAGGGGGCGTGGCAACCGCCCATTTCCGCTGAATTTTCATAAATTATTATAGAGCACTTCTGATTGTCGTAGAATCTTGAAATTTGGTAGAATAGTAGAGCTGGTAGTTTATACAAAGGAATAAATTTAAAATTTGAGAATTTCAGCCAGGGGGCGTGGCAACCGCCCATTTCCGCTGAATTTTCATAAATTATTATAGAGCACTTCTGATTGTCGTAGAATCTTGAAATTTGGTAGAATAGTAGAGCTGGTAGTTCATACAAAGGAAAAAATTTAAAACTTGAGAATTTCAGCCAGGGGGCGTGGCAACCGCCCATTTCCGCTGAGTTTTCATAAATTATTATAGAGCACTTCTGATTGTCGTAGAATCTTGAAATTTGGTAGAATGGTAGAGCTGGTAGTTTATACAAAGGAAAAAATTTTAAATTTGAGAATTTCAGCCAGGGGGCGTGGCAACCGGCATTCCCGCTGAATTTTCATCAAATATTATAGAGCACTTCTGATTGTCGTAGAATCTTGAAATTTGGTAGAATGGTGGAGCTGGTAGTTTACACAAAGGAAAAAATTTAAAGTTTGAGAATTTCAGGCAGGGGGCGTGGCAACCACCCATTTTCACTGAATTTTCATCAAATATAGAGATTTTATATTCTACAGCCATACCTTGCAAAAAGTAGTGAAATCACAACAAAAACATTACTGTTAAAAAAAGAGCCAAGTTCTCTTACATTGAAATTATGCTGGCACAAAAAGTACTGAGATGTAAAAGTGTACCAAGTTCTAAGGTTTGGGTTCAAATTCGTATCAATAAAATTTTGATTGTTTACTTGGCAATTTTTGAAATAACTTTAAAAATCGATAATTAAGAAAAATTGTCAAGAGAACAATCAAAATTTTATTGATACGAATTTGAACCCAAACTTTAGAACTTGGTACACTTTTACATCTCAGTACTTTTTGTGCCAGCATAATTTCAATATAAGAGAACTTGGCTCTTTTTTTAACAGTAATGTTTTTGTTGTGATGTTCTTTTTCTAAACACGTTATATCTTTTGATCTAGAGCACATAACAAATTTATTTAACTTTAATAAGCATGCTGATAATATTACCTTTCATTTAATATATCACGCATAACGGTACGTGCTCTACAAGTTATATAATCTTTAATTGAAAAACTTGAAAAATACCTCAAAACACCTGTGAAGATTTGTTGCTGATGGACCAGCCAGCAGTAGAGGAAGTACCGTCATCTAAGTTTGAAATTTCGACATGGTTGGTTTTAAAAAATTCTTACTTTTTTTGTAGACATGGTAGAAATATGATTGAAGCGTCATATAAAAGGTGAAATAATAATGATATAAAATTTATTTAAGGTTGTCTTTTAAAAAATGGATTTAATGGCGTTAATGATTGAATGTTTTGCTTTTTTTATGAAAACTAATTGGAAAAAAAAAATCTAGCTCTTTTAGTAGATGTTGTATAGACATGGTCGATATAAATATTTTCAGCTGAAACAATAAGCTTTCAGATGATATAAAATTTATTATAGGTTGTCATATATAAAAAGTGATCGAATAAAAAAAAGTTATATTTTTTCGATTTTTTTTAAATGATTTTTAAGGTTTCACTTCAACCACGTGTGAATTGCACACATGATTTTTTTTAAGACTTGAAGTATTAATCAGTTTAGAAGTAACATTTCTAAGATATATAAATGTGACATTGAAAAAATCATTTTTTGTGAAAGCTAAGCGATGAAGAAATATTAAGCATTTGAACCCGCAATTTTTTTTTATTTTTATTAATATTTTATTTTTTTACTTACACTCAGTGGCGTACGTTGAATCGCCGGGGCCCCGGGGTAAGACTAAATTTTGGGGCCCCTTTGATATTTGGGGGCCCTTTAGTTACAAAAAAAAATTACGTATACACCATAGGTTTTTTTTTTTTGTATGGCTTATTTATTTTTAGGTTTATTTTAATGTTTTAATATGTTCGTAATGCACTTTTCTATACTTACATAAAATGTGCCTCATTAAAGTAGTAAGCACTTGTACTAGGGGCCCCCAAAATTAAATATTTAGAGACCCCTAAAATAAATTTTTTTTTAGCTTAAGATTGATAGTTCTTGGGGCCTCTGTTCTGAAGTAATAAAAACATATTTTATTTTCCATCATCAGACATATTTTTTTTTATTTTGGGGCCCCTGAAAAATTATTTTTAGAGCCTCAAAATTAAGTGCTTAGAGGCCCCTAAAATATAATATAATTTTCTTGGAGCTAAGAATTAATAGGTATTGGGGCCTCTGTTCTGAAGTAATATTCGGAATGCCACCAATAACATAATGTTTTTATTTTGGGTTCTGATGTATTTATGTTGGGCCCCCTGAATTTATATTTAATTTTCCATTTGATTGTTTTGAACCACTTTTGAGGATCCTCAAATAATATTTTTGTATTATTTGTGGTGGCAAAGATTTTTCAAGTAATATTTTTTAGGGCCCTAAGATATAATTATAATTTTTCTTTTAAATAAGCAGTTTTTTTTTTAGGGCCCCTGGGGTAAAGTTTTTTTAAAATCAATATACATATATTGTGTGGCTACTAATGCATTATACATTACACTGAATGACATAATTTGTCTGCCTGGTTACTTCGTAACTCAATTTATGCTAACAGTTTCCTTCTCTGCATTGTCTCCAGTGGGGGCTCTGGGGTCGGTCGGGGGCCCCGGGGCAATGCCCCGCTTGCCCCAAGGGAGTGTACGCCCCTGCTTACACTGAGGAGTATCGAAATTCAATTAGCCTTATCTCTAGGTTTAAATAATTTGTTCCTTCGTGACTTTTTTTTCTATTATCTATTAACTAAAAAATACATTATATTATTTTCACTTTAATGAAATTTGTTTATAAAATCTAAAGCATTCTCAGCACATATAACCAATCTAGTTTAAACTTTAGCTTTGGAATTTTTCTATTACTTTAGTTTTACTTTTAGATAATATTCATACAAAACAAAATTTCAATATGAATAGTAAAACTTTGATTATTCTATTTGTTGTTGTTATATGTATCGCTTCAGGATTAGCACAAGGACAAGAATCATTCGCATTGAAATGCCAAACTAATTGCTGGTTTAACGATTGGAGAGCTCGCGATGAAATCTGTGGTAATGGACCTAAGTATTCGTATCCTGGACCAATTAATGGAAGATGCTATTGTTGTACTAGTTAAAATAAAAAAAAAAACAAAAAACAAAATAGTAGTTCAATATATTTAGTGTTAACAATTCTTTAAAATAATGTAAATAAACGATAAAAAAAATGAAAACAAATCAAATGACAAAGCCTGGAAGTACCGGTTTTTTTTTATTTCAAAAATTAAAGCAACTTAAATAAAAAAAAAATTAAGTTTGAGTTAAAAAATTGTTTATTTCTTGTAAAAAAAAAAATTTAAATTCGATGTGAATGGTTTTCGTTTAGAGTTACCTACAAAGCACTTAAAAAAAGTAGTATAGTTAACAGAAAAAACTCACAATATATGTATATTGAGGTAATTAGATTTTAACATTTTTTTCACATTAAATAAGTTAACTCTGCTCCACAACAATAGGAGTGAATTTGGAAGTTTCTTCTTCTTTCTTGATTATCCAATTGTTTAATCCACAATCTTGTCTACAAAGACCAAATGTTTGAGTGATTGATATAATTACAAAAAATAGTAAAAATTTGAACATAAAATTCATAATTTCGAATCGAACAAAAATTTTAGTAATTTACTGCTAAAACTTAAAAAAAAGGTGACTTGCAGTCCGCTCAGACCAACTTTCCCAACGTTGCGAGTACTTCAAGGGAAGAAATTTTTAATTTTTTTGGTTTGTGCTATAAAAAGAAACAAATTAAAGGCTGATTAAGAAATCAGACGCTTTTGAATTTTGTCAATATTGAAACAATTGCATTCAAAAACAATACAATTGTTGTGTACCTACCTAATTAAATTCAGGTTTTTCCCCCGAAACGCTTTAGTTGGTTGAGCAAATATTTTCGCAATTATTGAAAGTATTAACATCCTTTTGTTCATTTCTGTTATCTGTTATGAATAAATACAACTTCTGAACTGATTTACATGAAGTTATACAAACAGATAAAAAAACAATTCGAAAAAGACATAAGATTCTTTCAGATGTAAGGAAATATTAATTCATATAGTCTAGGTCATACAAACACAAGTTATGAAGTCTTCTTTAGGGAAGATATTCATTCAACCAGTTTTCGAGTCTATTTTTCTCAAAAGACCAATAGCTCACAATTTATTGAACCATCATCAAGGGTGATTATATCACATATCAGAAATTCTAATTCATAAGACCCCAATGTACAAATAAGAAACAAACAACTCGGAACCTAATATCGCTTGTACTTGCTCAAGAAAATTAAGAAAATTTAAAATTTGATATTTTTGAGAAATTAAAAAAAAAAATCTGTTTTTATAATTAATTAAATACCGTTTTAAATGATCTTTCACAAAAAACCAAGTATGCCAGAAAAAAATTTTGGAAAATCGTTAGGGCCGTTTTTTAAAAAAATAATTTTTTATATATAAAAAATTTCTAACATTTTTTCAAAAAACAGTTGGTATGCTATTTTGAAGAAATAATTTATTTACGCATAAAAACGAAATTTCAAAATTTTTAATAAACCCATTTTCAAAAAATTGATTTTTCAAAAAAAAAATTTTGAAATATTTTTAAAAAAATCCAAAAATGAATTTTTTGAAAACTTTCTAAAATTTCAATATCACCTTCACCTAAACGCTTTTGTATAAAAATGTACGTTGAAATCGGGGTGGTCTTGAACGAGATATTCATAAATCAAAAAAACCGTTCTATGACACGTAAGGTTAAAGTTGGCTCTTATGTGTAATGCTACACTCAAAAATTTTAATCAAAATCGTTAGAGCCGTTTTTGAAAAAAATGAACTTTTTTATTTCCGTTATATGACAGGTACCGTTAGTTTTGGTCCTAAAAAAAAATGTCAATTTGTCCTCTAGGGAATCATTCAAAACTGTTAACTACCAAGTTTGAACAAAATCACTCGAATAGTTTAGGCTGTAGCTCGAGGTAAATACAGACAGGCAGACAGACAGACAGACACACAGACAGAATTGCCGGACCCACTTTTTTGGCATTCTCAATCATCGTAATGTCATGTAAAATTGTTATCTCGAGTTCGATGATAATTATATTTTTACAATATAAGTCTTGCGTATTTTTTAACATAATTTTAATGATTATACATCTTGAGAGTTTGGGACTTTTTGGTATTTGAAGCTGTCGGGTGTCAAGGCTATCGATTTTTTTTGGGTTTAGGATTTTTGAGAATACAGGTTCTAAAAATTAATTATTAGGTACCTATACGGTTTTTGAGATAAAAAAATAAAATGCACGACTGTGTCGGACGTTCTTGTTTTGTAGTTATGGATTTAAAGAAAAATAAAAAAAAGAGTATATGTATATATTTTTAATTTTAATAACGTTTTTTCCTCATCCTTAAAAAATTATAAGAAATGTCTATTTGCCAGAAAAAGCAAGGTACTTAAAATCAAAATGATACCCTTCTTAAATGTATCTCTTTAAAATGAAGTCATTTGCGGATGATTAACGTATAATAAAATAATAAAATAAAATTTCTTATAAAAATAAATGGAACCCGTTTAAATTCTGTTAAAATAAAAAAGAATTTCATTTAATTTTAATTAGAACTTTCTTCTCAAAAAAATTTAAGTGTAAGTATCTACAAAAAATTAAATGATTTCTCATTTAATGTATGTGTATTTTTATTGAAATAAAGCAAGATGACATTGATAAATGGATTTTCACCTTAAATTAAAAAGACTCTTTTTTTTTAAATTTTGATACACATTTTTCACAGTATAAGCTTGGTTTAAATGAAGAAATTATAAAATGACGTTTCTTTTACAAGAAAATATGCAGAAATCTACTTAAATACATTTTCGAATAAAATTGGGTTCAGCCTTAAATGAAAAAAATGTTACCCAAATTGTTATTAAAAAAAACTAAAAACCTTGTTTTGTTAAAATTACTAAATTTAATCGAAATCCTCAATAATAACTACAAATGAGAGGTATCCAGTAATTAGACGATAATAAAAAAATTAAAAAAAAGGGTCCTGGATATTTTGCAAAAATCATCTGTACCAAAGTTCAAGCAAATCAAATCATCCGTAAAGGCCCTAACTCTGTTAATCGAGTTGGACCAGAGGACGAACAAAGAAAAAAAGTTTTTTTTTTCTTTACTATGAGATACTATATTCAAAAGAACTGAGAGTGATAAGATGGGCTTTTTCATAATAAAGTTTTCCAAGAACTACCCGTTATATCAGATAAGGTAAAGAATGTTACAATAAAATCAACAATAATAATAATTAAACAGAGATACGAGAAGTATTGTGTAGAGCAAACAAACATCTGTATAGAACCATTTGTTTTTTCTAAGTACTTTACGCAGATGGCATTTGTATTGTGGGTGTAATTTATTATCTAAGGCAATTCTCGCATTTTTAAAATTTGTACAATCTGACGTTCAAGTACATGTTCAAATATTTGAAAATAATATTTTATCTAAAAATAGAAAGATAAACAATAATATGTACCCAATGCAAATAACTGCATTTCGTATATATAAGAATAGAAAATCGACTCATTTACCATCAGAAAGAATTTAGCCTTTGATAAAAATAATATCATTTCAGTATCATATTGATAGAAAAATGAATCGCAGCTTATTAATAGTATTGTTAATGGTGGCCATATTTGCCACCATCACTACTTTAACAGAAGCTGGTCTCTTTGGAATCGGATGTCAGAATTATTGCTGGCTAAACGATTGGCAAGCTCGTGATAAGGTTTGTGGTACCGGACCAAAGTATTCATATCCTGGGCCAATTCATGGAAGGTGTTACTGTTGTAATATTTAAAGTTAATTATAAAATAAAAACTTTAAAAATGATCAAATAACATGAAAAATAAATTTTAATATATTAAAGCTCCCAACAAAAGGTTTTTAAAATATTTTTAGTCAAAATAAATTAATAAATATAATATATTAAACAAATAAGGCCTTAGGGTGGTCCCATTTCTTTTTTCTAAAAATACAATTTTTTAAATTTTTTTTTTAATTTTCAAGGTCAAACTGGAGTGAGATGATATTAACCGATTTTTGATTATTTTTTAAACCCTTTTAGTCTTCACCTTTCGCAACTTTTCCGATCTATTATGATTAGTAGAGTAACTAAAGCAAATTATTAGGGAACCCGGCTGAACAGCTCTGATTTTGACTATTTTTTTTTTTCAAACGTAGGTAATTAAAAATACTTTAAAGTCTATAGATTAAAAATTGCCGGTGTTGCCGTATTGTTTTTAAAAAATTAAAATTAAATTTTTTTTTAACAAAACCATTTTTTTGCTTAAATTTCATAAAACAAATGATAAAAAAAGATTCTCTAGGTAATTTAAGGAAAATATATAAAGGGCAGTAAGGGACAATCTTCCATCGTTTAAGCGATAAATGCAATTTTCTAACATTCTGACCTCAAACACAAAAAAAATATTTTGAAAACAACGGCAACACCTACAATATTTTAAAATACATTTTTAAAAAGCCAGAAGCTTATTCTTATCTCTTAAATTTAAATCCACTAAATTTAATCAAGACTTTTTGAAAAAATGGTCCTCAAACTCAGAATTAAAAAAAAAAATGTTATTAGAAAAATTTAAAATGAATTTTTTCCAAACTTTTTCTAATAAAATATGAATTTATTTAAAAAAAAAAGTTTGGCCATAAATATTATCAGTTGAATTTCGAAGCAAAAAAGGTAAAATATATCACACTTTTGAAAAAAAAAAAATGAAAAATTACTTCAATTTCAATGGTTTTTTTTTATTAAAACTGAATTTTTGCATTGAAATAATTAATTTTCTCAAAGACTGTGGTAAATAGGAACTTTAAATTTTTGCTATTTAACTTTCAACAGTAAGGGTTATTAAATGAATAAAAAATAATTTTATGTTTAGATGTTGAACTTTAAAAAAAAAATAAGTTACATTTTTTTTCAAAACTTTTATTAAAAAAAATTCTTCCAAAATGAAATACTTTTTAATTTTTTTCATAAACCGTAATACATATTGACATTTCCTTTTATAATTTGAAATCATAATAAATGCGGCCAAAAAAATTTGAAAATAAATGCATTTTATACTACGACCAAGTTTAAAAAACGACATGTTAAAATTTTTTCAATAATTTTTTTTTTTTTCAAAAATCTGAGTTCAATTACCATTCTTTCAAAAGCCGTTCATTCAATTAACTTAATTTTAATTTTACATATATGACTAAGCTTCTAGCTTTTAAAAAATGTATATTTGAATATTGTAGGTGTTGCCGTTGTGTTCAAATTTTTTTTTTTGTGTTTGAAGTCAATTAATAAGAAAATTGCATCTATCGCTTGAACTATTTAAGATTGTCCCTCACTCCCATATATTTTTTTTCCTTGAATTTCCTAGACAATCTTTTGGCATCAATTAATTTATGAAATTTAAGAAAAATGTTTGAACAAAATTTGTTTTTGTTCACAAAAATCTTCAATTAAATTTAAAAAATCAAAACGGCAACACCGGAAATTTTTAATCTATAGACTTTAAAGTATTTTTAATTACTGACGTTTGAAAAAAAAGATCATCAAAATCTAAGCTGTTAGGTCGGGTTCCCTAATATTGCCAATTTTTGAGCTTTAGTTACTCCACTAGATTTTAAATTCGAAAAAAGTGGGTTTTTGTACCATTTTTGACCCATGTACATGTCCTTTTGAGACACGGAAATGTAAAATTAGGTGGAAAAATTCTGGAATGTATCGTTTTTCAAACAATATTTAATTCTTGAACTTTCTTACATTAGTCACCAGATTCTTAGTAACAAAAGCTTATGCATAAATTGTTCCGAGTGCATTTTATTCAAAATGTTTTCTTTTTTTAACTAAACATTACAACAATAACACCTTCCAGCAAATGGTCCAGGATACGAGTACTTTGGTCCGTTTCCACATCTTTCATCTCGAGCTTTCCAATTATTTAACCAGCAATTTTTTTGACATTTAAATGGATTTGGCTGACTCAATCCTGAGCCAATACCTAATATGAAAACGAATAAAATAATCAAAGAACTTCGATTCATATTGAAATTTGCAACTTGTTTTTGCTGAATTGCTTAAATTTGTTGAGAATGCTCTCCATTTATATACGAAAGTATGATATGAGTGAAACTAAATAAATACCTACTCTTTTTTTTTGTTTTATTATACTGAGAATGGCCTAGTTTCAAGTTGAAGATTAAATTACATTTCGTTAACAAACAAATGAAATAATGTTAACAAACGAAGTAAAGACTATACAAAAATGCTGCATATGCAGTTTTTTTTTGTTGTTGATAAAGGTGAATACAAAAATTAAATCCAGAAATAGTTCTGGATTAATGAATTCCAGAAAAATAAAAATGTTATGAAAATGGCTGAAAACTTAAATGCAATCATTCGATGGGTCTTTAATTTGGACGTACAAGATGTAAGCCTAGTGGGCTGATTAAAGAACAAAGTGGATTAACAATGTGTTTTTTAAATATGGTTGATACCTAGAAAAAATGAAATGATACCTTCTATATGATTGATGTATCTTACCCGTTACAAAAAAATTTAAATAAAAGACGCTTTCGATGCTGACTTTTGATCGCAAAATGCTCTCGAAAACGCGTATTGTGCTAGGATAAATAAATGCATACAAAATTTTGTAAACGAGAAATTTTGGTAAAAGCTAAAGAAGATCTGTCTTATGGAAATTTTTTCTATTAAAAATGTTTAAATATTTGGTACATTTGGTAAAAGCAAAGATGCTGTTGTTAAGTTTAAAAATAAATAATAAAATTGAAGAAAAAAAAACAATAAATTTTTTTTTCTTACAATCCATATTAAACTTTCAGTGATTTATAAATTATAACATCTCAGTCGGGTCCGCGGCGCAGCGCGGTGCAACGCCCGACCCCGGCGCTTACCCCCCCCCCCTCCCCCCGGAGGCGTTAATTTGTTGTCTCAAAATGCAGTAAAAACAATTTTTTTTTTATAATTTTGTCTTTTATTACTATACCAACCATACAAAAATTTACATTTTCTAACAAAAACTGTAACATTAAATTATTTTACTTAAAATAATTAAGCATACGAAAATTAGTTAGCGATGTAACAAAAACTTTATTCAATTATTTTAAAAATTGTTTTCTGGCTCTTTTTCCAAAACAAAGATAGAAAAAACGCCAGATTATTTCTGATTCTTTTTCCAATTTTTTTTTCCGGCTTTTTTCCATTTTATGAAATGGAAAAAGCACCAGAAAAGTTTGGAAAAAAACCAGATTTTGTACTAAAATTTTTGTTTAGCCATTTTCTTCTTATAAAGTCTGTGAAATGTTCTAGGTTTTCCTATACATACATAATTTAATTTTATGTATTTATTTATGTACCTATCTTAAAGAATAAATTTTAGGTTTTTACACGTTTCCTAACAACGTTACCAGAATTTTTAATTTAAAGTTTTTTACAAGTGCAATCTTGTGCAATACAGTCATTTATTTTATATTTCGATTTTTGAAGAACTTTCCTACTTAGATTAAGAAATCGGTATTTCTATTTATTATTTCATATTATTTTTAATTCGGTCTTCGTTTTGTCTAATAAAATTTTTTTTTTTTTTTTTAAATATACAAAATCTGATTGAAAAATTTTTCGTGTACCTAAAAAAGTAATGATTTTCATGTACTAATTTAAATCTAGCCAAAAATTCAATGGCCAAAAAGGCATTTGAGCTAAAATAATTTTGTTTTCAGTCATATTTAAATGAATTTTGGTATCTTGTAGTTCAGAAACAGGAAAACAAAGCTCAAAGTCCTTTTAAATGTATTTTTGCTACTTTAAATTATAAGTAGTGTGAATTAATTGAGTCTATATTCACTCTTATCAAAACAAAAACATAGAGTAAAGATGATGACACAACTTTTATTAAGAGATCTTTATTAATTTTTGTTTAAATTATTTTTAACTGAATTGACTACTAATTACAACAATAGCATCTTCCATGTACTGGACCAGGATATGAGTATTTAGGTCCATTGCCACATACACTATCTCGAGCCTTCCAATCGTTAAGCCAGCAATTTTTTTGACATGCAAAAGCACTTTGGCCCAATGTACCAGTGATGCCAATTGCCAAAACAACTAAAACAACAAGGATAATAATTGATTTCATTTTGTTGATATATTTTTTTGTGACTTTTTTAGTGCTGATTCCTCGTCTTGAATGTTGAAAAAATCATCAGTTTTTATACTTAAAGCATATTTTTGGTTTAAATGTTGATTTACCTTAAAAAAGTTATAATGGGATTTTTTGTGTAGGTATAGACAGTTAACTTAAGCAAATATTTGATGAGAGATAATTTTTGTTTCACCCATACAGTCGTACAAAAATGTCACGAATTAAGATATCTGTCTGTTTGTCAATATGTCACGAATTTTTTTTTTTTTTTCAAAATTAATGAAAGTAAGTGAATTAAATTTATTATTTACATTTTTTTATTGTTATTGTTTAAATAATATAATAGGTATAAATACACGAGTCAGAAATGCTTGTGGTACTTTTTGTTTTATTTTCTTAAAAATAATATTAAGACATTATTTTATAAATAAAACTGTTACTACCTAGATACTGTTCATTAATTTGTAGATGAATTCGAGTCTAGTCGGTTTTTTAATAGTTAAAAACTAGCTATGTACTCAGGAAGTTGGATTTTTGTATTCCTAACAATCATGACTTTGTCAGTAATAGGAATTGCATCTCAAAAAAGTCCATTTGATTGTCAGGATAATTGTTGGCGCAATGATTGGGCAGCTCGTGATAGAAAATGTGGCAATGGACCAAAGTACTCGTACCCAGCTCCTGTTAATGGAAGGTGTTATTGTTGTAATAATTAAGAAATAAAAAGATAAATATAGAAAATAGACAACAAAAAAAATACAACAAACAATATTTTACATACAAAAAATGATTTTTTAATAGACGCTTTTTTTTAAATGTGAGCATGCCAGTGGGCTTATCTATAGGCTAAAGCTCGACAGACTGACAGAATTGTGTAAGTAAGAAAGCACCAAAAGCACTAATCGCCACCGTGCATGTCTTGCAGTCGTTTTAGTGTATCCTAAAAAAAAAACTTTTGCGAAAAATGAACGGTTCATTATTCTTGTTACTTTACTAAATCCAACTTTTCCCAAATAGTATCTATCATGTATCTAAAAAAATAAAATTGAAATTTTAACTTTATATTAGATTTTCTTATTTTCTTGCATTACGTAACGTTGCGTTCGTTATGAAACGTTACATTACGTAATTTTATGTTAGGTTACGTTAAGTTTACATCATTTAGCTTCGTTTCTAAGCTCGATTATTGACCAAAATTTCAGTGATGTCGCTTATAGACAACCAACCTCGCAGATACATTTTAAGAAAATCTAATAGATTCGGCTAATAGTTTTTCATGAAATGAGGTAATTTAAATAGATAAAAAAAACTAAAATTTGTTCCATAAATTACCTACATTAAAACATTAATTATGCCAATTCCTGAGAAGCTGTTTACAAAATTATTTAAAAAAAAATTAAGAAAAAATCGTGTACTCTTCTTAAATAAAAGTTAAACCTACACATATTAAAAATTAGTGAAAAAACAAAATACTAAATAATATGATTTCGAAAACTAATTTTTATTGCTTGCAAAAGAGGTTTTTTTTTAATTTTATTTTTGATACATTTTTATTTCTATAATTTTAAATTAATTTGCTTTAACAAGAAAAATAAATATTCAATTGAAGTAATTTTATGTGAAACTCTTTATTATAGTTTTTCCATGCAAACATACTAAAATTCAATTTATTTGTATTTTATAAATGCATACTCGAAATTTTATTAGAATATTCAAGCTCAAAAAACATAGCTCAAAGGCAAGCTTCCAAAACCTAAAAAAATAAAATGCACGACTGGGGCCGCACGTACTTGCTCTTATGATAAAAGTAGCTTTTATGTCAAAGATTTAGAAAAAAATTAATTTTGAATTAGTTAAAATTTGATTTTTTTAAGGAATTTCATAAGAAACACAAAAATACGAAATTATTTTTTTTTAGTTTTTCTTACTCGTGTTTTTTTTTGACAAAAACAAAAAATGCAATTAGCTACATATATTAAAATCACTTAAAGCATTATGTATGTCAAATTTAGTCTAGAAAATTGTAATAACTCATTAACGGTGTACAGGAAGAGCCGACATCAAAGATTAAAAAAAATGTAAAGTCATATTTCCATTATCCGTATTTTTTGAGAAAAACTAAAAATGCAGTTACGTTAGATTTACGTATAACATTACTTGTGTAAAATTTAATCGAAATCGTTAGAGTCATTTACGAGAAAATTGCAATAACTCCATTAAGATGTACGGGAAGAGCCGACATCCGCGATTTAAAAAAGAGTTAATGTCATATTTTCACTATCCGCATTTTTTGAGAAAAACTAAAAACGCAGTTATGTTAGAACTACAAACAGCATTACGTATGTTAAATTTAATCAAAATCGTTAGAGCCGTTTTCGAGAAAGTTGCAATAACTCCAAAGCTTTGTATGGGAGGTATACGTTTAAAGCGAGATATTAAAAAACAAAAAAAAATCCAACCTTGGAAATTACAAAAAAATCATCTGTACCAAATTTCAAGAAAATCCCTCAACCCGTTTAGGCTGCAGCTTCATGTACAGCTTTTTGTGACGACGCACCGACGCACCGACGCACAGACCGACGGACGTCATGACGAAAATCACTTTTTCGGACTTCTCCATCATCGTAATGTTAGTTTTGATTAAAACCTCGAATTTTTTTTTTACACGAAACCAATACTTGCCCTATGGAGCAAGTAAAAATACGAAAGTAAACTATTTTTGTGAAAAGTACCTAAAGTAGATGGAAAACGCAACCTCCGGTCTTGTGTAAGTTTCTTTTTTCAAGAATTCACTAAAATATGACCAAAGTCAATATATTACGGTCAAAATTAAAAAAAATTTTCAAAAAAATTTTTTTTGCGTAAAAATTTAAATGTTTATTAGCTTCCGTCTCGTAGGTACATTTTTTTTTGTAATTTTAAGCTTTTCAAATTAAAACAAACAATTTTGTTTAAAAAAGCTACAATTCTGACTGCCAGAAATATATTTCAAAATTGAAAGTTTTTTACAACCTTCTACATCGTTTTAAACGAACCGGAAGTGCACTTTTTAAACTACAAAATCGAAATAAAAAATGTCCCTCAGATACAATTTTTAACAACTTATTTTAAATATAATAAATAAATAAAATGAAAAATTACCGATAAAAACTCAGGTTTCGCAGTTAAAAAAACTTTGAAATTGGATGCCACTCAGTCTTAATTTTTTAATTATTTGAGATTCTTTTCGATTTCAGAAAAAATTTAATAACATTTCATTTCAAGAACCATGTGAATTACAAATTTTTTTGCAATAGAAAGTTATTGTAGCTACAATTTCTGAGATACTTTTTTTTTTAATTCCGCCAAAAGTGTTCGCTAAAATAAAACTTGTAAAATTTAAAGAAGTATAAATAAATAAATAAAAATCAAAATACAGTGCCAGAATGAGGATCCAGTTTTTATTATCAAATCTTTTTAATATTTTTTTTATATTGTAGGACAACAATAACATCTTCCACTACCTTCAGGATATGAATATTTATTTCCATTATTTCCACATACGCTATCTCGGCCCCTCCAATCGTTACTCCAACAATTTGTTTCACATGCTAATGCACCAGTGATGCCAATTGCCAATACAACAAAAATAACAAGGAAAATTGATTTCATTTTGTTTAAATTTTTTTTGATTTCAACTTTGTTTTTTCAAGTGCGAATTCCACGACTTGAATGATCAAAAAATCATCGGTATTTATACTTAAATCAGATTTTTTGATTAAAAGGTTGTGTAATATAAGATTAATGATTTACTGGGAAATGATTAATGGGGAATTTTTGTTTATTGACACTTTGCTCTTAAGCAAATATTTGATAAGAGCTTTTTTTGCATTCGTATAATGAAATTATATATTACTGTTTGTCTTATCAGTCGTAAGTAGATTAATTAAACTTATTGTTTATATTTTTTTCTTTTTTTTTTACACGATGATGAATTTTTTAATATTTTTATTTCTGAGAAAAAGTGGTTGTTTGTAAAGCCGGTTAACGGACGATGATTTTACGTGACAACGTCATAAGAAAACAGGTTGTGTACTTTTGTTTTAAAATGAGTCAATTGAAGCGTTTATTTATTTCAAACAATCATAATTTACAAGAAAATGCTAAAAAAAAATACCTTTTTTTTAATTTTCTCATTATATTATTTTTTTTTTTATTTGAAAAGCTTACAAAAAAAATAAATAAAACCATTTTTAAATTTATAAAATGCGCAAAAAGCATGAAAATAATTTATTAAAAACAATCATATAATAAATTGTATACGATCTAAAAGCCTATTATTTCAGCTCAAAATATTTATATCATCCGTCTCTGCGACGACGTCTACAGAAAGAGCTTGAATTTTTTGAACCCAATCAATTATCATAGGAAAAAGCAAAAATATCAATGTTTTTTATCTTCTCACACCAATAAATTAATTTTTTTCTTCAACAACCTATATTAAATTTTACATCATAAGAAAGCTTATTATTTCACCTCTCATATGACGCTTCAATCATATCTCTACCATGCCTACAAAAAAAGTTAGAATTTTTTAAGGGCAACCATGTCGAAATTTCAAACTTAAAATAAAATTGTGACTACAAAATTGATTGAACAACTATAGTCCTGCTTGTTATCTGTCTGCGGTATAAATTTCATTCATTTATCTGTTGAAGAAAAATAGATAACAATAAGAAACTGTTAAAAACGGCAAAAAAACTTGGGACAAATAAACTTGTTTTCCCGTTATTCAGTCAAAAATCATTTTAAAATACCAATTTTTTTCGTATGCATGCGCACGGTCATAGACATATAGTCTATGAGATTTTTTGAACGGTACAAAAAATTAATGAAAATAAAAACACACCCAAAAATATCACAAAAAAGTAGGTGTTTTTTTTTAAATTTATATTTCAAAATGCAGAGACTTAAAAAAATCCGTATCCCCTAACTTTCTTTTTTATTATCTTTCGAATAAAGTTTTTCAAATTGTCAAAAAAAAAATTACCCTACCTATAATCACTACTTTTTCAAAGGTCTACCTCATGATTTAGACATATTGATTAAGTTGATTCTACAATTAAACCTTTGTACCTATTCTTTCTGTAAGTTTTAGAGCAATGTTTGACAGAAAATAAAATCTTTTAAAAAAATGTACTTACGAGGTTCAAGCAGAAAAGGGACGATTTATAACTTAGTTTTGAAGTTTTTTTTAGAATTTTTTTGAATACTATTGTCAGCCTAAAAAATAAATTTATTAATCGATTAAAATGAAATTCAATTTTCTACAACGTTTCGTTTAGAAAATAGCCACTTTTTTTCAATTTTGTTTTACCCCTATTTACCCTATTAAATGATGAATTTTTTTTAAATCCTCCAAATTTATTCAACTATGGGTTAATATCTTTCAAATAATCTATACAAGATTTTTGTATCTCTAATAGTTTATTTTAAATTTTTAATTGAAATTTTTCCCGCACTGCTAAAAATTTCAAGGGAAACGGGAGAAAATGGCCTCACTTTTTCGTGGATGCTGTCATGGTTCAAAAAAAAAATAAGGTTAGGACATTTTTTGCGAATTACTCAATGATGAAACTCCTATCAACTACAATAAACTCAACAATTTAGTATCTTTAAGAAGTAACTTATAGTTAAGACTTTTCTTTTCCTTATCAAACAGTCCAAAGCTGTTAGTCCGTCAAATCCCATAATTCACTCTACCACATCAATCCCATCGAAATGACCCTTGTTTCAACTTTTTTTTTCTTTCTGTGTGAATTCCGATTGACAGCTTTAATCCAGCCCTTTGGTTAAATAAAAGTCAAACAATGTAAAAATCCCTTAAACCGAAAAAAAAAAATAAACCAAAACTTTTTGAAATAAAATATTTTGCCATATGTTGCCGAGAAATCATGTAAAGTCGATATGGAAAATAAAAAACAAAAAATCGACATAATGCCTCAAAGCCTCGAAAATTTGCCCACCAATCAAACATCACGCACAACATTTTATCCGAGGGAGAAATGATATCCTTTATCCTTTATTTTAGTGGGAAAGAGAGACTTATAGAATGACGGTGATGTGGTAATCGCTGTAGTGATTTGGGATCCCCGACAAATATGTCGGTCGGTTGATTTGGTATCCATGGTACCAAACATTTGGTTGTCAGTTAAGGACATATATGGAATTTATCCTTATGTGACATTGGTTTTTTGGTGTCACCATTTGTGTCTATCATCATCATCACCATCAACGGGCATTATCCCATCATCGTCATCATCATCAAAAAACATCGATTGACATAAAGGTTCAAGGCGACTTTTGTAAGCCATATATAAGAAAATGGGACAAAAATGGAAAAAAAAACAAAATCTTATTACACATTAGGTGGAGTTTGTTCGTTAAAACTTCATCCTTTCCAAGCCTAATTGAATTTTTGTGTGAAATATCGTTCGACCATCAGGCATCATTTTCTAAGATGAAATAAGTTAAGGAAAAAAGGTCAAAGAAAACTTTTATCCTTCCTATGATTTTTTTTTTCTTTCATTTCGTCCTTGCTAAAAGCCTCAACTTTAGACCATAAGTCGATGACAAGATGCGAGAAAAACTATTTTCAAAAATACACAGATTGTTGTAGTTGTTAAGAATTTTAAATGAAATTTTGTTGCCAAAAGAAAAATAAACAAACACACATACATTCACAGAGGGAAAGAGCCTTGGTGTTTTGTGGTGTGAAATTAGATTTCACGATGATGATCTACTGGGGCGCAAAGTTTCACCATCATATACAGCATCTGAGAAACGAGCAATCAAAACTACTGCTGTGCATTTTGATCGATTTTGCATCATCCTCGTCATGGACCAATAAAGGAGAAACTTTTTAGTCGCCTTATATAGATAGAAATTGGCTATATGTGTGTGTGTTATTATATGTGGGCCATTTTACTTCCTAACTTTTGTCTTTTTGTCGATAGGTAGTCATCCCGCACAGCATATCTTGTTGGTTAGAGCCAAAAATAAATGCACAAACATGTCCATTAGAGCACACATTGAATGCTTATCGGGCAAGTAGATAAATTGTGCACCAAAAACATTACCCAAAACACCCTCATATTGTGTTTGTTTGATTTTTTTTTTTTTGTGTTTTTCTTTTAACCAAACTTCGTTTCTTCCCTTCCAAACAATCATTTCACCCCCAAACTCCAAACTGGCTCTTATCCTGGTTTGAAGTTATTTTAAAAAGTTTATCTTTCGTCAACAATGAATAAAGGAGTCAAACAGTGGCAAATGAAATGTCAGAATAAAATATTTCTTGGGAAAAGTTTTTCGGAAAATTAACAGAAAATGTTTTTTTTTTTAAAGATTTTTTTGTGGGTCTTAACGATGAATATTGGGGTCAGAATGTGTGAAGTATGGTTTTAGAAGACAATATTTCTCTAAGGAATTCATTTGACAAAATTTTCTGTTTCAATTCGAAAAGACAACTTTCCTGGGGTCCTAAATATAAAAAAAAAAACCTATCTCACGAGTGCACTGGGTCATATATGTATTTAAATTTAAATTCAGTTACAAAATCAAGACAAAATATGTTTTTTTTAGATTTCTTTTTCAAATTTTTGTGGGTCTTAACAAAGAATAAGTGGGCCAAAACATGGAAAGTACAGTTTGATACGAAATTATTTCTCCGAAAAATTCATCTGCCAACATCTTCTGTTTCAATTCGAAAAAAGGGCTTTCCATAAATTTTGTGTGGGTCCTAAATATAAAAAAAAAATGTCTAAGAAGTGTAACGAATCAAGAGAAAATAATTTTTTTTTAGGATTTCTTTTTCAAATTTTTGAGGGTCTTAACAATTATAAATGGGTCAAAAAGTGCCAAGTACAATTTTAGAAGACATTATTTCTCTAAGAAATTCATTTGCCAAAATTTTCTGTTTCAGTTCAAAAAGAAGGCTTTCCTGAAATTTTTTTGCGGGTCCTAAATATTAATCATAAATCAGAAAAAAGGTATTTTCATTCGTTGTTCATATCACAAATCTAAAAGTTTTGTGGAAAGATTTTAGTTTCAGTAACGAAATAAATTTTTGAGAGTCCTAACGTTAAACAAAAAAATATTAAAAGTATAATATCATAAGAAATTATTTCTCTAAGAAACTTATTTGGAAAAATTTTGCATTTTAGTGATGAAAAGATTTTTTCAATTTTTATTTTTTTTTGTGGGTCCAAATTATGTATGTAGGGTTTTATTAACGCCATAAAAATACATCAAGTGGCATATAAAAAAAAGGTATTTTCATTCCTTGTCCACATCAGAAATCCAAAAAAAAAATTAAAAAACTCAGTTTACGAAATACTTCTTAATAAATATTTGGAGAAAAGCATTATTAAACGGGTAGCATATTATCACAATCTGGTTCTTGTATTTTTCTGTCAAAACATTCGTGCTACTTTTGAGGTCCTTCTGACCATGAGGTATTTATTAGGTTAGGTTTCTGATCGCAATTCTTTTATGGAAACCCACTTTTGAGGGGACTTAAATTGACTTCTTGTAGGCTGTTTGTAAAGGGTCCTAGCGGTATTTCAGATCATGGGTAACAACTGAGGCCCCTTAGTGGAACTTTTGGTACCAGTGAGGACTCTGGTATCTCTCTTGATCACGAGGTACTATTGAGACCCCTACTGGCAACTTTTTAAATTTTTCAGAGGCTTTCAAGGTTTATGAATTCCCCCACTGAATTCCACCACTGTACTAAAAAGTACTTCTCAACTACCACAGCTTCCTAACAGCCCCTCTTCGTAGAAAAAAAAATAGGTAAGTAAACTTTTACCAAAAAAAAAAAAAAAAAAACAATGAATTTTCCGGTTGCGCGCGGAAGTTCAGTTTCATAGGTGGCCGTGAATGTAAAACGTACGAAAATAGCAGCAGCAAACAAAGCAAAAGCAACAAAAATGAAAAAAAAAAATCCTACTTTCGGTTTGAAATTTATTGCTAGACGTAACTTTGGCGACATTGCGGCGCCTTTCTTCCCTTTTATATGGAAGGAAAAGCTACAAGCAATTCTTCAAATAATGTCGGTCGTCGATGGGTATGTATGACGGTGATGACGACAACCCCACTGTAGCATTATACTGCACTCCCACTATAAAATTCATATGCTTCTTCCTTGATCCTTCTTCTTCTTCTTCTCAGCGCAGAGGTGTTATGTTCTGTTATCATTCCACACACACAAACACATAACAAAGCTTTTCTCAATAACATACTGAATTTTATTTGTTGTTGCTATTGTTGTTGTTGTTATTGTTGATGCCACTTTACCGCCCCTTAAAAACATCATCTTGTCATTTTCTACACAATAAATTTTCACCATCAAGGGGGTTTTTATGTATGAACGTTCTATATGTTTGTATTTTATGTGAATAACAAAAAAAAACATTTTTTTTTGCACAGCTCGTAAATGTTTTTCGCGCAATTGAATTAAAAATAAAATCACAAAAAAATCTTGGGGGTTGAATACTATACTATTTTTTTGTGATTTTATTGCCTATGGATATTCTCAGTGAATTCATTAGATTGAAGTTAATTTTGCCACAAACGCAAAAACAAGGAATTTTCTTATATTGTCTTTGGATTCCTCGCTTGTTTACTAAAAAAATTCAATATGAACATTTTTAAGTTGGACATAAGAATGCGAATTTATTTGCTTTCAACACAAATCCGCGTATTCTAAATAGTTAGATGTGAGAAATATTCAAAGAAAAAGGTTTCAAGTTACAAGGAACTCAGTTTATTTTATTCAATAAAAATTCCATTAAAAATTTACTGAGAGTAGGTAGGTTAAAATATGTGTGTGTTATTTTTGTTTCTGTCTATGAAAATCCTTTTTTTTTTGCATTTTGTGATCAAGTTTTATATTCAATATTAAATACATACATTTTAGTCGAGATTGAACAAAGAACATTCAAAAGAGGCTCGGAATTGTGGTTCTAAAAAGGTTATAATTTTTTCGGATATCAATTTGTACAATCTTGACAATCTTGACAGTCATTGACTAGTCAAGCTTGAAGGTCACTGTGGTGTATGCGTAACATTTTTTTTTTATGAAAATTTTAATTACAACTTATTTCATTTTTGGACTTTAATCACACAAACATATTTGCTATAAAAAGAAATATAAAATTGGAGTAAGAACACAAAAGCAGCAAGAGGAGGGAAACGGTTGATGAAGAAGGACCAATAAATTATTTTTTTTTTCTTTTGTTTGAAACTTTTTTACTAAATATCTCAAAATAATTTAAAAAAAATTCTAAACAATATTCGTTTCCTCAAAGAAAAATGTACCATTCGGGTTCCTTATATAAAAAAAATAACCAAATGCGTTGTTATTTCTTAATAAAGTGTTCAATTTCTTATTAAATAACACGGTGTAACACTCAAAATATACGCGGGCGGAGACCTATCAGGTTTTGTAGAGCTAGTCGCACTGAATACGAAACGGTATTTCAAAATCCCCTAACACCCCCAAAATCTGGAGTTACGGGCAAAAAACGGTTTTTTGGACCTTCACCCATTGAAAAAATTCTAGCTTCGACAATTTTTTACCCATTTTCGATTTTTTTACAGTTTCTGATAGAAGATAAATATACCTTTTTAACAATGTATAAAACATGTAACTCGGTTAAACCACTTAGAATTTATAGGAAGTCAAAGTTCAAAAATTCAATTTTTTTTCTCATTTGCCCAACTTCGGCATCAATTTAAAGTATATGTTTTCAAAACAACATGCTATTTAAAAAATATATTCTAAAACTATATCTATTTCTCAATTGATCGATGTATTTTTTATGAAAATCACTTCAAAATTGGCTTAGAAAAAAAAATTTTTCGATTTCAACCCAGATACAGAAATTCGAACTTT
The DNA here is from genome assembly GCF_945859705.1 of Episyrphus balteatus. Taxonomy (NCBI): domain Eukaryota; kingdom Metazoa; phylum Arthropoda; class Insecta; order Diptera; family Syrphidae; genus Episyrphus; species Episyrphus balteatus. The sequence continues at coordinate 115,726,071 of NC_079136.1, forward strand.
TAGGTATAGAACAAAAATGTTGTTTCGGCACGTAGTAGGATAAGTTGGACGCCAGGATTTGATGAAAAGTTTTTGTAGAGGAGCTCAATACAAACATTTTTTTTCTTTAAGAGGGGGTCTATCTCCCCCCGTTTAGGTGGGAGGGGCATTTTTCTAAAAAAAAATTATCAAAATAAAAAAAAATTATTAAAAAACAACGGCAACACTTACAGTAATAAATTATACCATTTCCAAAAGGCAAAATTGTGCATTTGATTCTAATTTTTAAATCAATATAATATTACCAATAGTTTTTGAAATAATCGATTTCAAAGTTAAAAATAGGGGAAAAAAAATTTTTTAAACTCATTTTATACTGTTTTTGTCCAGACTGCGAATTTTAGTAAAAAAAATTACTCACACAAAAAACTGCCTCAATTGATTCCTTATCGAACCGTGAAAACTATATGTTTCTATGTCTTCTAGTTTTTGGGAAAATTGAAAAATTATTTTATCAGATTTTTCTTTTTTCAAAATATTTTTTGTTTTTATTTGTTTTTATTTTTCAATTTTCTCAAAAACTAGAAGACATAGAAACATATAGTTTTCACTGTTCGATAAGGAATTAACTGAGGCAGTTTTCTGTCTAAATAATTTATTTACTAAAATTCACAGTCTGGACAAAAATGGTATAAAATGAGTTTTCAAAAATTTTTTTTCCCCTATTTTTAACTTTGAAATCGATTATTTCAAAAACTATTGGTAATATTATATTGATTTAAAAATTAGAATCAAATGTACAATTTTGCCTTTTGGAAATGGTATAATTTATTACTGTAAGTGTTGCCGTTGTTTTTTAATAATTTTTTTTTATTTTGATAATTTTTTTTTAGAAAAATGCCCCTCCCACCTAAACGGGGGGAGATAGACCCCCTCTTAAAGAAAAAAAATGTTTGTATTGAGCTCCTCTACAAAAACTCTTCATCAAATCCTGGCGTCCAACTTATCCTACTACGTGCCGAAACAACATTTTTGTTCTATACCTAAAAGTTCGAATTTCTGTATCTGGGTTGAAATCGAAAAATTTTTTTTTCTAAGCCAATTTTGAAGTGATTTTCATAAAAAATACATCGATCAATTGAGAAATAGATATAGTTTTAGAATATATTTTTTAAATAGCATGTTGTTTTGAAAACATATACTTTAAATTGATGCCGAAGTTGGGCAAATGAGAAAAAAAATTGAATTTTTGAACTTTGACTTCCTATAAATTCTAAGTGGTTTAACCGAGTTACATGTTTTATACATTGTTAAAAAGGTATATTTATCTTCTATCAGAAACTGTAAAAAAATCGAAAATGGGTAAAAAATTGTCGAAGCTAGAATTTTTTCAATGGGTGAAGGTCCAAAAAACCGTTTTTTGCCCGTAACTCCAGATTTTGGGGGTGTTAGGGGATTTTGAAATACCGTTTCGTATTCAGTGCGACTAGCTCTACAAAACCTAATAGGTCTCCGCCCGCGTATATTTTAAAACCTCATTTTTGTAACACCGTGTAATCAATTAAATATATTTTTATCTTATATAGTATCTATCATAGTAATTAATGGTCTATTCAGTACCTTTATTAAAAAAATGCTCTTCTTTTTAGTAGTATGCAAAATCCAAAGAACAATATACTATTCAGGATCTAGGTCCTAATCTTTAAAAAAAAAAAATATCAGAAAACGTTCAATTAGTTCTTTAAGGTAACAAAAAAAATGTACTGTTTTTGTTAATTCAAACTATCTCAATCAGTACATTAATTAAAAAAAAAAACCGATACGGAAACAGATTTTCTTATTATTTTATATTTTCTCCTTTTAAATTACTCTATATTGTATCATTCAGTACATATATGTATATACATTTATACAAAGTACCTACGTTTCTTGTTAAAAAAAAATACTTCAAAATGTTTTTATCCTTAGTATTAAATGTTGTATTCAGTACATTTATTAAACAAAATTTGTTTCTTCTTCTTAATAATATCTTTAACAATGTAATTGAGCTTTTTAATCTAAAAAAAATATCCAATGTACGATGTAATGTACGATGCACCAATCAGTTCTTTTTAAAACTTTTACTATTTTTAGTTAATTCAAACTGTTCTTCTCAAAAATGTTCTATCAAAAATTTTTCCACTCAGTTATTAAATTCAACAACAAAGTTCCACAACCAAACTGTCTATGGTTTTGTTAATTCAAATTGTCTAAAACAGTACATCAATCAAAAAACTGATTTCCTGATTATTTTATTATTCTTTCTATAACTGATCTGTAATGTTCCATTCAGTACACAATTCGAACGTTAAATTTCTTAAGTACTCAAACAACATTATGTGCCTCAAAAAAAAAAAAAAAAAAATCATACAAAACATTATCTAAAACAGATGAAATATAGAACTTGAATTAATGAAAGAAGATTTTATTTCTTCTTTACAGAAGACCTTGGTAAAAAATTATCCATTCAGTACATTAAATCTCGAAAGTACTCAAACAATAGTACATAAACACATGAATTTAAAAACTTGAATTAATGAAAGAAATTTTTTCATTTATCTTTATAGTAGGCCCCAGTAAAAAATATTCCATTGAGTACACTTCACGTACTTTAATATTTTTATTCAATTGATATGTACCTAACGTACCACTTATGGACCTTTACACATAGTTAGATTTAATTTATCTTTACAGAAGGCCTCAGTAAAAAAAAAAACCTTAAATTTAGTACACTCCACGTGCATTAAATCTCAAAAGTACTCAAAACAACATTCTAAGCCTCAAAAAAGTTAAACAAGTCATTATCGAAAACAGATGAATTTCAGGACTAAGAAGAATTAATGGAAAACACACACAAATTTTGGTTTGCTAAAAATTGAAGCTTGCAAAATTTATTAACCAAACAATATCAATTCACAGCTCACTTAACCCAAAACCACGTTTGTAATTACTACCGGTTACTATTCAAGTTCTATCTTCCGCATCATGTTTACATGCACATATACATATTAGGCTAGAAATTATAGAGAATCCTTCCTTCCTTCCCTCTTGTCCCTTCTCCCGCCCATATCAATCCTTGTAGTCCTTTTTGTTTTCCTTTTTTTTTCATCTTGCTACTGTTGCTGCTGCCTTGTGCATCCCAAATAGGAATATGTAAATTTCATTTATGAAATTATTAATTCCCTACAAACGAGCAGGATGATTATTGCCAGTATCAACTACGACGTTGCCGTAACTGGTATCTGTTACATAGAGAAGAGAGCTTTCTCTATCGTCCAGCTATGTTGTGTGGGTATAGACGTAAGTTTATATATGATAAAACCCAATCCACCTGACACATGCAGACTTCCAACGAAATGTTATTTTATTCTATTTTATGGCAAACATACCGACAATATTTGGGAGAGAAGAGGCTCTGGGAATCACTCAATCGATGCAGAAGTAATGTTACTGTGGATGGAAAGGAGGATTTGTATGTGCAGGTATATTTTCGTTCAGCTGCTTTCGGGGGTTATAAACGATTTCTCAAAATGCCTGCTTCAATTAACGACTTGCCTACCTTTTGCAATAACATAACATGGTTATGTGTATAGGGACGATGACGATGAGGACTATACCGACGATGCGATGATGTTGATAGTGACTTGGGTAGTGGAAAGTGATTTTTTATTTTTTTTTTCATTCGTTTGGGTTTTTTTTTTCTTCCTTTTGTTTTGGTTAAGGCTAGGCAAAATGTTTACTTTGCATTTCATTGAGCATCATAGTCCTTGGTCCGGTTGGACACACACAGAGAGCCACACTGCATCACCTTTACCATATTTTCATTTATTGAATAGGTTAGTGTGTGTGTGTGTGTATAGAAAGAGGCTTCAGATTGCTGGGAAATTGACCAAAATCCCTTCACTAATTTATCTTTAAATCAAACATGAAGACTGCTTTGTTCATGTTTTGGAAATCAAAAACAAAGTTCCAATCCTTTCTCTCTCCAACATAGAGGGAGAAGAGAGAGAGAAATTTTTTTTTAAATTTCAAAGTGAATTCACTCTGTTTTTAGAGTTCAAATAGCTTGTGCATGTCTACATTTAGTGTAGGTGTAAGCAAAATTGGGGTTTATTTCTAGTTTTGTGTTTTCATTTATGAAAATTTTGAGAATTTTCAATATTTCTGTTATTAGCAGCTGAAAATACAGAACAAAAATATTCAATTTGTTCATAGTAATAGAAAATTGAATTTTGAATATTGCTTCGGATTTTGGTATTTAAATTCTTGGTACCTATACATAAAGTTGTTTTAGAAGTGATAGATAGATGGTAGAAAAATGTGTCCTTTAAAAAATATTCCCTGACATCTTAAGATTAAATTGCAGCATTGCAAGGTGTTGTAATATGATTCTTTTATGCCCTGAATGGAATTTTATAAAATTTCTGAAATAACTGTTGGAAGCTTTTTCGAGTTTCATTCCAAAGTCGATAACTTTTGAACAAAATCTCGAAATATTTTTTGAATGGATGATATGAGTTCATAATCAAAAAGCCTATATGGGTCAAAATCATGGAGGTGGGAAATTTCGATGACCGAATTCTTAAAAAATCAACTTTGTTTTATGATAAAAATTTCATGCTCAAATGTTCACTTTAGCCATAATTTGTCGGTTCATGAACGGGCAGAGCACAAAAATGTATAATATCTATTTTTCAATTTTCCGCAAAACCGCAAAAATTAGTAGGTACTAGAATAAATTTCCACGAAATTGTGGTGATTAGTGATGGGAACTATAGAATAATTTGAACTATCGATAGTTTGTATAACTGAATGATTTGAACTGTCGAATAGTTCATTCATTTATTCATTCGAATAAAAAATATCGAATAAAACTATCGAATAAAAACTATCGAATAAACTATATCGAATACAAACTGTCGAATAAACTATAGAACAAAAACTATCGAATAAAAAAAACTATTCGAATGAAAAAACTATAGTATAAAAAAAAACTATTTGAATGAAAAAACTATCGTATCAAAAAAACTATCGAATAAAAAAACTATCGAAGGAAAAAACTATTCGAATGAAAATAGTAACTAAATGAATGAATGATTTAAAACTATCGAATGAATGAATATTTTACAACTATCGATAGTTAGACTAGACTTTAGATAAGGTCTAGGAATAGTATCAATGTGAATGATAGTTATTATATTACGATAGTAAGTCTTAACCCTCTACCGCATACCAACCCATATATGGTTTATCGATTTCATATCGATTTATTTCCGTTATATTGCACCAAATGTCAAAAAGAAAAAACTTTAATAAAACTACGTCTATTTTTTTATAATAAATTGGTTTTTATTATCAGTAAGAGAGTCGTGATTCTGAAATAAACTCATTGTTTCAAGAGCATGTGTAAAGTGCAAATCAGTGAATAAAAGTGTGTACTTTTCCGGTGTTTTTTCATAATAAACAAGTAAGTTGCATCCAATTAAACATAAGTTTCGTATGTACCTATTCATTATACTTTTATATGTTTACGAAGTTTGTTTTTTGTTTTTATAATAATTTTTGTCTTTTTTTGGCATTTTTTCCAAAACACCATATATGGGTTATCATGCGTTGGCGACATAGATACATTACTGATTTTTGTACGATTTTCATTTTTTTTGTAAAATGAATTCGAAGACTTTGTGTGTAAATGCTATAACTCGTGATGGCTTTCGAAGTGATGATGATCTAGCTTCAGATTCTGGCTCTTTTTAACATCAAACAAGCAATCTCCGAGCACTTATATGCAAATCTTGATAACCTACAATGTCACGAAAAAGAAGACGACCTTCAACTTTGGCAGGTGATCAAAGCAGAGATGGAACAAAACAAAGGGGAGGGGGTTATACAAGTCACGGAAGTCCATCCCCATCTTATCCCGAAACTTCAATTCACTCACAACAACCAAGGGCAAAAGTCGTTGAATTCAGTGCCAACTGGAAACATCGACCATATCCCTGAATGGCAAAAAAAAGGCAATATGTCAAATTTGCGGACTGAAGACGTACACAATGTGTAGAAAATGGAATGTGTTCTTCTGCTACAATGATAAAAGAAAGAGTTTGAATAAATTCCATGAATAAGAAAAGTCCATTGTAATAAAACCATACTTTACAAAACATACCTTGAATGCATACTAAACCATATATGGGTTATTATTTTTTTGCTGGAAATCACCTTGCTGCATACTAACCCATATGTGGTTTATGTTTCCAAAAATTTATATATATGTAAAAAAATACAAATTTTTATGTAATACCTTTTTTCAACCCCTAATAAAGCTAAAAAATTGTAAAAAAAATTTTATACCACTTCGATCATAATTCATGCAGTAGAGGGTTAAATAAATCAAAAATAACTTTATTTCTTGAGCAGAGACCGATTTGAAAAAAAAAAAAATGCTTTTATGCACGTCCGAAATACTTAGGCGATAAGTAATATTTTCTTTTGTTTTTTTTGTAACTTATTTGATAAACGTGTATATTACAGATATACTTAGATAAGATACTGAGAAAAAACACCTAAAAAATGCAAAATTATGAGTGTAAGACTACTTATTCAGATTCTAAGAGCGTTCCCGGAAATGACGTTTTGACCTTAATTTATTTTTATTTTTTATGTCACAAAGTGAAACGTAATATTTTTGAGATTATATTGTAGTGGCCTCGATTTTTGATCACAATATCACCAAAAAATTAAAATTTCAATCTAACTATACCTTCAAAACAAGCGTTCCCGGAATGACGGTAAATTGATGTAAGGTACTTAAAAATTAAACTAAAACTGGCTTCTTACATACATTTTATATATTTATCGATAAAAATAGGTGTGGAATGATAAATCTATATAAAATCAACCTTAAAAACTGCTTGCAGCACCATTTCTACGTTAGATAATTAAAATATTGATACTTTAAGGAATGTGAGTTTTATGCGTAATTTTTCTTCTGACAACTTTTATTAATGTATAAAAAATAACAAAACTTAATTTTTTTGTAAGAGATGTACCAATTTATAAAGAGTATTGTGTATATGTAGTATTAAGAAAAGAAATACTTAAAAATAATTGACTTTAATGTGTTTTTAAGTCATTTGAATATGAGTTTTTGAGTTATGGACATGTCCGGGAACGCTTTTTTTGGGTATATTAGATGTAAAAAAAAGAAACAAATATATTCGTAGATGCGTGCCTACTATATTAATTGGAAATGAGAAAAGATTTAAAATAAATGTTATTTTGATAAAAAAAATAAAATGCACTACTGGGTCGCACGTACTTGCTCTTGTAGTTCACAGTATCTTTATCTTAAATATATTTTGAGAATTTAAGATTTTGTTTAGTGTCGAGAAAAAAAAATCAAAAAAAATCGAAAGTTTAAAAATTAAATTAAAATTTTTTTTTTTCAAAAATGTTTTTAAAAATATTTTTTTTTATATTTTATGCTTCAAAATGATGTCTGAAAATTTTTAATAAAATTGACTTATGCTGTGATGAAACTTATGAACTTAAAAAATATGTCAATTTTTGAAAAACGGCAACGCCATATTTCCGTTCTCCGCATTTTTTGAGAAAAACTAAAAACGCAATTTTGTTAGAATCAAAAAGTCTATTACGTATACCAAATTTGCTCAAAATCGTTAAAGCCGTTTTCGAAAAAGTTGCAATACCTCGAAAACGTTATATGGGAGATATGCGTTAAAAAAGCGATATTACAAAAATAAAAAAACGGGTCTAGGGAATAGCGTAAAAATCATCTGTACCAAGTTTCAAGCAAATCCATCCATCCGTTTAGGCCCTAGCTCGATGTACAGATGGACGCACAGCCGCACACACGCACAGACCGACGGACGGCATGACGAAAACCACTTTTTTGATATTCTCCATCATCGTAATGTTGGTTTTGATTAAAACCTCAATTTTTTTTTCTACACGAAACCAATACTTGCCCTATAGAGCAAGTAAAAATGAATGCACATCAAATTTTCCACCTCCATGATTTTGACCCCTATGTATTCTTGCAAAAAAATTACAAATCCAGTTTGTAGATTTTCGAAAAAAAATCCAAGGGGTACCCCTGCCTAAAAATTTTTTTTTAAATTTTCCTCAAAATCCATTGAGTGAGACATCAAAACAAAGATCTTTTTGAGCTCTATTTATAACTGAAAAAAGATAATTCCAATCAAACATATTTTTTTCTTTCGTTTTCTAACATTCCGAAGCCGATATCTTTTGACCCAGTTCTCGAAACAAGTTTTGGTTTGCAGATATGAGTTCATAGTGAACAAACTATCCATTTATGTAAAAATAATATATCTATTTATTTATTTATTTTTTTTTTTTTTTATTTTCTCTGGCAGCTCTTGTTTCGCCCTAACTAACTGTTTCGCCCTATTTCGGACTCGAGAAATCCATTGGCATCATTAGTTTTTCGATTTATCGGTACGACTTCGAACAAAATTATTTTTGAAAGTTTTTCAATTATTTTGAGATTTTTCCACTGTTTTTAGTCATTTTTCAATAAAAAACAATGTTTATATTGCTAATAATTCTGCTCAAACGTTCATTGCTACCAGTAGAAAGAAATTGTAAACAATGTTGAACAATTTATTTGAAAGTTTAGTGATTTTTTTTTTGAAATTTTTTTAAAAAAATCGAAATTTTTTACATTGTTTATCGTTTTTTTCGCTGTTTTTGTTCTCTTTTGCACAAATACATAAACACTATGGTAGATATCGATAGTTTCCATTGTCGATTGTATCGATAGTTTTAAGAAAAAACTATCGATAATGTCAGTAACCTTGTGGTAAAATAATTTGGAAGTATTGAAACTATCGATAGTTTTCTGAAGTATCGATATACTCGATATTTTTTTTGCTATCGATACTATCGATAGTATGTTGAAGTTTAACCAACACTAAATTACCAGTTAAATTAATTTTTAATCGAAAACATGCAATGTATTTGTGCAAAAGAGAACAAAAACAGCGAAAAAACGATAAACAATGTAAAAAATTTCGATTTTTTTTAATTTTTTTCAAAAAAAAATCACTAAACTTTCAAATAAATTGTTCAACATTGTTTACAATGTCTTTCTACTGGTAGCAAACAACGTTTGAGCAGAATTATTAGCAATATAAACATTGTTTTTGATTGAAAAATGACTAAAAACAGTGAAAAAATCTCAAAATAATTGAAAAAACTTTCAAAAAAAATTTTGTTCGAAGTCGTACCGATAAATCGAAAAACTAATGATGCCAATGGATTTATCGAGTCCGAAATAGGGCGAAACAGTTATTCGCGCGCCTGTCAAGAATTTCGACTTGCACAGTGAATTAGCAGAAAAATATCAACAAAATAAAAAAAATAACTCTCAGTTCGATTTGCAAAAAGTCCTTCGTGATAATATTTTTTAATTGTTTCAAATAAAAAAATGTTTCTTAAATAAAAAATAAAATAATACTTTTTTTATTGTTATTGGGCTATACTATTTGGGATATTTTTTCGGCTCCAATTTCCGGCTACAAATATACCTAATAATAAATAAATAATAATAAAACAACAAAAAATAATCCAAAAATTATGTAACTTCAGAGTTTTCAATAAAAAAAAAGAACCAGTGACCTTCTTTCTAAATTACGCTGTTTGAATAAGGACACCCTTGGTCGACTCTTGAATTTTTTTTCAAAATTAATCTTAGACCACATATCGGCAGCAAATTTAAGTTTATTTATGCAAAGTAAATAAAAAAATAAAAATAGCGAATATTGGCGGAGTTTTCACTTTATTGAATTTAGTTTTGAATTTTTAGGTCCACAAAAGGCTAAGCTCGTATCTGTAACTTTTTAAAGAGCTCCTCTAAAAGTCTTACACACATAATTAACTACCACAAGTCTTAACTTTTTAATATGTCACACTCAGTCAATATCAAAAATTAACACAGTTGATAATAATTGTCATTCAAATAATTTGCGTAGGTAATTAGTTTGTGGTATGGGTTGGAATAAGCCAAGCATCCACAGAGTCCCTTTTAACATTCTGACACCACAATTTGTCTGATGATTCCTTTTGCAAACAAAACAATATAGATGACTACTATACTATGCATTCAACATCTGTGTGTTTATGTGTGTGTGTTTGTGTGTTAACCAAAAACACGAAACCCCATTACCATCGGAATTATTCAAACAATAAAAGCCCTACAACTAAATGCTGGTTAAAACATTGATTTAAACAATCAATTAAATGAGATTGTTATAGGCCTCTCGGGAGAGAGAGTGTCGGAATGGACGTTAAATGGTAGGAAAGGTAGGTACTTTCTACCTTCCCCCCATTTTGCTCCTTCTTCTTTTCACTCCTCTTCCTGGTCTTTGGTATGGCTTGGGATATGTGTATGTATAAATGTGATGGGAGTTGAAACGTTTTTTGGCCTTCCACAACCCATCAACGGTTCATCACCTTTACAGTAGACGAACAGACCATAACATCGACCACAAAACTTTACCACCAAGGCAACGTAACGTAACGGTTTTGTATAGAATTGTAGTCGTCCTGTGTCCTTTTGGTGTTGTTGTGTTGTATTTTTTTCTGTTGTTGCTTTTGTTTTTGGTTTTTGGTTTTTGTTATTGAGTTCATGTCCGGAGGTTTGTGTTTGCGGCCATGCTGTAGGTTTTTGCTGTTGGTGTGGTAGTTCTGAGGCTATATGACTATTGTTACGTAGGTATAGGCCGATTGTTATAATTTTTATTGTTATGATAATTGCGTTGGTCTTTTGTGTGATGCTGTTTTCACCATCATTGATGATGATGATTGTATGACACAGCGGTCGTAGGCAATCTGAATAATGGTTGCCAACGGAGTTTTTTTTTTTTTTTGACACCGTCGAGTGTTTGGAGGCTCTATGTTTGAATACCAGACCTACCACAAAATAAGCTGGGTGTCGACGGACAGTCAAACATCTAAGAGCCAAATTTCGATCAACAACTTAGAACTTGACTCCATTTTTTGAAAAAAAAAAAAAAATTGTGAAAGGGTGTTTTTTGTATGGGTTTATTTAAATGTGAGAATGGTATCACAACAGCTAATATAAATTTTATTAAATTTTTAAACTTTTTGAAAGAATTTTGTTTGCTATAAATAAGAATTAAAAATCTACAGAGTCTACAAAATTATCTTTAGTGAAAGGGTGTTTTTTTTATAAATGATGAAATTCGGAATAGCACCACGAAAACTGGAAAAAAAAATGCTACCCCAATGAAAATTTATAGAAATGTTTTATTTATAACCAAGAAACCAAGAATCTAAGTAATCTATAAAAATATTTTGCGTGAAAGGGTGTTTTTTTTTTTTTGGGAAATAAAAAAAATCCGCGGTAAGTAAGATAAAATCAATGGTATAAAAGGTTCTCTGACCAAATGTATTAAAAATGTTGTCTTTTCCATGGGAATTACGAATTAAATAAGTCTATAATTTTTTTTGAAGTGAAAACTTCTTTAGTATCGTAGTGATTTGAAACAAGATGAAACGAAAACGCGACACGACTTCAACTTGTTATAACTTTTTTGTTTTAATAGATAGATGAATGAAATTTGTACTGTAGATAGGTAATTAAATAAACTATGAAATTACAAAATTTCAATTAATTTCATATTCAAAATTCTGAGATAACGGTAAAAAGATGATCTTTTCCAACACACGTTATATCTTCTGATCTAGTGCACGTACAAATTTGATTTAACTTTAATACGCATGCTGATAACATAAGCTTTTATTTGATATATCACAATTAACTGTACGAGCTCTACAAGTTACACAATCTTAAATTGAAAAAAATTTAAAAATACTTCAAAACACCTGTGGCGATCTGTTGGCGATGACCAGCTACCAGTGTAGGAAGTACCGTAATCTCAGTCTGGAAATTCGACATGGTTAACTTTAAAAAATTCTAACTTCTCTTGTAGACATCTTTGAAATAAGATTTATACATCATTATACAAGGTGAAACAATAAGCTTTCACATGGTATAAAATTTTTATAGGTTGTCAAACAAAAAAATTGATTTAATAGCATGAGAACATAAAAATAAATGTTTTTTTTTGCTTTTTGGATTAAATTTCATCGAGTTCAAAAAATTCTAGCTCTTTTTGTAGATGTCTCATAGACTTGATCGATATATATATTTTGAGCTAAGACAATAAGCTTTCAGATGATATAAAATGTATATAGGTTGTCATATAAAAAACATGGATTTGAAGGTGATAGAATAAAAATAGGTAGATTTTTTTTTTTTTTTTGCAAGAAAAATGATTTTTTAAGGTTTCACTTCTATAACGTGTGAATTGCACACATGTTTTTTTTTTTCATGCGAAAAGGGAGTTTTTTTTTGTGTAGAAAAAAATGTAGGTATATTTTAAAAACTATGTAGGTAATAACACGGGTCGGCAAAAATAAAAAAAAGTCGTGAGCAAGAACTTTGTAAGGTGATTTTAATTGAAAAGTGATTTTAATTTAGTGTGCTGAATTCAAAACTGTTTACAGTTTTATTTTATCGCGTCTAGTTTTTGAGCTATACTCATCTCTATTTTCACTATTAAGTCTCAAAACTAATTTTCAATGGAGTTTTTTTTTTAGTTTATTTTACATTTTCCCTTAAAATGTTGCTTTTTGAAATCCAAATCAGAAGTAGCAAACTGGAATTTGGATAAAAAAAAAACCATTCATTACACTGGTCAACAAAATTTAATTTTTGTTTTGGTGCCGAGACTTAGATATATTTTTGTAAAGGTTTTTGGTGTGCTGAACTCGAATCTGAAGTCAGAAATTTGCCACCAGCTTTCGTTTTTGAAATATTACCGTTCGAATGTTCAAAAAAATTGTTTTTTGAATCATTTTGAATGTAACAAGATTTTTCCCACAAGAACCAAAATATACTTTTCTGGAGGTTTTTGGTGTGTTGAACTCGAATCTGAAGTCAAAAATATCCTATCAGCTCCCGTTTTGGAAATATTACCGTTAGAAAATGTAAAAAATTTACTGCCCGAGATATTTTGAAATAAAAAATAGTGTTTTTATCAAAAAGGAGATGACAACGTGATATCTGTTTGATACATTAGAATAAGCCAAAAAACTGACGATATCTCGAACAATAAAAAAGATATCGAAAAGATCTTGAAAGAAGGAAAATATTCCTTATAGAAACCGTTATAATTTATATTAAAAAAAAATTTCTTCACATAAAGCATAACCTCAAAAGTAGTTTTTTTTACATCTTCTAACGGTAATATTTCAAAAACGGGAGCTGATAGGATATTTCTGACTTCAGATTCGAATTCAGTACACCGAAAACCTACAAAAAAGTATATCAAAGTCTCGGCACCAAGAACCTTGTAGACATGTGTTATGATACATATGTTATGTAGGTACTAAGATTTTGAGATACCATACATTTCTTTTTGCAATATCTTTGAGAAAAAAATTAATTTTGAAAAATATGTTAGTATAATTATATTAGGACGATCAAATATTGCGTTTTGAAATTGTATAAGAAGATTTGCAAAAAAATATTTTACGGTGCTATAATTTGACATCTAATATACCCAAAAAAACGCGTTTTTGACCTGTTAATATTCAAGTATTTTTAAACGTGACGTGCCAGTGAAATTTTGGCTTCGGATTCAGACTCAGCATAAAAAAATCCTTTAGAAAAGTATGGTTTGGTTCTAGCTCTATTTTCGTTGCCGATCAGTGTAATAGTGGTATCCTATTTAAATTCAGCAATTATGTTACTTTTGAAATTGGAAACAACAATCTAAAGTGTAATGGGTGTTTTTTTTTGAGTGAAAATAAAATTGATGGGCCACCCTAATGAAATCTGGTAAAAACGTTGCATTAGGGATATAGAAAACAAGAATATATAGAGTTTTCATAAAAAAATTTAGATGAAAAGGTGTTTTTTTTTCGATTAGACAGAAAAATCCAATATACTCAAGTTCTAAAACGTTATAGACGAATCATTGGCTTTTTGGGACCAATTGCAGATTTGACTGTCTCTTCGAAAAAAAAACACCCTTCCATCCAATTTTTTGTATAGCCTTTTTTATTATTGGTTCTTATCCCAAAGGCAAACCTTTTGCCAAAATTTCATAACGTCACAATTTGTTTTTTAATTATTATTTTACATGTAGGTACTATTTAGCTTTAGGTACTCAAATTGCTTTATTTAATAGCATAACGGAATTTAAACCCACTAATTTCACAATGTAGCAACCATATAACTTTTCCTCCAAGTCTAAATGAAGTGGAATATAATTAATTGCTTATTCTTACTTCATACATCTGATATCAACGTCATATGGTTTTGTTTTTAACCAAAAAAAAAAATAATAACAAACAAAAATTTCTTAACTTTCTTCCAAGAACTCAAGAAATGCATTGCTGCGGCGGCGGCGGCGGGTGTAAATATGGTATGTCCACTTTCTTACACATTACACAAATTTCCAATTGATTAATTTGTTGTTCTGGCATCAATTAATAATAATTTTATTACTGGATAATGATGATGATGAAGACAAAGACAACACAGAGAAAATATGTGAGAAAGAGGGTCTTAATGATAATCGATCAATCTCAAAGTCAACATTATGGTAATATGAGTCCCTAGAGAGAGAGAGAGAGATAAAATATGGGTGGCTTGATTGAATGTTTACTTTTGTGGCAAAAAGCATCAACACAAAACCATAGCAACGAAGGACTCACATCATAACCATGTTGTACCAAAGTAAATTCAGACACAAACAAACACACACAAACACAAGCACACAAAATGTACCAACTCTTAACCACGACTGAGTAACTATGTCGCATATTGGTCTATCAGATTGGGTAAGGGTATATAACACACGAGTAATGGCCAGTAGTGAGTGGTGATGATGCCACCACACCAAATCAAACTTTACAGAATTTATGTATATGTAAACGTAGAGATGTTCAATGTTCTATGGGTATAGGTATGAATTTTCCTATGGGATATATTGGTTCTGGCTGGTGGCCCAGTTATATTCCGTCTACAACATGAAATTCCATCACTACTGCATCCATTTTATGTTGATCTATTTGATATCCTTCGACGATGAATGCTACTCCAGTTTTTCAATTCTTTGCCAGGATAAACTGTGTTGGGGGCTTGAAATTGATGAGTGATTTTTATGTTTGCGCCTTCATATCAAGTAAGTAACATTGCCACCTGTTGCGGATTGGGCGTTGTTGGTGATATATTGAGGAGTTGGCACTGTGAAATATATGAAGGATGATGCTAATGGAAAAAATAAACACACTCTCTCTGTTTCGTGTCGTTGGGAGATCAATCAAATAAACAGTACCTAGATGAGGATTTTTATAGTGCCTTTAGCTAGTCCTTATAGGAATGAAGCTGGTTTGTTTTTTTCATGGTTGTTAAATGCTTTAAGGAGTTATGTAAGGAGTTTTTGTTTAAGGACTAAGAAAGGTCGTTAAAATTTTGCCAACCTGAGTCTGTATTCATTGAATGTTAGTTAGATCGTTACCTATTTTTTGACGGTGAATGTTGTTGTTAAATAAAATTAACACCCTCCCATGGCTTAGTATTATCAATGTTCAAGTAAAAATCCTGAAACTTTTTAACTTCCTTCCAAAAAAAATAAAATGCACGACTGGGTCGCACGAACTTGCTCTTAGAGTTCAAGTTGCTTAAATATTTAAGACTTTTTATATATAAACTTGGGAAATGTAGGTATATAAAAAAAAAAAAAAAAAAATTCATTTTTCAAAAAAATAAAACAATATCTGAAATCAAATCGCCATACAAAACAAGTATGCAATTTTATTTGATATATTAAGGTGCATTTTTAGAAAAAAAATTTTCAAAATCGTTAGAGCCGTTTTTTAAAAAACTAATTTTTTATAAATAATTTTTTGAAAAAAAAGTTTAAAAATAAAACTGGTATGCCATTTTGAAGAAATAACTAATCAACATCTAAAAACAAAATTTCAAAAAAATTCAATGTCCCGTTTTCGAAAATTTGATTTTTCAAAAAAAAATTTCAATTTTTTTTTTTAAATCCAAAAATTATTTTTTTCAAAATTTTATTTTTGGCTTATATTAAAATTGTATAAATGCTTTTGTATAAAAAATTTCGTTGAAATACAATAAGTAGTTTTGCAGAAAATCCGATTTGAAAAAAGCGGTCCTATGGCAGGTACCGTTAATAATGATTTTCAAAAAAAAATTTTTTTCTTCAAAAGATAGATCTTGTTTGAAAACTAACATTTGAATTTTTTTAACAAAATCGTTGGAGCCGTTTTCATGAAATTAAACTTTTCCGAAATTTTTGTATGACAGGTAGCGTTATTTTTGGTCCAAAAAAATTAATTCCAAAAACCCCTCTGGAGAGTCTCCAAAAACTGCTACATAGCAAGTTTGAAGTCAATCGGTCCATCCGTTTAGGCTCTAGTTCCTTATACAGACAGACAGACAGACAGACTGACAGACTGACAGACAGATGGACAGACGGGCTTCCGGGACCCACTTTTTTCGCATTGTTTATCATCTTAATGTCATGGAAAAATGTTATCTCAACTTTTTTTTTTGTACGAATGCATAACTTGATATATAGTACCTATATCGCAAGTAAAAATGGTTCAAGAGTAACAAAGACAAAAATTGACCAAAAATTACTACAAAAAGGAAATTTTTTTGTAAGAGTTTTTAATATATTTTTTTATCAGAATACCATCCTCAAAATAATGTACTACATATAAAAAAAATACACACTCAAACAAACGGGAAAAAAGATTCTAAAAATTGTTTAAGAAAATAAGAAATAAGAAAAAAAAAAAAACAGTTTGTATAATGAGGTACTTGTGTCGTCCATTGAAAAAATCCTTTTCAGAAACTTTTCGTTCAGTATTCGTGTTGTCGTCTTTCATAATTTTTTCGTTTTTTTTTATTTTTTATTTGATTCTTGAAGTAGTATGAATACACGGAGAAAAATAAACCGTCAAAAGGTTGTTTTTAGTATTTTTTGTGTGTCTTAAGTTAGGTGCCATTTAAATTAATCCATACTTACCAGTGGCGCACGTTGAGTTGCGGGGGCGGCCCCGGGGCAAGACTAAATTTTGGGGCCCATTTGATATTTGGGTCAAATTTGATATAGAAAATAAGAACAAATAAAAAAGTACGTAAACGCCCTACTCTTTTTTTTTTGTTGGTCCCTGATCAATCATTCGTTGGTCGCTAACATTATTCCAGTAATATTTTTTGGAGTTCTAAGATAATAGGAATATAATTTTTCTTTAAAAAAGCTATTTATTTGTTTGGGGCCCCTGAGGCAATATTTTTTTTGAGATAAAATAAATATGTAGCTGGCCCCCGATTCATTATGCATTACACTGAAGAATATAATTTGTCTCTCTTGTGTTCAAAGTGATTCATGTAAAACATCTTATCTTTTTGCTTCGTTATACACATGTATAAAAAGTTTCCTTCTCTGCATTGTCTCCATTCGGGGCCCTAAGGCGTGTTGGGGGCCCCGGGGCACTTTCCCGCTCGCCCCAATAGTGTGTACGCCCCTTCTTTACTTTACTTTTTTTTAGGCTGACAAGCAGCGCTTTAAGGCGGGGCTTAAATTTATTGCAAATTTGTCCCAACGTGAGCCTCGTTTCTATTAACACCCCTAATTAAAAAAAAACATATTTTTTTTAAACTGGCGCCCAACGTGAGGCTATATAACTTTACAATCCTATTATTATTTTTATTATTTTTCAATTTTATAACAAAATTAGTCCAATAGCATTTGTGTATTCAAAGTTAAATTTACCAAATTCATTTGTTCAAATGATGACAAGATGGCGCCCGATGTGAAACTAAAGATTATTCCAAATTTCAATGAGTAAATAAAGCTTGTATTAAACATAACCAAAAAAAAAAAAATTATTTTCATGAAACATACAATTTATGAATTGGTGCCCAACGAGGGGAATGTGGTGCGATTTTTAAAAATAACAAACATTGTAGTTTTAGCAAAGAGTGAATTTTTTTTGTTCAAAAAGGACAACAACTTTCTCAATTTCATGACCATACAAAAAATTTTCATACGTTTGTTTATCACAAATAAAATCCATAAGATTTAACAATCCTTAGGTTAAACAACTATTGAATTCTCAACGTGATTTTAAAATTTGCTTATATTGTTATTTTCAATTGCATAATAAAGTCCTAAATGGAAAATTTTTAAATTTTGAAACTGTCGTCCGATATAAAATTTCATAAGGTTCCATTGACTTGCTTTTTTAATAGGATGTATTGAAATTGAAAGAAACTTAAAGAAATCCATAAATATTAAGATTAAAAACATGTTAATGAAGCTTTGAAGAGTTCCATTCTGTTTCCATTCCATATGAATAGTATGTCGTTATTAATATTTTTCGAGCTTACAAATTTACAAATTCCGACCAATTATAATTATCTTTTGTTTTTGTTTGAAATTATTAGCCAAAGTCAAAGAGAAATATTATAAAGACAAGAAAATATAAAGAAAGTTGCATATTGGGGGCCATTCAAGAAGTGGTTATTTAAATGGCTCCATATTCTTTTGTTTTCACTCGCGTTGGGTGCAAATGTTTAAAGTTTTCAGTGAAAAATTTAGTATTTAAGTTTAAATATTGTGTTAAATTAATTTAGTAAATGACACCCAACGTTCATGAAAATATAATATATTTTAAAAGTCAAACCAGGACAAAAGAATACTTTGCCTAAGAAGTAAAAATTTAAGAAAAGAAAGATTAAATATTAACAATACTAATAAATCCCACATTGGGCGCCATTTAAAAAAGAAAAAAAAAAATAATAATTATGTTTTTTAAAGTATGAAGATCATCGCTGATTATAAACTCGCGTCCAAAATTAAAC
Organism: Episyrphus balteatus; assembly: GCF_945859705.1. NCBI lineage: Eukaryota > Metazoa > Arthropoda > Insecta > Diptera > Syrphidae > Episyrphus > Episyrphus balteatus. The sequence goes on from NC_079136.1 coordinate 115,745,071, forward strand.
TCGAATTCCAAATTCAATTTATATAGAGCTATGATTATAAGTTAAGTATTTAACGTCAATTTATTAACAATATTTTTTCTTTCAGTGTAAATACATAATTCGCATAAAATACGTAATATACATGAAAATGTTAACTTCAACACCCTCTAGGTCTTGACTTTCACTCTGTCCTCTCTCTCTCTCTTTGGTGTTGTGTATATATGTAACTACATTTTTTCGGTTGGTGTGCAGTGCAGGCAGCTTATGGTGTTGAGTGAAGAAATATTGTATGCAATAGTATAGCTATGTTATTTTTTTTTTTTTTTTTTTTTGCCACTTTTAACAGAGAACGAGGATGAAGGCAAAAGATATGCGGACAACCAACTCACCGCAAGCCACTCAACCTTAAGTGTTGGTTTATTTAGTAGTATTACGGCAAATCCCTTTATACTTTACTTTCATATTTTATTTTTTTCTTACACTTTTTTTGTATTTAATTTTTTTCCTTTTCAAGGATTCATCCACTGGCATTAGATTTTTTTTGTTTTTTTTTTTTTTTTTTTGCTGTGACTTTAATTTTCATGGTTTTGGCCATGTCGATTGACACCAAAAATTTTTTCTACTTTCTCTTGGTTTACATTTTTTTTATATACGTGCTCAACAGAAGAACTTTGAACAGGGTGTTATAATATTATTTTTATTTATTATTTAATCATTGTCACGAAATAAAATTTTAACACTACAAATTGACACCAAAATATAAAGAAATGAAAATTTCGTCAATCCATGTCCTCATTACACTAGCTTGATTTAGGATCACATACGAAATTCTCTCCAAAAACTAAGATCTTGCTCAATCTGCATACTTGGCTTTGATATTAAAAGAACAAATAGTTTTATTTTAAATCAATTATTTTCGTGTAAAAAAAATCTAGGCATTTGTATTTTTATTGAATTTAAATAGACAAAAATTCTAAATTAAGTCACCCTGTATCCGAATGAAAAATCATTCTTGAATTCGGAGAAATATTTTTTTTTTTAGGATAGAAGATACAATATCTAAGTGCTTGTTAGCTATGCATTCCTTCAACTGAGTTTTCTATATTTCAAATTTTTTTCTCTTTCCAACAAAAATCTAGAACTAACAAAATAAAAAGTACAAACACAAGTTTTTGTTGATAAGAAAAAAAAAAAAAACAGAAGTAAAGGTTTTCAGAAACCTGAAGTTTTATTTATTCGAATTTATAGTGGAGAATCACTTTTGAGTGAGATAACTTATTATACTCGCGTACTTCAAAATAGCTCTCACATCGTAACTTGTTAATTTTTGTTACTTTTTTTGCATCTTATTTTAGCTCTGTTGGTGTTTTTACATATTTGGAAGAAGGACGATTAATTTAAGTGATTATATAAAAAGAACAAAGTTGGAAAATACTGTGAATTGATATTTACTTTAAAATGACACCGTAATTGGTAGAGTTTCCAAAGGTTGTTTGGAAACTTATAGGAAAAGATTTGTTCAAAAGTAGTTGAATGAAGTTTGGGAGACTAAGAAAACATTTTTTACCGAAATCAATTATTATAAAAAAAAAAATCAATTATTATGAAATCTTAAAACAACTCTCCAATACCTTCCATTTTCCACTAAGAACTTAATTTTTTGTGCAAGTTTCAATAAACCTACACAACAGATTTCACTAAAATGTAAAACAAAAAAACCCTCCACATTTTTTGTTTATTAATTTAGCTACTTTTCTAGCACAGTTAATTTTTTAGTATAAAAACCGATTGTTACAAATTTTTATAATAACTCTCCACCACCGTTTTCCACTAAGAATTAATTTTAACAAATTTTTAGTATATTTTCTAATTTTTTGGTGCATACTTATTTCCCTATCAATAACAGATTTCACTAAAATGTATAACAAACAATTCTCCACTCATTAGTATTGTTCAATTTGGAAGATTTTCTAATACGATTAATTTATTTTAGAGCCAATTTTTCAATCTTCTAATAAACAGTCAGTTAACTGTTCGACGAATAAAGTTATTAGGCTCATAAACAATCAGATAAAAACATTGAATTTTTCAATCAAGAATAATTTATTCTACAGAATAACAAAAAAAAATTGTCAGATTCAAAAATATTTAAAATTAAACGTCATTTTTATTCATGATTGTTTTTGTTTTCTTGTTTTCCACTGTATTTTTTTCAAAATTCTTTCAAAACAGCTTTGACAACTGACACAATATTTTTATTGAGATTATTCCTTAGAATAATTTTATTCGTCTCTGAAAGAAGCAGATAGATTTATTCTTAGGAATAAGCTATATCTGCCTGTTGAAAAATTGATTTTTTCTCTATCCTTAGGAATAAGTACTAACTGACTGTTTAACTGACTATTGAAAAATTGGCCCTTAGTCAAAAACCGGTGATTATAATATTTTACAATAACTCAACAAGACAACAATAACAAGAACTATTTTAAGAAAATAAGATAATATTTGTTTTATTTTTTGGGGGATGTAAGTTTCCACATTCATAGAAGATTTCACTAAGATTAAAAACAAAAAACTCTCCACGTGTGGTTCTTATGCAATTTCATAGATTTTCTTATACGATTAATTTTCTTAGTCCGATAAAAAACCGATGCTATCTATATTATATTCCAGTTTCCCATGGACAACAGATTTCACTAAAGTTCAACACAAAATACTCTACACTTGATTGATTTATTTGACAGAATTTCCAAGAAGATCAATTTATTTAAGGCCAAAAACCGATGGTGTTAAAATTTTATAAGAACTCTCCACTACTGTTTTCCACTACGAACAAATTTTAATAAACTTAGTTAATTTTAGCTTAATTTTTGAGGCTTGCTAATTTACCTATCCTTAATAGATTGCACTAATGTTAAAAATATAAAACTCTCCACTTGTATTTTCTTTGCCATATGGTCGATTTTATGACAATAAACTTGTTTTAAATCCAAAAACTAAGGATCATACAATTTAAAACAACTCTCCACTTTAGTTTCCTACGAAGAACTAATTTTTAAAGACCTTTATAATGTTTCTTGTTTTTTTTTTTTTTGAGATGCTTGTTTCCCAGATTTCACTCAAATGTAAATCGAAAAAACTCTCCACTTGTGGTCACTAATCAATTTTTGACATTTTCAAACGAGATTAAATTTTTCAGTCCAAAAACCAATTTTATTATAGACCAAAAAATAACTCTCCATTTCTGTTTTAAACTTATATAAGGAAATTTATAGATGATGCACTTCTTACTTTTTCGTGTATGCAAGACTCTGCGTCCTGTTTCCCCTTTTAATAGCAGACTCTGCGTCCTGTTTCCCCTTTTAATAGCAGACTTCATACAAAATTAAAACAAAACTCTCCACTTGTATGATTTTAAAAACTCTTCAACAAACATTAAAAAAAAAAACATCTTAACTAATTCACTTATATAAATACTTTTAGTTCCACATGGTATATGAACTCTCCACTACTTTTCTACAGTCAATAAAGTTACATTCACATCAATACCATATCCATTTCTTGAGTCTCAAAGCGCAAACAAAATATATTAAAATACAACGGCAAAACTGTTCTACTTTATTTATGTCCCAAGGACTAACCTGGTTGCCAAATTTGTATCAAAATTGTATTTCAATTTTTTATTTAAAATTTAAAAATTTACAAATTTAACATAATTTTAAAATTGTTTTCATTTCCTCTTTGTTCACTGAACAATCATTGTCCTGGCATCATAATCCTTTTTTTTAAGTTTACGACCGTCTATATGTCTATTTTTATATTTATCATTGTTTAGTGGGTGAAAAAAAACTGACGAGTTCATTCCAAAAAAAAATTTCAAAAAAAAACATTGCATCAGCTTTTAGATTGATGTATATAATATAGACAGGATGCATCATCATGATATGGTGGCAGAGTAGCATACAATGTTTAGGAGGCAATATGATTCCATCATCATCATCAACATCATCCAGAGCAGCAGACAGATAGACAGACAAAAGCCAAAACATATTGTCAGGCTCATTTGCAAATTACAAAATGGTTTTACTATTCGTCAATTCACTTCATTCCATTCCAGAGAACTCTCGGGTTAAACCGCATTTGATGACAGTCACGATTTTAATTCATATCCACATTACCCCTATAGCTCCTCTAAAGAGTAGCTACTGTGTAGAGTAGAGGTACCTACATATTGTTTGGCGAGTGCATCAGAATTCAATCATCCATTCTGTATTCTCTCTCATTCCATATGGCATCATGTATAACAAAAGGGATTTAATATTAAAGCTATAAATTTGTTTGTGTGTATGAGTGTTTGGATGATGAGGATGATAATTCTGTTGTTGTTTGTTGCACAAGTAAATTTATGGTTTAAGATTGAAATAGATGAACCAAACGCTTAGGGACATTTATCAAAAAGCAACGAAGGATTTATTTGCATGCGTCCGTCGCGTCGTCGGTCGGTTGCCCGGTGTGGTGCGAGTGGAGAGTTAATGCCAAATTTTATTAAATCCTCTTTTTGAACTAGAAATTTAGAGTTTCAGTAACCGTTTACCAAATTGGTGGATATTGGGTTTTTATTTGGGGTTGGAACTTATGTAATGGTATCTACTACACAATATATGATTAAAGTGTTTTAAAAAGGACGTTTTTCGGGTGGCGGTGCGCGGTGGAGAGTTATAATTATTGTTTTCCCGAGTAAAAATATAAATACAATTTTTAAAGAAAAATTAAAAGTTTTAGGTCGCTGCACTGCAGCCGTTTGGCAGATAATTCCGCCACACCACGCCGTCTGCACCCTTTAATTTAATGGACGTGGTAAGGCGGTAGTGCGGCGGTCTAGAAATTTTTCAAATGGTGCGGACGTGGTGCGGCGGCGGCGGTTTAGAAATGTTTGATCATGGTGTGGACGTGGTGCGGCGAAATAGAAATTTCTGATTTCGGTGCGGACGTTGTGCGGCGGTGTTGCAGCGAAGCCGTGCGAATATAATAGTTTTTTTTTAATTTTTCGCTTATCCAAATTTTGCCATCATAAAGTCTTGACTCTAGAGGGTACCGTAGAAAGTATTATTATTAGTATTAGTTACTAAAATAAATTTAAGAATTTTTTTCTTTTTACTGTAAATATTATATATATATATTTGTTTTCACTACTTATGTGCTCTCAGATTATTTCCTTAAGTTTCTCAACTTTATATCAAATGTCCTTAAAGTTTTATGATATCTTTCAAATTAATTTCTCAAGAAAATGTCATTAAACCATCTCTCGATTAGTCTTTTTTTGCGAATCTAAAAGAAGAATCAACAAGCTGGATAGAAAAATAGTATAGTTCTGATGAAAAAAAAAAGAAAAAAAAAAAACTTTTGATTAAAATCGCTCTCAGAATAACCAAGTAAGGATAATTCCTTCATTAAGAGCTGCCCACACACATACACATCACAAACAATAACTCATAATATAGGAAGGTGCTCAAGTCGAGTGTAAATCCTCCTCTCATGGACAAAAGTTTCTTTCATCATTTTTTTTTTCTTCTCTTTCGTCCTTGTTTATTGTTTTTTTTTTTTTTTTTTGTTCCTCCTTGCTCCAACTATACTTTCACCTAATAAGGATCAAGTTGAAGTGTGCTGTTGTTCTCTTCGTTGAAATATAAAAGTTGAGGGAAAACATTAAATCCTCATTCTTTTGCCAAGCACCTTCAACACATTGTACCGCAACGTAAAGGATGTTAGATACTTCACAGTTAAGAGGCTCACTCTTTAAACATATGTTCCAAAACCACACACTCATATACACAGTAATTTTTTTTTACAAAATTTTATTGAAGAGTGTGAAAAGGGTCTTTAATGTGAGGTCCTTATAGAAAAAAAAAAAAAAACAACAACTTGTCTTGTCTTCTTTATGAAATAATAGAAAAAGAGGGGAGAGGGAAAAAAACTTTTTTGATGTTCATTTTGGCAACATATTGACTTGATTTTATGATATTTTGATCGATGGATATTTTCTTCGATAAGTTTTATTTTATTTTTGTCTCAATATGTTATAGATTGTTTTATATTCAAGTTTTTTACCCCTAATCGTATAGTTTGTGAAATAAAAATAAGACAAAAAAAACTCATAGATTATGACCTGTAGAAAGTAAAGTTCAAATAAAAAAATAAAATAACAGAACGTTAAGGATATGCATAATTTCATTTCGTCCAGAGTTTTTTTTTTTTTTTTTTGTTAGCTGGTACTTAACCACTGTCACAGGCTTTATAATATAAAAATAAAACAGAATAAATGGAAAACAAATCTGTGAATTCGTTATCCTTTTTGCTGCTGTTTTTTTTTTTTTTTTTTATTTGTTGAGGTTTTTTAAAACAAGGAAAGTTAAGTTGAGAAAAAACCCCTCAGATTTGTTGCTTTCCGCTACAATTATATTTATATTATCAAACTGGTGCATGGTCATAGGATGATAAATTGTACTAGTTCGGAGCAGAAACAATTCGGAAAGCACATTTTTATACAGCGTCGTTCAATACTTCATAACTGTAAGTTCGATTCTTCACACTTTTATTGTAATTTTTAATGAAATATAAATTGTTATTGCACTCTTAATATTACTTAGTAATTAAATAAACAAAGAATATTTACAAAACCCTTATTAGTTTTATTTTTTTGCAAAAGCCATAACATTGTTCAAAGTTTAAATTCAAACGGGTCACGGTGGCGTATGTGTAACTTTTTTTAAAAGAAATTAACCTTTAGGATCATTCCTACTCTCTCTCGATTCTTTAAGTGGTTTATAAAAATAATTATTAAAATAGTTATGGAATAAAATTGCAGAGGTTTGTGAAAATATTTGCTTTTAATTTAAATTATGTTTTTTAAATAGCTGCAAGTACTTTCTAGAAATGTATTTTTTTGAGTTTCGTGTTCGAATTCCAAATTTTTTTTTCAAAAAATATTTAAGTTTAATTTTTTTTTATTAATTATATAATTTTATTTAAAAAGGAAAGAAAAACAACAATATTTTAAAAGTAAGGAAAATACCTTTTTTAATTTTTTTCATTGCCAATTCATTTAATTTCTTAAATAAAAACAATGTCAATTTTTTGAAAATTGTAGGAACGGTTTTTTTTTTTTGTTAAAAAATTATTATTCAAGACATAAATACAAAATTTCATGAAAAATGAATTAGCCCGTTTTCAAAAAATTGATTTAGGGCGAATTTATCAATAGTCAGATAAACCTCAGTTAGAGCATAATCCTAGGAATAAAAGTTTTTTTATATTGAAATTTATTCTTCTGATAGTCTAACTGACGATTGAAAAATCAGGGCTTGAAAAAAAAATTAAATTATTTAAAAAATCCCATTCCATATAGTTTTGAAAATGTTTACACTTTCACAGAAGCTTTTGTAAAAAGATTTCTTTAAAATCAATTAAATTATTTAGGAAAAATTTACTAATTAAGAAAACGGTTGTATGGCAGTTAATGCAAATAATGGTCAAAAGAATATATATTTAATGTATTAAAAATTGGGCATTATTATACTGTTAAAGCCTTTTTTGATAAAATCAAGATTTTTCGCCTTGGCAGGAATCTTAAATTTTGGTCCTAAAAAAAGTTATTATTTTCCTGCCAAAAGCCATCAATCCTTCTTGTGCGTCAAATCAATTTTCCTTATAAAAAGTTTTTTTTTTTGATTTTTTGACGTGATAACGTCTTATAAATCGATGAACCATGGCAGCCACCACAAAAAAGTGACGCCATTTTCTCCCGTTCCACTCTCGCACTTTCGCAGTTAGGCAAAAATTTCAATTTAAAATAAACTGTTAGAGATACAAAAATCTTCTATAGCTTATTTGAAAGATAATAATCAAAAGTTGAATACATTTGAAGGATTTTAAAAAAATTCCATCTTTTAATAGGGTAAATAGGGGTAAAACAAAATTGCAAAAAATTGGCTATTTTCTAAACGTGACAATTTAAAGAGTTGAATTTTTTTTAATCTATAGATAAAGACTGACAATGGTATTGAAAAAAATTCTAAAAAATTTCAAAACCAAGTTATAAATGGTTTTCTAAAACTACAACAAGAAAAAGACCTTTCACGAAGTAGTAATTATAGGTAGGGGAAATTTTGTTTGAAAATTTGAAAAACGTCATTCGGAAGATAATAAAAAAAAACGTTATGGGTCTAATAGGGATTTTTTTTTTTTAAGTCTCTGCGTTTCGAAATATGAATTTTTGAAAAACCCCTACTTATTTTTGGGTATTTTTGGGTGAGTTTTTATTTTTTTTAAGTTTTCGTAGCTTTAAAAAAAATCTTAAACTTATAGAACATAATAGTCTATAACCGTGTTCATACATGTGCAAAAAAGTGATTTTTGACCGAATAACGGGAAAAACAAGTTTTTTTGTCCCAAGTTTTTTGACCGTTGACATGGTTGGCTTTAAAATATTCTAACTTTTTTTCTAGGCATCGCAGAAATAAGATTGAAACGTCATTTGAAAGGTGAAATAATGAGCTTTCACATGGTTTAAAATTTTATAGGTTGTCATTGAAAAAAATTGATTCAATAGCGTGAGAAGATAAAATTATATGTTTTTTTTTTGCTTTTTTGATAAAAATTATTCGAGTTCAAAAAATTCTAGCTCTTTTTGTAGATGTCTAATAGACATGATCAATATGTACATTTTGATTATGTACATATGTATATTGAAAGCAATAAGCTTCCAGGTGGTATACAATTTATTATAGGTTGTTATATAAAAAAATATGGATTTTTGGGTGATGGAAGTGATTTTTTCACTTTTTTCATAAGAAATGGTTGTTTTTAATAAATTATTATAATAATTTTTGCTCATTGTAAAAATTTAATAATGGCTTTACTCTTTAGAAGTAATATTTGTCTTTTTAATGGTATAATTTTTTGTGTAAGCTTTTAAAATAAAACAATTCATCTGTATAATGAGAAGAGAAAAAAGGTATTTTTTTTTTAGTTTTTTCTTGTAAATTATGATTGTTTGAAATTAATAAACACTTAAATTGACTCATTTTAAAATTATCGTGAGTAAACCTACTTTACAGACAACCTCTTTCTGTGCAATTTTTTAATTTGACAAATTCTTAGAAAAAAAACTATAATTGTTAAGTTTTCAAACTTAGAAAATTTAAAAATTTTGTAAAAATAAACCTATGGACATAAATTCGTAGTATTCCAAGCTTACAAAAATTACATTTCTGTAGAAACTTTTTTAATCCCACCCTAGGCTTCGTTATTAAAAATATTTTTGGAATAAATACCTACAAATTGTGACTTAAATTTTTTGCCTTACTACATCCCATTTTGAAGAAAATCCAGGCTCTTCACTTTTTTTAAATAAGTAAAATGTGCTCCTTTTCACCTGACCATGCAAACAGCAACACACCAACATTCTTTTATACAAAAAAAAAATTCGTTCCAGTGAATACTTGGGTGTGGAGTGCGGACGCCTGACCACAGTCCAAACACTTTTCGCGAATTGAAGCTTTCCACAACATAGATTCTTGTCTTTCATTCTTTCTCTCCCTCTCTCTCTCTCTCTCTGTTACTCCTTATATTTCAACCAGATATTCCCAACAGTTTGTGCAAATTAAAAACTTTATCCTCAAAAGTACCAACAAAACCGAACACAAAATGTATAAAAAAAAAAATAATCAACAAAACTTTGCATTCAAAGTTAAGATACAAACAAAACCAAAACAAAAAAAAAAAAAAAATACACCAAAACACGCAGATAATAGAAAATAAAAAATACAAAAAAAAACCTTTATCCCAAAAAGGTAGTTGAAAAATTCATTTTTCTGTTCGTATCCAAAAGATCCCCAAAGCGAAAAAAATGCATAGAGAAATGAAACAAAAAAAAAAAAAATACGCAGAGACATGCAAAAAAAAATTCAAGAAGATGTTGAGAAAAGAAAGATAAATCTCGTGATTTTTTTTTTTAATTTCTTAATTAATGAGAAATATTTTTTATCCTTCTTCTTTTTCTTGTAAGTCGAAATTTTATAGAAAAGATTTTTTTTACCTCAAAAACTTGAATAGATAGGAATCCACGAAAAAATCATCTATTTTATTTTTTGAATTTAACTTGCCAATTACAGAAAGGACGACTTGAAAACAACTTTAACTTAAGGTAGATAATCTCAATAAATATGAAGGCTCTTATACCCGATCTAACCCATCTTCTACTGATTCATATCCATGAGATAGGTACTCTCCTTCCTTGAAACTAATACTTACTCTTCTACTGGCTGCTACTGCTTGTCCAATGTCCATCCAAACCAACGAGCATACAATAAGCAGAAAAATTTTCTACCAATCTCATAAATATTTATGGAATAATTTCAGTTCGTTGAATCGAAATCAAAAACTCAAACTCAATATATATAGGTACCCCCCTTCAATCCCTAAAGTTTTATCTATGTTCCATCAACAAAATCGCCACCATTAACCATCGAACCCTCATCCCACACAAAACCACATTCTAGATTGGCTTTTCTTGGGTGCTTTTGCTTTTCAGTGTCCAGGTTTTACACGATATAACCCTTCGTTACAAGGAATCGAGTGGAGAGGACCACCATCCACCCATCAAGAAAGCCAGTGGGGAAGCTATATCCCCGTCTCTCGGATATAGAATTGCTTTTCAATAGGAGGCTCCTTGAGTATGGATAGGATATGGACGAAGAGGAAAGTTGGTTGATATCCTTTTGCGGCGATATAATATTTTATCTGCCACCTCAAGTGCAACGTATTATTGGTTTTATGTCAATAACAGATGCACCGTATACAAGTAAATAAAAAATTAAACAACACAAAATTTACACCTTAAAGTCAAAGGATATGGGTGAATATACGAACATGTAGAAATGGTTTGAGCAGGATTTTAATCCATCTCTTGTGGGCAATTTTGTTGTTTTTTCAAACCTGTGGTTTTTTTTTTAATTCACCTCCCTCAGATGAAATTGGATTTCATTGAAAGAAAATTGATTGGAGAAAAAATTTCTTTTTTATTATAATAATAATTATAATAATATAATAAGATATTTGTATGTTAAAAGTAGATCAAGGATTTTTTGTATTTTCCCAAATTCTGAGAATTTTCGGAACTGTTTTGGGATTTGACAAAATTTCCCATTGTACTCAAAAATTGTCTCATACTTTTTTAACTTCTCGCATTTAACTTTGAATTTATTTTTTTTTTTTTTAGATGGAAATCGTATATTTAGTGACCCCTTGCGAAATGTGTTGAGCCCTTTTCGATACTTCCGGGGTCCCTCAAGAAAGTTATTATGGTCTGACTTTCTCGTAAGCGACTTAACCGATTTCAACGAAATTTTTTGTGCAAAATCGTTTTATGTAAGCTCAATGTTGAAAATAAAAACATATTTCAAAAAAATAATTTTTGGATTTGAAATAAAATTTCAATTTTTTTTTTTTTTAATTTTGTTTTTATATTTTGATTAAAAAAAAAATACTTTTTAATTTTTTTTAACAACTCTAACGTTTTTAAAAAAAAAAAAAATCTTAAAATTCTTTGTCATAGGTAAAAGAGATTTTATGGCACACTTAGTTTCAAGGTCAAAACTACTTAAAGATATATTTTTGTAATTTCAAAACCTAATCTTATATAATTTTTAATATCTAATAAAATTAAATTAAAAAATGTTTTTTGTAACTAATTTTAAAAGTTTGTAATTTTGTATGTACATATGTAATCTTCATTAAAAGTAAACTTAGATTCAAAATTTTACAGAAAAACTTCATACTGTCGGGCTCTTAAAACTCAAATTTTAAGTGTTAAGATTTTTCCTTTTTTTTTCCTTTCATTTGTATGAACCGTAAGAAAAATATCGTGTGGCCCAGTCACGCATTTTATTTTTCTCAGACTAATTATCTCAATTGATTAGTTTTTGAAAAATTATTGCAAAAAAAAAAAATTAGTTCAGTCACTATGGCGTATGAGTATTTTTTTTTTTTTTTTGTAAAAATAGACGAAAATAACTGATTTAAAAATGATTGAGTAAGCTCTCTCACCTTACAACCTCACTCATCCAAAACTATGTATATACCTAAATCTCCATCAACATGATGCAAATAACAAACACACCCACTCTCATATATCCTTTTATTCTCCTAAAATTCTTCAAAAACTCAAACAACGAAAACAAGGAAATCTATCATGAAACTTAGTTGACTGAAACTTCGTTTACACTTTGTTTCCACATCAACCAACAATAAATCCTTTTGAATTTTGTTATCAAAATTTTAAGGACTCGCATACCGCACGACAACACGATGTCAATGACGACGCAGACGATGTGCGCTCGTTTTTCTTGACAAGAGATTTCAGTATATTTTGTTTTTTGAATAACCAAAAAAAATCTGAAAAATACCCGACTCTATTTAGCAAGTTGTTTTTATTTTTTTTTTTTTTTAGATCCATCTTGAGGAAGGTGGTGCATTTTCTTATGTTTTTTTTTTTTTTTTGTCTGTCCAAGAAGAAGACAAAACAAAAACTTATTTTTTTGTGTAAGTATTCTTGATGTTTTGAAGATTTTTTTGTGTGCTTTTGTTTTTTGTCATGAAAATTTTCTCAGACACAAGTCCTTGAAGGGAGCATTTTTATATTCAAGATAGCTACACGGCTATTTCTTATTGTGCACTTTCTCATTTTTTTTTTCTGTTTGTTACTTCAGTGTAATTGAATAATGAGTTATTCAGGATATAAGGTTATGGCTGAAAGGATATCCTATAAATAGGATTTTTTTCCATCATCATCACCAACTCTCCATGTACCTCCATTATAGCTGTCGAAATTGTTCCCCTACTTGAAGTCAATACGTATACCTTCTAACAGCCTTGTGTGAAATATTCGTCTATGCCACAATTGATTAATGCCCACCTTCAGAATCACAGCAAGGATATATTATTTCTTCCATCTTCGAATAAATGTCGAATAAAAAATTTACATTAACCCTTAAAGGACTTTTTCATAGTTTCTCCACACAGTCATGTAGTCATATACAGCAGAATCATGATGGTTATCGTTATCGTCATCATCGTCTTCGTTATGGTTATCTTGTTTTTTATTCCTTTCAATAAATCGTCCTCTCTGTAGACCGCACATAAACGAGGCGAGGTCCACCAGCCGCTATCAAAACCACCAGAAAGAACCACCATCAGAATGTTGTAGCATAAAGAAAAAAAAAAAAAAAACCAAGACCAAGACTAACCAACCGACCACCTGATGAGAATCCAATAAAATTTTATCCAAAAACTATACACGAATCGAGGACCTCAGGTCATATTATAGTAAACCTAAGAAGACCAAGGAAGTTGTAGCATAAAGGACGAGTTTTTTGTAAAGTCTATGTCTGGATATAAAATGTTGCTACTGTGTGTGTGTTAGAATGTTGATTCAAGATGTGTGTACATAAATGATGGGTGTGATCGGAATTATCGAATGGGTAACACATTTTTGATTCATTTGTCCTGCTATACTGAATAACAGAAAGCAAGAAAGAGAAAGGTGTAAGGAGACAACATGAAAAAAAGAGAGTTGATTTTTAACTTTTTTGCTCAGTACTGCAGAATTTATTTTTTTTTGTAAGAAATTCCGGTCACATCCTTGAACACTAATGAGGAGTCAAGGTATGTCTTCATGTATACGTACAGTAATAGGTACTAGTAGTCTATACAAGAAAATGATTCTGAGGCTATTGCCTCTACTACTAAGATGCTACCGTAAGCGTTTAGTCCATTATTGGTTTACTATCATCCGAGGCTTTAAGCCTAAGGTGTGGTGCAATACAGCATAAAGTTTTATAGTTTTGAAAAAGAAAAAAAAAAAAAGGGTTTTTGGGATTATTTTTTTTAGAATCAAAAATAACGATACCTACCTGCCATATATAAATTTTGAAAAAGTTTAATTTAGGTACTCAAAAACTGGTCAAAAGATTTTGTTGAAAAATAATGCAGGTATCTATTACTTTTTTAAAAAGGCTAAGCTTTTAATAAATAATACCTAATCTTTTTGGAAAATCATACCTAACGCTTCCTCCCCAAGAACCCTTCTTTTTTTTTTTTAATTTCTGATTTTCTTCAAAGAAATTAAAAAAAAAAATCTTTTATTGAGCTTCAATATGAATTGAAAAAAAAGGTTGTCTGTAAAGATGGTTTACGGACGATGATTTTACGTGATAACGTCGTCAGAAAACAGGTTGTGTGCTTTTGTTTAAAATGAGTCAAATGAAGCGTTTACTTATTTCAAACAATCATAATTTACAAGAAAAAGCTAAAAAAAATACGTTTTTTACTTTCTCATTATATTTATTTTTTTATTTTAAAAGCTTACAAAAAAAATTATGCAATTTAAAAGTCAAGTATTTCTTCTAAAGAATAAAACCATTTTTAAATTTTTACAATTAGCAAAAAGTATAAAAATAATTTATTGAAATCAATCATTTTCATCAAAAAAAAAAACATGAATTTTTATCTTCTCACGTCATTAATTCCATTTTTTTCCCTAACAACCTGTAAAAAATTGTATACCATCTGAAAGCTTATTACTTCACCTTTCATATGACGTATCAATCTTATTTCAAAGATGCTTACAAGAGAAGTTAGAATTTTTTAAAGTCAACCATGTCGAATTTCCAGAATGAGATTACGGTGGTACTTCCCACACTGGTGGCTGTTCGGGGGGCAACAGATCTCCACTGGTGTTTTAAGGTTTTTCGCAAGTTTCTTGATTTAACATTGTGTAGCTTGTAGTTAGTCTACCGTTATGTGTGATATACCAAATGAAAGGTAATTGTATCAGGATGCTCATAAAAGTTTAATAAAATTTCTATCTGCTCTTGGTCAAAAGTTATAACCTGTTGAATTCTAAAATTTTATTTTACCGTTATCTCAAAATTGTGTTTACGAAAATGATTGAAACTTCGCACACATTTAGTCGTGGTCATGGTCTATTATTATTCACCATACTTTGTTAATGTATCTATTCAAGGAAAAAAGATAAAAATAAAAAATCAGTCAAAAACGGTTAAAAACTTGTTTCTTCCATTATTCAGTCAAAACTCACTAAACGATATGAATTTTTTGCACATGTATGCATAAGGCCAAACATTTACTATAAGTTTGAGATTTTTTGAACGCTACAAAAAATAAAATGCACGACTGGGTCGCACGTACTTGCTCTTGTAGTTCAAAGTATCTTTATCTTAAATATCTATTGGAAATTTAAGATTTTGTGAAGAAAAAAAAAAAATAAAAACAAAAAAAAAAATCGAAAGTTAAAAAAATTCAATTTTTTACAAATTTTTTGAAAAACTTTTTTTTTAAATTTTTTTTTATATTTTACACTTCAATACCTATGATGTCTGTAAATTTTGAAAAAATTGACTTATGCTTTGATGAAATATATGAACTTAAAAAACATGTCAATTTTTGAAAAACGGCAACGCCATATTTCCGCTCTTGGCATTTTTAGAGAAAAACTAAAAACGCAGTTTTGTTGGAATCAATAAGAGTACTGCGCACACCAAATTTAAACGAAATCGTTAGAGCCATTTTCGAGAAATTTGAAATACCTCGAAAACGTTATATGGGAGATATGCGTTAAATTAGAGATATTAAAAAAATAAAAAAAACGGACCTAGGGAATTACGTAAAAATCATCTGTACCAAGTTTCAAGCAAATCCATCCACCCGTTTAGGCCCTAGCTCGATGTACAGATGGACGCACAGACGCACAGACGCACAGACGCACAGACGCACACACGCACAGACCGACGGACGGCATGACGAAAACCACTTTTTTGATCTTCTCCATCATCGTAATGTTGGTTTTGATTAAAACCTCGATTTTTTTTTTCTACACGAAACCAATACTTGCCCTATAGAGCAAGTAAAAAGCTAAAAATCAAAAACTACCCAAAAATACCCCAAAAAACAAGGTGTTTTTATTCAAAAATTTATATTTCGAAACGCAGAGTGTTGGAAAAAAATCCGTATCAGACGCCTAATTTTTTTTTCCCTCATCTTTCACCTGGTGCCTTTAGAATTGTCAAAAAAAATTTCCCCTACCCAAAATCATCATTTTGTCATAGCCCCAACACTTGTACAACGTTCAAACAAAACGTTATAGCTTAGTTTCAAAATTTTTTAGAATTTTTTCTTAAATACAGTTATTCTTAAATTAGTCTCATCTGTCTATAGCAAAAAAAAAATCAACTCTCTACAACTTTGCGTTTAGCTTTTAGCCCAAATTTCATCTTTCCGCTTTACCCCTGTTTACCCTATTACATGACGGAGTTTTTAAAATTTTTCATTTGGATTAGGCTTCAGATTATTATCTTTCAAATAAGCTATAGAAGATTTTTGTATATCTAAGTTTATTTTAAATTTTGAATTGAAATTTTTGCCGCGAGAGTGTAACGTTAGAAAATGGCGTCACTTTTTTGTGGTGGCTGATATGGTTCTTCGATTTATAACACGTTATCACGTCAAAAAAAAATTTTAACAAATAAATTTTTGGGTTTTTGAAAAATTTTTACTTTTTTTTTTATTTAAACTTAATGGATGCTGTATCCATTAAATATTTTTGAAATTTTGGTTTAAAATGGTGATTAAAACCTAATTAATTTATCAAATTTTTTGGTCAGAAAAAATATTTACAAAAAAAAAAAAACGCCTCTAACTATTTTGATTTTTTTTTTTTTTTCTAAAAATGCATTTAAATAAAAGAAATCCAAGTGTACTTTTTTGAAAATTAAATTTACTTTACAGGATTTAGTTTTCCAGATTAAGAATTTTTTTTCAGTATTTTCACCCGACCTTTTGAAATTTCGTCATTGTCTAGAGCTCTGTTGCTAAATTTAGAATTGATATTTTTTCACAAAATTCAGGAAATATTTTTTTTTTAATTTCAGTAATTGGCTTATTAATTGAGTCACTGGTGACGTATGTGTACTATTTTTTTTTCTATTGAAAATGTTTGGTTTACAAAAAATCAATTTAAGTCTAGCTATCAAAATTTACAACCCGAGTCATTAATTCATGAAAAATCATCCATCAAAACAACAAGTGCATCATCTTGTTTAAAAACCTGACACCTTTAACATTGATTTCTTCAATGTTTTTCCTTTATGAAAGAAGACGCTCAAGTGGCATTTTCTCCTACAAAAAAACTCATTCTTTTGCCTTAAATTGATTGAGTCACTATGGCGTATGAGTACTTTTTTTTAAATTGGTAGAATTAATAACCAGAGTCTTCAATTCATGAATTTCATCAAAACAACAAGTGCATCATCTTGTTTAAAAACCTGACACCTTTAACATTGAATTTCTTCAAAGATTTTCCTAAGAAAATTTTATAGTTGCCATGGGTATCTACTTCATAAAAAACTCTATTTCTGACGCTCAAGTGGCATTGTGTCATCATTTTCTTGCTTACAAAAGATTCCAGTCTTTTATGAAAATCAACCCTCATTGTTCCTTAAATTGCAGCAAAATTATATTTCATTTTAAATGTCAGCACGTCATTCTCTATATTTCGTAATATACAGCATCATCATGCCTATTGCATTTCCATGGAAGTCTCTTCAGTGTTTTCACTCTCCATATCAAAATGTTTGAATGTAATATTCAATGTTTTACACTTTCTCTTCTTAAATTAACAAAACAAAAAAAAAATAAGACAGTAAAACTAGCTGCAAGTCGCCTTTAAAACCATCCGCTATCCGTAGCAGGTTGTTAGGTCTTCAGGGAATACCTATTTTATAACAACTAACTAAAGACTTACAACTCCAAAAAATTTAAACACCAAGGATACATAGGTAAGACACATGCGCACTTTGATTTCAATAAGAAACAACATACAAAATGTTTATAAACATGTTGCAAGAAAAAATTATGTTAACTATATCTGTTAACTTTCCCTTAAACAAATCTATCTGCAACAAGGACACTTCTTTGCAGATAGAGAGAAAATTCTCTTTTATTCTTGTTTTCATTTTCAAATAAATAAAGAACAGAATTTTTCTAGGATGTGGGATAAAGGGAGAATCATCAACATATCGCTCAAAAAATCATCAATCAAAGAGATTTTTGTTGACAAACATTTTTCCGTATAATTTTTTTTTTTTTTTTTTGTTTTTTCGTTTGTCTTTTGTACGCGATTGGTAAACGTAAAGTAGAAAGTTTTCACAGATAAATCTTCCATTTTTAAGTGCACCTTAACTCGTTTTCATCCTTTTTTCATATCAAATTTTGTGTCTGGGATAGATAGAGGACTCCTCTCACTCTCTATTTGTTTTCTCTTGCTTGCACCAGGTGCAGCATAGTGGATATAAATCATCATTCTTTGTCGAATTTATTTGCCGGAATGCATATTTGCTACAGATGCCTGGCGCCCAACCATACACACCTTCCATTGTGTCTGATGGTCGTCTATTTGAATCAGGATAAAAAAAAGGACTAAAAATAGGATCAAGAGCATAGAGAATAATGATTAATTTTCAAAAATCAAACTTTCCTCCACTCTAAAGCCACCATTTTCATTTCACATTTTGACAATCGTTATCCTTATTTATTAAACACAAACACATACACAATTACAAACAAATACCAACACACACGGTTAAGTGAAAGGTCAATTTGGCAATTGGTTTGGTTACAAACTTTGCGGATAGGGATTCAATTAATAATTGAGTTGTGCCAAAACAGATGGATATTATAGAGGGCTTTTGTGTATACAAAGTCCAGCATGAACTCAATGCAATATGTCCTTGTTGTTCTATGCCAATCTGCTAACCCACCCTCTTACCACAGAACCTCTCCCTATACTCTTTGCTGTCTGATCGATAAATTTGAATGATTTATGCCAGAAACATGAAATAATTAATTGGTCACTAGTTTAGTCCCGCTCCTCCTTCCTTATCATCCTCGTCCTTATCCTAGTCGTCGTAAGTCTTTGTCGTATCCTCGCCTTTATCGCCGTTGTGGCTCACGTCGCGTCGTCCGCCGTCGTCGTCGTCATCTTCCCAGTCGACAGAGATGATAATTATTTGTTATGATCCATGATGGTATCCTTGTTACAGCTCCAGCGCCCATCTGAATAATGGAGGGTGTCTGTTCGGTTTCGAATGACAACATCTCCTTTTGAGATAGTCCTGGAGAAGAGAAAGGACTATAGAGGATAAGGATGAGGAGACTTGATACAACAAATAATTATCATCAACAAGTTGTGATGTGCGTTCTATGTGCGATGGCGATGTAAGTGCGTTCGTGTGTGTGTTGGTGTTTTGTGTGCACGAAATTCAAATAGAATTTAATATAACCAGTCATTTGTATTGAAGAAGACAACAACCCCGACATCATCATCAACAAGAACCTCAGCATCATCATCATCATCATCACCATCTTCATTGAGTAACAAGAGAACATCATCGCATTTAAATACATTTCGGGGGATATCATTCTCTATCTCTCTCTCTCTCTCTCTCTCTCTTCGACCTATTGTCTTTATATCCCTCCCCAAACAAAAGTGTATACAGCCAAGGCCATAAGATCAACATCTTAAACCGGATAGCTATGAGCAATTATCATGGCTTAGGATATTCTAATTAGCACGCTGAGGGCTAATTTCATGCGGCCTCCACTTGGCAGCATATGATTTGAATTTTCTTATATGTCTGCCTGGCACAACAGCAACAACTTTGGGTCTTGTGAAACAATTATTGATACCCATTTCGAAACCATTCTCTCTCTCTATATAATTATTATACTATCGGAACTTGGAAAAGATACTCTTACATGAGATTATAATATAATCTGGAAAGCTATATTATAGGTTTAACATGGTTTGAATTTTGTGCATTTCTAAATTGGTGCGGGTCAATATGGAACAAGAAAGTTAATCTTTACAATCGGCTCCAGAGATATTCTGATTGTTGGGTGCCTATATTGTGACGAATATTGTTGTAGTTTTGAGGCTATAATGGTTTTCAATTGATTTGGTTTTAAGGATATTGATCGGGTTGTCTACTTGTCTAGAAATACAGGGTCTGTATTGAAGGGATACTTTAGCTGTTCATACAAATAAATTTACATATGCCTTGAGGGTCTAGAATTGGGATATTTGATAGACAATCTAGATGAACGTTGTGAAGAGGATTTTAATATTTTCAAATACCTACAAACGAATGAAAAAATTTTTGAAATACCTAAATAAAAAGGATTTTTAAGATTAACAAATTATTTTGACTTTGACTTTGTCTTGGAATTTTGATTTTGTTTTTCAACTTAAGAACCTGTAAGATCTAAGTCTTAAGATTTTTGTCGTGAAAAGGTGGCTTTTGGGATAAGAACCAAGGACCAAAACAGTCTACCTTTACAAAAATTGGGTGGAAAGGGGTCTTTCGTAGAAAAGATGGAGGGGGTGAAGGTCAAAAATATGGTGAACAATTATGTTTTTGGAACATAATGATATGACACATTACAGGTTTTAAGGTACTTTATAATGCTGAATCTATTCAGATAAAAATAAAGTCAATACGATTGCTCTCAGACAAATATTAATGCCGATTAAAAAAATAAGGGTGAAAAACATGATAGGTAGGTATAGATATGAAATTCGGGTTGAAGGTTTAAGTTAAAGCTGTATCAAGGTATCCATTAAGTTCTTAAAAATATTTTCGGTGAATGGGTGTTTTTTTTATAGTGTTGAGTTATGTGTGAAAAAGGTATTACATTACAACAGCTGATATAAATGTTGTTAACCCTTTAAACTTGGTGAAAAATTTTGTTTGTTATAAGAACTATGAATCTAAAGAGTCTACAAAATAATTATCTTGAGTGAAATGGTGTTTTTTTTTTTTTTTTAAGAAAATATAAAATTCGACATTTAAATGAAAATTGGTACAAATAACAAATGCTTCATTTATAACTGAAAATATTTTTTTTAAACTGAAACTAGGTATAAGAATATCATGGTTAAATGACATTTTGTGAAAAACGTTGCATTTGGGATAGAAAGCAAGAAACACATTAAAAATAAAATGCACGACTGGGTCGCACGTAGGTACTTGCTCTTGTAGTTCAAAGCATCTTTATCTTAAATATCTATTGGAAATTTAAGATTTTGTGAAAAAAAAAAAAAAAAATAAAAACAAAAAAAAAAATCGAAAGTTAAAAAAATTCAATTTTTTAAAAATTTTTTGAAAAACTTTTTTTTTAAATTTTTTTTTACATTTTACACTTCAATACCGATGATGTCTGTAAATTTTGAAAAAATTGACTTATGCTTTGATGAAATATATGGACTTAAAAAACATGTCAATTTTTGAAAAACGGCAACGCCATATTTCCGCTCTTGGCATTTTTTGAGAAAAACTAAAAACGCAGTTTTGTTGGAATCAATAAGAGTACTGCGCACACCAAATTTAAACGAAATCGTTAGAGCTGTTTTCGAGAAATTTGAAATACCTCGAAAACGTTATATGGGAGATATGCGTTAAATTGGAGATATTAAAAAAATAAAAAAAACGGACCTAGGGAATTACGTAAAAATCATCTGTACCAAGTTTCAAGCAAATCCATCCACCCGTTTAGGCCCTAGCTCGATGTACAGATGGACGCACAGACGCACAGACGCACAGACCGACGGACGGCATGACGTAAACCACTTTTTTGATCTTCTCCATCATCGTAATGTTGGTTTTGATGAAAACCTCGATTTTTTTTTCTACACGAAACCAATACTTGCCCTATAGAGCAAGTAAAAATTAGGTGAAAGGGTGTTTTTTTTTCCGAAGAGACAGTAAAATCTGTAATTATGGTAACAAAGAGCAAATTTTGGAAATTATTGAAAAAATTGAAAGTTTATATTTAAATTCTTAGACGTTTTATACGAATCATTGGCTTTAAGGACCAATTACAGATTTTACTGTCTTCTGAAAAAAAAAAAAACACCCTTCCACCCAATTTTTTTAAAGACTTTTTTGATCCCTTTTCTTATTCCAAAGGAAAACTTTTTGCCAAGTTTCATGAGGGTATCAATTTTTTTTTTTCAATGCCAATTTTACCTGTGCTAATTAATGAATAAAAAGTTTTAAGGTATAATTTTTTTCAAAGAAAACTTTTCTTTATAATTGACTTTCTCAAACTTTTTATTTTTTTAAGCTCCTATGTTTTTTTTTTGTGACAACAACAACATTATGTTATTAATTTATAATAACCAGCGCCAATTAATCCATTGTGTATTCGTACTAAAGCCAAGTTTCTCCAGCCAGCTCTATATCCTTAGTCAGCTGCTATTAGTTTCCCAAATATCACTCTGAGTTGGAGTAGAAAATTTCCCGGGCTGGCTGGGTTTGTATTTTTTTCTTCAATCACAATCAATGAGGACGGGACACAAAAATCGCCCTAAAAATGTTTTTCTCGAAACAATCCAATAGTTTTTCTTTTTCAATTTTTCGTATGTTACCAATAAACTATTCAAAATTTCAAATTATAATTTTTCATATTTTCTTCGTCATTGTTTAGGAAGTATATTGCAGGGTTGGGATTATAAGAGTCTTGTATAAGGTTAAGGACATCTTGTCCCATTACTTTTTTTCATTCAGTTCTCTTACCACCTTCTTCTTTACTAATCTCATTTAGTCAGTCGAACAGAACAGAAAGATGTTACATTTGAACTGCTGTTTGGAAAGGACGCAGGACATGCGACCGTGTGGCATAATGGATAAGGCGTCGGACTTCGAATCCGAAGATTGCAGGTTCGAGTCCTGTCACGGTCGACAAGAGATTTTTTTTTATAAATTCATCGAAAATAGAATAAATGTAAGTATATTGTATAAGTAAGAACATTGTACATTTTTATACCCTGTCAATATGTTAAAAAAAAAAAACTTGGAAGCAAGGTTGTAAAATTATCAATAAAAAAAATGAATTTTAAATTACAAAAAAAAAAAAAAAATATTTTTTGTACCTATACATAAAAAATTTGCATTATAAGAAAAAATATTTATTGCAACTAAAAATATTTTGAATTAAAAAAAAAAATTTTTTTTAATCTAAAAAAAAATTAATTTGTTGGATTTAAAATTTTTATTGCAAACAAAATTATTTTGCATTAAAAAAAAACATGAAATTACAATTACAAAATTTCACCTTGAAAACAAAATTCAATGCAAAATGTGAGTAGGTACCTATGAAATATTTTTTTCAATATTTCTCGAATTTCTTACAGTTTTGACTATT
Organism: Episyrphus balteatus; assembly: GCF_945859705.1. NCBI lineage: Eukaryota > Metazoa > Arthropoda > Insecta > Diptera > Syrphidae > Episyrphus > Episyrphus balteatus. The sequence goes on from NC_079136.1 coordinate 115,768,387, forward strand.
TGGCCTTACACTGAGGGAAAAAACAACTTAAAATCAACGAAAAGCACGTCGATTCAACTATTTTTCGGAATGATTTTGCGTTGAAGACGAACATTTTAAAATCAAAGTAGAACATCGTTAGTTTAAAGTGGTTTACCATTATAAGACATTTTTAAATCAAAGTTGTTTCAACTTTAAAAAAAGCATCAATTTATTAAAAAAAAAGAAAAAATGGGCAGCCACTGGGGATCGAACCTACAACTCTTGGGTTACTAGGCGAATGCTTTACCAACGTGCTATCTGACTGTTGAAAATTAGAGTGATAAAATGCAACAAAAGCTAAAGTCCGACAAAAAATTAAAAAAATATCTTACGTTGTTTTAATTTTATTTTGAAGAAGTTTCATGTTAATTTTTTCAACATTAAATCAACGTTGAACATTTTACATTTTACGTTGCGTTTTTTCCCTCAGTGTACATTAAGTTCAATATTATAGTTGAAATAGCTATTGTATGGTGAAAAAGCCAAAATTGTTATAAATTCAACGAATATTAAAAAAATAAATATTTAATGCACATATTTTTGATGCAAAAAAATTTTATTTGCAATAACATTTTTTTTTAATGCAAAATATTTGTATTTTCTACAAAATTTTATTTTCAATGCAAATATTTTTCAGTTGCAATACATTTTTTTAGTAATGCAAAATGTTTTTAGCTGCTAACAAAGAAAAATTTTTTAATGCAATTTTTTTTAATTAAATAACATTTTTTTTTTTTTTATTTGTAATTTAAAGGAAATGCATTTAAAACGATTTATTTTTAGAACTCTGCTTGGAAATATGTTATTCATTTTGTATACCTAATTTTAGGTAAGAGTTTCCAAACTCTTCACAAATTGTTTCCAGGAAAAGGTTGAAAACAATTCCTCATTAAAGTTGCTGACAAAAAAAAATAAGAGTCCTCATTTTTGTGTATGAATCACGAACTAGAGTTAAAATTTATATGCGGTTCTCTTGCCAAAGTATAAAACAAAAAACGAAAAAACGAAAAAAAAAACAATTCAACTTCTTAATGATTAAGTCCAAAACACTAGAAATAGTTGTTAGTAGGAAGGTGCACATTATTATAAAAAGAAAAACCATGTACCTACCTTGGACTTACATAAAAGCCAAAGTGGATGTGATAATCAAGACCTGCTGGCAAATAGCGTCTTTTTTCTTATTATTTTTTTTTTTACAAAAGTAAAATCCGTTTTCCCCCATGCGAAAGCGTTTGAGGTCGCTTCACTGAAAAACTAAAAAAAAAAGAAGAAAAATCCAGACAAAAAAATTACGAAAAAAAATTAAGGACTAAATGGTAAAAGACCGTCTCAGGTTTTATCAAGATTCCATAAATTGCAAACGCAGCTGACAGATGGCACCAGAGTAGTAATTAAATATTTCCGGTTGGTGTTCTCCTCTCACTAGCTCTTCTATTTTTTTTTTGAAGTCCTTGTTCCACATTCACAATTGTGTGTGCATGGCGCGTTGCTCTTTAGTTCAGTTCAGTTATTTTTTTTCTATTACTTTTGAACGAGGAGTGTAATGTACACTAGAAGAAATGCACATTGTTCCAATTGGAATGGAAGGAAAAGTTAAGTTCAACCACTTTCTGTGTGATGGCACACAAAAGTCGTTTACTTATCGTTCTTCCGTTTTGTTCTTTGTCTTTTTCTTGTAAGGTCGTTTTGGATCTTTTTATAATGTTCTCTCGAAGTATTTTGTTGTTAGTGTGGGGGAGTGAAGAAACAGCTTTTTGTGTGTTTGATAGCAGTGCAACACACCAAGAAGAATCAAGGAACAATTTTTTCTTTTGGTCTAAAAGAGAAGTCAATTAAAATGCGTTTTAGGTCATTCGATGAATAATAACGAAATATTTAATTAAGAAAAAATGCATTTTTGTCTCAAAGTTCTTTAAACCTGCTAAGCACCTTCTTTTCTTTACCATAGGTTTTAGCCTTAGATCACTTGCAGAAACAAAAAGTCATCCTTAAGTTGACACATAAGATAAAATATTTTAAAAAATTCCGAAAGTGTGTGAAAAGGCAAATCATCTTATGTCAACTTAAGATGTTGGAAACTAATATAAAATACAATTTATAAAAGAGCCAAACTATCTTAAGTCATATTTAACGTATTTAAGTCCTTATAACGGGAAAAATATTAAAAATATCTTTTTGAAATAAATTTAATAAAAAAGATCATAAAACTTGACATCTAAATGTTTTATACAATTAAATCTACACTTGAAAGAATTTTTGTGGAGTCAGCTTTGAAGTTTGTTTATGCTCTCTTGAAAAATCATCAAAATTGACATAAGATACTTTACATTTTCAGTCGAAAAGTAACTAAAGCAAATTACACGGTGTAACACTCAAAATATACGCGGGCGGAGACCTATCAGGTTTTGTAGAGCTAGTCACACTGAATACGAAACGGTATTTGAAAATCCCCTAACACCCCCAAAATCTGGAGTTACGGGCAAAAAACGGTTTTTTGGACCTTCACCCATTGAAAAAATTCTAGCTTCGACAATTTTTTACCCATTTTCGATTTTTTTACAGTTTCTGATAGAAGATAAATATACCTTTATAACAATGTATAAAACATGTAACTCGGTTAAACCACTTAGAATTTATAAGATGTCAAAGTTCAAAAATTCAATTTTTTTGTCATTTGCCCAACTTCGGCATCAATTTAAAGTATATGTTTTCAAAACAACATGCTATTTAAAAAATATATTCTAAAACTATATCTATTTCCCAATTGATCGAGGTATTTTTTATGAAAATCACTTCAAAATTGGCTTAGAAAAAAAAAATTTGATTTCAACCCAGATACAGAAATTGGAACTTTTAGGTATAGAACAAAAATGTTGTTTCGGCACGTAGTAGGATAAGTTGGGCGCCAGGATTTGATGAAGGGTTTTTGTAGAGGAGCTCAATACAAACATTTTTTTTCTTTGGGAGGGGGGTCTATCTCCCCCCGTTTAGGTGGGAGGGGCATTTTTCTAAAAAAAATTATCAAAATAAAAAAAAATTATTAAAAAACAACGGCAACACTTACAGTAATAAATGATACCATTTCCAAAAGGCAAAATTGTGCATTTCATTATAATTTTCAAACCAATATAATATTCCCAATAGTTTTTGAAATAATCGATTTCAAAGTTAAAAATAGGGGAAAATTTTTTTTTAAAACTCATTTTATACTATTTTTGGCCAGACTGTGAATTTTAGTAATAAAATTACTTAAACAGAAAACTGCCTCAATTAATTCCTTATCGAACAGTGAAAACTATATGATTCTATGTCTTCTAGTTTTTGAGAAAATTGAAAAATAAAAACAAATAAAAACAAAAAATATTTTGAAAAAAGAAAAATCTGATAAAATAATTTTTCAATTTTCCCAAAAACTAGAAGACATAGAAACATATAGTTTTCACGGTTCGATAAGGAATCAATTGAGGCAGTTTTCTGTTTAAGTAATTTTATTACTAAAATTCACAATCTGGCCAAAAATAGTATAAAATGAGTTTAAAAAAAAAATGTTCCCCTATTTTTAACTTTGAAATCGATTATTTCAAAAACTATTGGGAATATTATATTGATTTAAAAATTAAAATCAAATGCACAATTTTGCCTTTTGGAAATGGTATCATTTATTACTGTAAGTAATGCCGTTGTTTTTTAATAATTTTTTTTTTATTTTGATAATTTTTTTTTAGAAAAATGCCCCTCCCACCTAAACGGGGGGAGATAGACCCCCCTCAAAAAGAAAAAAATGTTTGTATTGAGCTCCTCTACAAAAACTCTTCATCAAATCCTGGCGCCCAACTTATCCTACTACGTGACAAAACAACATTTTTGTTCTATACCTAAAAGTTCGAATTTCTGTATCTGGGTTGAAATCGAAAAATTTTTTTTTCTAAGCCAATTTTGAAGTGATTTTCATAAATTAATTTTCAAAATTAATTTTTTTGTGTACAAAAATTCAATTAATAAGATGCCTGTAATCCAAATCCGAGGTCCGTTTGGCCCCATCAGGTTGTGATTTTCAGAAAAGTGAAAAGTCACTAAAAAAAATAGCAATTCAGCTCTTTTTGTGTTGCCAAACGAAGCTTGAATTCAGATTCGCCGAAATACATAATTTAAGATGGGTCTAAATCGTTTAAAACACCACATATTTTCTGAAAAAAAAAAAAAAAATTGTTAAACATTTTTGTTGTTAATGGAAAGTATCTTCTATAGAACCTATTTTTTTTTTTTTTAATTTTTGAATTTCCTAAAAGTTTGATCCGATTTAAAAGAATGTTTTTATTGAAATCAAATTTTGAAAAGAAAAATATTTTATGTTTTTCTTTTTATGAAATATTTATTCGTTCTTTTTTTGAAAAAATTGAAATTGATATTAAATAATAATAAATATTACAAAATGTCATATCAACTTTTTTTTTTTAATTTTTAAGTTATTTTGTTATTATGTAATAATAATTAATAATTATACTTTTTAAATGGTTTTAATTTTCAAATGAAGTATCTATGTCCTTTGATTTATGTATGGCAATGACTTTTTTGGAATTTCGTGTTTGAAAATTGTTGGAGCCGTTAAAAAAAAATAATTTTTTTAACCATTATAAAAAATTTCGAATATTTTTCAAAAATTAAAATTAATAATGCCATTTTGAAGAAATTATTTTTGAAATTTTATTTAAAATTTTAAAAAGAAATCATTGATCCATTTTTTTCAACAACAACAAAATTGAAATATTTTTTTTTAATTCCAATTTTTAAATAAGTGTTAACATACGTTTTTTTTTTACATTAATTTTCTTTGGAATTAACTAAATGGTTAACAAGAAAGTTAGAAATCAAAAAGATGAGACAAATATCACCAAAAATTCAAAAATTCTTTTTTGATTTTTTGGAAATAAAATGCAAAAATTCCAAAACTATGCTTTTTTCCTGAATTTTGATAGAAGCAAAAAATTAATTTGGTAAAATGGTAAATTTTGTCCACATTATTCTTGATTTTTATAAAACAAGATTGGACTATTAGGTAACTCCAATAGATTTTTTTAAAAATTTATTAATTTCAAGTAATATGATATAATTTTGATATAAACACAAACTAAAAAAAAATATTTTCTTTTTTGAAAATAAATTTTTGGAAAAAGAATTTTTCTTTCCAAATTTGGATTCTAGGCAATGATTAAAATATTTTATTTTCAAAATGCAATTTTTCAAATGAAAAATCAAATTTTAAAATTTTTTCCCAAAGTTCTAAAAATGCATTTTTTGGAAATAATGAATTTGTTTTTGTTTGCAAAAAAAGTGACTCGTAAAAAAACCTTAATGTTATATCGAATTATTTAATAAGTTTAGGACTTCAAAGAAACTGAGCTATTTCACAATGCAAAGAGTTGCAAGAAAATTGAACTTTTCAGAAAAAGGTGCTTATGCAATAATTTTTATTGAGTTATGAATCAATAAGAAATTGCATTACATTAAAAGAAAAAGAGTTATTGCAAAAGTAAACAAATTATTTGAACAAAAGAAACAAATATCAGATTAATTTAATTCAAAACAACTTTAACTGTCTTACAACCCTTCCTAAGGGTTAAAGGTTAATATTCTCATCCTTTTCCATATTAATCCAAATAAGACAAAACAAAAAAATTATAAAAACTCTGCTTCTAATTGTCTTCTCTCTTAATAATTATTTTATTTGAAACCTTTTCTTTCTTGTTTTTTTTTTTTTTATTTCTTAGCCGACTTGACTACGTGTTCATTTTATAAAGTCAATTAACCCAGTATACATCTCAATGGGAAAAAGCTCAAGACCTTTCCCCAAGCACACACAATAATCATTTAACTCTAATTAATATTCTCTGCGTTCAAAGTGTGGGAGAACAAAAAAAAAAAAACAAAACTCAATGAGAATGGGTTTTTTTTCTCATCATTCCTTTTTGTCAGTGTAAAAGAGTAAAATGTCATGAAATCGAGAAAAGGCTAAATGGCGACTAAAAAAAAAAAAACTTCCAAAAAATCCCAATTAGACAACTTGTAGCAAAAGTCCAAACTCTACCACGTTTATAAGGACCAGAATCTAATAATAAGATGAAACCTTAGAAATACAAAAAAAAAAGAAAAAAAAAATAGGAAAGAAAAAGATGCAGAAGAAGAACAATCGTGATTTTAGCTCCTTTATCTTAATTGGTCACCACCTCGTGGAAGGACTTTTCTTTTTGTCTTGTATGGATCCTTTGAACTTTAGTGTGGCGCGTTCCATGAGGTTTTCTGTGTGAGTAAAATTTCAAATCGAAATGATTGCAATTCCTTTTTTTTTTGTTCTTTTCTCCATATTTCGCAATTCAGGAATAATATTTTTTGTATGTGAATTTTTGCATATATGTACTCATACATACAATAAATATGTTGTTATTATTCTAGGGATGTTCCGCATGTCCTTTCATACAGACAGGTACCTACCAGGGCGAACGGCAAACGGTCGGTGGCGGCAAGGCAACAACTGCACTTTCATATAAACTGTGCGTCGTCATTCAGTTCAAAAATGTGCCCTCAGGCACAAAAATGCAATTAACCGCATTGTCACATTTGTTTTGTTGATTTTTATCAGCCTCGACAATTTCCCCAGCGATTTCGAGGGATTTTTCCCTCGCGCCAATTTGGCTTTGGTCACACATATTCATTCTGGTACCATCATCATTGAACAGGGTCGGATTTTTCCGACTGACAAACAGATCGAATCTAAAGGGCGCCGTGTTAGTAAAAGGGGCCCGAAGTCATAGAAGTATTGGAAATTGCATTGAACTTTGTTTAGTGCAGGAAGCACAGAAAAACATATTGAAGGAGCGACTGTGTGTCGCAGAATACTTCCTTCGGAGTCACCCAATCCAGCCCTGCTTGTTTGTCTTTGCAGATGGTGTATTGCATCGACAATGACCACGTGTATCCACTCTCTACTCGGCCAGTTGGCCGTACAGAGTAGGTATTGATTGAAAAACATGGATTTTTTTCGGAGCAGATTCACCCACAGGCGACCTTGATGTTTATATATATTTTTGTATTTATTTAATTTTTTTTTAATAATGTCCCAATGGCATAGTGGTTGGTATAGGTAGTATAGTGGAAAATCACAGATAGCTTCATGGATGGGAACAAAAAAAAAAAAAATTAACAGGCATCGAACTTGTCAAAAGTTACAGCCGTGGTTTGCATGGGAGATAACAATTTTGCACCGAGAGCAAACAGGTCATAAAACTTAATTTAATATTTTCGTCGTCCTTGTTGGTTGGTTCAATTCCAGCCTCTCTCTCTCCTCTTTCATATTGTTAGATTTTTTGTGTGTGTGTTCCTGATGCTTGACTGGACTGGGATGAAAAGTGTAATCAGGATAAGTTGAAAACACAATTAATTATACTTATCGCACTTTTACCTTCGTGTTTTTTTTTTTTGGTTTAGGTTGTTTTTTTTTTGACAATTTTTTGTTTGTCTTTTTTTTCATTCTTCTTTCTAAACATAACTCCTTATCGTACGGCTTTTCTTGGTTGGTTTTTTTTTGGTAAGCCAAGAGAGAATATTAGAGAGATAAAAGTTTACCAGGTTTTCGTTTATGCAAAATTGACAACTCGAGGCGGTTTTTGCAAAGAAAAAGAAGTTAGTTGAAATTGTCGTCGATTTCTCTCTCTCTCTCTCTTTTGTTTCACCAAACAGAAGAAAAAAAATTAGATATCAAAAATTTTTGCTTTAGGTGTTGGTTTATTAGAGCTTTTAAATGACTTAAAATTGAGTTTTTTTTTTAGGTATGTAGGTATTTTTGGAAAAATTACGGTAAATGCTTTGAGTTTGAAAATTTAAATCAAATCTTGATCAACGTGTGTTGCGATTTGCTACCACGCTGCTGGCACGGTGGCGGGTCATTCATTAAAATAAAATTGAAAAAGTCGTAAAGGATTTCTTTTGTTATTAATCGCATTGACTAAAATTTGGTCTTTAAAGTGGGATTTAATTAATGTGAGTAAAATACAAAAATAAAGAAATTTTAAACTTCCAATTAGAAGAATAATATAGCTAATTATGGCTAATAATACACAGAGAAAAATAAGACCTAAAATTAAGCGGATTTCTTCATGTTTTTTTTTTTTTATTATTATTATGATAATAAGATTTTCATCTTAAATTACGTGAATTTCCGCTTAATTTAAGACGGAAGTCATCTTTGCGAAAAACAATGCAGAGATCCGCTTAATTTTATGTGGTCTTTTTTTTCGTATATGATCACTTAATGCAATTTTTTAAGTACACTGAGGGAAAAAACAATCATTTAAAATAAACTAAAACCGTGTTGATTCAATTATATTTTTAGGAATGATTGCGGATCAAACCTACAACTCTTGGGTCACTAGGCGAATGCTTAAAAAAACGTGATATCTCACTGTTGGAAATAAGAGTGATAAAATGCTGAAGTCCGACAAAAATAAAAAAATTTCTTACGTTGTTTCAATTTTAATTTAAAGATTTTTCATGTTAGTTTTTTCAACATTAAATCAACGTTGAACATATTACATTTTACGTAGCGCTTTTTCACTCAGTGTATAGCTAAAGTAATTTTATGAAATTCAATGTAATTTAGCGAACTTTTTTTAAAGTAAGTAAAAAAAACTACTTTTTTATACACAAATTTGGTAAATAAATATTTAAAAAAAATTAAATAAAATTCGTTTTTTCAAAGCTAAAAAAAAACAACATCTTAAATTTTCATTTGCAAAATATGTATTTTTAGGAAAATTAAAAGCTTTAACCAAATCAAAACTCTGCATTTTTTCTATTCTCTTTCAATATTCCCCATTTTTATTAAATTCTGCTTTTTGACTCTGCCAGCATATTTTTGAAAAAAAAAAACTCTGCTAATTTTGTTTTTTGCTCCAAATAAAAAAAATATTGTGTGAAAGAAAAGACTCCTTTTCTTATTCTTTTTTTTCGAAAATTCATTATTATTTGATAAATAAAATTTTTAACATTAAAACCTTTAATTTATCCAACAAAAAAAACAAAAAAAACTACATACCTAATATCAAAAAAAAATTGACAAAATAATTAAGTAATCAAATTAATATACAGCAAATTTCGCGAAAAGATGATTTTACAAAATTCTGCAAAATATTAAATGAAATTCTTTAAAAGCACGTGCTATTTTACATTTTTTTTCAAACCTTCTTTCATTTTTTGTAGAATTTGGAAAACAGAATTTTGAAAAGCAGAATTTTGTAAAGCAGAATTTTGGAAATAGAATTTCGATAAAAAAAATTTTGACCCTGGTAGAATTCTGACCCGAACCTGTTTTTTATAACTTATTAATTGAAAATAATTTTAAAACAAAGTTCGTATGATATTAATCAAGAACAAAAATCAAAATTTAAAAAAATTGAATATCGTGCTTTCGAAAATTTTTTTTCAGTTACAAAAATGTCCTATTTTCTTACATTCGGAGACAGGTATGTACGAAACAAAATCCTGAAACAAGTTTTCGTTTACTGATATGAGTTCACAGTGAACAGTCCTATTCATATTAAGGTAAGAAAATTTAAAAAAAAAATTTTTGATTTTTAAGAAAAAATCAAAATGCATTTTAAAAAATTTTCTCCAAACTCATCGAATGAGACATCAAAAGAAAGGTCTTTTTAAGTTCTATTCATAACTGAAAATCAAAAGTTTCTTGCAGGTCTGGTTGCTGAATATTCATGGTTCGAAATATTTTTTTTTTTTCTTACATTCGGAAGCAGATATTTTCGGATCAAGGTCTCGTTTTGGTTTACATATATGAGCTCACAATAAATATAGCTATCCATTTATGTAAAAATTACAAATTTATTTTTTTTAGGATTTTCGAGAAAAAATCAAGGTTGCCAAAAAAAAAATGTATTTTAAAAAAATTATTCCAATTTCATCGTATGAGATATCAAAAGAAAGGTCTTTTTAATCTCTATTTATTACTGAAAACCAAACGTTTCTCGAATATGTATTTGTTTCATCCAAACATATTTATTTCTAAATTTGGAGCAGAAGTCCGCGAACCAAACTCTTGAAATAAGTTTTGTTTTACAGATATGAGTTAACAGTGAAATGGCCAATGCATTTAGCTAAAAAAAATTACAAATTTTTTTTTTTCCAGATTTTCGAAAAAAAAAATTCACGGGGTACCTAAATACCTACCCCTCGCCGAAAAAACAAACGTACATCAATTGATGTTGTATAGGATTCAGCTTTTTTTAAATTGACTTTTGAAACTTTCGTGAAGTTCATTTCCATCTTTCAAATCATTTTTGCAGCCTGAATTCTTCCTTTTTTATATAAAAATAAACATCCATAACCACGTGATGCACTTGTTAACTTTAGTTATTTCCCATAGAGACCCAATATACAGAAACCCCATTCACAATCCTTGTTTCTCAAACGAAAATATTTTCATTTCAATAAAATTTTCGTGTCCATCCTTTTTTTTTATATTCTTTTCTTTTAACTTTTCTGCCGACCGACACGACTGAAATGCTCTTTCTGTAACATTGTTTTTATATTTTTTATTTTATTTTATACTTTTCACTGAGAGTGTCCATTTTTGTGTTCATTAATTAATTCATTAATACAGCTCCTTTTTTTTTTTGGTTGTGTCCAAAACCAACTTTATTTTCTTGGATTTTCTTTTATTTTGTTGGCCCCGATTACAAGTATTTCCTTGTTGTTATTATTATTGCAGATTTAATAAAAAAAGAAATCGTGTTGTCTTAATTTTGTACATTTTTTGGAAAGGAAATGCACACAAGTATAGTAGCAAAGTGTAGAGTTACCTACTTGCAAAATGTAGAATTAAGGACAACATGGCACAGGCACTCTGTATCTTTTGGTTTGTTCAGTTCATGGATTTATGTTATTTTTTAATTTCCACTTTACCCCATTAAAATTCAGAATGCATAATTTTTATTTTTTTTTTTTCATATAAAAGAGAAAGAGACAGAAAGAATAAGAACAAGAGTGAGAAGTTCTTAAAACATAAAATGAGTGGGTGCTTTATGAGCATAGTGCAATTGTAAAGGCGACAGCGATAACGAAAGATTGCAATATGATTTTATCTTTTAGTGTGTAGACGACAAAAACCCCCTCTTCCCCCCACTCCTTTTTCGCTCTGTAAGTGACAATGAAGGATTAACTATTTTTCTTATTTTTTTTTTTTTTGTGTGAATAAGACTCTTAAGACTCCAAGGAGCCATTTTTCAATTGAAAAATATAAAGACATCGTTATGTTTACGTTGGTAATTTGGAACATCGTCTTCGTTGTCGTTCGCCTTTTTTTTCCCTCCTTTTTTTTCTTCTTTTTATTGCACATTTGATACCTTTACAAATATAGAGAGAAGTAGGTATCCTTATGGCATAAAATGCGATCATACAATTAGTGTCATTTCTTATATTTTTCTATTTTTATAGATAGTTTTCCTGGGAATCATTGAAGGTATACGAAAAGGAAAAAGACATCTCTCTCTTTCTCTCTTTTACTCTGACTATATATGATTTGATATTATTATTTATTAAAAAAAAAAAAAAAACGAAAGACTAACAATCTCTTCAGAAAATTATTGTATAGCTCGCCTACTTTTTATATAAACTTATGTAGAAGGATTCTTACATTCATTCCTTAACCCTTAACCTATTGAATGTAGAAAAGGATGAACTAGGAGATGAGGAAAAAATAAAAATAAACTTTTTTTTTTTACTGAAATCACTCTGGCTGAAGAGAAAAATATGGCAAAGTTTATTTTCCAATGAAAGAAGCTGCGATGGATATAACAAGGTAGAATTTTTTTTTTTTTTTATTCAAAAACCTTTTCATAAGTTAGCTTTTATTATATGCACATTTTTAAGTCTTATTCATATAGCTTGTTGCTTGTTAAAATAAAAATATATCATCATTTGATGAAAATTGGTGATGTTTGTGCTCTTCGTGTTGAATGCGAGTAGTTACGAAGCTGCCAAGTGATATTACTTACTTGAAGTTTTTTTTTTTTATTGTAAGGAAGGGGCAATATATTCTACTACTTCGACACCTGGATTGCGGAAGTATCTTAATGCTTGATGACTTCTATTGTAATTTATATTTTTATTTTTATGGAAGACAGCACTGGATAGTAGTTAAAAATTAATAATTTATTAATGTTTCTTTTGTCCTTTAAAATGGTATTAATGATTATCATGTCAAATACCATAACTACTAACTACAGAATAGTAGGTAAATTATAAATAAATAGTTTTCTGTGCTATACAGGGTGTCCCAAAAGTAATGGATCAAAGGAAATATGCTGATAGGCCAACTTAAGCATATTTTGCTGCAAATTAATTAACAGTTCCATGTTTTATAAAAAACTTAATTTCTTACTTTTATTTCAGAGCAACACAGTGAAAAAAATTTGTATCGTGTGACACTGATTTACTATAAAAGTTTCCAAAGTTAATGTTAGAACTAAAGATATTGCAATTTAAAAGCAACAGAACAGGGCTTTTCAGAGAAAAATAACAAAGAAAAATTAGCACAATTTTTGACTGTTGTTTGTTTATTTCTTTTTGAATAAAAGCCTTGATTTTTGTTTGTTATTTTGCTCTGAAAACCTCTGTTTTTTTTTGCATTCAAATTGTAATATCTTTCGTTCTAATTTCAACTTTGTAAATTTTTATTTTTGAAAACTGCAATAACACGACAAGTTTTTTAAAATCAATAAACCCGTATCATACCATACAAATTTTTTTCAGGGTGTTGCTCTGAAATAATAGTTAGAAATTGAGTTTTTATAAAACATGGAACTGTTAATTAATTTGCAGCAAAATGGGGTATAAAATAAAATATTTTATTAGTTAATTATTTCATATTATTAGGCAATGTTTTAGTGAAAGAATTGTAAAAAACAAAAATCGATTATGAGCGGAGGAAGCAAAATACTGTTGCAAAGTTGAGATTTTTTCGAAATTTCACAAAAACTGCATTAAATCGAAAACCGTAAGGATTTCGGATGAACAAGTTACCAAATTCTGAGAGCCCTAAAGTTGGCCTATCAGCATATTTCGTTTCATCCATTACTTTTGGGATACCCTTATTCAGATCCACTCATGTGAATCCAAATTTTTCTAGATTATGCATCAATTTCTCATCAAAGAAACTGCATAGCGTACAAAATTTCTCATGAACTAATCTCAAGCCTAAATTACGCGGATGATCTTATTGTAAAAAAAACAAACAATTTTGAGACTTTGGTCAAAAGTAAGAAAAAAAAATGTAGGTATGGTTGGCAATATTTCAGGAACCAGACCTCCAAGAAACTTTTGGTTTTCAGTTCTTAAAGAAACGTTTATTTTGATGTCTTACTCGAGGGATTTGAAGGACTTTTTTTGGGCAAGGGAGCCTTAATTTTTTTTCGAAAATCCAAAAAAAAAAATAAAATTGTAATTTCGTTTACATAAATAGAAAGTCCTGTTCATTGTGAACTCGTTTCTGTAAACCAAAACATGTTTCGAGATTTTGATCGAAAGATATCTGCTTCCAAAGTTTAAAATTATAGAGCAAAATTATGTTTGTTTTCAAATAACTCAGCAACCAAGCTTCATAGGAACTTTTGGTTTTCATCTATGAATAGAGCTTAAAGAGACCTTTCTCTTGATGCCTCACTCGACAGATTTGAAAACGTCTTTTTTTTAGACAACCTTGATTTTGTTTTTCAAAAATCCGAAAAAAAAATAAATTTGTAATTTTTTCGTATCTGTAAACCAAAACTTGTTCCAAAACTTTGATCTGAAAATATCTGCTTCCGAATGTACCCAAGCAAAATCATGTTTGGATACAAATAACTCAGCAACCGGATCTCCAAGAAACTTTTGGTTTTCAGTTTTGAATAGAGCTCAAAGAGAGCTTTCTTTTAATGTCTCATTTGACGGATTTGGAGGACTTTTTTGAAAATACATTATTTTTAGCTTTTGATTTTTTTTTTCGATAACCAAAAAAAAAAAAATTATTTGTAATTCTTTTACATAAATAGATAGGCCTGTTCATTGTGAACTCGAATCTACACAACAAAACTTGTTTCGAGACCTTGATCCGAAAATATCTGCTTCCGACAGGAAGAGAAAAATTTTTTTGTTCCATAATTAAATTATAATTTAACATAGGCTTTTAAACCTTTGGAAAATAACTTCTTCCGAAATTTTTTAACCAACAAATTCTTGCATAAGTTTAAACTTCACAATTAAATTTAAATGACTACCAGCCAGCCTTACATCAATAGCTCTTGATAATTTTATTTTTATTTGCAAATATCACAGTAAGAATTCAGCAGACCGTGTTGAAAAAGTCATAAATTTCTTTAACTACCTGAGACAGAGAGTCGCCAGTACTTTGGCTATGGTCAAGGAGATCCACCAAAAATAACCAAATCCAAATTTAAAAACAAAAGAACACAAAAATCCTTGAACTATAATAATTCTGTTGCCGCCTTATTACATTTGAGAGAGATGACAAGTCATCCCAAGGACTTACAAAAAACCCACGCAGATTATTTTTATATTGTTGTTTTTTTTTTTCTTCTTCTTTAAAGGACACAAATGCATGAAGTTTTTTTTTACTTCCCTTTAAAAAAAAAAAAAATAAGAGAGATAAGGAAAATAGAAGGTATGTACTTTGACTTTTAAGCAAAATCGAAAGGATGTTTCATTCGAAATATTAAAGTGGTATCCTAACGACTACGACGACGCCCTCTGTTGACTGTTGCTCTTTGCTTGCACTTAAAAAAAAATAAACACACATATGTACATTTGCTTCCTCTATGATTTTGTGACGTTGTTGTTAGTCCTTTGGTCTTTGAAGGATAACTTATTTTTGTTTGTGGTTTACCAAGCATAATTATGTTGAGGTTTAACACACTCATGGTGATGAAATATACTAAGCTAATTCTATAAAAAAAAGCTGTTGTTTATTTTTTTATTTGACAAATTGAATAACTGTTATTGTTATCCTTGGGTTACATAATTCCCTTCGTGTAAATACACCATTTTTTTCTTATTGTTGTTTTCTTTTGAAGAGTCTCTTTGATTTTCTCAAGGATTAAGGGTGATTTGTGAAGGTTAAGCTTGCTAAGAAGACATTATTTGTAACTGACCAAAGCTTATTTTAGAAAGGTAGATAGGTTTTTTTCGTATTTTCTTTGGAAAAAAAAAAAAAAGAAAAACATAGAAACATATAAATAAAATCTATGATTTTATACGAAATCCATTCATGACACGTGTATTTCAAAAAATATCCAGTTGGACGCTCACTCAGACTGGTCCTCGGTTCTCTCTCTCTCTCTCTCTCTCATTTGACAAAGGCATAAATCTGTCAACACAGATTTATGAACTCGTCACCTAGCAACAGAATTTGTGTTGTTTTGTGTTTTGATGCCACGAAAAGCACACAAACACAAATATACTGGAAATGATTGATGAAAAAAGAATTCCTCACATGTGTGTTTTTCTGTCTCATAAATATACATTTGAGCTGTTTTTGTTGTTGTTATTATTTCAAAATTCTTAGAAAAAAATGTTTGAAAGCTTAGTGGCACCTGCATTTTGAACAAAAACAAAAAAAATCAAAAAAAAGGAAAGGGTTTTTTTGTTTGGAATTTTCCTAGAGTGTAAAATTTAGAGATCCAGGTGATACAAACATCAAAAAACTTAGACATTAAGTTTTGCTAACTTTTGGTAATGTGAGTGGTTGTTTTTTGTAGAAACGGCTTACACCACTTCGACCTGACAACTCATATCTCTGTTAATAAAAACTTGTTCCGAAGCTTTCGTCAAAAGATATCTGCCTGCAAATGTAAAAAAAAATACATGTTTGGATGAAAATAACTTATCAGCCGAACCTCCAAGAAACTTTTGGTTTTCAGTTATGAAAAGAGCTTCAAAAGACCTTTCTTTTGATATCTCACTCGATGAATTTGGACGAAATTTTTTAAAATGCATTTTTTTGGCATTTATTTTTTTTACCTTGATTTTTTCCAAAAAAAACTTTTTTTATTTTTTTTACCTAAATGCATAGGGATGTTCTCTGTGATTTTTTTTTTTTTTTTGTAAACCAAAATTTGTTTCGAGATTTTGCCCCCCGCAGTTATCTGCTTCGTAATGTAAAAAAATATATGTTTGCATGCAAATAACTCTTCAGCCGGACCTTCAAGATATCTCATTCGATGAATTTCGAGGAATTTTTTTTTAATGCATTTTTTTTCGATTTTTTCTGTTGACTGTGAATTTGTATATGTTAACTAAAACTTGTTCCATTGATGGAATCGATATCAATACAACAAATAAGAGAGTTCCAGTTTAAAGAGCAATCAGCCAAATCCATCTAAAAAAAAAAACTATTCTGAACAAAAATCACGAACGAAGAAAAAATCTACAAAATCAATTTAATGAAAAATTCAAATACTTTCGGCCTTGTCCTTTTATTTTCCCCGAATACAAAAAAATAATGAAAAAAAAAACACATCCGGAATTATATTTTTTTTTCTGGACTTTCCTTGTGCTACTTAAGAAGAAACCATAACTGCCCAATCCTTTATGCAAATGAAAAGGAATACAAACTATTCCCTATAGCTCACCAAGGCTTAAATGAAAATAAAAGTTAAATAAAGAATCATATCACGAAAATTGAGCTAAGTAAAAAAAAAGTGCAAAAAAAAACGAAGGACGAAAAATAAACCAAATACCCTTCCTTCATATAATCTATACCTACATAGAGCTTTAGCACGAAGAAGCACAGGGAATAGAAGCAGCTAGCTAGCGCGACTAGCGAAAGAAATCTTCTCTAATTTTATTTATGAATAATTCTGAAGTGAGCTGATTGAATTTCCATTCCGTTGTATCCGTTGGATATCCTTTTCGCATTTTACTGTGATTTATATTTATTTTTTTTTTTTCATTTTCTCTCTTTTTTCGTTAGAATTTCATCCGTGCAATGCCCAATGCAATGTTGCTATTGCGTTGCTCTTATACTAGCTTGGCTGGTGATGGTGCAACTGCAACAAAAAAAAAAATTTGCCTTGAAATTACCCCCTTCTCCCCTTCGTATAGTGCAATTTTTTTTTGCACCTCCCATTCAAGGACTAAATTTAAGAAAATTGTATATCTACCTTTTTTCTATACAAAGAGGTAATATTATACACAAAAAAAAAAAGACACAAGGACGAATGCGGCGATGGATAGGAAATCAGAGAGCGAGAGTAAGGCTTCGAACCTGAAGAAGTGGAAATCAAATTTTCCTGATTTTTAGTTAGTTTATGTTTGGTTGCGATGTTTCGTATTTTTTTTTGGTTAACTCCGGAGGTCGAAAGATACTTTTTCTTTTTATTCCTTCCAATGCATATATTGAATTACCTTTAAGTCGAAGGATCTATATCTAAATTGAGCTCTTCAATCTTATAGATATAAAAAGGATGCCAATAAAAAGGACGAAAATTATGTAATTTGTTATAAATTTCATAAGAAAAACAAATTTAATAAATTTGAGTGAAGAAAAAAAAAAGTTAGAACGGAAGGGCTCTAAGGACTTAAAAGTTGAGACGAAAAAAAAAATAAAATAACTCATCACACTGATTGCAATGTTTGTTCATTTGGGATCATTTTGCTGTTATTTTTTTATTTGTTATATTTTTTTTTTGTTCGTTATTTTTATTTGCTCCAATTCTCTCATGTTCACTCTGTTACTTATTTTATTTCTTTCTTTTTTTTTTTGTTCATTTCCTTGAGTCTTTATTTTTTTTTTTTTTTTTTGTTCGTTGTTCACCCATGTTTAAGGGACATCCACCTTCTTCATATTCCTGTTGTCGAATGTTTACTCTCTATATGCTCTGATGGTTCCCGGAATTGATTGAATTTCCTATAGAAACTTATATTCTCTAGTCCCCATAACAGTTGTTGCAAAAGTCGAAGCAGAAGCACAGCGACAGCAGCAGCATCATCATCATCATGCCATTGGACGGAATCCAAGAGACTCATTTGAGCATCACCTGTTTTCAGGGCAAGCGAATGTCGAATGTGGATGAAGCCATACCCACCTTTCACATACTACAACAATAGTTCATTATTATATATTTTTTTTTTTCTTATACAAACATACTCGTGTATATGTTTAAACAAACAAAAAAAAAAAAAAAATAAGCAAACATTTGGGAAATTTAAAGAAAATTAACAAAAAAAAAAACCATTTCTTTCTGTATTTTTTTTTTGTTTTTTGTGTATTTTGGCTAAATGTCAAAATTTTTTGATTATGTTGAAATTTTTTATGTGAAAAGGGGATGATGCGCAAGAGGTTTTGAGCTGGGAAGTGATTTTGTCATATTCTGGTGGGATTTTGATGAATTATTTGATTTGGTAATGAAAAAATAAGCTTTGTTTTGTTCAATAGTCAAAAATAAAATTTTGATTATAAGGCTTTAGTTTTTCAATAAAATAGAATGTTACGTATTTAAGTTTTTAAAAAATATTCAATACACAATATTTTGTAGAATCGAAAAAAAAAATGGGTCTCGCAATATTATCTGTATATCTGTCTCGATATGCAGCCCAAGTGATTTATGCTTCAAACATTAAGTTAAATGTCTTCTGTAGTTTCCTAGAGACGAAATTTATTTTTTTAAAGCCCAAAACTAACTGTACCTCCTTGCCTTATGACCAAAATGGAAAATCTTGTTTTTAACAAAACCCCTTTAAAGTTTTTTGATTTAAAAAAATAGGTAATAGGTAACTTTTGGTAACTTTGGTAACTAATTTAAAAAAAAAAATATTTTTCCAATATCTACTTTACATATAAATAGAATTATTACTTTCTTGATTTCTCACTTTCTTCTAATAGTCTAGTCTAGTCTAGAGCAAAAATAGAACAAATTCGTTCAAGACTTTTTATTGGCGATTATGATTCCTTGGCATACAAGAATACTCCAGCCAAAAGTGCTACTAAATCCATTGGTGCATTTCTGAGAAAACGGCAACACTGGTCGGTTTTCAGTTTTTTTGATTTAACTCGAAAACCAAGCCTGACTTTGAAATGGTTCAAAGACACTTTTCATAGCAAATTAAATTTTCTGTCAAGCTAAGATGGTTAAAAAATTTTAAAAATTATTTTTGAATAAAATTCTAACTTAAAATCAAAGAAAAAAAAGTTAAAAAATTGACAATTTTATTTTTTTTTACTAAATCAAGGGGCACTTTGTGTTTGTAGCCGAGACGTCCAAACTTTGTACTAATGAAATAAAGTAGAGGTAAAAACCTTTGATAATATGTAATTTTCAATTTTTTTTGTCAAGAAACAACTTAAATGTACCTATTCAAAAATTAGCACTTTTTCAAAATTTTTTACTTTTTTAGTTAAAAGCAAGTTTTTAAAACTCGATAAAATCGTATTAATTGGTAACTTTTAGACTTTTAAAGTAAACATACTTCGAGGGATTGATTTAATATAAACTAAATATGACAAACAAAAAAATTTATTTGCATCCTTATGGCCTTTTGTGCAATTTTGTGTATGTGCATTTTTATAAATACGGGTCGAATGGATGGACGGAGAGCCATTAGCTTTGGTCTATTGCATAGAAGAACATTAAATACCAACTCTTTTACTGTTTTCAATGGCCTGAAAAACAATTCTTGTAAAATCCGCGACCAACGAAAAGTTTCTCTTGAAAAACGAAAAAAATACTCTAATGAGTTTGAAACAAAATAGCTCAGGCAAATTAGTAAATCAAATTGCACTTTTCGCGGGACAAATTTTTTTCATGGAACGTGTTTAGGTGAATGTCCTTATCGTAAAAGTGAATTTTTTTGGATGATAAGATATCGGGAACAGCCGCCATCTTGGAAAAGAGGTCGGTGCCGTTTTTATTTTATAACTCCATTTTCACTCATTTAAACCAAAAATGTCCGAGGATAGACTTATTATCAATTAAATTATCTAATAAATGATATACAAATGAATTCCGTGAGTTAGTTAAATTCAATTTTATAGTCGGTCAAAGTCCGGGTTCTTCTCGCAAGGTTAAGACAATATGACATTTTTTCAAATATCTGAAGAACTTTTTATTTGTTTGGGATTTTCTTAAAGAATGAATTATAGCACTTTTAATTATCTATGAAATGAACCCTTTATTGTTTTTGTAACCATCACATTGTAGAAGCAACCAAACGTCGAAGTCATGATATACGATTTTTTAACTGAACATATTTGGGATTTCAATAGTTCAAATAAACAATCAAAAATTAAACACAATAGTCTCGAAAACATAACGGCTTACACACCTCATATCTTGAGTTATACTTATCGTAATGCTGAGATTGAGGTGTTCATGTTTAGGAAAAATGACAGGGTATCAGTTCTTATATTTAGAATTTTAAATAGTGTCACTTTAGCTTATTCACATTAATTGGAAAATTCACTTCATTTAAAACCTCGAAAACCATATAAAGGTTAACATTAAAGATTTCAAACTTTGAATTCAATATTTAAACGAATATAGTTAAAAAACTGTTTACTTATATTTTCGTTATACCTCCACTTCAAAAATTTGCTCGGTCTAATAGAAGAAAACTTGTTATTTTCTCACTTTTGACTAGTACAATGTGAACTTCGACGTTAGATGGCTTATACATTATGTTGGTTACAGTTACGATAAAGGGCTCTTTTTATAGATAATTAAAAGTGCTATAATTCATTCTTTAAGACAATCCCAAACAAATAAAAAGTTCTTCAGATATTTGAAAAAATGTCATATTGTCTTAACCTTGCGAGAAGAACCCGGACTTTGACTAGTCGGTCAAAAATTGAATTTAACTAACTCACGGAATTCATTTGTATATCATTTTTTAGATAATTTAATTGATAATAAACTATCCTCGGACATTTTTGGTTTAAATGAGTAAAAATGGAGTTATAAAATAAAAACGGCACCGACCTCTTTTCCAAGATGGCGGCTGTTCCCGATATCTTATCATCCCAAAAAATTCACTTTTACGATAAGGATATTCACCTAAACACGTTCCATGAAAAAAATTTGTCCCGCGAAAAGTGCAATTTGATTTACTAATTTGCCTGAGCTATTTTGTTTCAAACTCATTAGAGTATTTTTTTCGTTTTTCAAGAGAAACTTTTCGTTGGTCGCGGATTTTACAAGAATTGTTTTTCAGGCCATTGAAAACAGTAAAAGAGTTGGTATTTAATGTTCTTCTATGCAATAGACCAAAGCTAATGGCTCTCCGTCCATCCATTCGACCCGTATTTATAAAAATGCACATACACAAAATTGCACAAAAGGCCATAAGGATGCAAATAAATTTTTTTGTTTGTCATATTTAGTTTATATTAAATCAATCCCTCGAAGTATGTTTACTTTAAAAGTCTAAAAGTTACCAATTAATACGATTTTATCGAGTTTTAAAAACTTGCTTTTAACTAAAAAAGTAAAAAATTTTGAAAAAGTGCTAATTTTTGAATAGGTACATTTAAGTTGTTTCTTGACAAAAAAAATTGAAAATTACATATTATCAAAGGTTTTTACCTCTACTTTATTTCATTAGTACAAAGTTTGGACGTCTCGGCTACAAACACAAAGTGCCCCTTGATTTAGTAAAAAAAAATAAAATTGTCAATTTTTTAACTTTTTTTTCTTTGATTTTAAGTTAGAATTTTATTCAAAAATAATTTTTAAAATTTTTTAACCATCTTAGCTTGACAGAAAATTTAATTTGCTATGAAAAGTGTCTTTGAACCATTTCAAAGTCAGGCTTGGTTTTCGAGTTAAATCAAAAAAACTGAAAACCGACCAGTGTTGCCGTTTTCTCAGAAATGCACCAATGGATTTAGTAGCACTTTTGGCTGGAGTATTCTTGTATGCCAAGGAATCATAATCGCCAATAAAAAGTCTTGAACGAATTTGTTCCATCCAAAAGGGTCTATTCAATAGACTATAAACGAATTATTCGATTAGAACGAGTAAATTTAGAAATAATTTAAAAAAAAAATTATTTTTAGATTTTTTTAAAATCAGAAATTATTGTTTCTGGACTATTCAATAAGTTTTTTGAAACTTTTGTTTTTTCTGTTGGTTTATATTTTCATTTTAATGACATACCAAATTATTTTTTGAAAAATGTTTGAATGTTTTTAGTATAAAAACTATTTTTTTCAAACAGCTCTAACGACTTAAATTTTGTATCTATAGTTTTAGTTAAAAAAAATACTTCGTTTGGAGGTCGAAACCATTTACAATAGGAGAGAAAGAGAAGGTAAGCCCAAAATTAAAATTTTTTTTTTGTATAGATGTTGTACAGACAGTGGTAGGTAATTATTTTCTTTTGGATAGTATAAAATTTATATAAGGTTGTCATGGTCATGTATAAACATTAACAAAATGTTGTGCGAAGAAACAAAATTACCTACATATATATTTTTTTTTCCATGAAAAATAAGAGATTAAAAAAATATAATCTATAAAATTTTCTTTAGAAAAAATATAAGGCTTTTAGATGGAATAATTTTCTTTGTAAGCTTTTTATACAAAAATATTGACAAAATGATAAATGTAATTTTGTTTAGCTTTTTCTTGTAAAATATAATTGCCTTAGAAAAATTATTCCTTTCTTCAAAAGTAATATTAATATCTTAACCTTTAGCTTAAATATAATACTATGAAATGGTATCATTTCTTATAAATTTGTTTAAAAAGTTTACAAAATAATAAATTTTACCAATTTTTTTTATCTAAACAAAAAATTTGTTTCTTTTGTTTAGAAAAAAATAAATAAAAGCCATATTATGATTAATATTATTACTAATATTAAAACAATTCAAGGCTGGTTTCGGGAAACAAACTCCTTAAATAAATTAATAGGTTATAATATCATTAAAAAAAAAAGCTATAGGTAGATAATAAAGAAGTAAAATTTTTTGAACACCGACCGATCAAAACTGATTTATTAACTTTATTAAATTTTCTTTAGAAACAAAATTACGTATACACCTCAGTTACCCAAAATTTCTTCTCTTTGATGTTTGGCACACGAATTTCAAAAAATATAATCAATTATTTAAGATAGGAACATCTGAAGAATTTCATTCAGTAAACTTAAGTGATATTTTAACGTAAAATTCTAAGGGCCAAATTATTCATTCTCCATTATAAATAAAATTTAAAATTGCATTTTTTTAAAAGACAGTGCATTTTATATTTATTTACTTTTATCTAGAAGCTTCAAATGTTTCGAATATAAGTCATAAAAATTTGTAATAGATTTTATCCCACCCGTGACAAAAAAAAATACAGTGTTTTTGAAGATAATCGAATTGATACATTTTTTTTTTTCTCCAGTTTAATTAGTCAAGTAATTTTATTCTTGGGTATTATGAAAGTCTACGTAAATTTTGTATAATTATGTGTGGGACAGTTCATTTACTTTGTGTGTTTTGAAAACAAATTTTAGATTTTTTTTTAAATTTTTATAATTTTTTGTAAAAATAATTATTCATTTTTGAACTACATTATGTTTTTAAAGAATTTTTGCATATGTACATTACATATAAACCGTCGTCAATTTTACCAGACTAACCCGATGATATTAATTTCGTACACAAATTATAAAAGAAAGTGTCGGTAAGTGGAGTAATACAATGGTTCTACAAAAAAAAAAAAAAAATAGTCTACAAATAACTCAACCATTAAAATAAATTTTTAAAATTCAATAAACTATTAGAAGTACATCAAACTTTTTCACTTAGTATATTTTTTTGCACAAAACAAATCAAAAAACTTTCTAAAACACCAAAATTGATTTTCAAATCCTTAAACATTCATAAAGCACACACACAAAAGTTACTTAAAGAAGAATGTGATGTTTATATACAAAAGGAACTAACCTATACAAAACGACTCACGACGAGACTGTCCTCCAAAATACGTACTTACATATACAAATATAAATATATAAGAAAAAAGTTTTTAGAAAAAAAAAAAAAAGTTAACCGAGAAAAGATGTCAACTTATTATTATTCGCATCACGGACCAAGCAAAAAATCGTGATTCTTCTTCTTATGGACCATTTTGAGGGGTAACTTAAATACCCTCTTATCCTTAGTTATCAATTTATTGAGTGACCAAGTCCTTACACATATATCGTCGTCCACACACAAAACCTCGTCATGTACGCATAAATTCAAACGTTTTTCCATAATAAAAAGCCCATAAAAGTCCATTATTGACTTTAGAAAGAATAAATAACTTTGACAAACGTCAATGTCAAAGGATATATTCAACTCGTTCTATACTCGGGGTATCTGTCTCGAAGAGTGTCCTTTTTTTTTTTTTTGTTCTGTCAAAGTGATGTCATTTGTCTCTTTTATCCATCAACTTTCTCACACCAATATGGCGGCTACCGCCACTGCCGCCAATAACTTTTTTTGATGGGTATTTGTGTTTAGTTGAGGATTCACGTCACAAATCCATCAATTTTCTTGTGTGTCATTCCACAATGGACGCGACGGACAGCAAAAAATCGTCATTTGCATGACTTAAACGCATTTATGGAAAGAGAGAAAGAGAAGAAGATAGAGAGAAGATAGAGAGAAAAACATCATTTGCTTCATTAAACAGGTGGATCATGTATCGAATAGGAAATTTTTTAGTGATTTACCCACTGAACTAGAATCAGTGATTTTTGGCTATAAATTCAAACCCTCTCTTCCGGTCCCCAAGTCTTGTTGTATTGAGCTTCAAGGAATTTTATCAACAGCCAATTGCTATATGAAATTCCATTGGGAATATCCTTCTTCTCTACGAGAGAGGATAAGGGATAAACAAGTCATATCTCTCTGCCTCTGTGAATTCTTGTTTTTGTGTTGCAATCATGAAACTATAAAAACTTTGTTTCGAACTTCAGCTTCAGACCTGCACTGCAACTATACTGAATAAAGAGAAATTGACAAAAAAAAATCGGTAAATAGTGCGGATAGCATTGAAAACAATTGCGCGAATTTTTTTTGGTACATTTTAAATGTTTTTTTTTTATCAATTTTCAATTGAGGAAGGGAGAAAGTTGTGTAAACGAAAATAATACAAAAAAAAAAATCACGGAATCGAAATTTTCGTTCACAAAAGTTTTGCAGTTAAAAAAGTACTTTCCATCTTTTTTTTTTTTTTAATTTTATTTTTTTCGAAATTTCGTGTTGCCACATATGCGATTGGAGAAAATGGTGCATAACACATTATTATTTGGGAGAGAAACTACATAATGGCGACGAGTTGTCGACAGCACCTGAGATATTATAGTTTTATGTGTGTTACCTCATTTTTCAATGATTTTTTTTTTTTATTTCTTCAAAAAAACTGATTATTTATTTCTATTGACGAAGAAATTTCAACTATTAGCGATTTTTTTCTGTTTTTTTTTTTTTTTATTTTTGAAAAGTTTTACACTCCCAAGGTTCAAAATTGATGTCAGATAATTTGAACAGTTTTTCGGATGAACTTTTTGATTCCAGAAGACCACAAAGTTGAAAAAATTTTGAAATTATTTTTCGACAGGCACAGTGTCAAAGTTATTTTAATGGTTTGTTTGTTTTTAGAGCTGCTGGTACTTGTAAATTTTTACAATTTGTTCTTCCTAGGTTTAATAAGTTGAAACGACTTTTCGATGATAGCAATGATCTATTTTATTCGAATTGTAAACTTATAGAGCGAGAAAAAAACCGGATATCTTTTTTTTATTTCTGGTATATTTAACTATATTTCTGGTTTATTTAACTATATTTTTGGTATATATTACTATATTTGTTTAACCATATTATGGTTAAATGTACCAGAAGTAAAGGTATCTTGGTGCTATTATTTCTTCGTGTATGTAAGTCTATAACAAGACAGAAAAAACACTAGATCATCGTAAAGAGTGTTATTTGAAAAATTAAATATTGATCTTTGTCGAAAAAATAGCTACGAGTATGTATTTTCTTTCGTCTTTTACCTGATTGTACTGCAAGTGAAAATAATGTAAATGACATTATAGTTTCTTAGAAAAAAAAAAAACTTTGTTTAAAACATTTGCCTCAGAAAATTGAAAAGAAATGTTCTTTACTTTTCCTTTAGGTATTTAAGTCAAAAGGATGATAAAACATTTGCATCATTGTGAATGCACTCATGCGAATATTTCAACATTCTAAATCGTACTTCAAGTTTCTTCCACAAATATACTGAATGATTAATCTATGAAATCCTATTTGTGTCCTTGTATGTTCTCCGCATATGTCATAGGGTGGAAATACTCATAGATGATAGAGAAGAAGGATTGTTAGTTTTGTGTTTATTAAAAATTCTGTTTGTCATCGTATTTTAATTTGAAACAAATATACACCAAATATAATTTCCTTAAGGATTTCTCTATCAAGATTGCGGCGGTATAATTTGACAAACTTTAAACGATGATATCATTAACATTTAATTTTTAAGGTAGGTAACCATTGCAGAAGGATTTTTTTTTTTTTTTCAAATAAATTTCGCGTCAATTTTGTAGTGGTTAAAATTATTAGGTATAAAGTTAACAATCTTTTCAATGAATTGATCAAAATTGTTCTAATGCAAATTTTTGACAGCCAACAAAAAATATTTGCTAACAGAAATAATAACAAAACCTTTTTGCAAGACGATTAAAAACCAAATTTTCAAAAACTAATATTAAACAAATTTTCTAGCATTTTTCGAATAAAAGTTGTTATGGCTTTTAAACAAAGTGTGTAATAAAAGAAAAATTTGTGACACGACATTCATCCGAAGCTAGGCCTGACCTAGTGAATAACAACTCTGAGCCATTCTTGTGGGCGTGTTATTAATTTTCAAGAATGGAAGGGACCTGCAATTTACCCTGGAATTCGAAGGAAAAATTGACTTTTCGAAAATTATTAAAATCCCAAAATTTCTGCTCAAAATTAGGGTCAAATTCTGAATGCTGCCACAATTTTTAGTACAGCTAAAATACTTCAAAAATCAATAGAATTAACAAAAAATTGTTCCCTTTTTGGTTTTTAGAAATATATTAGGTGATAGGCTGTATTTTTTTTTTTTTGTTGGAAAATACGGAAAATCCGTGATGAGTCCCAAGAAACTTAAGAAATAAATGGTATCTTTACGAGTTTTATAAAAAATGTTGTTTTTGCCAGAAAGGAATAACGAATTATAAACTAATATGCATTTCTTTTATGTGAAAAGGAGTTTTTTTTTTTTAAGTGCAGAGAAAATGTTGGCTTATTGCAGAAACTAAAAGACTTAGTAAAATTCTTTTGGTGTTTTTTTTTCTAGGAGAAAATAAAATCTTCAAGAGTCCCAAAAAAGGCAATGATTTGAATGTTACATTTAAGTATGTTTTATAAGTCATGGGAACCAAAATTTGAATGAGCCTTTGGGTATGTTTTTTAGAACGAAGTAAATAAGCATTCGATTGTTCTTTTGTAAAAATTAAAATTGAAAAATTAAAACATAGTCAATATCAAGGATCTAAATTGAGAAATTTTTTTTTTGCAATTTTATTATGTATGTTTTACGTCTTTAGAAATGGGATTTGTAAGACCCTTAAAATTTAAAAACTTTTTCCATATTTTTTCTAATTTTCAATTTCATTCTTGAATTCAATTGAAATTTGGTGCTCAAAATTTTGAAATTACGTAGTTAAAATAAATTTAGTTTTTAATTTAGTGCAAAGTCTAAAGTGTTTTGGTGATACAAAATTTGATTTCAAAATGCTGTACCTAATTAGGTACATACAATGACATCTTTTTTATTCTGACTTAAATCAAAGGTAAAATTTTGTCCAAAATATTCAACTAAAAATTTGGAACTTATTCGAAATATTGTTTTTTTGTTTTCGTTCCAACTCAAATATGCTTGTTCAATTTTTGTTTATTCCAAATTTTGATAAATCAAAATTTTATTTTACAAATTTTAATCTTAAAACTTTTTCATTAAAAAAAAAAAATAAAACATTTCTCAAAAATGTTTTATAGCCCGGTCAAATTAGACTAAAATAAGGGGGTGAAGTTACATTAATTCCAACTTTCTTAAAAATATTCCCCTTAGACGAGAAAATTTTTAAGAAAGTTGGCCACATAGGTTTCTATAGATTTATTTTATACCACAGGTGTTTAAAATTTTTCATAAAATACTTTTTTTACATTTTGCATCAAAAAACAGATTTTAAAATTTTTTTTTACGAAAATGTGCAACAGCTATGCAGTTTTTAAAGCGTTTTTGTACCCATACAATTATTGTAGAAAATGATAAAAAAAAAAATAATTAAATTCATTCATTCGTAGTTGTAGTGAACGAAAACATAAGATGATAAAATTTAAAATACACTGAACGAAAAAAAGCCAATATTTTATGAACTGGTTGCGATGGAACTTTTTTCTATCTGTTTTTAGAACAGTCATAAGTGTTGCTATCAGCCGTTTTAGGATTGTCCATTCTCTATTGCATACCCTGTATATATTCAGACATATTCTAAACAAAAATTCCCAGGGAAATGGTTTCGGGAGAAGAGCCCCAATCGGAAAAATGGAGAAAATTTCCATTTTTTTTTTGCTTTCCCATATTCTTAACCATTGAAGAAGGAAATTCAAGCTAAAAAAATAATGAAATTTTAGGAACTTTTCTGTTAGGAGTTTTTTTTTAGAATAGCCCTGATTAGGACGATTACAACTCAACTTCAACTTTTTAAATCGTTATACCTAAGAAACGGTGTGTCTTAGGAAAAAAAAGTGTCATGACACTTTTTATATATAATAATCTGGTCTACAATTCTTGCATTGAAAATTTTTCGATAGGACTTACCATTTTGCTGAAAATCGTGAAAAACCAGTTTTGTGACCTTTGACCCCCCGTAATTTTTTTTCCAGGCCTCGGATCGATGAGGACTTTTTAGATTTAATTTATGATGGTGTTTCCAACAATCCTACCAATTTTCAGCTTGCTGGGAATTAATGTAACCTCTCGGATGTCTAAATTGACCGGACTATTATCTTGAGGAGTAACTGATAAGCAAAAAGTGAACAAATTACAAAATAATCAATTACGTACCTACATACTTCTGACTGAAAAAATAAAACAAACGGGAATTGCAAAAATTATTTTGAGAATGTGATTTTTAAATTAATATCCATAAGAAACTATATGTTTCAAAATTAGTCAGAAATTTGTTTCAACTCAATTTGAGCATTTATTTATTCTTTTTACAATAATTGATTTCAAAATAATAAATTCTTGTAATAATTTAAAAATTTCTAATTGATCAAAACAAAAGCATATTAATAGTTAAAAACTAAATTGAACTCCACTTCAATGTTCTAGGTCCAATTTTCCGGGCGCAAAAACAAAATTAAAGCAGAAAAAAAAATGAAATTGATTTCAAGAAAACTTTTCACAATTCATAGAAAACCTTTGAAACTGGGAACCCCACTGAAAAATATTAAACAAGTTTGTATGTCAAATAACTCAATTGTCTTTGTCTCTTTCTTTTAAAAATCATTGTTTTCATTATTTGTTTACACAAAACTATACCTAATACAAAATATGATTCTCCATATTTTCACTAATAAATTGATATCCCTCTCATACAAAACGAATATATGCAGTACCCAGTCGTATTCAAAACCTAGACCCAATCAAAATCTCATCTATCATGCAGAGATTTTACCTTACAAAACAATAAAGAACCTCAAATCTATGCAAAGGCTATAGGCTATATCGACTATATCTGCATCATTCATCTGAATTCTCTCTGAAATTCTGTTATGTGTATTATAGTTGGTTAGTAAAGTAAATTTTTTGGGTCAATAATTCAGAAATCCCAAAAATCAAAACCCTGGCCTGACCTTTTGTTATTGTTGATGGCTTTAAGGGACATATAGCCTATCCTCGCTCATGATAATAAAATTTGACTACACATATGGATGCCTACAAATCCTGCACCTGTAAGCGAGTGACGGCAGACAAAACCTAAAAACTGACAAAATAGAAGATGGAACTTTTCTCTTTCTCTCTCACACTCATACAGAATTATTAACATCCAACTCGGAACAACTCACATTGTGGAGTCTTCAATTAAAATTCAACCAATCATTGTGACAACCTGGTTGATGGTGATGATGATGTTGATGCAGTACCCAGGAAATCCCTAATCAATCAATTTTAATTACACAACGCGCTTAAATGGGTTTCCTACTTTTCCATGAAAATTAAAAAAAAAAAAAAAACATGATAATAGGACCATCATGTCGTCCTTATACACCATAGCAAAAAAAAAAAATGAATCCAAAAACTGTCGAAAATTGAAAAATAAAATAATTTGCATACTCAGACAGGGAGAAAATCGATTCCGCTTCTGATGACAAAATGGAAAAACTTTATAACAGAAGAAGAAGCAGAATGAAGAATGAGAAGAAGAAGGAAAAAAAAAGAGGAATAGGGCAAAAGGGTGACAGCACTGTTTGGTAAAATAAAAAATTGGTAAAAGTTCCCGTCAAAGTCTCACCAAAGACATTGTTGTCCTTCAAACACAGACTGTTACCCCCTCGCCTCTCGCTCCGATTTCTACCTCCTTGTCTAGTACAGGTGTTGTTGGAGTAGGAGTATGACAAAGTTTTTTTTTTTTTTCTTGCTTCCTGCTCCTCATAGCATGTTATTGGCGTTCTTTCAACAAAATCTGTCCAACTTTATCCCAGGAATGATTAAAAAAAATAAGACCTTCATGATCCAACACAGAGAAAAACACCACAGGTCCGCCTATCAGCAGCAACACATTTCCTTTACCAAGAACCTTGAAATATTTTTTTGAGATTTTGGGAAATTTATGTTTCAATATGGGTAATTTTCAGCTTACTCTGATTTTCGCCTACTCTATAGGCCAAATATTTCTTTCCTGTCAAAAAAAAAAAAAATTTCAAGAGAAAATCAATTGGGATGTCATGTTTGTACATGGTACACATCCCACTGCTTATTATTAAATTTTTATTTCAATTAAAAATAAACTATTAGAGATACAAAAATCTTCTATAGCTTATTTGAAAGATAATAACTTAAAGTTAAATACATTTGAATTTTAAAGGATTTTAAAAAATTCTATCTATTAATAGGGTAAATAGGAGTAAAACAAAATTTCAAAAAATTGGCTATTTTCTAAACGCGATAATGTAAAGATTTGAATTTTTTTTTAATAAATAGGGGAAGGTGGCGGACAGTGAGACACCTTTTTTTCAAATTTGTATATCTTAGAATGTTTTCAAGATAGCTTAACAAAACTTTGAAGACAGTTTAAGACACATTTTATCTTAATGTTGCAAAAAATCTTGTAGTTAAAGAATGAATGAGAGCATCACATTTTACTAAAATGTAGAAAAAGTCATAACGTCTCACTGTTTGCAAGGG
This sequence comes from Episyrphus balteatus, assembly GCF_945859705.1. Lineage (NCBI taxonomy): Eukaryota > Metazoa > Arthropoda > Insecta > Diptera > Syrphidae > Episyrphus > Episyrphus balteatus. Next base: position 115,799,943 of record NC_079136.1, read on the forward strand.
TTGCGATCAGTGAGACATTCTTAGATGAAAAATAAATTTACGAAAATGTCAAATAATTAGGTAATTGACAAGTACATAATTAATTAATTTATGTTACTTTAACCCATTTTTTCAAATAAAAATAACAAAAAGCCCAAAAAAAATGAAAGAAAAAACACTTCGAAATTATATTGAAGTCATGCTAAAATAATAAATTTTTTTTTTAAATTTATATGTCTCACTGTTTGCTTTTTAAAAAATCTATGTCTCACTGTTTGCTTTTACAAAATGTCTCACTGTTTACTTTTTGTCATTTTTCGGAAAAATATAAAATTAGAAAAAACGAGAAAGAATTCTAATTACATGATATTTTTTTATGAAAGAACATATAAATATAATACATATGTAAAAAAAGTTCTGTCCACTAACCAGATTTTTTTGTGTTATACACTCCTTTTATAACACTCCAAAAACTACTTTCACCTGATTTTGGTTGATATTTTACGGTGTAGGAAAATGGACAGCTTTAATTTAGTCGGGACAAAATTAAAAGACGCAGACGGGGAAATAAACGTTTTGACCCAAACTAGCGTTACTGTGCTTATTTTCAGAAAAGAGAAAAATGGATTGTCTCACTGTTTGCACTGTCTCACTGTTCGCACCTTTCCCCTACATAAATTTATTGCAAGTCTGACAATGATATCGAAAAAATTCTAAAAAAAATTCAAAACTGTGCGCATACATGTGCCAAAAATTGGTATTTCAAAATGGTTTTGGCCGAATAACGGGAAAAACAAGTTTTTTTGTCCCAAGTTTTTTGACCTTTTTTAACCGTTTTTTATTATTATTTTTTTTTCTTCAACAGATAGAACTATATCTGTGCAAAATTTCAATCAATTTTGTATTCACGATTTTGAGATAACGGTAAAATAAAGTTTTATTATTCAACAGGTTCTATCTTTTGATCGAAAGGAAATACAAATTTGATTTAACTTTATTAAGCATCTCGATGATGTTACCTTTCATTTGGTATATCACATATAACTGTACATTCACTACAAGCTACGCAATGTTAAATTAAAAACCTGGCGAAATACCTCAAAACACCTGTGGAGATATGTTGATCAAGAACAGCCACCAGTGTGGAAAGTACCATAATCTCAGTTTGGAATTTCGACATGGTTGGCTTTAAAAAATTCTTACTTTTTTTCTAGGCATCGCAGAAATAAGATTGAAACGTCATATGAAAGGTGAAATTATAAGCTTTTACATAATATAAAAAAGGTTGTCAAAAAAAAAAAATTGATTTAATAGCGTGAGAACATAAAATTATATGTGTTTTAGGCTTTTTTTTTATGAAAATTGATCGAGTTCAAAAAATTCTAGCTCTTTTTGTAGATGCCTAATAGACATGATCGATATATATATTTTGAGCTGAAGCAATAAGCTTTCCCGATCCGCTGGAGTCTGTGTTATAGATTGCAATTTTATCTAAACTGATTCTTTCATAAATTAACGTACAGCTGGAGCTACTAATGATACAACATTTTTCTAAATATAACACATTTGAATTTATATATTATTATTAAATAGGGTAAATGCGGGTAAAATGACATGGTAAAAATAAATTATTTTCTAAATATAAGTTTTAGAGAGTTGAATTTATTTTGTATTGATAGATAATTCGTAAGAAGGATATCAAAAGTGTTGAAAAAAAAAAAACATTTAATACTGAGTTTTGAAAGGTTTAAAAAAAAACAATGCAAGGAATAGACATTCGAAAAAGTGGTTATTATAGTAAGGGAAATTATTTTTATATAAATTTGAGTTATATGGAGAGATAATGAAAAAAAATAAAATAGAGTTCTGATACGGATTTTTCTCTAAGTTAATTCCAAAATATGTATAAATTTTGGAACACCTATTTTCTAAGGGTGGGGAGATCGATTGTTGAAAACTAACCAGTAGTGGTCATGGTTGGCTTTAAAAAAAAGCTTTTTAATGATATAAAATGCATAGTAAAAAAAATTAAAACATTTTAATTTAAGAAAAAAATTTTAGTTATGTTGTTTTTATTTTTTTTTTATGAACATTGATTACATTAAAAAAAAAACTCTACTTTATTTTGTAATTGGTATACAAACATGATTGTAGTGAATATTTTAAGCTGATATTATAAGCTATCAGACGGTATGTGTTAATATTTACAAAATTTGGTGCGAAGAAAAAACACTAAAATTTGTGTTCCCTTAATTTTGTTTGCAAAATATGATAGGCTTAAAAAATTATTCTTTTTTTTCTACAAAACGTACTGATATAAGTAACTCCTTAATCTTTAGTTTAAACATCGTACCATGACATTTTATAATCATTTTATACATTTTTCAAAAAAAATCAGTTATCAAAGAAAATTGTAATTTTCAATTAAATACTTTGCATTATACAAAATAATGATAATTCATTGATAATAATTCAATCAAATTAAATTCAATTAATTTATTAAAGTATGCAAATTTTTATCAATGTTTTCTAATGACGTTTATCACCCAAAATTATCGTCCGTAAACCTACTTTACAGACAACCATATTTTTCGATAGTGAAAGTGTTACACATACGCCACAGTGACCATCTAGTTTGCACAATAGATAAAATTCCAATTAAAAAATTATGTGATTTTTGAGCTTTAGTTCCTCCACCGTATATGGGTTTTAATTGGCCCACCTGAAGACAGTGTAAAACACTTTTTACTGTGCGGAAACAAAACGAATTATTATTTGCTTTGAGTTATTTATATACGAAAAGTTCTTAAAGGTTCAACGTAATTTCTAAAGATATTTATTATCTAGGACTTCTAAAAAGAATATCCCACTTAATTTGTAATTCTAAGAACCAAAAAAAAAAAAAAAAACTATTTCCGCTTGAGGTTTATATTCTTAGAAACAATTAACAAAAATAAATTCTAAAATCGAACACCACATCCTGTAAACCACAGCGCAGTAGTGGTCATACTTATTCCCATAAAAAAAAGGATACAATGTTATGAATTCTTAGAAGTAATTAGCGAACAAAATTTTCCTTGTGTGATTTGCACATAAACAGATCCCTTAAACTACTATTAAGATATTTGTGTTAATAGTAAAATAATAATTTAAAAAAATTATGAAAAATTTGTTAATGAAAAAAGTTAATATAATATCCAAACATGAGAATTCGAATGCCTTCCCTTGCGTCATTGTTCAAAATTAAAAAAAGAAAAAATGATGACGGACCTGAGAAAAAATTAAAATTATAGGAAATAGAACAATATAATCAGATTCAAGACCACCATAGACCACCATTATTTTTGTTTTTTTTTTTTTATTTTCCCATCGATCAGCTTTTTTATTAAACCTAAAAAAAAACTTCAATCTCAATTCTAAAATGTTAATTGGTTAACTTAACACAAAAAACATGTTCAACGGGTTCAACAAAAAAGTTTAAAAAATAAAATCATTGTTTGATTTACGGGTGTCATTATGGTGACAGGGGTAAAATAAACCCGGACACAGTTAGTCGTCCGGTTGTCGTAATTGATTTGGCCAAAGTGTATTTCAATACAACAAATTGCATCAGTTGACTGTACCAGTTTTGCGTCTCTAAGGACATATTGTATTTATATAACAAGCGAAAAAGCTTTATTCTGCTTGGTGGAGAAAATCCAGTTAGTTAATCAAAAAGGTTCCTATTTTAGACGGGGTTTAAAGCGAGTCAAGAGATTCGTAACAAAAGTGAGGTAGGTATTATCCCGCATCTACCAGCTCAAATATAGAAGCCATGCAGTAGAAACAGAGAAGCTAAAATGCCAACCACCCTCATTCGAAAACAACAAACATCAACTCTTCAGTGCCGTGTGCCATGAATAATCAAACGGAAAGGGATCAGAAATTACGCGAGATAGCAAAGGACGAAACGCTGTTAATTGCCTTTTGTCCTCTGGCTAATGGGTTTGGCCGTCAGCTTGTATAAAGTCCGTAAATGAATGCTTGAGGATAATCCGCTATATCCTCCCAAACTCTCTCCTCTGTATGAATCCTCAGCTTGTTGGTTTGGTTTGTTTCGCTGGTCTTTCCTCGGTTGCTCAGAGTTTGGTGTAGTTGTGATTTTTTTTTTTAATTTTTCGAATCAAATTTGAACTTCTGTGTGTGGAAAAGTGGTATACGGATCGAGGATGAGAGAGGCTTGGGAGCATTTGTTTGGTTTTCATGTGTGTGAAGAGTTTTGGAAATTATTAAATGCAATTTACCACCAGTCCACTATGCTACCACGGGCAGATACTTATCGTGTGACACCATTAAGAGAGACACAATGCAGTCATTTTCTCTCACACTTTACCCCACCCTTAACACTAACCATCCCCAATATAGGTATCCAGAGTCCAGACAATATCACCAGTTCGTTTATCGAAAATTGCAGAACAGTGTTGTGGTGGGTTTGGGGTAGTTCTTTAGTCTCCATTCTTAAATAAATAAAAAAAAAAAAAAACATATGTTACAGAAATGAGCTACCGGATGCTCTTCTATAGGTCCATTACTTGGACCTCTTCCTTTATACAGAGCTCTCTCTGTATTTCTCTCATATCTACAGCAATAACTGCTACTATTACGACGACGACGATGACGACGAAAATTGTTGACATTTTTGTAATTTTTCTGACATTTCATGTTATTTGAGGGAAAAAGGTGAAATCCTAGAGAGAAAAGGCATCGGAACATGAAGAAGAAAAAAAAACTCATACAAAATCATATAACATACATTTACTGTTGCCGGAAATATATATGTGCATTTGACACTTTGATTAAGCGGAAATGGGATTTTCGATATATAAAGGAGTTGAATATTGTGTGCATTGGCAAAGCAACAAAAAAAAAAATGAAGAAAACTATAAATACCATTTTTTTTTCTACGGACATGTTTTTTTTTTTTGAAAAAAAAAAAGATGAAGAGTTCGAAAATAATAGGTATGTACTGGCGACCTAGGAATGGACAAGTTTTGTAAGAATATGAACACAAATTGAGTGACTTTAATGTTAATGGTGATGTAGTGACAGATTTTTGTTGTCTTGAAGCATAAAGTCATAGCAGGTGGTTACTTACATTTTGATGGCTCTTTAAGATTATATATTTTAAGTTTTTGTTCAGTTATTCTCTTTATTCAACAACAATTAAAAACAAACTAAAAAATACTAAGCTAAAAAAAGAAAAATATGTTTGGCTAAATCAAAAAAATTTTGGGCGATAGAAATTGATAGGTACAAATTAACCCTCTGTCGGCACACCACGGGTGCGAATTTGGCAAGACAAAAATAAAAAATAAGGATTTTTCAAAAAAGTGGTCACAAAAAAGTCTCTTTATAACGGTGAAAATATATTTTTTTGGAATTGTAAATACAATATTCAAATTCCTCGGAAAATTCTACATCAATTTCATGTATGATTCTTTATAAAATATTGAGACTGAAAAAAGTTCTAGTGACGTGAAAAAGTACAAACCAAATTCGCACCCGTGTGCCTATCACCTAACAAAAAAGAGGTGTGCCTACAGAGGGTTAAAGCTGAACAAAATTAAAATTTAAGCTGACCAAATTAAAATTTGAATTCAGTTCAAAAATAACATCGAGTTCGAAGTAAAACATTACCTAGGTTCAGTCTAAAAATTTAAAATCATACAAAGTTTTACCCAATCTATCGAATGAGGCATCAAAAGTAAGGTCTCTTTAAGATCTATTCATAACTGAAAATCAAAAGTTTCTTGAAAGTCTGTTTGCAGAGTTATTTCCATCCAAACATATTTTTTCTTCTCGAAACAAGTTTTAGTTTACAGATATGTATGTATGAGTTCACAGTGAACAGGTCTATGCATTGAGGTCAAAAAATTACAAAGGACAATGGTATTTTGGCCCTATAAGACTCTTAAGATTAGGGGTTCAAATTTGTGTCAAATGAAAGATAAGTTGATAGAGAAAAGGAAAATTTTGAGTTATCACTTTTTAAAGGGGGAATTTTATGTGGCAACCCTATTTTGACACAAAAAATGGCATATAACATATCATTGTAGTATGATGTATGATCAAATAAGAAAATTTTTGAAATGCTAAACGAAAACCTAAATAGTGAAAAAATTAATAAAACAAAACTCATGTGTGTAATTCACACGTGGTAGAAGTGAAACCTAAAAAAAATCATTTTTCTTGAAAAAAAAAAATCGACAAAATCTACCTTTTTTTTATTCTATCACCTTTAAATTCATGTTTTTTATATGACAACCTTTAATAAATTTTATATCATCTAAGACTATTTCACCTTTTACATGACGTATCAATCATATTTCTACCATTCCTACAAAAAAATAAGAATTTTTTAAAGCCGACTATGTCGACATTTCAAACTAAGATTACGGTACTTCCTACATTGGTGGCTGGTCATCGGCAACAGATCTCCACAGGTGTTTTGAGGTATTTTTCAATTTTTTCAATTTAAGATTGTGTAACTTGTGGAGCATGTACCGTTATGTGTGATATATCAAATAAAAGGTTATGTTATCAGCATGCGTATTAAAGTTAAATCAAATTTGTATGTGCACTAGATCAAAAGATATAACGTGTATAGAAGAACACCTTTTTACCGTTATCTCAGAATTTTGAATATGAAATTAATTGAAATTTTGTACAATTATAGTTTATTTAATTACCAATCTACAATACAAATTTCATTCATCTATCTATTAAAACAAAAAAGTTATAACAAGTTGAATGTTCGTGTCGCGTTTTCGTTTCATCTTGTTTCAAATCACCACGATACTAAAGAAGTTTTCACTTCAATAATATATTATTTCTAGGCCTACAAATAAGGCAACCCTATTCAGATTAACAAAATAACGAAAAAAAAAAACCTATCAAAAATCTTACTTGAACAACAGAGTACAATTTTGTACGCACCAATCTTAAGCTGACAAAAATACGGGCAAGTAGGTACTCAGCAACCCTACACAAATGCTAAGAAACACTAAAAATATTATTTTTACAGCCAAAATGTATTATATAAGTTATCTTTTGGCATTCAACTCTATCAAATACCATACATTTTTGTTAAGAAAAAATTGTTTTTCTGTGTTTTTTTTTGCATTGGGCTGTCGCGTATTTACCCGTATTTATTCTTTTATATAAGGAACATTTTTTGAACACATTTGGTAACGGTTTCTATAAGAACTATTTTCCTACTTTCAAGACCTGTTTAAATCTTTCCGATATCTTTTTGATTGCCCAAGATATCTTAGGATGATGAATCGGATTCATATATATATCATAATAAAGGAGATAATGACGTTATAATTTCTGTGGTAGATATAATATGCCAAAAAAACTGAAAACATCTCAGGCAGTATAAAAGTTATCGGAAAGGTTTAAACCTTGAAAGAAGGAAACAGTTCTTATGGTTAGTAATTTTGTTCAAAATTTTCCTTATATAAAATAATAAGGTCCGAAGTAGTCAAGAAAACGTTTATTTGCATTTTCTAACGGTAATATTTCCAAAACATAAGTTGATTCATTTTTTCTGACCTTGGATTCGAATTCAACATACCGAAAACCTTCAAAAAAGTGTAGTTTAGTCTCAGCAACGAAAAAAGTTTAATTAAAAAAATACATCAAAAAATTTTCTTTGCACAAAAGAGTACAATTTTGTATGCACTTAAAGGTTATTTATCAATTTTTTTCCTTTGAAATAGGGTTGCCACGTAGAAGTTCCCATTTTAAAAGTGGCAACTCTATTTTTTTTTCATATTCACAATCAACTAATCTCTCATTTGACACCAATTTCAACCTCTTAACTTATGGACTTAGTAACTCGACGGTCGTCTCTCCGACTATTACCTATTTCTACCCTGTTCTACATATTTTTTACCAGAGCGAATTGAGTCTTGGCGCCATACAAACAAATGATCTACTCGAAAATACCTTTCCAATGACATTATGACTCATCGTTATTGGTTTCGGGGCCAAAATTACAATTGTTCTTTGTTGCTTTTAAACAAATCTTGAAAAAGGTCAACAAAACCAATTTCAGAGTTACTTTGCGTTGATTTCAAAGACCTTAAACTATAACACATAATAATATTAAGGTATGTGTACGGTTTTATTAACCATCAAATATTGCACAATTACTTGCACTTATTGTTTTGAAGAATAAAGTCAATACAAAAAACTGAAAACTGATATAAATGTCTCTACGCAAAGTGCGTTCAACTTTGAGAACAATTTTTTATAAACTTCGCCAATATAATTGACGTCAATGGGAAGGTAAAAAAAAAAAGACATGAGAGCATTTTTGAAGTAAATGTAAAATAAATAATTTGTCGTTTTACTGACAAGGTGTAAATTACTCATAACACATGTTCCAAATTAAATTGCAATTAAAATGTCGAGTCGTGTGCCTTTTTTTAATGGAAGTAGGCAAAATTAATTTAATTCGTTCAAAAGTATTAGTAGTCAGCATATTTTTGTTTCTTTTTTTTTTTTTATTAATTTACCTTTCTCAATAATTGATTTATAATGAAATTAAAAATTATGCGTACCTTCCTATAAATTGGCGTGTAAAAATTCAAATTATCATCAGTTATCATTTATCAGTTAACCATCTAACAAACATGCAGTTTTTGATTTGTTTAATTTCCATTGCTGGCTTAGTAGCAGTCAGTTCTTCGGCATCGGTTCCAGAAAACATTTTGGATTCATTGAGTGAAGCTAGTGAACTTAACTCTCCATCCGAATTGACTAGATTCAAGAAATCCGCCTATGGAGGTGGTTCGATTCCAGCACCACCCTGCCCAAAAAGTTACCTATTTAGCTGTCAATCCAATGTAGCACCAGTTCCGTGTGCTCCAGCACCATCTTATGCTCCAGCACCAGCGCCAGCGTATGCTCCAAAGCCAGCACCAGCTCCAGCATATGCACCAGCACCAGCACCAGCAAAACCTAGCTATGCCGGAGCTTACTCAGTACCAGTTCCAAGATATTCACTCCCTCAAGCAGCTTATCCAGGTATTCCACAAGAATTGCTGAGACCAGTGTATGGATACAACAACCAATATTTGTATTAAAAAAGGTGTTCCGTTTAGTTGTCATTTTTTACTTTTTAATAAAAATTAAAAAAAATCTGAAGTCAATTAAAATTGTGTTGATTTTTTTTAATGCGGTTTTGTTGAAAGAAATTCGTCATCAAAGGGTTCAAATTGCATTGCATTTTCTTCTCTCATTTATTTATATATTTTTTAGTTGGAGTCAGCTTTTTTCTTATTTTTGTTTTATAAACAACTTCAGTTTTTTTTTCTATGTTTTTTGGAGGCTTGATGTTTTTTTGTAGGTATTGTGATGAAATATATGAGAAAACAAGGTGAGTAAGTCAACATAGGTTCTTGAGAATTATCTTTGAATAGTTAAGGAAGTAAGGTTCTAAGAGTATGATATCAATTTTGTTTATAATCTTATACAATAAGGGAAAAAATAAATTGAAGTTGAAACGTCGTTGTTTCAAAGATGAATTACTTTGATTTATGTGACTTTAAGATGCGAAACCATAAAAAATTAACGTTTTTTTTTCCCCATTGATTTTAAAATGTTTATCTTCAACGCAAAATCATTCCGAATAATAGTTAGGATGTGGTTTTCATTGATTTCACGTTGTTTTATGGTGGCTTTTCCATCAGTGTAATTCAAAATTTGGAATCTGTAATCAAAATAGTTTTTTTTTTATATATTTGCTATAAAGTAATGTTTTGTTTATACACAAACTGAAGATGCAAAATTTCAATTTTCTCCGAACTACTTATTCGATTTCTACGAAACTTTTTGTAAAAAGCATTTAAATAATTTTAATATAAGCCAAAAATAGAACTTTGGATTTTTAAAAAAATTTGAAAATTTTTTTTTGAAAAATCAAATTTTCGGAAACGGGACATTGAATTTTTTTTTGAAATTTTGGTTTAAAATGGTGATTAGTGATTTCTACAAAATTGAGTACCTAGGTACCAATTTTATTTAAAAACTTTTTTTCCAAAAAATCATTTATAAAAATTAGTTTTTTTTTAAAAAACGTCTGAATTTTTTTTCTAAAAATGCATCTTAATAAAACAAATGAAATTATATACTTGTTTTGAAGGGAAATTTGATTTCAGATGTTGTTTTATTATTTTGAAAAACGATTTTTGTTTTTTGTTTTATAATTTTATTTGTTTTTATATACCTACAATAATTCCATTTACTTAATTTCTATATAAAAAGTCCTAAAAAGTCAAGGAACTTGAACCCTAAGAGCAAGTTCGTGTGACTTCATTAAAAAAAAATAGATAGTAATAGTGGTCTTTTTTTTAATTTTCGTCCGTTGGTACAGCGAACAGGAAGTGCACTTTTTAAACTTCAAATTGAAATAGAAAATGACTGAGAGGAGCTACAAAACTAATTTTTGAGCAACAAATTTTGTTACGCAAAGCTACAATTTCTAGAAAAGAAAAAAATTTGAAAATTCAACTATTTTGAAAATTTTGACCGTTACATATGAAATTGAGTCTTATTTTAGCGGAATATTGAATAACAAAAAAACTAAACGAGCTACAAAATCGAGGTTTCTGGATTTCGTCTTAGTCTCGGTAACTTCAAATTTGTGCAAAAAAAAATTTTGGAATTTCGCATTTTTTTTGGATTTTGGAAGGTCACTTTTGAGCTATCTTTTTAAAACAAAATCCTGAATATTTCAAAAACGGTTTGAGCTATTTGGGGTTTATACCAAAAATATTGTATTCAAAAGCAACAATTAATGGAAAAAGGAAAAACTTAAAAAAGTGAATTTTTAAAAAAGTCTCCACTGGCCTCATCAAACCGGAAGTGCACTTCTGAAACTTTAAGTTGAAATAAAAAATGACTGGGTGGAGCTACGGAGCGGAATTTTGAATAACAAAAAAACTGTTGAAGCTACAAAAACCAAGTTTATGTATTTGAAAAGCATTTAAAAAGCTACAAATTTGGAGGTCAACTAAACTCATTAATTTCAAATATTTCAGATTTTGTCCGCTAACTTCAGACTTATTTTATCGGAAAATTAAATAATTCAAAAACTATGCGAGCTACAAATTTTTGGTTTGCGCAACAAATTAGCATTTAATTAGCTACAATTAATGAGATAAATTTTGTTTGATTCCGCCACAAAGTGTCCGCCAAAGTAAGGGACGTCCACCACGTAAGGGACGTGGTGGTTTGAGTTTGTGAATTGTAAGAATAATAAGAAGAAGAAAATATCTTTCTAAATAATTGATCATTAACTCTTTCAAAACCACTTTCAAAAAATTAATACTCATGTTATTTTTCCTTTTCCTCGATATTTTTCAAAATTCTCTAAAATTAACCAACATTTTAATCCAATTTGCCCTATTTGCTGTATGAAATTTGATATCAAAATGCTTTAAATGCTTTTCAAAAACAGACGCGCGTCAGTTTTCAAAAAAAAAAAAGTTACGAGCGTCAGTTTGAAAACTGACTGATTATAATATGTTTATTGTTTATGTTAATGTTCATGAGACTAGCTACTAGTGGAATATTCTTCCTGGATAGTAAGATACTATCCAGGAAGAATATTCCAACCGTGATGGTAAATAAAACCCCGTGTAAATTTTTGTTAAAATCTTTTGTTATCAAGTTTATATTCACATTAAATCGAATAAAGATATAGGTATCGTCATTTGGACCAAAACTCTGAAACAAGATCACTATATGACGACGAATAAAAAGAAGAATTCAGCTGATCGATAAAATTTTACAGTCTTTATCGTTATGTCATTTTTTCTGAAATTTGAATCTATCCATTCAACATGATCGAGAAGAATTCTGAAATCAAGGGAAACCTAATCTAATTTAGAAGACCTGAAAAAGCTTTAGGATTTAAATTAGACATTTTTACTTGCGATATAGGTAGCTACTATACAGGGTGTCCCAAAAGTAATGGATCAAACGAAATATGCTGATTGGGGAACTTAAGGGCTCTCAGAATTTGGTAACTTGTTCATCCCAAATCCTTACGGTTTTCGATTTAATGCAATATTTGTGAAATTTCGAAAAATTCCTACTTGGCAACAGTATTTTGCTTCCTGCGCCCATTATTGATTTTTGTTTTTTTAAATTCTTTTACGAAAACACTGCCAAATAATTAGGAACAATAAATTAATCAATATATTTTTTATTCCATACGCCATTTCGCTGCAAATTAACTAACAGTTTCAAGTTTTATAAAAAATCTATTTCTAACTTTTATTTGAGAGCAACACCGCAAAAAAATTTCGTACGGTGTGACACTGGTTTATTATTTTAAAAACTTGTCCCAGTATTGCAGTTTTCAAAAAAGTATAAAAGTTTCCAAAGTTTAAGCTAGATCGCAAATTATTACAATTTTAATTCAACAAAACAGGGTTTTTCAGAGCAAAAAACAAACAAAAATAAACAAATTTTCTTGAACAGTTGTTTGTTTATTTCTCTTTGAACAAAAGCCTCTCTTTTTGTTTGAATTTTTTCTTTGAGAAACCTTGTTTTGTTGAATTCAAATTGCAATATTTTGCGATCTAACTTCAACTTTGGAAATATTTATACTTTTTTGAAAACTGCAATACTGGGACAAGTTTTTAAAATAATAAACCAGTGTCACACCGTACGAAATTTGTTTGCGGTGTTGCTCTCAAATAAAAGTTAGAAATAGATTTTTTATAAAACTTGAAACTGTTAGTTAATTTGCAGCGAAATGGCGTATGGAATAAAAAATATATTGATTAATTTATTGTTCCTAATTATTTTGCAATGTTTTCGTGAAAGAATTTAAAAAAACAAAAATCAATAATGGGCGCAGGAAGCAAAATACTGTTGCCAAGTAGGAATTTTTCGAAATTTCACAAATATTGCATTAAATCGAAAACCGTAAGGATTTGGGATGAACAAGTTACCAAATTCTGAGAGCCCTTAAGTTACCCAATCAGCATATTTCGTTTGATCCATTACTTTTGGGACACCCTGTATATCAAGTTATGCATTCGTACAAAAAAAAAGTTCAGATAACATTTTTCCATGACATTACGATGGTAGAGAATGCTAAAAAAAGTTTGTCCCGGAAGTCCGTCTGTCAGTCTGTCTGTCTGTATAAGGAGCTACAGCCTAAACGGATGAACCGATTAATGTCAAACTTGGTATGTAGCGTTATTTGGCGACTCTCCAGAGGGGTTTTTGGAATTAATATTTTTGGGCCAAAAATAACGGTAGGTACTTGTCATATACCGATTTTAGTAAAATTGAAATTGCTCAAAAATGGCTCCAACGATTTTGTTTAAAAAATTCAAATGTTAGTTTTAAGACAAGGTCTATCTTCTAATGAAAATTTTTTTTTGGAAAATCATTATTAACGGTACCTGCCATAGAACCGTTTTTTTTTTTTTTTTCAAATCCGATTATCTCCGAAACTGCTTATTCGATTTCAAGGAAACTTTTTCTGAGGAAGCATTTATACAATTTAAATATAAACCAAAAAAATAATTTTTGGATTTTTACAAAAAAATTTGAAAATTTTTTTTTGAAAAATCAAATTTTTGAAAAATGGACATTGAATTTTTTTGAAATTTTGTTTTTAGATGTTGATTAGTGATTTCTACAAAATGGCATACCAATTTTATTTTAAAACATTGTTTCCAAAAAAATATTTATAACAAATTATTTTTTAAAAAAACGGCTCTAACGATTTTGAAACATTTTTTTTTGTTAAATGCATCTTAATATATCAATCAAAACTGCATACTTGTTTTGGAGGGCAATTTGATTTCAATTTTTATTTTATTTTTTTAAAAAACTAATTTTATTTTTTTTTTTCCAAATTTCTATATAAAAAGTCTTAAAAATTTAAGCAACTTTAACTCTAAGAGCAAGTTCTTGCGACCCAGTCGTGCATTTTATTTCTAACAAGCTACGTATCAATATTCACTTTCTAACAGTACAGTGAAAGAAAATAATGAAATTTAACCAATTTATTTTATTGAAGTAACTTAACATATGACAGAAATCTCAAAATTCCATGTTATTCAACTTTAATGACATCCTAACCCGACACACGACTGGGGTATGACTTTAAAATTTGCAAAATTTCACATTTCTAACATAATTCGGTAATTTCTCCCAAAAGTATGCCTCCAAACTGTTCGTATATTATAAATAAAAAGACTGTTATCTCTCTTTCAAGTTAAAAGTCAACCATATTACGAGCATTATAACAACCGAAAAACGACACAAAGTTCAATTCCCTTAGATTTAGTTTAGTCAATTATGGGTTGGTTCGGTGGCAGGTTAGCTATGTTTGGATTATGCCGCTTGGTCAAATTTCTAGGATGACGCCCTTCCTGTTGGTTTTTTTGTTCCCTCAGGAGGTTCACACAGGATATATAAGTTGAAAAGAGGACACACATAGCGAGAGGATGGAAAAATATTTTTGTTATTATTTTTGTTTGTTGAAATAATGTGTGTGTGTGTTTGTGTGTGTGTGTGTGTAGATATTTTTGGATGTGGTTCGTTAGAGTTAAAACATGACTGGAATTTTATAACGTGCAATTATGTGTTTGGTTAGATCTGTTTTTGGTTGGTAAAACATTTTGTGTAGCTCATTGCTGCCGCACAGCAGCACCATCAGTGACTTTTCATTGAGAGTGTTTCTCTAATGGGTCCTATGAAAAAAAAAAAAATATATAGAAATTCGAAGGGTATTTGACTCTCTAAAAGAGCTGGTAGAGGAACTAAATAGGTCCCTACAAAATTCTCATATGAAAGGGAGTCGGAGTATATTGGTCAAGTCACCCACAGGATATAGGAGTCCTGATAGATAATGCAGCTAACGAAATTCTTTTTGGCAGACGAAAACATTTTTGAAATAACTACCATCTTCCTGTTTATATCCTTTTTCATACCCGCGATCCGTCTCGAAGGACTATAACGATGCAATATAGACAATTTTTTTGTTATATTGTTTTGGTTTAAAAATATAAAATTCTACTTGTCCTTTGAGTGGAACTAGGAACAGACATGTGTACCTACATAATGGGCAGTAAAATTGATTTTTGTGTTTAATTTTTTTGACTGAAAATGCTTTCGGGTGAATTTAAAAGAAGTGTTAAAAGGGAACACCGGAAATTCTTAGATGCAGTTAATAATTGGACATTAAGAAGTGAAAAACCAAATTTGGGTCGATTTTTGTCAAAATAATATCTGCATCCAACACTTAAGTTTATTAGTATTGACCAATTGAATTTGGGTGCGATTTTATAAAGGTACCGGAAGAACTTAGATGACTGAAATTTACATAAAAATTAAATTATTTGTTAATACACTGCCATCTGCTGGAAAATATAACAATGTCAACTCTCCAAAATTACATTACAAAACTTCCCTTCAAATTTAAAACAAGAACCACTCCGAATTTCCTTTTTCAAATAATTTTCTTTATAGCAAACAGGAATATTAGTAAAATATTTGAGCAATTCCTGTCGGATTCACTCTTGAATTCATAACATTCTTCACTAAATATAAACAAATTCTACATAGATGGCGATTGTATATTTCAAGTCAATCGGTAATGATAAGGCAGTGCGGAAATATTTGTACTTTGCATTCACTAAGTTCATACACAAACCAGATTAAAATCATTCTACATGGTTGTAGGATATCTTGTGGAGACTTTTTATTGAACGTGGTAGAGGATTTGCCAGATTGACTGACTCTTGATATAAAAATCACAAAAATGTTTAATAAAGAACAAGTATGAAATTTTTGTACGCGTTTTGGACGCGATTCGGACGAGTTTTGGAAGCGTTCTGGACTCGTTTTCGACGCGTTTTGGACGCGTTTCGGGCACGTGTTAGACGCGTTTTGGACGCGTTTCGGACACGTGTAAGACGCGTTTCGGACACGTTTTAGACGCGTTTCGGACGCGTTTTAGACGCGTTTCGGACGCGTTTTCGACGCGTTTTGGACGCGTTCTGGACGCGTTTCGGACGCGTTTTGGAAGCGTTTTTGACGCGTTTTGGACGCGTTTCGGACGCGTTTCGGACGCGTTTTGATGAAAATATTGCAAACTTACAAGAACCTCTTGGAACAGGTCTTATAAAAGCCTTCTGTCACTTGAAAATACAAGGCTTCTTTAGAACGGTTCAAACAGATCTTATAAAGGTCTCCTTTAACTTATATTTACAAGGCTTCTTCTAAACACTTATAGATAGCCTTAAGGAGACCTAATTTATTCCAAAATGGTTGACTTCCGTAAGTAAGCCTTAAACAAAACATATAAAAACTATAGCTTGTCGAATCGAACAAAATGTACCATATGCAAGCAAAATAGTTACTTGGGTTCTCATGATACATTTCCCATGAGACATTTCTCATAAGACATTTTCCATGAGACATTTCTCATGAGACATTTCTCATGAGACATTTGCCATGAGACATTTCTCATGAGACATTTCCCATGAGACATTTCTCATGAGACATTTCCCATGAGACATTTCTCCATGAGAAATGTCTCATGACAAATGTCTCATGAGAAATGTCTCATGGGAAATGTCTAATGGGAAATGTCATGAGGCAACTGTCTCATGAGAAATGTATAGAGTACCTATATCGCAAGTAAAAAATATTTCGATTGCTATATTCAGCAACCAGACTCCAAGAAACTTTTTGTTTTCAGTTATTAATAGAGCTCAAAGAGGCCTCTCATTTGATGCATCACTCGATGTATTAGAAAATTTTTTTGAAAATGCATTATTTTTAGACAAGGGGTTATGATTTTTTCCCGAAAATCTTAAAAAAAAAAAAAAATCTGTAATTTTTTTACTAGATGAATAGGCCTACTCATTGTGAGCTCATATCTGTGAACCAAATCTCATTTCGAGACCTTGATCCGAAGATATCTGCTTCCGAATGTAAACAAATATTATGTCGATTGCAAATAATTCAGCAACCAGACGTCCTAATTCTCCAATTCATCTACTCTGTTAGTTTCTGGAGCTATTTTTTTCCAAGTTCGCATATCAGCTCTTTCGTTTTAGATTACAAATATTTTGTTATTATTTTAAGCCTTAATCTTTCAGGCTGTTCATGAAAAAATTATTTAAGAAATAAGTGAACCGGATGAGTACCTCATAGTTAATAAAGGTATAGATTTTTAATATTCTGGGTAAATATACAAATTATAACGTAAAAACTAACAGAATGTTTTTTTTTTCTAATGAATTAGTTTTTGCTTTTTTTTTGATCGGTTGCGGTTTGTAGCCTAAAATTAAAAGCATGTTTAATACAAATCATATGAAAGAGTTTTAGAATTCTATATATCAACTGCTCCAAACTTACCTCTTTTCGAAACTTTCATTACAAAACACTAAAACACATTTTCTTTTCTCTCCGCTAGTTAGAGATTTAAGTAATGTTCTTTATTTTTATTTTGATAATTTCATCATTTTTTTGTATTTTTTTTTTGTTGTTTTATAATTTAAATACGAAATCATAGCATTTTTCTTTTGTTTAAAATACTATGCATCAAACTTGTTTTTTGTTGATTTTTGTCTGTTTTTAATAATTATGATGTTAATAATTATTACAATTTTCTTATTATAATATATTCTTAAGATTTTTTTTTTGTTTTTTGTTTGTTTCATTCATTTTGCCACTTCACTTAAAAATCATTTTTGCCAGGCTACTTTTAAAAATGTGTATTTATGTTTATGTATAGGTTTTTTTTTTTTTAATTATAAATGAATAATTATGTAATTCTTTTTAATAAGATTTATTTTAATTAAAACTTATTAATTTCAAAAAATTCCAACTTTTTTTGCTGGATAAATTTTTTTAATAATAATATATTTTGTTAATTTAAAGATTTCACGTGTTTTCGTCAGATAATACTTTCTTTTTTCTTCTAAAATTTTTGTTGGCTACAATATTTTTGATTTTTTACTTAAAATTTAATGTTGATTAAATATTTTTTTATATATATTTATATATGAAGAAGATTTAAAATCGTTGATAACACACAAGGGTTATATTGATTTTTTTGTTTTCTTATTTCTTAACATGATTTTTTGACTAATTCAATTTTTGTTTATATATCATTTATATAATTTTTTGTCACTTAATTTTATTAATTATAATTTGAATGAATTTATAATTAAAACTTCATTTTCTTCTTTTCTTCTTGTTCGGGCGATACTTTACTTTTGCTTAACTGATAACACTAATAAATTTATAATTAGCGGTCTTAAATCGCCGATGCAACTTTTTGTTGAATGCATTAGACCAAGATTATGTGGCAGCTTGTTGTTGAGATGTTGTTTAGCTACGCATTTAGACTCTTCCGGCCTTTTTTGATTGAGGGAAAGTTTTTTGTTTTTTTTTATTTTTTTTAATTGAATAGGCTTGATGTTGGTTTAGAAGACGCATCCAAATGCTCGAATGTCGATTTGACGCAATCAAAACAAATGACGACGTTGTTGACCGGTGAGACAAGACCGTTTTTTTTTTTTTTCATATATAATTAATTGTTTTATATATTTTTTATATATAATAAATATTTGATATATTTAACAAGAAAAAACATTTAATTTTAGCTAAACTACGATTCCTTCTTTAGTAATTACTCTTTTTTCTGAATTTCTGGTGTTTGTTTAGTTTAAATATTTAATAATTTTTTTTTGTAATGTTTATAACTTTGTTTAATTTGAATAAGATAAATATTGGTTAAATATATTTTTTTGAATATAATGAATTGATTTTTTGTTTTATAATTTTATAATCTTATCTCCTGATACCTTGAAGTATCTTAACCTAGATTTTTTTTTGTTTTGGATAGAAGGTAAGATTTTTTTTTGTTTATATTTTGTTTTGAAAAATTAACGAAACAACATCGATGCGGAAAGTGCATTGATGTTTTGTTATATTGAATATTTTTGTTTTTTTTTTTTTTTCTTTTGTTATATAGTTTTGAGAGACTTAAACAACTACAATTTGTTATTATTATTTTTTTTTTCTAATTTCTTTAATTTTCTACTTGGCATATAATTTGTATTGTTTTTTTTTTTTTTTTGTTTTCTTATAATTTTCTTTACTAAATTTTTATACCACTCAATAAAATCAAGTTAAATATATAATTATTTCAAGAGAGTATAATAATGAATTTGTTTATTTTTAATTTTCTGTTTTATTTTTTTTTTTTTTTTTTTGAGAATTATCGAGAATTTATATTTTTTTTTAATATTTCATAACTTATATCCAACCCATTTAAGATTTGTTTTTTTTTTTTTTGTTTATATTTGAGTAATGGACTGAAGACGCATCCGTAAAAGTAAGAGAGAGTAATAATTTTCATATTTGTTCGTCCATTGTTTTTCGTCTAGTTTGTTTTGTTTTTGTCGTGTACCAAATTTCCATGATGCATATCAATTTTTTTCCAGCGTTTTAAATCCACCGAGAAGATTTCCAGATCACTGCTACGATGATACCTAAATTGATAGTAACACAAATCAAAATTTAGTAAAATTGTTAGTACAAGAGAATAAAAGAATATTAACTTACCATTTCTGATCAAAAAGCACAAGTTAAATAGAAATTTTGACGCCTTCATCACTCATTAGACCCGAATGTTCTATGAGGTAATTAGAATCTGCCGCCGATAATCTCTTTTTGGGCTAATTAACAGTTTTTTTTTTTTTATTTGGATCATACATAAATTCGACAAAATTTTTTAACTATTTCCAACATAAAATAAAATACTTTGGTTTTAGGTATTGTAATAAATTTGACAGAATACAATTTATGGTTGACCTATTTTTGGATGGTACCAAATTTCTTAAGGGAGACATTTCCAACGATGCGTTATTAAGCAAATTTGATGAAGTTTAACCCACAGGTAAACTTCATATTAAATTATCATTTGTTTCCAATGATGATCTTAGATCTCTGGAATCCTTTTGACTTCTGGCAACATTCCATATTTTTAGAGATTTTTGACAAATTTGATTTAGTACCAAATCACCAACAAGTAGGTGTACTAAAATTCTTGAAAATCTTTAAATTCCATTGTATTTCTTGTGGTAAGTTTGTACAATGTAAAATGATTATCAGCACTTAAGTCCGAATTATTTTCGTTTTGTTCAAAATTTATTGAATATCTTCAAAAGAATTGTTTTCGTACTTAAATTTCTTTGAAGTACGCAGCACATTGATTGAAGATTTTGGTACGCATGTCCAAACTTGGATATATTTTTTTAAATAACATTAGAACATTGGACGTTGTATGACTTTTTGGTACCGCTTTCCAAATTTTGATTGTTTTTTTTTTTTTTTTTTTGTGATAGAAGCTTATTGAGGCAAATTCTACCAATAGCTAAATTCGAACTATTTGTTACTTTACTAGATCATTTTGGAACATTATTTTATGTTGGTTTTGGAACCAAATGCCAAATTTTAGTACAGCATCGGCTTGGAACAAATTTATAATTTTGTTTGTGTCGATGTGGTGCCATTAGGTCTTGACATTTTTTGTACCAAATTTCATTTATAAATCCTTTGTCATTTTTTTTAAGTAAATGATGTGACATCGGCTTCAGAAACTTTGTACAAAATTTGGTTTTGGTACTCCGCTTCTAAAATTTAGTACACATCTTATTTTAAGTACTTTGCTAGCTTGAACCATTGGAAGAAGCTGATATGCGGTCAACTTCTACATTTTGGTACAAATTTCACAAAAGTTGCATTTTAATTTGTGTAGTTCTTCTTAGTTTTAAAGTTCTGCCAGCAATCTCATTATCATCTACAAGGACATTTTTCGTTGTTCCATCTGATGTTTAGGCCTTGATTTCATCATCATTTTGTATTTGGTACTTAATTCGTCTTCAGGTAAATTTTCTTTATTTTGTTTTTATTTACTTTGAAAGTTGTAATTTTTCTTATATGGTTTGTATATTTTTTTCTTTTTCCGTTTTTTTTTTTTTTTTGTTATTTAATATTTAAAAATTGAAAGTAATATTGTAACTGTACTTAATATAATTATGTTCCTTTTTCATAATTAATTAATTGTTTTTTTTTTTTTTGTATTTTTCTTTTCAAACTGCTACTCTTACATAAGTTTATGTTTTCCATTTAAATTATATCTGAGTTTTAACCTCTACATTTCGACTCTTCTAATTTTGTTTTTGTATATATTTTAGTTGTTGTTATTTTTTTTTAAACTTAAATTTAAATTTTTTTCTTAACAAAAAAAATATTTTTTTGTTTTTTTCAATGATTTCATTTATATTGATTTTTTCAACGATGAATGACTGATGACTTAACCTCATTTTTGGGCATGTTGTCTTTTTTTTCTTAAATAAAATTCAATAATAATAAAAAAAAATACAAAATTTCAAAATAAAAAATATTTAAACTTAAGGTTATATTTGTTATATAATTTTTTTTTTTTTGCTTTGCTATATAGTTTTTTTTGTATAATATATTTCCCACTACCTGGAAAAAAAGTTGTATAAATACCATTTTTTTTAACTTTGCTGGTAGTAATATTTTGTTTTTTTTTTGCTTTAAATGATTTTTATTTTATGTTTTTAATGCTCAAAATCTACGCAAGTTGTTTTTATTTTTCTTTAAAATAATTTAATTATTTTTTTTTTCATTCTACTTTTGGTTTTTATTTCATCTAATTTTATATTTCAAGCAAAAACTAAAGGGTTTTCTTCTAATTAGCAAAGTTACTTTGGGGATTTAATGTTTTTTTTTTTTTTGTTTTTCTTTTGTTAAGGGTGAAATTGTTGTTGCGCATCTAAGCTTTGAACGCTTTTTATTTTAAGTGGGAAGTTTTTAAAGAAAAAGTTAAAATTACAAATAAAAAATTTAAATAAAAAATTAATTAATAAAAAATCATCTATAAGAAGGACACACTTTTTTCATTTTTATAAAAAGGCGGTGTTGGTGAAATAGCGTTTATTTTTGTATAAATATTTTGTTATATTTTTTTTTGTTTTTTTTCTTTTTATTTAAATATTTATCTAAGTAGTTGTTTTTTTTTTTATTTTCTTATCAAAAATTTGCTAAAAAATCATTGTATCTTGTTAGGAGAGCGTTTTTGTTTGTCTTTCTTCATTTTTTCTTCTCTTCAGGAAAATAATGGTTGCCAACTGAGATTTTCAATAATTTTTTTTTTTCGGTTTTTTTTTTGTGTGCTCTTTTTATTCATTGTTTAGTTTTTTTTTTTTTTGGAAAAAAGTTGTCTTTCTTGTAAAAATTCTTATATAGAGGTTAACAGGGTGGTATAAAGAGTGCGTTTTGGTTGAGTTGTTTTGTTTGTTTGTATTTTTTTTTTTATTATATTTTTTTTTTTTTGTCTAAAAGTAGCAGTCTACTTTAAAACTAAATACAAATTAAATAAGAAAAGGAAACCATGAAAGTGTTTTGTAGAGTTTTCTTGATTTCATATAAAACATCTACTTCATTTTTTTTTAGCTTTTGGGTTGGTTAAAACAAAAAATTAAATTAAAACAAAAAATAAATCAAAAATTCAAAATTATACAAAGAAGTTGTAGGAAAAGAACAACAACAAATGTTGTTGAAGAACAACAATAAAATTGCTGTTTAATTCAAAATAGAAATAAGAAAACATGTTTTTTGTGTAAAATGTTTTTTTTTGGATAGTATTTTTTTTTTATTTTTTGTTTTTATTTCTAATTCAATAGGATGTTCCAAATTTTATAGAATTTCATATCCAATTTTACAATAATATAGTATAGGGACATTATTTTTAAAGATATTTTGCTGTCCAATATTTTGTATTTTATTATTTTAAATTATATTTTTTTGAAGATGTTATTTATTTTGTAATATTTTTTTTTTTTTTTAAACTTTATTGCAACCGCCTTGGTATGGTATTATAGAGCATTGCACGAATTTTTGTGAATATCCATAAAATTAATGTGATGAATTGAATTAAAATTGGTCGATGATGGAGCTCATGAAATGTTCTACGTTTCACATTATGGAAAAATATGCTTTTACTTTTGTTGTAGTTGTAATAGCTGTTGTTATTGTTGTTGTTTGTATAGTAGTAGTATTGTGTTTTAGTATTTAAATTGTTGTTGTTTGTAGTACTGATCGAATTGTTGTTGTTGTTTAAGTTGAAATTTTGTATGTTATTGTTGTTATTGTTGTTAGTAGTACTATTGTTAATGTGTTGTTGTTGTTGATGTTGGCTGTTGCATTTTTTATTGGTGTAATATTACATGATTACACATTTTCCTTTTTCAGCCCATGGATTGTTTTTCTTATCCGGGGCATTAATAAGAGGATCATTTTTTTCGTTCTCCTCCATGAACGAGCGCATTCTGAAATGAGAAAAAAATTAAAATAATAATTAGTTAAATATTTTTTTTTTAATTTTAGTAAATAATTTCAACAAATCAAAATTCATTTCTTTTGCAGTTTTGTTTTCTTTTTTTTTTTCTTTTTTGTTTAACGACACTATTTTTAGGAACTGGGAATATCTACAAAACTAAGATTTTGAGTAACATGAACTACAAATAAAGTAAGATAGACTGCTTTTTGCAGATATCGCAGATAAACTACTGTGGTTCCAACAATGGCGCCCAACGTGAAACCATAGCTCACTTATCTAAGATTTGGAGTCTCATACTCCTTGTGCCATAATTTGTAATTAATAGTTTCCGTCTTCCGATGAGTGCCTTTGCTGATAGTTAAACTACGTGTTTAGACCCTAATTTAATGGATTTCTTTGGTCCCAAGAACTGATTATAATATTAACCTTTCCCAACTAATTCGAACCACTCTAACTAATTAAAGACTTCATTCTATTTTGCATGACATTTACATGAACTTAACCATAATTTCTGTTTTGGTATCAGAGTATTTTTTCCCATCATGATTTTGAATTGCTTTATCCTTCACCACATCTCTTTGAAAATTCAAAAACCTTTACGAAAAAATTAATATCCAGATCCAACATAACGAAGAAAAAAAAATCATTATTTTTTAGCATAAATAATGAAGAACGTACAAAAACATACAAAAAAATTATACCCAAATAGGTTCTTATTATATTTTTCATTGCAAAAAAAAACATATTTTTTGCACTGGAGACGTTGATGTTGTTGTTGTTGTTGTTGTACAAGGATATTACATTTTTCATCCAATTAGTATGCAACATTTCACTTTATGTTCCAATTATTTTTGGTGGTAATTGCCCGAAGGCTCATTCAGCAAATCCCTTGAATTATATATATAATTTTTTTTTATTTTGTACTTTTCGTCGCCAACATAAAAAAAATTGTAAATTTTTTTTTCTAAGTCTAAGCCATGTAAAAAAGGATATGATGAAGAAAAAGCATAAAATAAATTTGTGTATTCCCTGAGCTCATTTTGTCAGTCAGAATAGGTATATATTTTTTCTTTCAACAGCGGCAGCAGCCAAATCGTTTTTTTTTTTTTTTTTATTTTGGTTTTCAACCTGGCAATTTCACACTTGGATGATCACTATGAGAAAAAGCTAAATATAAACCAAAAAATGTCCAGAAAAATGACTCTCTGAAATATTCAGAAAAGGTGAAGAAAAAAACTACAGAAAAAAAAAATCAAAACCCTAACGACACAGGTGTCAAAATAAACGAATCCTTAAAGGATATCCTTCTTTAGCCCCAAAACTAACTTGCGTTAAAAACGAAGAAAGAAAAAATATACCAACAAATAGCCAATCACCTAAATCACAAGAGATTTTTTATCCTTATATCATCATTTTACCACTATAATATGGATTCTTAAAGGGTGATTGATGGAGTAGCAAAAAAAAAAAAAAACTAAAATATCGAAAATTAAGTAAAACTTGATACTTTAAGGGGTAATAACACCTTGTAAACCATGAAATCGAGCGTCATATTCATCACCGTATAAAACAAAGAAGAAATATTATTTTCTTTTGGTGTTTGTCTAGTTTGATTAAGTATATTAATAGGTAACAGAATGGGCTAATGTTAAATTTTTTAATGATGTGAAATTTTTTAAATGGCGGTGTAGTTCAGGATGATAGTAAAATCCTATGCTCCCATCGGGCGACCAACTAACTCCTACAGTTTTTAACCGATTGGGCTGAAATTTTGTGTGGAGCTTAAAAATACTATTCTCTAGTGAAGTACGTATGGTTTTTTTGAAATATTAAAATTTAACGATTTTATGGTCTTTTTTTCAACGAATTTTGTTTTTGGAATGAAATAATTTTTTCAAACTAATGCCATTTCTTTAAAAATTAATATTTCAAAAAAATCCTACGTACCTACTTCACTAGAGAATAGTATTTTTAAGCTCCACACAAAATTTCAGCCCAATCGGTTAAAAACTGTAGGAGTTAGTTGGTCGCCCGATGGGAGCATAGGATTTTACTATCATCCTGAACTACACCGCCATTTAAAAAATTTCACATCATTAAAAAATTTAACATTAGCCCATTCTGTTACCTATTAATATACTTAATCAAACTAGACAAACACCAAAAGAAAATAATATTTCTTCTTTGTTTTATAGGCTAATGAAAATGACGCTCGATTTCGTGGTTTACAAGGTGTTATTACCCCTTAATATAAAGAAGATACATTTTCAAACAATCCAATTCCAATTAAAAAAATAAATAAAAACACTTATAATGATAAAATATTTTTTTAACATTAAAAGAATAGAAGAAAATTGTAGTTCAAAATTCATTATAAAAGAATTTCGAAATTTTGACAACCTCATTTTTTTTTTCTGGTAAAACACAATATTGATTAATAATTTGGAACAATTTTGAAGATTCAGACACTTAAATTTATTAAATTTTTAATTTAGGATTTGTGAACTTATGAAAATCAGAATGCTGGAAAAAAACAATTTTTTTGAGCCAAAATATTTTTTTTTTTTTTGAAAATTCAATTTTTCGCAAACAGTTTTTGATTTTATTTTTAAGATTTTGTTTTTAGTAATGATAGGTATATAAAATTACTTGATTATAGCATAGATAGGTACTTACTTTGTTTTTATTATTATTATTTTTTTTTTCAAATAGATATTATAATGATTAAAAAATAATTTTAAGAAATAATAAAAAATCTATCTAATTTTTTAATGTTTTTCTTTTAAGGTTTAAAAAAATAATAATGAAATTTAATAAAGCATTTTTGCAAACATAATGTAGAAATCTATAACTGTATAAATAAGCTAAATATAATGCTTGATTTTTTTAATTGTTTAGTAGTTTTAAAAAAAAAAAACAGCAAAGTTCGTTTTAAAATAGATATTTTAAACACAATTTTATGAAAATAACCTAAAATTTCAAAAATACTTAATTTTGTTTACATAGCTAGTTATAAAATATAGAATGAAAAAAAAATACAGGCGAATTGAATGCCTCCTCCTTTTTGGAAGTCGGTAAAAAGTAACAAAAGTTGCTAAATTTGGAAAAAAAAAATTTATTGAAAGTCTGTTTTTTTTTTCAAGATTAATGTACTAAAATTCAGAACTAAAAGTTTTGTTCTCCATTTTTATACTTCAACTTGTGTAATGTATTTTCTGCATAAAAACAAGTTCAGAATTATTAATTCCAAAATTTTAAATATATAGAATTGAATCTTAAAAATTTTGGTCAGAAGTTATTCTTAGCAATGGGGAATGCAAACAAATTTGAATCGTTTATTTCAGAAACAGCATAAGTCCACTTTTTCCAAAAATTTTTTTTTTTGGAAATTTCTCATTTATGTATAGTTATTCATCTTCTGAAAAAAAATTAAGTATGTCAGACCCCCCAAAATACGAAAACTGAAAGAAAAGGGTTCAAAATATATGGAAAATTTTCACCCGGTGACAACATTTTTGACTGTTAAATACATGACTTTTTACCAGTTTTAAATTATTTTGGCAGCAATCTTGACACGCACCCCCTTTTGTTATATATCTATAAAAAGGTAAAGAATTACTCTATCTATATCTATTAAATTCATTAAAATTGTACTCAGGATTCAAAAGTTATAGCCAGATTTCTGGTGTTGGCAGCGTGTTTAACTCTTGAATAATATGACATTTTACCAGTTTTAAATTTTTTTGGCAAACATCATGACACGCAAGCCTTTAAGTGATACATCTATAAAAAGGTAAAGATTTACTCTATCTACTGCTATTTAATTTATTAAAATCGAAATTAGGGTTCAAAAACTATAGCTAAATAAAAACAAAAGTTTTACCACAAAAATTTCGTTTATTTCAGAAACGACATACCTAAAAAAAAGTTTATATTTTAAAGGTTTCTAAATGCATCTTAGGCTAGATTATAACTCGGCATACTCTAAATTAAGTGTTGTGGAATTTTAAGTAAAAAACAGTTTTTTGTTGCTGCTGAAAAGTTTATGCTCATGGACTTATGTCGTTTCTGAAATAAACGATTCATTTTTCACAAAATTTAAAAGAATCAACTTTTTTAAACAAAAAAATCAAACTAAAGATTTTCCAAGTTACAACAAGAAATTCAGATTTTGCCGACTTAATTCAGATTTTATTTAAAAATTTCCTACTCTGACTTATATACATCTGGAAGACTTTTGATTAATTTGAAAAACTTCAGATCTAAATTTTGATAAACAAAAAAGTTGGTAAGCAAAAATATTTTATATTTTTGATTTTTGAAGCAAATAAGTTAAATTACTTTCATGAAAAATGGAAAATATAAAGTTTCTAGAGTGAGATTATCAGGATGCCTTCCATAACACATTAAAAAAATATTAACATAGGTATACAAAAATTTGCAATGAAAATACAATTTTTATTGCAGATTTTTTATTCATTTGTTTGCCTTTGCATAGCAAAAATTTTATTAAAAAAAAAAAAATACAACACTGGATAACAAAATTAAACTTTTTTTATGTTGCCGAAACAAAAATATACTTTTTTGAATGTTTTCGGTGTGTTGAACTCGAATCCGAAGTCAAAAAAAATTAATCAGCTCCCGTACTTCGGGCCTTATTCTTTTATATAAGAAAAATTGTTTGAGCATATTTAGTAATGGTTTTTATAAGAACTATTTTCCACCTTTTTAAGTCTGTTTAAATATTTCCTATATCTTTTTTACTGCCTGAGATATCCTCAGTTGTTTGGCTAATTTTATAAATTTTATAACGTCAATTCGTGAATTCAAACCTACTTACTTCATTTTAAGATATCTCGGGCAATACAAACGATATTGAAAAGATTTAAACAGGTATCGAAAGATGGAAAATAGTTCTTATAGAAACCGTCACTAAAAATGCTCTAACAATTTGTCCTTACAAAAGAATAAGGTCCGAATAACTAAAAAAAAAACGTTTTTTTGCATTTTCTAACATTAATATCTCAAAAACGAGAGTTGATTAGTTGTTTCTGACTTCCGATTCGGTTAAGCACACCGAAAACCTTCAGAAAAGTATATTTTTGTTTCGGCAACAAAACCCTTGTAAACCAGTGCAATTAATTATTACTAGTATGCTCCCATTTTGGAATGAATTTTTTTTAAAGAAAAAAAAATTGTATTCGGAAAAACATTATAATAATTTATTTTTATGGGAACATTTTTCATTTGCAAAAAAAAATATTTTTATTTGCAATAAATATTTTTTTCTTATTCCAAATAATGCACTTTTCTAATTGATATTATCTATTAAGATCCTGAAAATTATTGATTTCTAAAAACACAGAATTTTGGGAATTTAAGTTTTTAAATCAAGTTTAAATTTGTCAAAATTTTGCTTTAATAAACAAATTAAAAACTCGAATTAATTTTCTTTTAGGTGTAGGCAATATTTCTTCCTTAAAGCTAAATGGCAAGCAAGTACTTGCGACATGATCTTGCTCTTAAGCTTTTGAAGTTTAATCTAGAGACATAAAATCTGAAAATGAGGAATATTGCTAGATAAGCCTCTTCCCGAAATTCGTTTATATCCTCAAACCAGACAGACAGACAGACAGAAAGAAAGACAGGCAAACCATACAGACAAACAGCAAGTAAAGAATAGAAGCATGTGGGTTGTGGGTGCATTATATAAGGGTACCAAAGGATGCCATATTCCCTTGTGGTTTTATCTATCTACCTGGTGTATGCAATATAGGGGGTAGACTAGAACACAAAATCGATTTTATTGTCTGGGGAAAACCAAAAAATAATCTTCAATTATCCTGATGGCAGGGTTATATGTTATAATACCGTACATTTTATACACCCAATACATACACAGATACTATCATTTAACGAGCTTTTGTATGAGTTTGTGAATAGAATAGCAATTTCATCGTTAGACGAGATGACCTGGCCATCAAGCGGTGTGTTGGGACGTTTTATACTAATTGGCTCCTTTTCTTTTATTTGTTGGTTTTGTTGCAAGTTTGAAACTTTTTGTTTGTTGTTTGCCCTCAAATTGTGCAAAAGTGCAAAAACTAAAAAATATAAAAAAAAAAAAATATTAAAATATTTCGCTGACCATATCAAATTGTTAAATTATCCGCTCAACCGTACATTTTGCTGGCCATCAACTAAACCAGTTTTAAATTTCGTTTTATTTATTTATTATTTTTTTTGTTAATTTTATATTCTCAAACCTAGGAAATAAAAAAAATTGTTTTCCAATATCCCGCAGGTAAAAAATATTGTTGCAAAAATGAAAAAAAAAAATTGAATAGTTATTCCAAAGCGATTTTAGGTATAAGCGGGTAAAGGAGCATACTTTTTTTTTTTTAATTGAATTGAAAAGCGTTTGCCAAAATCTGTTCAGACTTTGATTGGAATTCATCTCGTTTCTCAAATTCCCCTGAGAGTTTTTGGAAACAAATTTTTGTGATAGAAATTTAATTGATGCTACGTGAGATTTTTATTTTTTGCAGATGTAGAACGGAAGAATGGAGGAGAAAAGTTGTTAAATAAATGGGCGGGGAGGAGTTTAATTACGAAGAAGTTTGTTTGAAAATAATTGTTTTTTTTTTTTTTTTTTTTTGTCAAACTGCAGGACACAAATAAATTTTAAGGATAATGTCAAATCAATTTATTTATTTAATTTCGTTGGAAACGGTTTTTAATTAAGGAAGATAGTTGGTCACTTGAGTTTCAGCGACTTGGATTTTTTATTAAAAATTGTAATTCAATGAATATAATAAATTTGTAAATAGCAGCTGAAACTAGTGATTTCAGCTGATTAAGTATGTAAATCTCAGCTGAAACTGGTAAATATCGGTCGAAACTGGTAAAAAAGTGCTGCTAATGGTAAATTCAGCGGAATCTAATAAATTTCAACTGAAATCCTTAATTCTCGATCGAAACTGATAAGTCGCAGCTGAAACTGGTAAATTCAGCTGAATATAGTTAATCTCAACTGAAATTATTAACTGTCGTTTAAAACTGGTAAATCGTAGCTGAAACTGGTAAATTTAGCTGAATTTACTAATTCTTGGTCAAAACTGGTAAATCGTAGCTGAAGCTGGTGAATTCAGCTGAATCTATTAATTCTTAGTAAAAACGGGTAAATCGCAGCTGAATCTGGCAAATTCAGTTGAATCTTCTGATTCTCGATCGAAACTAAACTGGTTAATCTCAGCTGAAACTGGTAAATGTCGGTCGAAACTGGTAAAACACAGCTGAAACTGATAAATTCAGCTAAATCTAATAAATTTCAACTGAAATCCTTAATTCTCTATCGAAACTGATAAGTCGCAGTTGAAACTGGTGAATTCAGCTGAATATAGTTTATCTCAACTGAAATTGGAAACTGTCGTTTAAAACTGGTAAATCGTAGCTGAAACTGGTAAATTCAGCTGAATCTAAAAAATCTCAACTGAAATTCTAAATTCGCGATCGAAACTGATAAGTTGCAGCTGAAACTGGTGAACTAAGCTGAATATAGTTAATCTCAGCTGAAATTGGTAACCGACGGTTAAAACTGGTAAATCATAGCTAAAACTGGTAAATTCAGCGGAATTTACTAATTCTTGGTCGAAACTGGTAAATCGTAGCTGAAGCTGGTGAATTTAGCTGAATCTATTAATTCTTAGTGAAAACGGGTAAATCGCAGCTGAATCTGGCAAATTCAGTTGAATCTTCTAATTCTCGATCGAAACTAAACTGGTAAATCTCAGCTGAAACTGGTAAATTTAGCTGAATCTAATAAATCTCAACTGAAATTCTAAATTCTCGATCGAAACTGATAAGTCGCAGCTGAAACTGGTGAATTCAGCTGAATATAGTTAATCTCAGCTGAAATTGGTAACTGACGGTTAAAACTGGTAAATCGTAGCTAAAACTGGTAAATTCAGCGGAATTTACTAATTCTCCGTCGAAACTGTTAAATCTCAGCTGAAACTGGTGAAATCAGCTGAATATAGTAAATCTCAACTAAAATTGGCAAATCTCGGTTGAAATTGGTAAATCGCAGCTGAAACTGATAAATTCAGCTGAATCTAATAATTCTCGGTTGAAACTGGTAAAACGCAGATGAAACTGATAAATTCAGCTCAATCTATCAACTCTCGGTCAAAACTTGTTGATCGTAGCTGAAATTCTAGAATTCAGCTGAATCTAATAAATCTTAGCTGAATTGGTGAATTCAACTGAAATTACTAAATATCAGTTGAAACTTGTAAAATCTCTGAAACTGTTTATCTCCGTATTTTTTTTGATTTATCGATCTATATCTCTTTTAATAAATATTATCTTTACCTCGATAATTTGATTTTATTTCAATTAAAATTTTGCTGCTTATCTTTATAATTTCCTTTTCAAAAGAATTATTACTCCCCTACAATATATCTCACTCTGTCATTAGTCATTCTCATAACATTATAAGTTTTGTGTGTGTTTGTTTTTTTGCTGCAAATTGAAATAATATTCTAATGATCCAGTCATTATACAAAAGCACAAGGTTTAAATTATCATCAAATCAGACAGCAATTAGCAAAGAAACAAATTGAAATAAGCCGTAGAGCAAACTTCCTTCACTCGAATTGGTTGGTTGTTTGTGTGTGGTATATTCCCAAAGGACTATCATCGTAATATAATGATTATCCTAATTTTCCTGTATACCATCTACTATCTATCCCTCTGGTTGTGTTCGCCTATATCTTTGCTCCATTATCAGCTTCAGAGGAGAAAAAAAAAAAACTCAATCAAAAATAATCCACCTAGTAATCAACCAAATAAGCTCGACAACGAAAGCCTCTAATTTGGTATCGTTCTCTCTGTATTGAGTTGATTTGCATCTGAAGTAGCAAATAAAGATAAAAATAAAAATAATGTAATGCGTAGGAGCACAGGATGTAGCTATACCTGCCTAAATATTTCTTCCATTACGGTTGTGTACTTATCATTTGAAACAATTACCTTACAGTTGTGATGGTGGTGGTGTATACGCACCAAAAAAAAATAATCCTTAAAATAGGATGACGACTTGAAAAGGACCTCCGACTGTTGCCCTACGAGAAATGTGTGATTTAAAACTTCCCAAGTCAAACAAAAAAAAAAGACGAACAAAACTTGCAACTTGCAAAAAGTTGTCACATCACGAATCGTGAGCGGGTTAAAAGTTTCTCAACCACCACTATGAGTGTTTAGTTGTCAAAACGAATACGAATCTGAAACTAGAGGAATAGGTATAAATTTTCCAGGCAATTTACATGGAGTTGCCTTGTGGTCGTGATTGTGATCCTTGTTCCTGATGCAGTTTCGAAAAGTTTTCCTTTCGTTTTTTTTTTTTTTGTAGTTTTTGTTTCAATTTCCGCTACGTCCTCAGATTGGATGGAAATTCTGGAGCAGCAGTTTTAAAAGTTTCCAATGTTGGTGGTGAAGATATGCAGCAGTTTTGTGGAATAAAGACTTAAAAAGTCCTTCGGATTAACGTTAAATTAAGACGATGAAGGTTCTTAGTAGTTTTTTTTTTTTTTTTGCTAGTAAAATAACAATTTGAGATTTTGAATAAAGTTTAAAATTTAATGAACAAATTTATAGAAGGTTGTTGAAAGTGTGGCAACCGAAAAAGACAATCTGAGTTGTAATTTTACTTGCTATAGTCTTTTCCAGTCAAATTTACTTTGGCTTTGACTGCTAATATTGTTTTTGAAAGAATATTTTGACCAATAAAATCTCAACTATAGCAGAAGGCTATAGCCTCTAAAGTTGCTTGTCCATGTTGAATTTGAAGTAAACAAGTATCCTATTAAAAATTGTTGATTACGATACCCCATTTCCTATTGTTAGTTTAAATGTTCGTATAATATGGACAAAATGAACTAAATTTTGTAATTGCATTGTGTATGAAGAGCAAAGGTGTTTTCAAAACAGATCTAGAAATTTAATCAATCAAAAAGCATTGGAGTATTAAGGTATGTACATTGTACAAGCCTTTAATAATAATTAAATATGACTTCATTTCCTAGTTTAAAGCCTTGTTTTTTGGCCTTCTGAAATAACTATAAGCTTTATGTGTGTTTTTTAAGTTTTACCTCTTTTCCAAGTCTTGTAATGTGAAAATTTTCTTAAAAATCGGGGCTGAAGTTATACGAAGTAGCGTGACGGTAAAGTACTTGGTATTGAGACTCGACACTGCTAACAAATAAAGGCAGGAACGAAAAGAGCCAAAAAAACAATTGCATCACTGAGCGCTTAAAGAAGAGAAGTACCTGAAACAGATGGCGGTTTAGTGCAAAGATATGGAGCTCTACGTGAAACCAGTTCTTATTGAATTGTGTCGGAACCAGCAATTTCGCCTAGTGGAAGGGCCAGCACCCCTGTTACTCACCAGACACGGATACATCAACGCTTTTCCCCATAGTATCGGCAAAATGAGAAGTTCAGCCTGCCAGCATGGAGATTCTCAATAAGACGACGAGCAACAAACATTCTTCGTTTGCAGCAAATGGGAAACCGAAACCGATGCAGAAGAACTGGAGAGTAACATTAGCATAATCACTCCAGGCAACATTTTAACGATCACACGGTCATATCAAGTCATTATAAGGTTGAAATCACTTGGAGAGTCCGCCACACGGGGAGGTATGGATACTAGGGTGGGTCAAAAAAATTCTTTGTTCTTTGTTTTGATTTGGTACTCCGAAAAATCGATTGCTAGACCCTTCTAGAATATACATACCAAATATGAGCTCTTTATCTTAATATGAAGGTCCTCCGCTTTTCAATTTTCGATTTTTACATCAAGCTTCTACTAAAAAAAAATAATTTTTTTATAAATTGACTTTTTAGTAAATTTCTTTTCATATTCTTGTAGGAAATTGAACGTTCTACAAAAAAGGTCTTATACACTTTTTTCGTTTATAGATATTTGAATAGATATTTGAGGTCCAAAAATCGAGAAAATCTTTAAAAATTCGTTTTTTGTTCTTAATTTTGTAACAAATTGAAAAATTATAATAATCAAACGCGCAAGACATATTCTTGTAGGAAATAGATTGTTAAACAAAAAAGGTCTTAATAACTTTTTTTCATTAATCTAACCATTCTAAAGATATTCGAAGTCAAAGTTAAAAAAAATTATAAAAACATTTTTTACTTTTAAAAAATTTCCAATTTACTGAAACTTCATTATTTTCAAATAAGCAAGATATATTCTTGTAGGGGCTTAAACGTTCTACAAAAAATTCCTTGGAATCAAATTGATTGCTTTAACCGTTCAGAAGATATTCGTATCTTTTTTTGTAGGCATGGTAGAAATATGATTGAAGCGTCATATAAAAGGTTAAACAATTAGCTTTATAATGATATAAATTTTTTTATAGGTTGTGATATAAAAAAATGGATTTAAAGGTGATGGAATAAAAAAAGGTAAATTTTTTCGATTTTTTTTTTTTGGCAAGAAAAATTATATTTTAAGGTTTCACTTCTACCACGTGGGAATTACAGACAGGATCTTAACTTAGGTACAGCTCTTCTACGCTTCTGCTTCTACAAGCATATAAAAGTTTTCATGACTATGACAAGTACATACCTTCAAAATGGTTAAAAAAATATTTTATTTATTTAAAATTTAAGACCTCATTTGCCATATATCACAAATATTTTTAATCAAAATCGTTAGAGCCGTTTTTTGAGAAAAAAAAAAAACAACCTTTTCAATACTGGTTATTATGAAAGGTACCGTAAGTTTTGGTCCTAAAATTAAAATTTTAATTTCCGCTTTGGAGAATATTTTAAAACTCATTACTAGGTACAAATTTTAAAGCATTTCACTACAGTAGTGGTTTGAGCTATAGCTCTAAATAGAGATAGACAGACGAAAACGGAGCGGGTCAAAATTCTGAATATTGGCCCCGACCCTTGCAAGAGCTAAATTTCACCCACTCGTAAATAGTTTTCTTAAAGTTTTGCTAAAAGATTAAGAGTAAGAACCTCTACAGAAGATATATCTTTTTTTATTAACTAAGTTCTGATTCAACTTTATATTTTTTATATTTCTGAAAGTATAAATTTCTCTATTGACACATTCTGTACATTCTTTCTTTATTTCAATTCACAGCTCATCATAACACTTTTGACACCCGTCACTGAAATGTTCTTCTATTTATTTCATGTCACTATACTCGCAGTGTTTATTTATTTATTTTTTTATCAAGGTAAACAATAACACAGAACACAGCAAAAAAAAACAAAACAACAACAACACCATGTCAATTATTTCTAATAGGTATATAGTGCAATAATATTCGAAACATAAACATGCCAAAGCAGCAAAACAAAAATAAAAAAAAGTCCTCCGTGTACCATCATATCGCACCCACTCACACATACTATCTCACAATCATCATATAAAAATACACACATAGACACAAAGCAACACATAACCTATAAAATTCCATTAAAACGAAAGCATTTTGATAGTTTTTTTTGTTCTATTTTTTACTTTGCACTTAAATTTTTCAGAAAAGCTAGATTCTTGGTATTAAACGTTTGTTTTTAGTCTGTATAGACTTCTTTTTGCGGAAAGGGTAGGTATTTGATATTATTTCGAAATGTATAGAAGGTATAAAGGTGGTGTATGAATGTTTTAGTGTGTGTTATAATTGTATATTGGCAGTATGAGATGAGCAAGGACAACATAGCACAGAGCAACAGTATAGAAGGTAGCAGCCAGGACTTTAAACACAATAAAACTGAATGCAGACAAACACACATAAACCTATTGAGTTCTCATAGTCAAAGCACTGTTTTATCTAAAGTTGAAATAAATAGAACTTTTGACATAAATATATTATAGTTTAGGAAGTAATGTTACAATTTAAGAGTTCTTTAAAATTAAATTAATATAACAAAACTGTTTTTTTTTTTTTTGTAAAGCTCGCAGTTGCACCTTCGCGTCTCCATTGTCGTGCAATATAGCCTATAACTTACGGACAGGTAAGAAGCTTCTAAAGATACCTCATTTATCAAGATATGATAAGTAGTTCAGAAGTTATGAGGAAACATAGGTATAAAATCAAATAAAAACAAATTGGTTAGATACCTACTTCCTTGTACTACGCCACAGTCAAGAAAGAAACGAATAAGATACTGAATTATATTCTCTCTTTTCTCAATTTACTGTAGCGTAACAAAACAAATATTGAGTTTAAACCATGTTTATATGTATTTGAGTATGTTTGTTCCCCAATAACTTCTAAACTAATTATCATAATTTGATAAGTGACATATTGTTAGAAGCGTTATACTTGTGCGCTGGTTATAGGCTAAGAAGCATTTTCTAATATGACGCCCTCTGTCCGTAAAATTGTGAATTAAGAAAAATTTCGGATTTCATTAATGATTTTATTGTTGTTTAGTATTAAAGAGGTTTTTAATTTAAAATGATTCCAAAATTCTACCATTCAAGTTAAAAAATATTCGAAATAAGTTTCCAATTACAGTTTCAAACTAGTTTCAAATTGATTTAAATGGTGAATTTTCATATTGGCAAGAAAATCGCAACTCATAACTGACAGACTATAAGGGCAAATCAACCTGAATGAAAAGCAACAGCGCAGTGTGAATTTGTAAATTGAAGCAAAAGTAGATAGAGAGTCGTGGTGGCAAAATAATAATAATATGGCAACAGAAGCAGAGCATCAGTGCGGTATCGGTATGACTGGTGAACTGAACTAAGAGAGAAGTCTGATGAGCGCCATTCCGGTTATCAAAGATTCATTAAGCAATTGTTTTTGGATTCAATTTTTCGACAGAACAGTTGTTGCTGATGTGCTGAACAATGAAACAAGTATTGTCGGTACACAGACAATACAAACACACACAGACAAGTATTGTGTGTGTTCAAATATAACTGAAATAAATAATAAATATAATTTATCTTTTATTCTGAGCACGAGGATATGATTTGAATTCCTGATTACTCCCCTGAGGGTAATTGGCAGTATTTTTTTTTTTTGTTTTCTTGTTCATTTTTTGTTCTTTGTTTTTTTTTTTTTTTTTTGTGATGGAATGACGATGACGTATACATACATATATGAAGATTTTTATAGAGGATATAAGGACAAAAAATAAATTTTTGATGTATCCTTAAAATGGATGTTCGTTATCATCGTTATATGCTTTTAGCATATAATCAAATTATGACAATGAACAAAAAAAAAGAAGAAAAAAAATTAAAAGGAGAGACATTTTAATTTTTGATTGCCACAAGGTTGTGAAATTCGAAAATTTGATTATATTGAACGTGATTTGAGTTTTTTTTTATTTAATTAAAAAAAAAAAAAAAAACATAAGCGAAATGAAAATAATTTATTCCTGTGGTTTGAATTGGGTTTATTTAGAAGTTCAAAATTATCAAAATTAAAATAAACAATGACTTTATGCAAAACTTAGGCTTTAGCTTAAACATAGATAATACAATTTTAACAAAAAACAAGTGTTTTTTTTTTCAATTAAAGCAGGTTTGCGGAGTACTACCCAAATCTTTAAATTTTATAAATTTTTTTTTCAAGAACAGATTTGCATCTTTAATGAGAAAAAATGCATTTAAAAAAATTTCCTCTAAATCTATCGAATGAGACATCAAAGGAAAGGTCTTCTTATTCTCAATTCATTACTGAAAACCAAAAGTTTTTTGAAGGTCTGGCCGCTAAGTTATTTACATCCAAATATTTTAATTTTCTTAGTTTTGGGGGCAGATAACACATAAGACTAAGTAAAAATTTACTTTATCCAACATTTAATTCAAATTTTTAAACATAGTGGGGCTATGTTCAGAAGCAATACATTCTGTTTTTTTTTATTTTCAATGCGGCAGTTTTTAGGCAGCTATCATACAGAAAGATAGTAAAAACAATTAAAT
This sequence comes from Episyrphus balteatus, assembly GCF_945859705.1. NCBI lineage: Eukaryota > Metazoa > Arthropoda > Insecta > Diptera > Syrphidae > Episyrphus > Episyrphus balteatus. The sequence goes on from NC_079136.1 coordinate 115,838,369, forward strand.
TGAAAAAAAACTTAATCTTACCCAAATTCCAACACTATCTTAATAGCATCACAAAAAAAATTGTAAAAACAGCAAACTAACACTAAAATATGAAATATATCTTTCGAATTTTTTTCTTCTATTTCCTATTGTTCTCATATAAAATGATTTGAAAAGTTTTTCCTTAGAAGTAAAAATAAAGTGAACAAAAAAAAAATAATAAAACTCTTTTATCCTTATATTCATATAGGGATGAAGATAGCAGATGAGAAAATCCAATTTAAGCCATAATTTTGCCGCCAAAATCCCATTTCACTAGACTATACGGTTTAAGAGGATATATGCGAGTTTAGTGATAAAAAAGAAAAATATATTTTAGTATGTAAGAGAGAGAGTAAAATAGAGTGTGGATAAAATGTAATAGAGAATGTGATAAAAAAAAAAGTTGAAATATAACCAAAGAGGAAACTATCTGTCTGAACATTAATAATAAAGTTATCTTTTTTTTTTTGCACACTCACACATTTCTAAATATGCAGTCATATGGTGTTATTTGAAATATTCTGACCAGAGTTGCCACTTTGAACTGTCAAGGAAAAATGGTTTTCTTTAAAATATAAATATTTACCGTGTTCTGTTGTATCAGTGTAGATTCCATTCAATTTCAATATAACTTAAAAGTCTCCATTTTGGAGAGAAATTTTTTTTTTTTTTTTGCAAATTTATTTCATACACAAACTTGTTAGTTGTTCAAAATCCCCCATGCCTTAAGCATAGTGAGAAACCAAAACGAGATAAACGTTTCCTATTGCATATTATTTTGAAAAAGTCTCCACAAATTTTTTACATTGAATTTATTACTTCTAATATTAACTTAAAGTTAAAACATGCCATTAAAGTTATATTCTTGTTCATTTTCGTAAAAACCATTATTGAAAACAGCATTTCATTCGTATTATGTAACTCTTTTTCTTTTTTACTAAATCTCTCCACAAACACTTGTTTGATGAGTTTTAAAAGGTATTTCGAAGTTAACTTTGAAACGAGCTATGGAATCGATACTCAATGCTCCAACAAATATAAGTAAGTACACATAAATCTAATGTTGGAGACTTTCGTCAAATTTTTTTGGAGATAATTTAAATGATAAAAATTTATAATAACTCCTAATATGTACACCGTTATAATATAAAATTCACAATTTTACTTAGAAAACGTAAAGTGGAGACTTTTGATCCCATATTCGGCAAAAGTATTTGTTTGTTTGTTTAAGTTTTTTTCCTGGTTAAATATCGTAATTAAAAATCAAATTGAGGACAAAGTTTTCTAGATTCATTAAATTTGTAACTTTTAAATGGTTTTTCTTCTTACTTCAAATCTGAAATCCTTGACAATTAAAAATACATGATTTTTATCATAATTCCTATGAATGTTTTTGTGAGTGTCTTTTTCGTTAAGTTTATAGCGATTGAACAAAGAGGGCAACCCAACTTTACCACTTCCTTACACGTTTTCAATTGTTCAAATTAAATCTTGCTAAGCTTGCAGGATAAGTTATATTTTAAAGTAAACCACAAGATTATTAAGAAATACTCTCTGAGTTCTTGACGAATTATATTTCGTTCAGGTGTTCCCATAACAAATTGGAATAATCTTTTTGGTTACGCGCCATTAAAATGACATTTAATCCCCCCAAACCCAAAATGTCATACTTTCTCCACCGAATTAACAGCCAGCTATTATGTCCTCAACTTCTCGTGAAAATAATAGAGGAGCTTAGTCAAAAATGTTATCATCAGTGTCAGCTGTTTTGTGTCATTCTCTTGTTTTTTGAGACATAATGAGGCATCTCATCATCATAATGCACTTGTTTCCTCGTTCTTTGAAAATTGTGTTTTATTTTTTTTTCTTAGGTATTTGTTATTGTATTGATGTGAACTTGTGTGTGTTGTAGAGAATATAGTGGGTTGGGTATATATGCACCAGATGGTAAAAAATGTTATGGGATATTGTTTTTATGAAGTCCCATGGGGGTCCTATGTTTCAGCTTTGAATTTAAGTATTTGTTTTTTATTTTTATGGAGAATGAGTTTTTCTGTTTTTATGTTTGAAACATGAGAAAGTTACAGAATCACTTCTTAAAGGCAACCCCAATTCATCATGTCTAAGCAATTTTATACTTTATTTATTGTCGAATTGATGAGGAGTTGTAAAAAGGATTTTTGCAACTCATTTTGAAAGGGTTACTGTGCAATGTATTTTTTTTTGTGCTAGAGGTTTTTGTCTAAAACACCAAAAACAAAGGGAAAATAGAGAAGTAGGGAAACAAATGATGGAAAAAGTTTGGCTTTCATTATTTAGGCTTTTACGCACATTTATCTGTACTGCAGGGAGAATTATTTAACACTTTATGTTCAAAAAGTTAAAAATCTTAAAACCTTAAAGTGCGTTTACTGGAATGAAAATTTTAAATTTAATCATATAGTACTGACCAATAGGCGAGTACGAAATGAAACTATGTGTACCGTTAAATGCCCATTGTCGAAATTGCAAGATAACGTAAGAAAAAGAGACCCTAGAGACGCACTTCCTCTGGAACGCCCCAGCATTATTCTAATCAAGACATTAAGGATTAAGGATAATGAATAAACTATGCACGCCTTTGAAAACCCCTTTTGGAGCTTGTGTGATTTAAAGTTTTAAAGTGACTTGTTGGAGAGATGATAGAGAATGCAAAAAAAAAGTGAGTCTCGAAAGTCCGTCTGTCTGTCATTATGTCAGGATTTAATGTCGGTCTTTATAAGGAGCTACAGAGTAAACGGTTGGACCGATCCACTTCAAACTTGGTAGCTGTTTTTAGGGACTCTCCAGAGGGTTTTTGAACCAAAAATAACGGTATCTGTCAAATACCGATTTTAGTAAAGTTCAATTTGCTCGAAAATGGCTCCAACGATTTTGTTGAAAAAATTCAAATGTTAGGTAGTTTGAATTGAAAATATTTCTTTTTTCGAAAAAACATTATTACCGGTAACTGCCATAGGACCTTTTTTTTAAATACAATTTTTCCCGAAACAATTAATAATTCGATTTCAACGAAATTTTTGAACAAAAGTATTTAAATAATTTTAACTAAGCCAAAAATAAAATTTTGAAAAAATTGATTTTTAGATTTAAAAAAAAAAATATTTTTTTTTTTTAATTTTGGTTTTAGGTGTTGATTAATAAAATAGCTACGAAATAGCATACCGATTTTATTTTAATTTTTGTTTCAATAAAATATTAAAATACATATTTAATATTTATACAAAATCATTTTTTTAAACGGCTCCAAGGATTTTGAAAATAATTTTTCTAAAAATTTATATTAATTATAGAAATTAAACTGCATAGGTACTTATTTTTGAGCTCAATTTGAATTATCATGTTGTAATTTCAATTTGAAAAACGAATTCTGAAATTTTTGTTATTTTTTGTTTTCTTTTTTTTCATACGGATTCACCAAACATCTTTGTAAAACGTCTTAAACATTTTAGTACCTTGAACTCTAAGAGAAAGTTCGTGCGACCATTATATTTTATTTATTTTCTGATTATCTCCCAAATATCCGGTTCCATATTAACGATCTTTCTTACGCAACAGCATTTGTATTGCCTGAATATAAATCAAAATAAAAATTTTAAAATATTAAATTGTTGGATTTAAAAAAAACTTTTTTTTTTTTAATCTAATTTTCGAAAATGGGACATTGATTTTTTTTTTAAATTTTGGTCTTAGGCGTTGATATGGCCTACCAACTTTATATGAAATTCTTTTTTTATTTATAAAAAATTTGATTTTTTTTGTTCTAAAATTGCATTAATTATATTTAAACGTGATAAGGATACAAGTAAATTAATTCTCACCCACTGAAATCCCTATATAAATAAGATTTTCTTATTTTTTGTCGATCCAATAATTTCAATGTGATAATTCGGCAACATATAAACGTGAGTATATTTGTTATCAACAACGGCGGAACAAAAATCAAGAAAAATATGAGTACATTAATAAAAAAAATGTCTCTAATAGGTGCCCAAGGAATACAAAAGTTAAATATTGTTGGCACTTTGAGCTCCTCTTTGCCTCAATAGAACATTGAACAAAATTTCTTAAAGAATCTTCTTCTTGATTAAAGAGATACTTGAAAAGATAATTCAAAAAATATTACAAGCTATCTGGCTTCTTTTATTACCAAAAGAAATTCGCTTGTCTATTACCATAACAAAAGGTTCCTATAAATCAAATTATTTTTTTAAGTATCTTACAGGAATAAGTAAGTACATAAAAAGTAACTTCTTCATCTATTACATGCAGATACATAAAACTCAAGAAGATTCAACGCCAATATTGAATTTTTTTTTGTTCTCATTTCATGTAAAATAGATTCATGAGAATTTATATTTTTTATTACAATTTATAGACATTGCAACAATATTTAAAGCAAATGTTTAATCTCCCTTTTACAACCTACCCCACCCACCCTCGATATCATTGCTTATTCCCAGCAGCAATTGAAGCTATCCATCCAAATCAACTCTCCTCGTGCCATATCATCAACAAAAAAAAATAAAGTAATTTCCCGACAAAATACACAAAACGTGTTGGGATATATTTATTTTGTTATATGTGCTCGCGTTCAAATCCTCCTTCTCTCTGTTCTACTTTTTTTTTATATATATGAAACCTCAAGGCTACAAAGAAATCGAAAAACAGCGCCATCTACTAAAGCCTCCCACATATAAGCTCCACTCGTGAGTTCTAGAAAGCGAATTGGCAATTTTATTTAGATTCGACTGTGTGATGAGTGAAAAATAGTGTAATGAAAAATTTTCAGTAAATACTAACACAATAGTGAAGAATTTCAGTTGTCCTCGTCCCTTTCGTCGTTACTAAAAAAAAACAGCAATATAGCTGACAGGTAAAAAGAAGGACATATGGAGATCCACCGATGGGTGTCCTTCTGCATGAACACCTGGCTTGGAATTCACTGGAGCTGAAAAAAAACACCATCATGACAATATAAACATTTTGGAACGTTTTTGTTTTTTTTCTATATGTTGTGAAAATAGATACATGGAATTTACGCCCCTCTCAACAAACTACACGAATACATTACAAAAAGTGAATATTGTTCGAAGCCCTAGGGTAAGCTTCCAGGATGCTTGAAACTTTATTTTTTCCACTAATTTTATTGATTCTGTTTTCCATACAAGTAGCCACAGCTCTTCAAAGGATACTAGACTTTTTTCTTTCAATTTTGGTTCTCTCAACTTTCAAGCAAGGACTAATTCTTTTTCATCGTCAGTGTTATGGTTTACGAGTGATGCAGAGGGCAATGAGTTTATTATTTTGGTATTTATTAAATAAAATTCTTTCTTTTGTTGGTTGTTGCTGTTGTATTTTCTCCTTATGCTGATTTATCTCCCACTTGTCTGATTATAATATCCTTCGAAAGGACACTCTTATGAAATTTCATTAAAACTTGCTGAGTAGGTATAGAGAACGAGAGAAGGATACAAAAAAAGTTGGCAAAAATTCCTAATGGGAGTTTTGTGAACAAGGAAAAAAATAAAAAACTTTGTATTCTTTCTGTGCATTGTGGATTATTTGAAAAAATCGTCCTGAGAAGAATGAATAACGAGACGAGAGATGAATACAAACAAACTTGAGTTAAACTTAAGTTTTTTTTTTTTTGAAGATACAATTTTCTGCGAAATCAACAAAAATTGCAAAACACAAATAAGAAAATAACTTAAAATAAAATTTTAGAGGCGAAATGTATAAAAGGTAAGGAGGAGTTATAGGTACCTAATACTTTTTGTATCTCGTGCATCTAAAGTGAGTTGTTGTGTTTCGGATTTTTTTTAACTTTTTTTTTCGTTTTTTTTTTGTGAAATCTCAGCAATCTTTTCGTGAATAAATGAATAAAGAAGAAACAAGTGATGCACTCAGGATGAAAAGAGATTTTTTTTATTTTATTTTGTTGGAAGAAGAGGTATAAACGTAGGTATATTGAGTCTATGTCTGCAGTTTTTTTATTTTCAAGTGAATTTTGTATTAAGAGAGTTTTTTTTTTTTGAAAAATCTGCACAGATTGTGCAGGAAAGTGGTGGTGTGGCTATATGATGTGTATAAGAATTCAATTACCAAAAACTATGAGGTATTTTGTGGATTTTTAGGATTTAGTTTGTTGAGTGGTATAAAAAAACTTGAAAGAATTTCTTCAAAATATTCAAAAAGGATCACTGAAATGTATAGGATATGCTTTTTAGATAGAACAGGGATTTATATTTTTCTTGAGCTTATGTTAATATTTTTGTTTCGAAACTTTCAAGGGGATTTTTTTACTATTATTTTTTTTAATTTTAGATTTCGGAGCAAAAATATTGAAAAGAATGGAGGAGATTGGTACCATTGAGTGAAAATATGGCATTTAATATACTTTCAGCAGTTCTTTTTCTTATAATTGAAACTTTAAAATAGAAAAATAAGTGCTTTTAAGCAAACATCATAATATGCTTCGTTGAAACAAAAGAGCTGAGCAGCGAACTTTATTTTCTTAATGCGCTTTATTCTTTACTTAAAAATGTTAATTGACTTAATAAAAAAATAGATTAGATTTTCTACATAAAAAAAGAGTGACATAAGGAAATATTGATCTTCGGCACAAAAAGATGCTTAATTGTATCAATTTTCAGGATTTTCTTTCTAAATAGCTGCTGACTTGTATCTTACCTCCTCAAATTGACTTCCATTTAATTTTTTTGATTAATTCCAATATCTTTTCACTAAGTTCGGCGTTTTTACTTTATCACTTCATATCTACGTTTTAGTCAATTCCCTCCAGAAAATTTAAATTAGAAATTCTTTTCAAATATTTCAAAACCATTAAACATAATACTTTTAAACCTAATACTGTACAATTACTGTACAATATGACTTTTAAATACAAAAAAAAAAAAAACAACAATAAGCTATACTTTCAAGAAATGAACATCAAAGATTCTTAACTTCTTCTTAACTTAAAAAAAAAAAAAGATTTAAAAAAAAAATAAAATAAAAATTTCTTAGAAAAACCCTATTCCCCATTTATAAATTTTCTATAGACTCTATTCTTAAAATATAATCCAATAACATTCCCATTCAGATAATGATATCAAATAAATAAATATAAACATCCCAAAAAAGGGACTTTTTTAAAAATGAAGAGAGACCTCTTTCGCACATGTGTATGTATGCCTTCATAAGAAGACCAACAAAAAAATCACATTATGAAGTAGCAAAAAAAAAAAAGGTTTTTGTTGTCCTTATTTAAGGTTTTATTTGGTTAAAATCTTATCCAATAACACGTAAGGTTTTTTCATTTTCAACATTTTCATTAAAATTTCGTTATCATCGTCATCAGAGGTTAAGACCTTTGACTTGGAGAATTAGAAATGGTTATGCGGGAAAAAGATATTGACATTTGTCTGATATCAGAAACCCATGTTAAAAAAGAATCAAATTTCAATATAAATGGTTTTCTAGATTACCACGCAATTCATCCGTCGAACAAAGCAAGAGGCGGAGCATCATTATACATAAAAGATTGTGTTAAACACTCGACAGGCCTTAAGCTTGAGCTTGAATCGATGCAACTTATAAGTGTGCAAGTTGAAACTAAGCATGATGTACTTAATATCTCATCTATATACTGCCCTCCGCGGTACAAAATTGATAAAAATGAATTTTCAAACTTGCTAAAATTACTTAGACCAACTTTAATTATCGGCGGCGACTTTAATGCAAAGCACACGTTTTGGGGTTCTAGATGTATATCTCAAAAAGGCCGAGCGTTATACGAAGCCGGTATGGAGAACAATTGTGACTTTCATTCTACTGGGAAACCAACTTATTGGCCGGCAGATACCTCCAAAATACCTGACCTGATTGATTACTTTATAGTCAGGGGAATACCGTCAAATCGAATTAAAATAACGGAATGCTTTGATCTTTTTTCAGACCACTCTCCCGTTATACTCACAATTAGCGAAAGTCTTGTTAAAGTTGAAATGCCACCTAGACTAACAAACGGTAAAACTAACTGGGAAGGCTTTAAGAAAGATATTGAGGATAATGTTGAATTAAGGGTATCACTACAGACACCTCTTGAGCTTGAGAAAGCGGTAGATAATTTTGTGCATGTTGTTCAAAAAGCCGCATGGAACAATACCCCTTGCCAAAGAGAAATTTCAGGGTACAAAGATGCTAAATATCCCCAAGAGATAAAAGACGTACTTAAAGAAAAGCGAAAAGCGCGTAAAAAATGGCAACAAACTCGTGCTCCTCAACACAAATCTAATTCAAATCGCTTAAGTAATTTGCTTAAAAAAATGATATCAGATTTCAAGAACCGCGAAGCTAAAAATTACCTTGAAAATTTGACGGCAGGTAAAGAATCTAACTACTCTCTATGGAAAGCTATAAAAGCCACGAAAAAACCTAAGCTTCCAGCACCTCCGATTATGAAAGACCAAAATGCATGGGCAAGAAGCGACAAAGAGAAAGCAAACGTTTTCGCTGATTACCTAGAGGACACATTCAAACCATTCAATGGGCAAGCATTGAATGATAGTATAAATATGAATTTAACGTCAAGTGAAAGCTTTATCACAAGAAATGTTACACTCGCCGAATTAAAAAAAGAAATTAAGAAGCTAAAGCCAAAAAAAGCACCCGGATACGACTTAATTACAGCGGAAATTCTTAAAATGCTCCCACGGAAAGGTTTAATAAATCTCCTCTATATAATGAATGCCACTTTAAGGTTAGAATACATTCCAAATCAATGGAAAGTCGCAGAAGTAATAATGGTCTTGAAACCTGGCAAACCATCACACGAAAAGAAATCATACAGACCCATTTCACTGCTTCCTGTAGTATCGAAGGTTTTCGAGAGAATATTTTTGCAGCGACTTCAGCCAATAATAGAAGAAAAAGGTCTTATACCTGAACACCAGTTCGGTTTTAGAAACAAGCACTCGACGATAGATCAAGTGCATAGAATCACCGATGTCATTGAGAGAGCTCTCGAAGAAAAGAAAATTTGTTCAGCGGTCTTTTTAGATGTATCTCAAGCTTTTGACAAAGTATGGCACGAGGGCCTCAAATTCAAGTTAAGACAAGTCCTACCTGAAGGACTCTTTACCATTCTTAGAGAATATCTAGAGAACAGAATTTTCCGCGTCAGACACGGAAATGATTACTCAGACTTTAGGGAAATAGTGGCTGGGGTACCACAAGGTAGTGTTTTAGGTCCTATTTTGTACCTTCTATTCACACGCGATATACCTCAAACAGAAAACACAATTGTAGCTACTTTTGCTGATGATACCGCAATACTTGCAGTAGGCAAAACAATCAACGAGTCGACAAGTAAATTGCAAAATGCCCTTAACAATGTCAATGAATGGACAAAAACGTGGCGAATAGCGCTTAACGAATTTAAGTCAGTCCACGTGGACTTTACATATAAGAAAATAAATAGACTACCTGTTTTTATTAATACTACTCAAGTCCCATTTGCAAATGAGGCAAAATATCTCGGGATGACTCTCGACGCGAAATTAAAATGGAAAGCGCATGTTAAAAATAAATGTGATCAATTAAATATGCAATTGAGAGAAATGTACTGGTTGCTAGGACAACATTCTAGACTAAGTATCGAAAACAAATTATTAGTTTACAAGCAGGTACTAAAGCCTGTCTGGACATACGGTATTCAACTCTGGGGTTGTACACGCGATACAAATTTAAATAGATTACAAACTTTTGAAAATAAATTATTAAGATCATTTGTAAATGCGCCGTGGTATATAAGAAACGAAGATCTTCACAGGGATCTTGGAATCCCCACGGTTCGCGAAGAAATAAAAACGTTTGCCCAAAAACATCGAAAACGGTTAGTCGAACATACTAATAGAACAATACTAGAAATTCTCGACGAGACAAACTTAGTACGACGTTTGCGAAGGACTAAACCTTCCGATTTGGTACAGTGAAATTTTTCAATTTAATTCCTTTATTTCGAAATATCGGCATTGATTAATATAAATTTAAATGTTTTAGAGATTTTATTTATTTAACTTCCTTTAAAATATTTTTTTGATAACAAAAATTTAAACCATTACTTAATGATTTCATTTAAAACAAAAGTTATTTATTTATTTTTAAATATCATCAGTAGGAACTTTCATCGGAAAGTTACCTACAACACGTAACTTAACTTCGAGAAAGATAAATTGCTAGATAAGTTCCATCTGAACTTAGTTGCAATCGGGAGGAGGAGGTGGTTTTAGTGGTTAAGAGTCCCACATATCTATGAGCACGCGTTTTCGGTCCTCATAGAATCTTTTGAAGATTTCAACACCTACCCACGGACAAAAAAAAAAAAAAAAAAAAAAAAAAAGAGGTTAAGACCTTTTTTCCTTTAAATATTGTCCTTATTTTTATTTTTTATTTAATTTCTTTCATGATAAGAAAAAACCACTCAGTGCACAAAATTTGAATCCCATTTAGTAACCTATTTAAATTTCTATCTAATACATTACTCATACACTCATGCACATTTGAATTTTATTGTGAAAAATTCGTTTTCTTCTTTTTTTTTCTCAGAAAATCAGAATTCATTTCTTTAAAACGATGACAAATATAATAAATAAAATGTTGAATGTCCTTTTTTTTTCATTGTTGTTGCTGATGGTCGAGAAGCAAGAGAGAGAAAGTTTCAACGAGTACCAACCAACAACGACAACAATAGACACAATCAGAATTGAAAATCCACCTCACATGATGTCTCGAGTTTTTTTTTTTTTTTAGATTTTCTTTTGCAGAGATTAGTTTCCTTATAGACAAAAATGTTAGTATGTGTGCGTCAGCAGCCTTAAATGTCCTGTGAAATACTCGCTTGAATGTTATGTCGGCCATTTTGGCGCCTTCCAGCTATGTTTTGACTTCTTTTTTTGTTTTTAATATCTACCACATGTTACCGCGCGCCAATTCAAGTGAGAATGATTCTGCACAGCTTTCTGCTGTTCGAAATATCTCTGAATTCATTGGGTTTTCTATCTTTCTTTTTTCAAACACCCCCCTCAGATGCTATTTTCTATTTGATAGAAAAAAATAGAAAAACACGATTGGAATACCAACACCAAACTATAATCCATTTGGTATGCATTTGCAGACGACGACGCACAGTGTGGGATTTCGCGAATTTAGCGGAATTTAATTCGAAAAATGACTTGTCTTGTTTGATGCCAAAACCGGTTTTTCCTAAAGCTAATAGATTGTAGAAAGTGATAACAAAAGCATTGATAGGTGGGAATCATGTAAACAAAAATAAATAGCTTCGAAGTTGCAGTTGGCGATTTTTTTTCTGTTTATTTGGTGAAAGAGATTACTTTGCTCTTAATTTTTTCTCGTGCGTTTGGTGTGCGTTTTAATAAAAGTTTTATTTTTTTTATATTTTCTAAATATCAAAGTATAATTATTTAAGTAATTTTTTATTTCACTGGGTGTTTTACATTTTTGTTTTGGTGATTGAAGTTAAAAAAATGTGTTTTTTTCGATTTTTGTACCTTTGTTAGAGCAGAACTTTAGTTATTCCGCGTTATTCCGCCTAGAGACAATATTCAATGCAAAGCTTGATTTATTATCTATCAAGAATCACTAAAATTTGACACCCCAATTTTGTTATGATATATTTTTTTTTTTTTTTTCTAAATGACCATCAAAAAAAAAAAATGATGGCATACCGTAAAAATTGCATAACTTTTTGGTATTTTGTTAGAAGAAGAATGTTATAGAATTAGAAACTTTTTTTATTTCACAGGGTGTTCAAAAAATTTGTAATTTGATTTTAAAATAGTTCCAATAAAAATACAGGGTGTTCAAATTCAAAGTTAACAGTAAGAAAAAAAAAAGAATTAAGTTATTATAAAAATTAAAAACGAAAACTATCAATAATAAAAAAAAAAGTATTACATCTGATAAAGGGTGTTCCAATTATAATAATAAAAATAAATTAATTAAAAAAAAAAACAATTAACGCGTATTTTTCACAAAATTTGATATTTGATACTTTGAAAATCGGTATTAAAATTAATTTTACTTGTTATAAGTGCTGTGTTTTGTTATTGTGTGTATATGTACTGTGGAGTATTAATTTTCGTCTTTTTATAATGTGGTATGTTATTTGAATAATAAGCAAACTATCCTTTTAATTTAACAAAATATTTCGGTATTATATAATTTAAAGAATGTCTTTCCAAATAACAAAGAAGGACATATTTGATGTTTGGGTCTCAAAAATAAAAATTAAGCGCTTTGAGGCAGTTATGTCATTTGTTTTAAATGTTTTTGGTAACATAACGTTTTCTGAAGAAGCAGTTAAATCATTAAAGGCGTCTGTGAGGACAACTTGTTTTAAGTTAGATCAGTTATGGTCAAAAAACAGGAACCGTGAAAGCTTTGAATGCAAAAATGCTTCCTGGCTCAGTGGCTAATTAGTAATACCACAGCAAATATTTTACGAAATTCCTTCCCCTTCGAATTCTGCAAGTGTGGGTAGATCTAGAAAATCATTTAATGAGTGCTGTGAAAAAATGAAGGAGAAGAAAGTACAAGACTCATTTAGCTTTGAAGAAATTTCAACTGCATATGAAATTAGTTTGCGGAAAAAGTGGAAAAAGGAATTAGTAAGGGTGAAATTGTTTACATTAAAAACAAAACATATAGTAAAAACAATTAAATAAATTCAAATTGGCTTTTTATTTTACAAGAATAACACGATTGGTAAAAACAAATTGTCTATTCCAGTTAAACTGATTTTTTTTCGACAGGAAGTTTACGGTTCTTTTAATTATTGATATCCTTGATGATGTATGGCAGAAAAATTTCGTGACAGAACACTTACCAATTTAAAAAAAAACATTGATTGTGCATAAATAAAGCTACATAATTTAAAACATCCTTTCAAATAGTATCTTGTACGTTTTAGTAGCCTTTTAGAGAATAGTTTCTTTAGTTCATAAACAACGTCATTGACATATCGGTTTGCAAAAAACCTAGTCAATTCTGACAATAATTAACTTTTTTCTTTATTTTATTCATATTTGTCATAAAATTCAACAATAAATCATTCCTCAAAAGTTTTTTTTGTAAATTATGATTTTCAAAAAAAAAGTACTTTTTGGTGAAAATAACCTGTCACTTCAAAGCTCATTTTACAAAAACTTAAATAAAATATCAGCAAAATGTGAATTACATTTGATTGTATACACATATTCAATGAACTAATCACAAAAAAAACTACAACAAAATTTAAAATGCAAGCGTTATTAATTTTATTCCGCTAAATTCGCGAATTCCCACACTGTGCGACGACGACGTCGACTACGATGGCAAAGCTAGGAACAATGCCTGGTACAACAAGGACGAAAAGGACGACATTGGACGTTGCACAGGAGGATACAATTTTTTTTTTTTTGCTGTTATGATTTTTTTTATTTTCAGGCTTAACAGAAGGTATAGTTTTTTTTATTCTTTGTTTTTATGTATGTGAAAGTTGTTGTTTTGGTTGAGACAGGTGACAGCAGCAGCAGCAGTAGAATCCTCGTCCTGTGAGGATAAAGAATTTCGGTGGAGAACATTAAGCAAATGTTGTTCGCTATTGTTTGTGACATTTATCCCTCGTGTGTGCTGCGCTTGGGACATTTATTTTCTTCTCCTTTCAATTTTTTTGTTTTGTTTTGTATATTTTCAAGGATTCAAAGGATGTGCATTGAATATAAATATTGTATTTGACATTCATTTGAAATTTTTTCATATAATTTCTCTTGACCTCCTGCTGATATGACCTAAAGGCTTTCATTGGCTTATGTCTGTCTGAAGTTGTTTTTTTTGTTTCTTTCTTTCTTTGTGTGTGTGTGTATGAGTACCTAAATGTGTGATTTTATTAAATTTTAGTTACGACCTTTGACCAGACTATAAGCAATCATCATTTTGTTTTATACACATGAACAGAAAACAAGGATTATGAAAGTTGCTTTTTTTAGATGTGTAAATGATGTTTCTTTAAAATTTATTCACAGTTATTTTATGTTTTTTTTTTTCATTTTCTACAGGATATATGCCAGCCCATTTTCTACCACCTATACTATGTGAACGTCAGTTTTGCATATTTGATGAAAAATTCCAATTAACTAATGGTTGACTAGAGAGCATCAAAAGGTCGTTACTGTTTCAAACTTGGCATCTAGTTGGGAAAAAGTCAGTGATGCAGAGTATATATGGAATTGCAGTTGGAAGCGGATGAATGGTTATGAAATTGTAAGAAATTACTTTTTCTTTTTTTTTTTGTGGGAATGCAAAAATAGAAAATAAAAAAAAAAAAAGAAACTTGATTTATGGAGATTATGGCAGGTACAATTTTAAATCATTCATGAAAATAGTGTTGATGATTACCCAAGACGGAAATTTAAAATAATTTTTCATTTTGTAATGATTTTATTTATGATTTACATTTCTAGAGAATTTTCATTGGATTCTCGGAATTGAGTTAAAGCAGAAAATTGTGTTGGTTGATGGATTAAATTGTTAATTAAATTATTGGGTATCTTTACCTATATGATTTTTTTTTTTTCTTTTTTTGAGCCAGAGTTGTTTATGATTTTAAAACTTTTACATACTTTTGTAAGTCAAATTCACAAACACTTGGCACTCCAAAGTATTAAAAATTGATTTTAAATTACGAAAACACCTTTTTAGATGGTTTAAATCTCTTATTTTTCAAAAAAAAAAAAAAAAAAACAAATCCCTAGGATATTTTTAATGGAGTTTTAAATTTAAATTTTCAATCAAAAGTAACGAAAAAAGCAGAGTGAATTAAATGAATTTTTAATGATGTATACTTAAAGGCATCAATAAATTGGCCCTTAATGAAGTATGAGTTCCATTTGATTTTTTAGGTATAAATATAACAACACATTTTTGTTTTATTGAAAATTGTTTTGTAAAAAAATATTTTTTTTGTTTATAAAATTTAAAAATTAAAAAAAAAAAAAAACTGATATGCCAAGAAGAAATTATTATTTTTACATATTCAAAAAAAATTCAAATAAATTCAGTGATCTATTTTGAAAAAAATAATTGCATTAAGAAAAATATATTGGTTACAACTAAAAATATTTTGAATTAAATACAAATTTATTGCAACTGAAAAATATTTATATTGAAAGTAATTTTTTGTTTACAATATCATTTTTTTAATGCAAAATATTGTTATTATTTGCAATAAAAATTTTATTTTCAATGAAAATATTTTTTAGTTTTAATAAATATTTTTTCTAATGCAATTTTTTTTTTTTTTTTTTTTATTTGCAATAAAAATTTTTTTTTAACATAAAGTGATTGAAATCTTGGATTAGTCTTTGATTTTGATTTGGATGTATACAATGTAAAATAAACTTTCGAATACCAAAAAAATCGAAGTATTCAAGTAAATCCCTAGAAAACGATAACTTGTCTATTTAGTTAAGAGAATAGAAAAGAAAAACATAGTCTCAAAGCAGGTTTAATACAACTCTGTTTTGTATTGATCCTTCTTCTTAATCACTTTTCAAAGTTTTGTACCAGATATATCCGAAACATAAAGAAACTCCATTCAATTCCATAATTAGTGTACCATAGAAAATAGAACTGACGAAGTATTAAAGTCATTTCTTTAGAAGAAACAACTTCCTACACAAAAATCAAACTCAACAGTTATCTCATTATGTACTTTAATATCTCCCTCTTGACTAAAAAAGGTAACTTTTGCAAAGTAAAACCGACATAGCCTGAAGCGCACAAAATATAACAACAACAATAACAAAATAAAAGGATAAAACATCCAAAAGTAAATACACGACAACAAAATGGAAAATCCTTCGACCTTATCAACTTTGAAATAGATTTAACAAGAGGACACTTCTACTACTTCTATTAGCCACCACCTATACAACTTGGAATGAGCTAATAAACATTGAAAGACAAAGACAACCATACCATCGCCATCATTGTCCGCATCCCCCCAAGTCATCAGGAAGGATTTTATATGTTATATGATACGGTCTAGAGGATAGAACTTTGAATTCTTGATGGTAAGGACAAAAGGTGGTGACTTTTTCAGCAGGCAGATGGAGAATAAAGTAAACAAAAAACTTAACATTAAAGTAAGAAAGAAAAATACGAACGAAAAAAAAATGACAAAGATAATGTTGTTGAGATGTTCCATTTTCTTCGTCTACGTTGTCGTTTCTTATCGAGGATTAATTTAAAGACGAAAAACAACAACAACAAAGAAAACAAAGTTCTTAATAGCTTTGAACAGGATAACCATTTAGTTTGGATTACATTTGTGATTGAAATTATCATCATTTCCTGGTTTTATGTTGTGTCACAATTTATTTTACGAAAATACGAAACTTTTTCTAATACTGGTAAATTGTTTAAGGACGAAGTTTTTTTTTCTCTCTCTTTCTCTGAAACGGGTGATGGTATCCATGTATTCATTATTGATGGGTATTAACATCAATTGGGACTTTTGTTTTCAGTTTAAGTCATGTAACTGTTAGTAAAGATATTTGCAACGACACAAGCATATCAAAATCATGGCTTTTAGCCCAGTAAGCAGAAGATGTCGGAACCATGGCTAGTAGATAGGTAAGTTGTTGGTAGAATAAGTAATAAAATAACCGGAAAACCAATTTAATCCCAAAAAATAGGATACAATATTACGAGAAATGAAATTTGGGCTGATTCTAGGGTGAACTTTTACCGAAAAATTACCCGGAGTTAAAAAATAACCAATTAATAGCCACTTTATGACTTTTATTCGATGAAAATTAATAACCAACATTATTAAGTGAAAGCTAGAATTAGTAATAAAATAACCAGAAAACCAGTTTAAATTCCAGAATAAAGGATACAAAATACCAGAAAATGACCTAGGGTTTGTTTTCACCGAAACAAATTCCCGAGTTATAAAATAACTAATTTGTATTAATTTTATGACCGAGCTGATTCCAAGTATAGTATTTTTACAATGGTAGTTTGGCTACTGAGGTTATTTGATAACCGAGACTGAAGCGACAAATTGCCAATTGCGTAAAAGTTTTGGCCTTTAAGTTTCGCTCTTAGTTTGTTTATCTTTTTTTCGGTGAAAATTAACAAACAAAATTTGCAATTGCAAGCTATAAATAGTAATAAAATAACCAGAAAACCAGTTTTTAAAAGGAAAAATGGATACAAAATTACCAAAAATGAACTTTTGTTTGATTCTAGGGTTTGGGTTTATCGAAAAATTTCACATAGTTATAAAATAACCAATTTGTATCAAGAATCACATTTTTAGTAAATTATGCAAACAAAACAAAGGAATTGTAAGCCTTAAATGACTAATAGATAATCCTTTTGTTGTTTACTCTTCATTGATTTCTTATATTGTCAGTTTAATCAAATCATCTAAATGCACATTTCGACAAATGATTCTTAGATAATCACAACTAAAGAATAAGGTAAACCCTCACAATAAATTTAAAGATATGCTTTTATCAGAAATCTCAATTCACCGCATTCATTTAAATCAACAATTTCGATTAATTTTGAGTGTCCTTTATTTTGGATCTTTTATCAAGAAACAGACTTCCCATCACCGGAAGCTTTACTGCCCACATACAAACAAACCAAAAACCAAACAAAAACACATACACACTTTCACACAATCAAGTTTATCCAGTCAATTAAATTATAACAATTGGTGACAACTCCTACTTCCAATCTATCAGCTACTCTTAGATAAATAGAATCTATATTCTCGGTATAACGGCAAAATAGAGAAAAGAAGAAAATCAAAATAATATAAAAATGAATTTGCACTTTATTCAGGCATGCGAGATGTTCTTCTTCTGTTCTGTGTGTTGTTGATGTCCCAGAGTCCAAAAACTCACACCCATCATATACCTCCTCTCTCTACTAACTCACACTCCAGGATAATTGTCGCCATCATCGTCATCATCATCGGAAGGATATTGGAATAACAATAGTCGCACAATGAAGCTAGGGTCCTTATAGAGATAGTATAGGTATAGAATATTGGAGCAGACGAGGACGCACGGGGAGAACCAATCCCCGTAGATTACACAGATTTATCTTTACGTTTGCATTGGTGACAATCTATTTCCTGGACAGATATAGCATGGCATAGAAAATGTGTTTTCCCTTTTGTCCCTGGGGCTATTGAAGTGCGGAACGCTCTCATTATTCCCATAATCGTACAAATACACATATATTTTTAGTGTATAAATGTATTCCCCTAGGCTTCCTCATGAATTGTTTTTTCTCTATTTTTTTAAGTGAAATCAATAGAAATGTCTGTCAATTTAATACCCGATATGGTTCTTTTGGTTCTTTCTAATAGTTGGGGATGGGAAGTAGTTTTCGATGACATTTTATTGATAAAAACCGAATCAGAGGTGGACAGGACATTGAGAAGACAAACGATTGACGATGGCTATGTGTTCTCATGTGTTTTGGGATAGGTACAATAGTTCTTCTTTAAAAACTGAATCTTTTTTCGTTTTTAAATTGGTAATTTATTTTTGTATGAAAAATCAAATTGATACTTAAATAAAAACTATACATTTAAATATGCCTGTGTTGTAAATATTAGAGTTTTAAAAAATTAATGAGTAATCTTTTAAAGATTTTATTAATAAATTTAAGAGTTGAAAGTCCAAAATTCCAAGAAAAGTAGAACAACATTTGGAAATAATTGGTTTAAAGGTCAAATTGAAATTTAATGGGTTGGAGTAGTTGACCAGATTTAAAAAATCCAATATAAATAAAATCCTTAGAATTGAAAATCGTAAAAAAAAAAACATAAGAACAGGGGAAGATTAACCTTCTTCTATTCAATTTTTTACTTGTACAATCTATAAGCACCAACGCATTTTTTTTTTTTGCAAAAAATAGAAATTAAAAAAAGGTAGTACGAAATTAACTCTTGCAGCTTGAGTACATCAAGGGCTTTCAAATTAAATGATACTTAAAAACTATCAGTATTTTTCAATAAAACGAGTCGAAAAAAAATTATGATCCTTAAACCTTTGTTTTTTTTTTTTTTAATTGTAGAAAAATCAATTTTCTCAAATTTTAAGTACAATAAAATTAGAAGAATATATTGGGGGTTATCCGAAAATATCACAATTTTTATTTTTAAATTAATTTCTTTGAATTTAATTGTTCCTTTTTGGAATATTTGTTTTTTTATAAATTTTTTTTTTTTAATTTTTCAAAGTCTCCAATTAATATAGTTAAATGGTATGATATTTGGATTTTTTTGTTGATGTTTTTCAAACGAGGACAAAAGAGGATACAAGTTTTTGGCATAAATCTTTAGTTCTTTGTTGTTTTAAGTGATTTTTTGGTTTGGTTCTAAGATTTTCAATCTTCCACTTGGAATATATTTTTTCGGCATATGGGAATTTTTGAAAGTAAATTTTCGAGTTGACACTCTTAATGTAAAACACATAATCTCACTCAAGATATGTGTATTATTTTATATCGTTAAAAACTTGAATTCAAAACATATTTTTAGAAAATGAAAAAAAAAAAAATCGAAAAGTTTTTTTCAGTTTATTTTATGAAATGTTTCGAAATCGATATTTTGAAAGATGCAAATTTTAGAACTTGCATTTTTTGGATTAAGGACAAGCAGAAACTTTAATAAAAATAAAAAAATATAAAAACATAAAAACATAAAGAAAAAGAAAAGAGAGGTTGTTTTTTTTTTCTATTATTTTGGCCCCTTACTTTTGAAATATTGAATTTCGTGGTCCAAAAATGTTGAATCTTAAACATATTTTAAAAATTTAATTTTTGAAAAATTTTTCACTTTTGTAATTTTGTTAGCAAACAAAAAATTGGGACAACCTGGAACAACTTTCCAAGCTCGACATTTTTTTTTTTTTCGAAACGAATGCTTCTCCTATAAAACCAATACAAATTGAGAGAATGAATAATTTTCAATTAATTTTTCAATTTAAATACCTATACTTTTTTTTAATTTCGATTGAATTTCGTTTCAAAAGACTGGATTTTTTAAATTGTGAGGATACAGAAATTATTTTCAAATTTTATAGAAATCAAAGCATTAAAAATAAACCACATAAACATTACTTCTGCGTAGGTTAAAAAAAAAGATATTAAAATTCTATTAATTTTTTAATACTAGGTATACAAATGAACAATTCATTATAATTCTCCTTCACATTTCCAATAATTGTATTTTTTTTTTATTTCCAACACAAAAAATATAACAAAAATAAACAGTTGAGTTGCTTGCTGTCAAAATCAGCAACAAAACTTATGTAAATGTCAACATTTTAATTTTACCCAAAACACAATTATACAAACAAAAATCAGTAAATTGTATGCAATACATGTTAAAAAAAAAATAATAATCCTTCCCTCTGACTGAATAATTATAAATTCACACTTTCAAGTTTTTTGTTTGCGAGAGTCTCTTAATCAAATGAAAAGCCTCACATTAATTATAAAATACATACACAAATGTTGTGTTGTTGTATATTATTCATGTGAGAGTCCTTATTGAATGTATGTTGTATATATATTTTAACTATAAATATTCACCATGACAAGCTGTAGGGAGGGTTTCCATATAAAATGTATCTCTAATTAATTGAAGTTCCACTTCAAAACCACAAAAACACCAATATAAAGAATATAAACAAATTAATGTTCAATGCGCAGCTATGATTTATATGTGTGTGTATAAAAAATATGTATGTCGATGATGGGTTTTCATCTAATTATCCTTAAAAAAGGACATTCTGTCATGTCAGGATGAATTTTATTATTTTTTTTTTTTTTATATTTTTTGTTAAACCGAAGTTTAAATGTAATTTATCATTCATGTGGATAGAGCGCACTAATTAACACAAATTAATGTCCTTTTTTTTGTTAAACCTTCGAAAAATTAATAAAAATGCACAAAAAATAAATCACTGTCATTTTTTGCAATTATTTTCCAACTCAGCTGATGTTGAAAGTTAAAAAAAAAAAAAAAAAACTTCTTGAACTTGTCCTTGTTGTGGGTGATGTCCTTATAGTCGGTTTAGTTAGAAGAAACAAAAAGGACTCTCATTCTGCCATGTATTTTGTTTTAAATTTCCCCCTTGTGTGAAACTTTGGAATAAAAACCGGAAATTATCATGCGAGTTCTCCTTCCACATGAAGACATGTCTTTGTGAAAAAACGTTTTTGACATCAAGTAGCACTACCATGTGTTACTAAACGCGCACCCAAAAGGGTTAAGCAAAAAAATATAAATAAAAAAAGACAGCTTCTTAGGGTGTATAATAAAAGGAACCTGAGATGGGAATTGAGAAAAGCAGGTGGTTGTGGAATACAAGAAGAGCAATTTTCTGTGATATTCCTATAGTCCCGCCAACCCGTCCCCATGCATGCGGAACCGGGGTAAAAAAAACCGCATGACACGTCAAACCTGCCACCATCACTGTGAGAAGAGCTGGTTAACTAGCGCTATAGCAACCATGTCAGTGTTAAAGTTCAAGTATTCCAAGCTCTGTTCCGTTTAGCACTCTTACACTTACGCAAAACTGTGTTGTTAAACATTCCAACTCTTGGGTCTTGGCAAGGGTTAAGTGAGTAGTGTACATGGCAGGAATGTTGTTGTAGTTTGCTTGTTCTCGTTGTTGGCGCCCACCGCATATAAAATGCTGTGCGGTTGTATTAAATAAGGACACCGCAAGGACCTTATAATTAACTTTTTCTCTCTGTTATGTGTGTGGGCTTGTTTTTTGTTTGGTATTCTTGTTTAGGACGCGTGTGTTAACGTGGGCGGCAGTGATATTATTTTCCCTGTTTTTTTTTTTTTTTTACAACACTATACCTATGCATAACTTTGAAAACAAGGATTTTCCAAGGATTACTTATTATTTATTTTGTTTTCTACTCTTTCTTCTATGTTAGTAAAAAAAAACTTGCAACACCGAGTGTTATGGCAGGTGTGTTAAATTCTTTCAAGAACCATGGTAGGAAGTTATGGTAAAGCAAGTTGCTAGAGCGTTAGCCTCTTTTTTGTTGTTGCTATTTTCCTTTTTTTCTTGTTAATAAATACGTTAACTGGAGCTGACATATTTGTGTTCGAGGTAAAGAGAATGTCATTAAATATATTTGAGAAGTTAAGAGTTTTATAGACTTACGATGACTGCAAAAAGAAATGTTTTTTTTTTTTCTATGTTTAACTTTTTGTTAAAGGAAGTAGGTACTCACCTGGAAAGAGAAAGAAACAAAATAGAAAGTTTATGATTACAGAAGTTTTTCTAAAATAGGTATTAGGAATTTATTTTTATTACATTATTTTTTTTTTATTTAATACAATTTTAGGATATTTTTGTTTGGCAAAAATAAGAAAAACAACCTTTAACAAATTAAAAGTTTGTACAGGTTTAAGTTCCTTATTATGCTTTATGTTTCTGTTTTAACTTTGTGACATTGTTGAAAAAAAAATCAAATTAAAATTTTATATATGTAGGTAAATATCTGAAATACCTACAATTTTCAAGAAAAAAAATCAAAACATTTTTTGAAAACCATTTAGGAATGTGTTTTCGTAATTTAATATCATTTTTTAATAATTTTTCTAAATTAAATTATTTCTTTATGAAATTTATAAAAAGTTTTAACATTCTACGCAAATTTTTACTTGCAATAATACATATATGTAGCCTAACATAATGTAGGTACTATAGGGCAAGCTTAGGATTGGGAAAAAAAACGAACTCGAGATAACAATTTTACATAACATTACGATGATGGAGAATGCCAAAAAAGTGGGTCCGGCAATTCTGTCTGTCTGTCCGTCTGTAAGTAATTGGATCTGCTAAACAAATAGAGCGATTTTCTTCAAGCTTGGTAGTTAACAGTTTTGGGTGATTCCCTAGAGGACAAGTTGAAATTTTTTTTAGGACCAAAACTAACGATAGGTCGTCGCCTGAGAATTGTTTTGTCGTATACGCCAATTTTGGAATTTTGGGAAATCGCATTTTAAGGTTTGAGCTTTTATAAAAAAAAAACTGGCCGATAGATTTTTTTCAATTTTTAATAGAATATTTTGTGCGATATTTTCTTCATATTTATGTTGTCAAAATTGTCACATCTATTTTAGTTTTCAAATTATCAAGGTTTTTATCCAAAATCAGTTTGTCGTAAACGCCACCAAAATCAACTTTTTTTCCATCCCATACACGTACGACAAAGTAGACGCACGTACGACATTCCAATATTAAAAAATAAATAAAAACATTTTCACAGTTCGTTTTTATTTATTAATTAAACAAATAGTTTCTTATTACATAGAAGTAGTATTGGTTTGACTTAGATGCTCAATTATTAAAATAAATAGATAAATAAAGAAAAACCAAAAAATATGACCATAAACATAAAAAAAAAATTGAAAAAATGTCAACAAAAAATAAAAGTCATCCTATGGCTATGAAATATGAAAGAAATAAAATAAAAATAAACCAAGTTTGGTTAAATTAATAAATTAATATATGGTCATAAATAAAAGTAAACTAAATAAATATCAAACTAAAGAATTTATTCCAATTTTTTGATTTGAATAACGCTTCATAATATTCTTGGTCTGATTTAGGCATTAATATGAAAAGGCTTTTAATATCAATAATCTTATCCTTAGTTATCGAGTTAGATTTTTTAGTAATTTGAAGACATTGGCTGAACAAATTTACAGGAGTTGCTATGGTAGACTTTTTATATGTTTTAAATATTGATGAGCTTTTATATTCCACTTTTCTACCGCTCGCTTTATAAAATAGTGTAAAAGTATCATCAGTATCATCAATTTGCAAAACAATAACGCAAATTTAGCGAAGAACAATGGCGCCTTAAAAAAATAATTTTCGACCAGCAGGTGTTTTTTGCGAGCGGGTGCAATAAAAAAACTCACAGCAACCCTTTTTCGCTTCGTTCACGATAACGCGCGTGAACGAAGAGGCGCCACGGGCTCAGCGCCCACGACTACAGTCGACTTGTTGATCTTGTGTGTTCGATACAAGATCAATAAGTATACAGCAATAAAACAGCAACCTTTTTTTCACTTTACTTCGTTGAAGACAGCGCGCGCGAACGAAGTGACAAGATCAATAAGTGTACAACAATAAAACAATAAAACTGCGACCTTTTTTCACTTCGCTCAAGACAACGAGCTTGAACGAAGCGGCGCCCGCGACCGACGGTCGACTTCTTGATCTTGTGTTCGATAGAAGATCAACAAGTGTACATATTTATAAGCGGTACTTGCGACCGAGGATGAGGTCAAGTATCTAGCGGCAGGAACAAACGACAAGAACCATGACAAAATATACAACATTTGAGATGTCTCTCAGATGCACTTATTTCTTCCTTGCACCACTAGGAATAGTGCAAAACCTTAAGTAGCGCAAAGCTTAATGCAGCCCTTAGTTTTTAAATTCGTTGTCCTTAAGCACATGAAGTCCTTATTTTCAATAAATATTATATTTATTATATTTGTTTATATTCTATTTGGGTCATATACCTACATACATGTAAGACAAAACAAGTTCGAAATTTTCTACCGTATCTGTTTTGTACGACGTACGACAAACCAATACTGAAGAAAAAAAAGCTGAAAAATACATAGAATTTTTGTCGTAAACGCCAAAAGTTGGCGCTTACGACAAACCAACGCTAATCCGATGCTTATTTTGTGGATATACGACAAAATGAACACTAATTATCTCAGTAACGGTAAACGATAGGACAAATCTGATAACAGAAATGAAAAGAGAACGTTCTAAAACCTATTACTACATATCCAGTTTAAAAAAGTGCATTTTGGCGTTTACGACAAAACAACTCTCGGGCGACGAGGTACCTACCTATCATATGACGGAAAAAGGAAAGTTAATTTTTTTTTTTCAAAAACCGCTCTAACGATTTTGATTAAAATATTTGTGTGTAATGTAACACATAAAAGCTTCCTTTGGAAATATTTTTTGTACCGTTATTAACGTTACCTGCCATAGAACGGTTTTTTTTTTGTTTATTAGATATGAATTTCTTGTTAACGACAAAGCAAATTCCGACCAAAATTTTAATACAGAAACGTTAAGACAATCATTATATAAAAAATTTTAAAAAAATTTGTATTTCAAAAAACACATTTTTGGATTTTTTAAAAATATTTCAATTTTTTTTTTTTTTTTTTTGAAAAATAAATTTTTTTTGAAAACGGGTTGATGAATTTTAACGAAATTTCTTTTTTATGTGTTGAATAATTTTTTCCTAAAAATTGCATAGGTAGGTACCAACATTTTTTAGGTAGCTATATGTACCTATATAAAAAATTAATCTTTTAAAAAACGGCTCTAACGATTTTCGAATTTTTTTTTTTAATTTCTTTTTAATGCAAGAAATCAAATGGCATTCTTTTTTTTGTGTAAAAGATCAATTAAAACGATAATGTTTACTTAATTATAAAAACAGATTTTATTTTTTTTTACACTACCTACTTATGAAAATATGCAATATAATAAAACTTAATTTAAATGACTAAGGCCCAATTTAATCATTCTCCTTTATATTTGAAGTCACCAATAAAAATTAAAAATCTGTCAAATCGCATACAAATCTCATAAAATTATGATTATAAATTTTTCTCTGTTTTAAATTTTTCTTATAATACTTTCCATGTTTTTGATTTTTAGGTTAAACATTTTTTTTTTTATTTTTTGTCATTAGGATTAACAGATTTTTTTTTTTTGGTTTTGTTTATTGTTTTTAATAGACAACTCCATTTCGCTATTTTCTCAACAATTGCATTAAAGTCATTGCGTAAAATTACCCAAGATGGGTTATTGTTTTATTTTTCATCCTGATTTTATGGTGGTAAATTCAACCATCTTTTTGATGAACAATGTATACATACACACATACAGAGTATAATGGATATTACTTTACTTTGTTGGTAGGCAGTAGCCAATGTTTCCCAATAAAATCGATATTGGGTGGCATAAACTAATTAAAAAAATGCTTCAATAAATATATTTTTTTTTCCATTTTGTTTGTTTAATATTCACAATTAATTGGGTTAATTGATTAAAGTATAAACAAAAAAAAAATGATGAAAATTAAAATCTACAAAGAAATTTTCATCGATATTGAACTTTTTTTTTTTACTTAAAAAAAAAAATAATGAGATTATTATTACAAACGATGTATGGGAGAAATGGAAAAGTTTTTTGGTTTTGTTTGTGGGTATTTTTTTTATGTAAAGGATTTTAATGAATAATTATAAAAATAGGAAATTAAATGAACGCTTTAGTAAATAATAAAATAAAAGTTATAACGTTGGTTTTATCTCTCTTTATCTCATTTTGTGTAAACAGTAAATTTTGTTGGATAGTGTTAAATTTGAAAAGTTTATGTATAAGTTCATAGTCCTTCTCTTTATTGCATGTGGTTAAAGTTAAAGTGTAATTAAATTTTGTGAAAGGAGGTTTTTAATGCGGGTTATGAATTGAATGGAAATTTTGTTTATCTTATGAAAATTTGATTTTTATATTTGATAGTCTTTCATTTTATTTCTTTATTTTTTTTTTATAAAAATGATGGTCGGTCACAAGAAAAAATATATCAAAAATATTTCAGAGTTTTAAAGATTTATTTTCTTTTAAATGCATTTGCTTTCCATTAAAAATTAAAAAAAAAATTATTGCAAATAGCAATATTTTGAATTTTTAAAAAATGTCATGGCAAATACAAAAATTTCTTCATTATAAAAAAATTCAATGCAAAATGTATGCATTTAATATTTTTTTTTTTCAAATTTCCCAATGTTAACCAACACTATTTCGATATCGGGTTAATACAAAAAAGTACTCATACACCCTGGGGACCCATTTTATTATTATTATATTATTTTTTTAGTAGTGAAAATATAGGTACCTGAATTTAAATTTCGATAATTCCAAAATTAAAATAAACACATATGATTTCTTTTAATGCATATAATAAATCTCATTAACAAACTTTACTTTCATTTTATTTCTCAATGAAAACAATTTTTTTTTTGTGTGTTTTTTTTTTTTTTTTAATTTAAAATCCTACCTTGAATTATTTACCATCTCTACTCCATTGAAGTTTCTGTCACCCCAAAAAACCAAATGTGTATCTTTATTTTCTGCATTCCATTCAAAACAAATGACTTTGCCTTCACCATTTTTAGAATATTTTCTCCTTGATTTATGAAAGCTTTTGCGGTACCTTTAAGATTTATATTGAAACAAATTATTCATGTGTTTGTAAAACTTCCCATAAATTTACCACCTCCCCCAACCATTTCAAAAAAAAAAAAAAAACCTAAAGAAAATCCATTTGTTTGTGGTCTTGTCTCTTCTTAAAGGTAGATGGGGTGTGTATATGTAAATCAAGAAATATAAAAAAAAAGAAGAGTAAGAGTAGTGAAAAAGAATCCAACACAAAAAAAAAGAGGTTGTTTGAAAAAGAAATATAAAGTGCACAGAGATACAAATTGCTACTTTGTGGCTATGATGTGAATTGAATGTCTGGATGGGAGAATGATGTGTTGTTGCGCGCTGTAAGCTGAGCTGAGCTAAACTGAACATCGTTCAAGTTATTCAATTTTATGCATGAATGATTGATTAGCGTGTTATAGTGAATATATGGAAATAAACAGAAAGACACCATACCACCACTCGTGCTGTTATGCATCTTTCCATAGTAAGTAACTTATATACAAGACAGATTTATCCGAGAGAAACTTCGAAAGTGTATTTTTCAAAGTGACTTGAGTTATTTTTGTACATTCATTTCGAACTCTTTCAACTGGTTTGTAAATTTTAAGGAGAAATGTTTCAAAAAAGTTTTGACTTACGATGATTTATTTTACATTGAAAGAGTTAAGTTTTTTTTTAACTTTTTTGCGTAAACTTTTTCAAAAGGATTCAACTTGTGTATTACCTCCAACTTTGTCTCAATTTGTTGTCTTGTTGATGACGACGATGAAAATAATTAATTAAGAAAACTTTTTTTTTTGAGTGGGCATACAAGATAACTCGTTGTCGCAACACCCTTGCGCTAATTTTAGGAATTCTTTGCGTGAAAGTTTATAGATAGATAGATAGATAATATTCTTTATTTTTTCATCATAAAATTTTACAATTTTTATAGTTAAGAATAAGGACATGGCAATACTGCCGTCTGCCTGATATGACATTTCATAATATGATTTAAAAAATAAAAGAAATAAAATGCAAAAATAAAATTAGAAAATTTGAATAAAAGATTTTTTTTACTTTTATATATAAAACTGCAAACAAATATTTTTAGTTTGGCAATGTTATCAATTTTGCCGTGATTTGAAACACAAAAAATATATTACACAATTTGCTTTAAATAAATAGGTATTTGTACAAATTTTTAACAATGTTATCAATTTTGCCGTGATTTGAAACACAAAATTTTACACATTTTCGTTTGTTTGATTAGGCATTATTAAAAAATTACTAACAATTTTATCGTGATTTGAAACACAAAAGAAAAAGTATTAAGTTTAATATCAGTTTAATATCAGCAACATATCAATCAAAAGTTAAAAGTAATTTGACAGAGTTTATTTACTTTAGAAACTGCAAGAAGTGGGTATAGGACTTCGTTTTAATATAAGAAACTATTACGGTACGAAAGAGCATGTTGGCAATAATTATAGAGGCTGACCCAGCCCCTTGCTCCATTTAAGATTTCGTAAAGTTTTTGTAAGGATAGAAAACTCTCCTGAAAATGTAGCCGACGGATTTCTTGCAAAATTGGGCAAGCCGCAACGAAATGGTAAATATCTTCGTTTACTCTTCCGTTACATAGATCGCAAAGTTGAGGCAGATCCGGACGGTGAGGTATGAAGTTTAAATTTAAAATTTCAACTCTAGTTCTAAAGATGATACCTATAACAGAGGCTGAATAACCGTTACGAAAGTATGTTACGTCCGACAGTAGTTGATGATTTAAATTACTGTAAATTGCTCTAGATCTTGTAGAAGATGCTTTGGAAAGATTATCCAGAAACATTTTGTGATCAACCTTAGCAATCACATGAAAGTTTATAATGAAAGTTTATAATTTATAATTTTCGTGAAAGTTTATAATTTCCCAAGACAAAACAAAAAAAAAAAAAAATACAACACAATTCCTAGAGACACACTTTTAGATCCCTTGTTGGTGAAAAAATGCGTGTTCACATTTTTTTTTTCTACTACAAATGCTGGCCTACAAACACCATCCCCACTTTTTTTTTGTCTTTTTTTTTTTTGTTTTGTTCTTACTTCTGGCACACACCATTTGTTGTATTGTATAAATCCTTCCTTTACTGACTATGACAAGAGAATATTATGATAAAACAAAAAAAAGAAGAAGTACTATGAAACTTCGTCAAAAATGGTAATTTATTCTTTGTTAAAGTTTTAGGCTTGTTTATTGTTTGGTGAAGTTGTCCCCTTGACAATTATTTTTGGTTGTTCTTTTGTTTTTATTAGTTTGTACATTTCTTTTGTTTTTATTAATATATAAAAGAGAAAAAAAAAATACTTATGAGTGTGCATAAGAAAATATAAAAACACTATACAAACGATACAACTGAGTTCACATTTGGGAATATTGAAACGGTAAGTAGAAAAAAAATAAGAGAAAACACAAATATTATCAAAATATAGACAAATATTTATTGGATGAAAGAAAAACAATAACAAATAAACATAAACATTTTCATTCTAATACTAACATCAGCAAGAAAAAAATAAATAAATAAAGATTTGTTTTTACGAGGATAGTGTTTACATGTTGAATAAGAATATTTCAATGTTTTGTTAAGTGGTACTTCAAGGGTTTTTCTTTTCTTTGGAAGGGCATCAGAGGGGGTTATATGGCAATATGTTGAACACAGCAAATATTTGATTAAAATATATTAATTAAATAGGTGGGGCAGATGGAGGGTCATAAGAGAAAACAAAAACCATAATTGGTCACTGGGGCGTATACGTACTTTTTATTTATACCTTTTTTGCATATTATAGTAAATATTTGTTGAATGGGTGGATTGAATGAGACAGTTTACAACATAACAAAAGAATATATTTAATTGAATTGAGTACTAAGATAGTTAAGCACCAAAAAAAATATAAATAAACGGAAATAAATTTCAAAAGACAGAGAACCAAAGAGAAATTTTGCTTAGAAAAAATTAAATGGTTTTAGTATTTTTATAATTTATTCACATTTCGTTGTTTCAAAGACGCATAATGTATTTTTATTCAACATTTTTTCTCAGTTTATTTTCAATAAAAATAACAACTATTTTACCCCTCTTTTGGAACGACTAGGAAGTGAGCGACCTGACCTAAAAAAAATTAAAAAAATAAATGAAAATTTATTGGAGTGACCTAGAACGCAGTAGTTAAAAATGAATGAGAAAACAAATGAAGACTCATATTTGCAAATATAAATGCTGGTCAAAAAAAATATTATTTATTTTTGGCTCGTTGTGGTCACAAAACAAATCACGAATGAGTACTAAAACAGTCAAATTAGGTTTTAACATTTCAAACTTTTTTTTGAATTTCATTGTTCCTTGTAGTTTTAGGTAAGAAAATATTATTAGAAACAAAATCAACGGTAATATTATTATAACTCAATGCAAAAAAGCTTACTTTTCTCAAAAACGGCTTTAACGATTTTGATTAAATTTTGTATGTGTTTTATGGCAGGTAAGTTCGAATTTTTTAAATAAAATAATATTTTTTGAACCGTTGCGTTGCTGTCATAGAAGTGTTTTTTTTTTTTTTTCATTTCTGACTAACTCGTTAGACATTGAATCCAATTAAACCATTTTTTTTAATCTAATTTAAAAACAGTGCACGTACGTGCGAACTGGTCGTGCTTTTTATTTTAGATTGATTGGGGAATACGGAAAAAGTGTGAGAGCAAAAATATTAACTTAAAAATTTAAAAAAAAAAATTATGTTTTAGGTTACAAGTTCTTTAGTTACTGATTAAAAAAAATCTACTGAAATACGGTTTTTCAGTTCTAAACATCAAAAATTTGATCACATCATTAAATTTTTAATGCAATCTTGTAAAAAAAAAAAAATTAATTATTTTTATTGGATTTTATTTAGAAATAAAGAAAATTGGCTAAAACATGACATCAAAAATAAAAGATATATATAAACTTAAATCTTTTGAACTTTTCCTATCAACCTTCACGTCACCATCACAAGTCTATATAGCTGCTTACGTAATTTAAAAAATCAAAACTTAAAAAAAAAAAAAAAATATTTCAATTTTGTATTTAAATTAAAAAGACAAACTTATTTCTTTTGCAGAAAAATCTTATTTCAGAGTTTTTTTATTTCAAGTTTATAAAAATAAATTACTTCTGTTTTTGTTTCTTTTTTTTTTTAATTTGTTTTTTTTTATTATTTTTTTGTGTGACAAATGTTAATGTAAAATGTCTAGATCTCTTCCCCATAACAAAACTCATTACCATCATCAATCCCCCGGCTAAACAAGCGATACACAAATAGTCTCCCTCTTAAGAAGCAACAAAAAAAAAAAAAAAAAAAAATACATTAAATCGTCTTTGACTTTATCACCCTGGGATGGAAATGAAAGTAATTTACTCTGAAATATTAACATTAAATCTACTTCAGCCGAAGCAAGCAGACTAATTTAATATGAGAACCCACTTAAAGAACTTCATCTTCTGGTTTTCATTAGATTTTGTTTTTTTTTTTTTATTTTTGAAGATTTACTGTTGCCCACCCAAAAATCGCAACCGCACAAAAACCAGCATGTTATGACTTTTTAAGTTTATTTTTATACTCTACCTCCTACCTACCATCA
Source organism: Episyrphus balteatus (assembly GCF_945859705.1). Classification (NCBI taxonomy): domain Eukaryota; kingdom Metazoa; phylum Arthropoda; class Insecta; order Diptera; family Syrphidae; genus Episyrphus; species Episyrphus balteatus. Next base: position 115,870,469 of record NC_079136.1, read on the forward strand.
CCATTACAAACCTATGGCTATGTCATTATATTTAAATAGCTGTAATAAGGTTTTTTTTTATAGCAGGACGAAGAAGAAGAAGAAGAAGAAGAAGAAGAAAAAAAAATAAACCACCTGCAGGTTTAACAACTTTTAAATTGCAAACATGATTATAAAAGATTCTATGTGTTAATAACGACAACGACGTTTAGTAAATTTAATAGAATCGCAGAGAAGAAGAAAAAAAACTCCTTATGAAAAGCCATAATCAAAGGATAAACTTGTTCCCTCTGGCAAAAGCGATAAAATTACATCAAAAATGCATTAAAAAAAATATAACCAAAAATCCTTTGAAATTAAAAGCGCAGAAAAAGTGAAAAAGAGAGAGAGAGAGAGAAAACATAAAACGAAACGGAGAAATTGCTCCACTTGAGGGCGATAAAAACGAATAATAATAAACCACACACAACGTCCTTTCAACAAAAATGAAGCCAAATTCAACCAACTTTTTGGTTTTTCACAAAAAAAAAAACATTTCTCTTTAATTTTTATGTAAGGCTAAGGATAAACAAAAGAACTCTGAATGACTTTTTTTTTTGTTCAATTCAAACAGAGAAAAAAAATATAGGTACATGCTACGCCGCACTCGTGAGTACTGAAATCCACAAAAGTCACAACAATGTAGCAAAAGTTAATGTTTGTGTTTTATTTTTTTTTTTTTTGTTTATTGGAATTGTATCCTGCGTAGCAGGATATGTATAAAAGTGTATCCTAGGATGTCATGTTAATTTTATTTTTGTACGCTTTTTTCTCGGTTTTGCCTGTGTGAATTATAATGAAATAAATTCACGTAAGCTTGGTTGAACTTTTATGTGATTCATGGAATGAGAAAAGGCAATGAAGGGGAGTGGAAAACCTCCATAGTTTTTTTTTTTTTTGTTAATTTTATATTGAATTATTGATATTCTTCTAAGAAATTAATTAAATACTCTACAATAATTATTATGATTTTCAAAAAAAAAGTACGTATACGCCATAGTGCACAATGCACATACGAAAAAACTCCATTAACAAAGATTCTGACTTTATCAAAACAACAGAAATCCCAAAATTCTTCAAACAATATCTCAGGCGATCTTAAAAAACAAAATGCACAACTGGGTCGCACGAACTTGCTCCTAGAACTAACAACTTTTTTAACACAAATTTGGTAAATGTCTAAAAAACACTTAAAATTCGTTCTTAAAATATAAAAAAAAAAACTCTTTAAATGAAAAAAAAAGTATGCAGTTTAATTTCTTTTATAAATATACATTTTTGAAAAAAAAATTTCAAAATCGTTAGAGCCCTTTTTTTAAAAAAGTAGTATTTTATAAATAATTTTTTGAAAAAAATTTAAAAACGAATTTGGTATGCCATTTTGTAGAATCTTTTAATCAACACGTAAAACCAAAATTTCCAAAAAAAATCAATGTCACGTTTGCGAAAATTTGATGTTTCATAAAAAAATTCATTTTTTTTTTTAAAATCCAAAAATTATTTTTTTTTTTCAAAATTTTGGTTTTGATTTATATTTGAGCAATATAAATGTTTAAGCATAAAAAAAATCGTTAAAATTGAACTAGTAATTTGAAAGATAATTTGAAATTTAAAAAACGGTTCTATGGGAGGTACCGTTAGTAAGGATTTTTGAAAAAAAAAACTTTCTTCATTAAAAGATAGATCTTATTTAAAAACTTAAAGCTACTGAATTTTTTTTTTTAATAAAAATCGTAGGAGCCGTTTTTTGAGAAAAATTTTTCCAAAATTGGTATATGACAATTTTTCAAAAAAAGGACGTAGTGTCCATACGAAAAATCTATACATTTGTTCCAATTTAGAAAAAATCAAAAGCAAATGGTAAAAAAAAGAGTTATAATAGAGTTAAAAAGCTTATTAAGATTTGGAACTAACTGGAAATAAATTTTCAAACTAAAAACATATTGGATAGCAGACTGGTCACATTAATCATTCAATATTTTTATTTAATATTAAAATTTTTTTTGTACTTAATATTTAATTATATAAAATTTTAAAGATACCAACTATAATCTATAATTTTCCATCCCTCAGTTTGCTTATCAATGTTAATTTAAAGATTCTTCCTTGCTCCTTTTTGTGCCATTTATCTCCCCCAGACACAAAATCAACCATGATTTGCTTTATCAAACAAAATTCAAGGTTTCAATTTCCAATAATCACCATGTTTCTGCAAATCAGTAGCACAATTTTCTGTTGTTTGGTTGTTGTTTTTTGTATTATTTTTATTGTGTTGTCCTTAATAAAGTTTATCCTTGGGCACACACACACACACAAACCGATTTAAAGTTTTTGCCTCGTCTTGTTGTCTGGCCATTAACAACACCAGATTTCTTCATACTCTCTTTACACATCAATTCACACATACACACAACATGAAAATAGAAATAAAACTACAAACTAAAAACCTTACACATTGTACTTTTTTGAAGAAAATGAAAACACAAAGATTTAAGTACTATATAATGGGCTGGTCCTGCAGCTGGACGATTAGACAGACAGACTAACAGGCAGACAAATGGTCGTCGACAGACGATGCGGGAAGTCCTGAATTTGTGTTGGTTGTTGCTGTTGTTGGTGGAAATTTAAGTTTTCGATTCTATACAAGAAGACCACAAAATAAGACGATTACTTTCAAAATGGATACTTCATCCTCTTTTGTGCGGTTGTTTTGTTTTTAGTGTAAGTCGTTATTTTTCGTCTGAAGGTTTTACTTAACAATCCTTTTTAGGTACTACAACTGTCTCTCTCAATATTGGTAGAATGTATAAAAGTCAGATAAAGCTTTGGTCTTATTGCCATGAGTGAATATACAAATTGCTCGAAAGAAATGTTCTAATCTTCTTCTGAATTAAAGATACGTTGATATTTTGAGGAAATCGAAATATCTATTTTTGCAAATTCTCGTATAAACATATTCTGCTGGTTGTCCAATTAGAGTGCTTTGCAATAAAATTCTCTTAATTATTTTGGATAATGAATTTCTAAGTAAGAATTCGTAACGAGGCGTAAGATTAGAAGGACTCATCTTTGCACAAAAGGATTTTATGGCAAAGGATTAGAATTTGGTTTTGGATTGGTAGCAATCAAAAGTAAGCAATATTAGAAACACACATAATGGCATATAATTTCGTTTATAGTTCAACTGGTTGAAAGGTTTAAATACATTAAAAGTAACGTTCTGTATTTTAGAACCTTAGTTCGCTTATCGATAAATCCTATTATTTTTGAAAAATAAACAACAAGTTTTTTAACAACAAAACAAAAATTTAAAAAAATGAAGGATACACAGCAGAACCCTGAGGCACATCAGATTTTAAATGTGATATAAGTATAGATACTTTTGTGCAAGTTGAAAAATGTACTCTTCTTCGCAAACATGAAGAACACTTTATCTTTAATTAATGATTTTGTTTTCAAAAACGAATAAAAAATAGTAAAAATTATTTTTGACGTGATAACGTCTTATAAATAGCATCCACAAAAAAGTGAAACCATTTTTTTCGGTTTCACCTGAAATTTTCAGCAGTGCGTGAAAAATTAAAAAAAAGCTATTAATATACAAAAATTTTCTATAGTTTATTTGAAAGATAATAACCTAAAATTAAATATTAACGAAGGATTTTTAAAAATTCCATCATTTAATAGGGTAAACAGGGGTAAAACTAAATTGCAAAAAAACTGACTATTTTCTAAACGCATGGAATCATTTTTTTTTTTTTTTGACAACCTATAAAAAATATATACCATGCGAAAGCTTATTATTTCAAAATTTCCCCGTTATCTCAAAATTTTATTTACGAAAATTATTGAAACTTCGCACACATATAGTCGTAGTCATTGTCTATCATTACTCCACATATTATATTCCTGTATCTATTAAAGAAAAAAAGATAAAAATAAAAAACGATGAAAATCGGTTAAAAACGGTCAAAAAACGTGTTTTTTAAAAACTTGTTTTTTCCGTTATTCAGTCAAAACTCACTAAACAATTTAAAGTTTTTGCACATGTATGCATAATACCATTGAATGCTCCAAAAAAAAGCTAAAAATCAAAAATTACCCAAAAATACCCCTAAAAAAGAAGGTGTTTTTCAAAAACTCATATTTCGAAAAAAATCCGTATGAGACGCTTAATTTTGTTTCCCTCATCTGTCACCTGGTATCTTTAGAATTGTCAAAAAAAATGTCCTTTACCCAAAATCATCATTTTGTCATAGCCCCAACACGTGTACAACGCTCAAACAAAACGTTATAGCTTTGTTTCAAATTTTTTTAGAATTTTTTCTTAAATGCAGTTATTCTTAAATTAATCTCATCTATCTATAGCAAGAAAAATCAATTCTCTACAACTTCGCGTTTAGATTTTAGCCCAAATTTCATCTTTCTGTTTTACCCCTGGTTACCCTATTAAATAACGGAATTTTTAAAAATCCTTCTTTAGTATTTAATTTTAGGTTATTATCTTTTAAATAAGCTATAGAAGATTTTTGTATCTCTAATAGTTTATTTTTAATTTTGAATTGAAATTTTTTGCCGCACTGCGAAAGTGCGAGAGTAACGTTAAAAAATGGCGTCACTTTTTTGTGGTGGCTGCCATGGTTCATCAATTTATAAGACGTTATCACGTCAAAAATGGATTCATTGGTGTTAGAGGAAAAAAAATTAATTTTGTTACTTTTTTTCATTAAAAATGATTGTTTTCAATAAATTATTTTTTTTTTTTAACTTTTTACACATTGTAAAAATTTAAATATGACTTTATTCTTTAAAAAAAATATTAAACTTTTTAATGGTGTAATTTTTTTGTAAGCTTTTCATATAAAAAATTGATATTATGAGAAAAAAAAGGTATTTTTTTCAGCTTTTTCTTGTAAATTATGATAGGATTCAAAAAGCTATTCCGTTTTTCTACAAAAACATATAGATATAAATATGTAAGGTCTTAATCTTTAGCTTAAGTACTTTACTATAAGATTATACATTTTTTTTACAAAAAAGCTTACAAAAATAATTTTTAGAAATTTTTTTTTAACAAAAGCACACGACCTGTTTTCTTATGATTTTATCACGTAAAATCATTGTCATTAAACCGTCTTTACAGACAACCATTTCTTATTTTAAGTGGAGCGATTTTGTTTTCTTCGTAGTTACGTTTTAAATATAACTGAACCTATGGCAACGGCTTAAAATTGCCATCCTATATAAAATTATCTATAATCTGACTTTTGCAGTGTTTTAAGAATTCATTATTCAGATATCAACTTCTCAAGAAATATAGACATAATCTTCATAGTGCGTTGGTTGCAATAAGTTAATTAGATTGTGTATTGTGTTAATAAACGAACATAATATTCTAAAGAAAGAACCTTGTGCCACATCATCCACTTTACATAGATAAACCTTTAACTTTTATCACAATCTAATTAGTGGCCCTCTCTCTACACTTACCGCATATAATATTGCTACTCTTCTGTTGTGTGTGTGTGCTATTGTTTTCCTGACATAAATCCACTTAACATAAATTAATACAAATTGTTCTCTCTTAACGTATACCTACGCCACCGTCGTTTATCTACATCACGTATATCTAAACAATAATGAGTTGATTTTGAGCTTGAAATCCATTAAGAAATTTTAATTAAGATACAAGAGTTTAATTTTTTTCGTTCATTCTTGCAACAATTAATTATTACCATTCTGAGTCGAATTCTGAGTCTTGAATTCCAAGAGAAACACTTTTATTTCCTTTACCTATTTTCAAGGGCACGAATACACGAATGCGTTATCCTTTCGCGTGAAAACAATTAAATTCTATATTTTTATTTGAATTTACATAATATTATTATTCATCTTAATTAAAATTCATGGTTAATAAATTTTAATAATAATAATTCTGGATGTACGTTGTAGTGCTTAAAAATGTCCTGAAATAAGCCATATAACATAACAACTACAGAATTTTATCCTTTTTTGTTAGTTTGAATTTTGTTGGCCCACAAAAATTATTTGTGTGTCCCTGAATTTTTCATACGTAAAATCAAATGTTTATATTTATTTTTTCGGCATTTTTGAGATATACAAATTTTTAAGGATATCATAAATTCATCCTTGAATTTTTGTTTTTTGTTTTTATTACCTAGACAATTTAAAATTCAAATGAATTAAATTTTTTAAGCGGAAAACATAACGTTATCGAATTTTAAAAATCATATATAATTATAATAAATGAACCAACGTTATCGGAAATATAGAATGAAGGAAGTTCAAACGGATGTAAGAGTTCACCCAGTTTTCTTCAGTCTCCTTCGTTAGTTTGTGCGGGAAATTTGTTTTTTATTTAAAATGCAAGCCTTGACCTAGACGGATTTTGTTTTGTTTTGCTTAGCATTCATTTATTCATTATAAAATTGTGAACATTCAACTTGGAAAGACTGTAATGAGAGATGGAAAATTTTTTCAACTTTGACATTGGTAGTAGAAGGTTATTAAAAATAATAGGGAAGAATTTTTTCCTCTACTTTTAAAAATAGAAGAATTGTGAGAAAAGTTGTATGAACACTATTTGTTGTTATTAAAAATTAATTTATACGTATAATGATTTAAAGCATGAAAAAGCAAGAATATTTCCGTTAAATATCATTGGTCATGCTGGACTTTATTTCAAATTGTTCTATTAAAACCCCAAAATTTAAGGTAGGTCACAGGTTATGCTGGTATTTATTATAGCAGAAAATTTTGGTATCACAGATTTCTTCAGTAAATTTCAAGGATTTTTTTAGTATACCTATAGATATCACAGATTGATTTATTAAAAATACACGTTAGCCAGTCAATTATCACAGATTTTTGGCATTACAACTATCTCCGGAAAGTGTTACTGGTCCCTTTGATAAATATCATAAATGGGCAAGTGTATTATTCCAGTTTCTGTGGCCAATATCACAGAATTAGGCAGTAGATATTAAATATTATCACGGTTTACTCTAATTAGTGTAAATGATTTATACTTTAAATTGCTGTAATGAATGTCAAGGATTACTTCAGTAGGTATCACGGATTGATCCATTGAAAAAAAAAAAAAACAGGTTACCCACACAAATATCACAAATTGTTGGAATTTCAGATTTATCTCGAAATTATCACTGGTAACCCCGCAAGTTATCACAAAATATTAAAGTTACTACCCTGTATCTTTGGCTAATATCACAGGTTTCTTCAGTAAAAAAAAATAATGCAACTTAAGTAAGTACATATTAACACTTGCACTTAGTAAGTATTCTTCTCGGGTAAGTGTTAAGGATTACTTCACTACACGGAGAAAATAATTTCATCTTAAAATAAGATGATGAGAACATTAAATTTTAAGGTGATATCCACTCAAAATAAGGTGATTCCACTTAAACTCAGTTAAATTCTATGTGGTCTGTTTTCTCCGTGTACGTATCACGGATTAATTTATTAGAAAACAGGTTTCCCAGGCAGTTATCACAGATTGTTGGCATTGTACATTTCTCCGGTAAGTATAACTAGTGACCAGGCAAGTTATTTCAAATTTTTATAGCTAGTATCCTCCTTTTCTTCGACCAATATCACAGGTTTTGAAAATATATTTATTCATAAAAATCTTTGGTAGGTATTATTTCGCAGTGCTACAATTGCAATAAATTAGTTCACAGTGAAAGTATAAATAATACAGAATGCTTCACTAAGTGTCAACAAAATTATGAATTTATTCATTAAAATTGCAATATCACAGATTGTTTGCTTAACAGTTTTTAGCGTTTTTATCACAAATTCACCTGCTTCACCTGAATATATGTATAACATAACTCTTGTGTAAGTAAAATCATGAAAAATTATATTCGTTCACTGTTGAATTTAAAGTTATTAAGCATCACGAATTGCACGAATTGACTCACTAAAAATAGGTATCACACTGTTGTCTGTATTGTGCTGAGATGATAAGTAAATAAACATACATTATATCACGAATTGCTTTGGGCTTTCGGTTTACTCCGATTTTATTATCGAAAATTACTTCGAAAAGCATAAGCCAAAAAGCATCACATCTGCATCACAGATCTTTTCCAATAAATATAGGTTTCAAGCTTCAACTGCAGAAATTATCATGAAATGATAAAGTGACAGATCACATTAAAGAAAGCTTTCAATAGTTCTACAAACTGCTAAGATTAGTATCACGGTTTCACTTTGAGTACACTACACGTTGCTCCGGTTAGTATCAATGAATGCTTCAGTAGGTAACACAGATTACTGAGATCATCAAAAATGTGACCACGGAGTTATCACGAATTTGCTAGCACTGATTTTATCAACAAATTTATCATTTACTTCTCAGTTAGAATTATCGCAGTTACTCATGAATATTGAATGTATTACGGATTGCTTTGATAACTGTTACTGATTTCTCCGACAACTTTAATTGTTTGAAAAAATATCACAAGATTTTTACAGGTTAACTGTTGTAAGGGTGATCTAATATTTCGATTCTATCACAAACTGCTCAAGTTAATATCATCATATTATCACGAATCGTTATAATAATTATTACGTTTATCTTGATTATATATCAGTGGTTTTTCCAATTTATCAGGATTTACTTAGGGTTTCTCAAAAAGGTATCACAGGTTTCATGGGGAAATATCACAGGTTACCTAGGCATATATCACGGATTATTTTGTTTCTTTTCAAAGATTGCTCAGGTTAGTACTAAATAATTATCATGAATAACTACTTAAAGACGATTTTATATAAACCAGTAAATATCACAAGTAACCCAGCCATATTAGACTAAATTATTACTAAAAAAAAAATCCTCCAAAAATAACTGATTCAACCCTTAATGTATTTGATTCCCCATAATTGATTGAACCCTCATTAAACTTTAAATCCTAAATCCTTTCCCCAGACCTTAAAACATTAATTACAACATTTCCCAGAAATATTTTAATTGCCATTTCAAATTGAGTTATTATAATAATCGAATTCCGCATAGAAGCCTAACAAAACGAAATATCTCATTTGCCAAAACATACCAGCACAGTATAGCTTCCATAAACTCCTTTAACAATAATCGAATTGTAGCACTTGAATTGTTCAAGAATTTAATCATGGAAAATTGAAAATTAAATTAAAATTCAAATTGAAAATCAAATCTGATTTATTTATGAATGTAAATGATTGCCCAGACAGGTTATAATATAGCTTCTGTTATATCATCACTATTAGAAAATCAATTTTCCCAACAATCACCATTTCACTCCTTTGCTTCACAGTTTAAATTGGTTACAATTATTGAGACTTTGATTTTAAGTGAAAAAAAAAAATAGATGTCTTACGTAACGTAACGTACAATGTGTCACTTTAGATCTGTTTGCTTAAAACGTATGTGCCAATGCTTCTATAAAATGTGTGACTTACTGTTAATATTAATATCCTTTAAAATACTCTCACGTGACTTTATAGAATCAATTCATTATTTAAAATAAAAATATCTGACATTTGAATACGTTACGTATATTCAAAATTAAGTGTATCTCTCTCTATGTTATATGTCACTCTTGCGTCAAATTAACTGTCACTGCGTGTAAGCCCCCAAAATAGCATCCTCATACGTATGAACATTCCCATTTTTTTTTTTTTTTTGTTCTCTTCGCCTTGTCACCTTCAATTAATGTTGTCGTCCTTTAATACAATTTTGTACATATTAAATAAACATCTCTTTGGTGTGTCAAAGTCTGTATATGCAGCATGTGTGTTAGTTGTTGATATACGGTGTATGTGGTGTTTGCATGCGATTACGTGCCTTGTGACAAATAAACCAGAGGATGCTATTAATAACACATTCTCTGGGCAAAGTGTATATATCTAAAAACCAGCTCTTGCCTATCTCATAGCTTGAGAGGATTAAGTGCAGACCAATACTATAACAATGTGCATGTTTGTATGTATAATACATAGAAAAGGTTGTATAAAATGCGAGAATAATGATGACCAGATGCGGATGTGAAAAGGAATCTAGTTAACCATATAGCCACCTATAAGCTGTAATCTAACCTATAAGGACACTAGAAGCAATTTTGTTACTTTAACCACAAATTCATAATAAGTACATGGCTGAGAAAAAAAAATATATTTTGTATTGTGTTTTATAGTCTAGTCAAAATAGACATTCAACCCAGAAATAATTTGCATAGAGCTGAAAATTGGTACAGAGCATTTAAATGTCGATCAAAGTAAAATGTCAAAAGTCCCATTCACGTTTTAATGTCGAAAATTTAGGTTTATCATATATAAATTTAAAACGGTAGAAGCTATAAAAAAAAGTATAGGTATGGATGACTTGTAGGTTTTGTAATTCCCTAAAAAAAATGTTATGACACGTTTTTCTCTACGAGATATCGTTTGGAAAATATCGTGGTTTTAAAACGTGTCAAATGTTGAAAATATCGGTTTTTTGCCTATTACTCTTAAACGGTGAGTCCTATCGCAAAGTTGTCTTTGGAAAACTGGTAGATAATCTGCTCTTCTATATATGTAACTAAGTTTTTTGTTTCTTGTTAAGTAGTCTTTCAAAAAGAAAAAAAAAATTGTTTTAGTCAAAATTCAAAAATTGCGAATTTTTGTACCTAGCTTCTAAAAAATGAGTATTTAGTGTGGGATTTAAAAAATACATTTCAAAGAGTCATTGTACCGCGTAAAATGCTGTGTTCAAAAACTCGGTTCAACATCGATATTGCTGAGAAAACCATTGGATTTAATTTAACTTGTTAATTTAACCAGAGCACGTCTTTAATTTCAAGGTTAACTTTATGTTATTGTCATTTCTACATTAAAAATTGTTTTCTATTAGAATTGCAGCACTTCATCCGTAAGACCCTATACCAATATTTTTCAACCTTTTTATTTGATACATCGTTGACACAACGCCAAAACCGCGAATCTGCATTTTTGGACATTTTCACTTTAATGTGTCATTTTACTTGTTATCGGTCCGTCTATTCACTGCGTCGATCCCAATCCTCCATCTGTTTCCTAGAAGCCTAAAATATTAATTTTTGTTGCACGAGCTTCCATGTGTTTCCAAAACTTTGAGGCGGTTTTTCTCAAAACTACAATAAATCATAACGGTTTCTATAAGAACTATTTTCCTTCTTAAATCTGTTCCTACAAGAATATATCTTGCTAATTTGAAAATAATAAATTTTCAGTGAATTGGAAAATTTTTAAAAGTAAAAAATGTTTTTATAATTTTTTTTAACTTTGACCTCGAATATCTTTAGAATGGTTAGATTAATAAAAAAAGTTATTAAGACCTTTTTTATTTAACAATCTATTTCCTACAAGAATATGTCTTGCGCGTTTGATTATTATAATTTTTCAATTTGTTCCAAAATTAAGAACAAAAAACGAATTTTTAAAGATTTTCTCGATTTTTGACCTCAAATATCTATTAAACGGTTAGATAAAGGAAAAAAGTGCACAAGGCCTTTTTTGTAGAGCGTTCAATTTCCTACAAGAATATGTAAAGAAATTTGCTAAAAAGTCGATTTTAAAAAAAAATTATTTGTTTTTAGTAAAAGCTTGATGTAAAAATGGAAAATTGCAAAGCGGAGGACCTTCCCATTAATATTAAGAGCTCATATTTGGTGTGTATATTCTAGAGGTGTCTAGCAATCGATTTTTCGGAGTACCAAATAAAAAAAAAAAAAGAATTTCGATTTTTTTTGACCCACCCTAATTTACAAACATCAATTTTTTTAGTAGGCAACAACAGAAATGTAAAAAAAGGTAGACGACCTTAGTATACACTACACATGTATGAATATTCATCTGTTCCTTCGTAACGTCTAAACAAGCGAGCACAGAATTTTCAGTCTCTTCGAAAAAAAAAAACCACCCTTTTACACAAAATTATTTTATGAGAACTATTATATTCTTGCTTTCTATCCCAAATGCAACAAATTTCATTGGGGTGGCCAGTCAATTTTATTTTTTTTTTTTTTAATAAAAAAAGACCCTATTAACCAAGATATTCTTAAAGAGACTTTCAATTATTGCTCCAAATCTCAAAGGTAATATAATTTCTAGATTTTAATAGGGATCCAGTATTATTACTTAAATATTCCAATAAACCCACATTTGATCTTAACCTAAAAAATACATGAAAAAATATTATAAACCTATTTTATTCGTTATTCCCATGACAACAACAGCATTTTTAATAAATTTCCTAAAGGTTACTTTTATACCATTGATTTTATCAGACTTATCGAGGATTTTCCTTGTTTCCCAACAAAAAAAAAACCCTTTTCACCTAAAATATTTGTATAGACTCTTTAGATTCCTGGCTTCTGTTTTCAAAAAAATATTTTTACAATTTTTCATTCTGGTAAAATTTGTATATTGTATTTTGTAGTACTAATCCTGTATCTCATCATTTCTTTAAAAAAAAACACCCTTTTACTCAAGATAATTTTGTCGACTTTTTAGATTCTTAGTAAAACAAAAGAAACGTTTTCACCAAGTTTAAAAAATTAGCAACATTTGTGTCAGCTTTTATAAAACCTTTATCGCACACAAGTCAACCCTTAAAAAAAAACACCCTTTCGCTATTTTTCTTTTTTTTTTACGAACTTTATGGATTCATACATCATCAGTGTATCATATTTTTCACATGGTTTTCGGTTAAATTTTACATGTTGAAGTAAAAAAAAAGCACACTTGCGCCAGTTAACATTTTTGCTTCTAAAAAGCCTTACAGATGATAAAGTAGCTTGTGTAACACAATTCAATTACCATCAAAACTATTTCTACATCAATTTCGTATGCACAGTACTGTTATATCTACTGAATCGAATCTAATTAACTTCTCCCTGTATTCCTACGTGTGAATATGTCTAATATAAGTCATTAGGCCTTTCGTCACGAAAGTGTTATTATTGAGATTTCATTTCACAGATACAATAGCTATAGAGAAAGACTACCGTAAGCTAGCACGTTATGTTATCAGCTTTTATATAATGTGTATTTATGTGTGTTCTCGTGTGTAAGGTTGTATAACTTATGAGAGCAGCTCATTATGATTTTGAAAAGGATTATAGCGTATATCGAGATACAATCCGCTTACTATCATTATAAAATATAATGTTAAAAAAAAAATAATGTAGAACAAAAAAGATTGAATAAGTAGATGAGACAGAGAGAGTGTAGCAATCCTGGTAGATTTTAATTGATTATACAACCATGATCTCTTTCGTTTCGAGACAATAGAAAAAAGGGTTGTGTTGAAGCTTTATGGTAAACTTAAGGATGGTATTGAAGAATGAAGATATACTCGCGAGCTCTTAAATTTTTATATAATGTGGTGATGGTATCTTTCAGTTTGAAAATATTCTATGAAGCCAAACAACAAAATCGATGGCATAAGCAGTTATTATTTGTATACTTGAGGATTTTCTTGTGTTTTTTTGATTTTTTTTTTCTATGATGGAATCCTTGTATCTCAGATATTTAGATAATCCCATGAGAATATCTTTCTCTATCTCTCTCTATTTTTTTTTTTTTTTTTTTTTGAAATCGAAGGATATTGATTGTTTATCGAAAAAAAGCGATTATATTATTTTGTTAAGAAAAATCATGTTGAGGATTTTTTTTTTTTTGTTTCTTGTTGGAAGATAAAGAAATTGGTGTCAATCTTAAGATGTCCATCAAGGCTGATCTTCTTAGAAATTCATATCATTTATCATTTTCGAATGCATTGTGTTGATGTTTTTAGGTTTGTTTCATGTCAAGGCTGACGAATTTTATCTGAATTAATGACTTGTCTTTGGGGAAATTGTAAGTAAGAAAAAAAGATACAATTTTCCTAGTAGGCGAAGTTTGTTCTCAGTAAAAGTACCCCAGAGGTTAAATTACGAAACTATTTTGAGGTTAATTTTGCTGATGTTGTTGTAGAAGTTGACGATTTGTTAAACTTTACAAATATGTCAACACATTTCGCTTAGTATAGTTCTCATTTTGACCTTTTGAACTTTTTAGATACTTTGACTTGTTCAAATCACGAAACCAAGTTGAATTAAATTCTTCCAAATTTTATATTCAAGGACTATTCGAACACAAAAAAGGAGTCTATTCCTTTGCTAAAGAAATAGACAAGTTTAACGAAAATCATTTTTTTTCTTGAATTTCAAGTTGAATCTCTATAAAGATAACTTTCTCATTAATTTTAATTAAAAAAAAAACATAAAAAAGATACATTTCCCAGAGTGTCTTACTGCCATCAGTAAGAGCGTTAACATCTCATTCACTTAAGCTTAGAGCGAGAGATATGACAATGAGATATGCATACTATTAATGTAATATGCAAAAGGTACTAACACACACACTCACACACTCAATTCGAGGATATATCAAACTGAAAAATTGATGTGTTTTTTTTTTTCTACCCTCAATTTGCATATAAACTCGTATTTTTCCTCAGGTGTAAAATACATTTATGTGTTAAAATTTTAATTTAAGTTCGAAATCATTCTGTTGTCAGGTGTTAAAGCGGATTTTAAATTTGTTTTTTTTTTTTTTATTTGTGTGTGTTTTTTTTATGTTTTTAATTTTAGTTTAGAAAAGGATATATATTTTTTATTGAAGTAGGATTAAGATGAATAACCATAGGCAATCATTTATTTTGTATGAGATCGTTAGAATTCGTATGAACAATTTGGCAAAATGAATTCGATGTTTTTCGAAAGTCCCCCAAGGGAAATAAAAGCGAAAATTTGTTTTTAAGTAAAATGTACAGCTGGGTTTCGCACGTATCTACTTGCTCTTATGATAGGCATAGGCTTAAGGATTTTATCTGTTTTTTTTTTTTTTTTTTTTGGAAAAATAAATAACATCTTAATTTTAAGGAATTTCATTAAAAAATGAAACAAAATATAAAATTTGTATTCAAAATGACTTAAAAATCTTCTTAAATGATTCTAACCTATAAGCGAAAAATTCTATTTGAGCCGTTTAAAAAAAAAGTAATTTTTTTACTATAAATTTTTTTAAATTCATTGACTGTTTTTCGAAAACTTGATTTTTCAAAAAAAAAAAAAAAATGAAGTTTAAAAACAATAAATATACCTAGTGTTTTTTGAAAATTTTGCCAAATTTTTATATTAAGATTATTTAAAAGTTTCTGTACTAAAATCTTCATTGAATTCTACGGATTCATTAACAAGAACTTACACTGTTCAAATAATAAACAATTAAGGTACCGATATTTGCAGCTGAATGAATAGAAAAATCATTCCAAAGTTCACAGTGAGCAGGCTTACGTAGTTACAAATTTATTTTTTTTTTTCAAATTTTCGAAAAAAAATTCAAGAGGAAGTATCATCTACCGCAAACAAAATACATTTAAAAAATTTTCCTTCAATTTCACCTTGTGAGATATACAAAAAAAGATGTCTTCATTAATGAAACCCAAGAGCATCTTCGAAATCCCCCCTGTAACCAGAGTTAAATAGAACGTTCTTTTACTTTTCTTTCAAATCACTGCATGCAACTCATGATTTATCTATTATAGTCTTCTGAAATTATTCGGATAGTAAAAATCAGGGAGCCACTGAAGAGTGCACGTTTTACACGAAAATCGTGCAATCGCTTGAATTGACTAATTCATTTCACGGAATCGAAAAGCCTTACGACAAATAAAAAATAATTCCAATTCGGACAGTTTAGATGGACGAAAAATCAAATAGAAGTGACTACAAAAGAAATAAAATTAAGCAAAAGAGCTGCTCGAAATTTAGCCAGCGTGATACAAAAAAAGATATTTCTGTGCAAATGAAAGCATTTCAAATGAGCTCTTAAAGCTTCTTACCTAAAGAAAAATGAAGATAATAGCAAAAATTTCATCCACATCTACTTCTAAACAAGCTAAAAATGGTAACCCTAATTTTGTTAAAAGATTCAAACTGATTGGTACCTGTCACAGTGAGCTGGGACTGATCCGTGATTTGCCTTAGTAAGCTTTCATTTCTTAGTTGAAATTTTTCTAACTATACACTCCCACTCCACTCATGCTCAAAAAAAAAAAAAAAAACCTTTGTACTTTGACCTAATATTTCAGAAATAAGTTTTTGTATCAAAATGAGACAAAAATTTTCTTAAATTCAAGGACGGAATGAAATGTACGAAACATAGTTATACGAATCCATGAGAATCAACTAGAACGAACATTTGTATTAAAGAAGTGGCTTTATTTTCGTTGATCGAGGGTTTTGTAGGGGGTTTTCAAAAACACTTAAGTACTTGCTTCGATTTATCAAAAAAACCGTTTAAGTGTTTTTGCAGCCCCCAATAATTTTAACTTTTTTTTATTGAAGTTATACTTCTTATGGGAGGGTGAGTATGAAAATTTACTTTTTGACAAGAATGTCAAAGGGATTATGACGCGATCACCCTGGGTAGCAGGGCTGTCGTTTCACCTTTATAGTAGGCAGTACTTTAGTATTTAAAAATGCAGTACGCCGCAGTACGGCAAACATAAAACACACAACACGTTGCAAGTTACATGGGTAATGTGGCAAGTTGCATGTGGCAAGTTGCATGTTGTAATTTCCATGTGGCAAGTTGCCAGGGTTGCAAAAAGCTCACATTTTAGCTCAGCTCCCTAGGTACCATAGCTTAGCTCATTTGAGCTGAGCTGAAAGTGAGCGCCCCAACTTCCAACGCCTATATCTCGGAATTTTGAAGAAAATAGAAAAAAAATTTTTTGATGCCAAAAGGTAGCGGGGACTCTAACCTACATTTAAGTACAACTCTCATGCCTGTAGGCCCACGCGTTCTCAAACCGGGAGAACTTAAAAGTAAAAAAAAAAAATAGGCACGATTCTGAAAAAATAGGCATGATGTGGCGGTTTAACATGGAAGGCGATTTTTTAAAAATCTGACAATGTGCAAAGCGTAGGCCCATGACACAAGCTATCATTTGGCATCACTCCCAAAAATTGCTCTCAAGCGGTTTAGCTTCCAGGAGCGTTCAAAGATTCGGGGATTTTTCGAAAAAAAATTTTACCCCAACTTTCAAACACGATTTTCTCGGAATTTTGAAAAAAATCGAAAAACCGGATTATACCACTATCGGGTAGCTGAGAATATAAGCTTTCATATGGCACCACTCCCCTGTCTCTAGATCAAAGCGTTTCAACTCCTATATCTCGGAATTTTGAAGAAAATGAAAAAAAATTTTTTGATGCCAAAAGGTAGCGGGGACTCTAACCTACATTTGAGTACAACTCTCATGCCTGTAGATCCACGCGTTCTCAAACCGGGAGAACTTAAAAGTAAAAAAAAAATAGGCACGATTCTGAAAAAATAGGCATGATGTGGCGGTTTAACATGGAAGGCGATTGTTTTAAAATCTGACAATGTGCAAAGCGTAGGCCCATGACACAAGCTATCATTTGGCATCACTCCCAAAAATTGCTCTCAAGCGGCTTAGCTTCCAGGAGCGTTCAAAGATTGGGGGATTTTTCGAAAAAAAAAATTTGCCCCAACTTTCAAACGCGATTTTCTCGGAATTTTGAAAAAAGTCAAAAACCGGATTTTTTTTGTATGATAAAAAATTAAACATTTTACTAAAAAAATAGAAATATATTAACTACACTGAGCCAAAAAACAACGTAAAATCAATCTAAACCACTTTGAATCAATGGAAAATCACTACATTTTTAGCCTAAAGTGGAAAATGATTGAATCAAAGTAGCACACTTTAAATCAAAGTTGTTCACACATTAAATCAAAGTTGTTCACACATTAAATCAAAGTTGTTCACACATTAAAAAAATAAAAAAAGTAAAACTGGCATCCGCTGGGGATCGAACCTTCTATACCTGGGTTGACAAGCTTGTGCTTTACCACTGTGCCATCTCGCTTATAAAAATTGATGTGACAAACTGTAAGTTAAGCATAGGACGACTTTTTAGAAAATTAATGAATATATTTTTCACCATTGATTCAATGTAGAACGGATTAAAAATTACTATGCGTTTTTTCTCTGGGTGTATTAAAAAAACCAAGAGAAAAGATCATGAAAAATTATCTGTTTTATTTATAAAAATATCCATGTGTTAAAATAATTCCATTAATAACTAGAACCAAACATCTTAAGCTATGGTGTTTTATAAAAGTTTAAAATATCTTCATATTTCATTATACTTTCCAAATAAAAATCAATGTATCCTCTCACCCATCACAGCTCAGCTCAGCTCACTTTACCTTAGCTCACCCAACAGCTCAGCTCACCCAACAGCTCAGCTCAACCTTCAGCTCAGCTCACTTTCAGCTCAGCTCAAATGAGCTGAGCTATGGTACATAGCTCAAAATTTGAGCTGAGCTGTGAGCTGAGCTCAGCTAACTTTTGAGCTTTGTAGCAACCCTGCAAGTTCCATTTTGCTACTACTAGTGCTGAAGCACACACAATTCTCATAAAATGACCATATCGCACATTTTATGCGCAATTCATTTACTTTCGTTAACCATATACCGTACGTTTTGAACCCAGTGGCGTATTGAGGGGGGGGGCTCAGGGGGCTCAAGCCCCCCCCAAGCCTTCAAGATCATGTTATTATTTAGCTGATTTCATCATAATGTACATGATTAACTGAAACTTATTAGAAAATCTAAGAGATTTAGAGACAGCTCAGATGCTCGAGCCCCCTCCATATTCTGAATAGGCTACTTGTGTTTGTTTGAGTAAGAGTCTTAGCTGACGTTGACAGTTGGAGTATTTTTTTTTTTTCTGATTTTAGCCCAATTCAGAATTCTTCAGATCAATTTTTTAGTATTTTGTTGGCGAATTACATCAAACTTAAACTTTGCAAAACTTCTTATGCAATCGTCTTAAGAAGTTATATTTCCTTTTTTTTTTAAACAATATTTTTCTCAAAGATATTGGAATAAAAAATTTGTATATCTCAAAATCTTAGTGGTTAACATAACTAATGGTTTCTTTAAGTAAATTCCAGATTGCGCTTCTGATTTGGATTTAAAAAACCAACATATTACGAAAAAATATATATTTCGGATTAAACATCAAGAAGAATTTTATTGAAAATTAGTTTTTGAGACTTTCACGTTCTGCATTTGGGTAATTCCATGAAAAAGTGGACACGAATTTTGAACAAATTATGCAGTTTTTTTTACTTTTTGTAATAGCAAATTACTATTTACAAACGGTAACACTTTATGCAAGTTGCAAGAAAAGATTCTTTGTTGTATTCCCTTATGGATAGAAATTAAATTCAAGGAGAATAAATAATCTTAAAGCATTTTTAAAGCATAAGCTGCCAACTACAGAAAAATTTTACATGAAAATGACGGAAAAACAAGCCCACAGAAAATTGGATGAATCTAATAGTGACCATGACAATATGCCCTCGTGATTGCTAAAATAAATTAACATTTAAGCAAGCTTCGTTACACAATATTCGATTTAAAAAAAACTTGAGTGAAAATGCATCTTTTCTTTACTTTTGGAACCACAAATCGCAGGTAACATGAGTTACCAAAATAATGTAGCGTGAGTTACCTAAACATTTTAAAATTTTTCCTCGAAATATCGAATAAATGTTTGGTTTTGTCACTAATATTAAAAGTTTATAATTTTTTATGTATAGAATCTTCATTTAAAACAAATTAAGATTCTTAATTTCGCAGAAAAACTTCATACTGTGGGACTCTTAAATCTCGTGTCCGATTTTTGTAACGTGAGTTACCATCATACTTTTATTTATCCCAAGCAAATACTAAAATTAAAGAAAAATTTTTTTGTTAATAATGAAAGTAATGGTTATGCTCCGTTCATGGATAGTAAATTCGTATCAATTTATGTTAAAATTAACAAAAAAAAAAAATTATTTATGTATCGCAAATTTTTGTGAATGTAACGTGAGTTACCATGGAATTGCCCATTTGACTTTTTGCTCATTTAATTTCACCATTCAGATTTTCTGATCGAATTCAAATCACTTTGTTTCTGTTCGTGAATTTCCTTTTTCAATGAATATGCAATTTTTGGACAAAATATTATCAAAACTTATATTTTTGTTGGTTTGTAATGTTTATTTGTTGTTAATTTAATACAAAAAAACATAAAACACATGAGGCATGAGTCATGAAATATAATAATTCATCACTGCCTATGTTTTTGCAACCTCATTCGCTTTACCTGAAACATTTTTCTTTAAAAATTTGCAAAATGTATCTTCTTATTTTTTCTTTTAAATACTGCTTTTTTCCATTAAAACTGCCTATAAAATTGATAAGAATAAATCTTTAAACAGTTTTGAATTCAGCACAAAGACATTCAGACAAAGTTCGAACGAAAAAAATTTTTTTTTAAGGATGGCTCAACATCTTGCTGTGTGTGTAAAATGTTTGGGATACAAGAACTTTGAAAAAACACTACTTAGAACGTGAAAAGAGGAGACAGTAGTACGAAGCTGTATATAATACATACCACTTTCAGTACCGCATCACAGCGCTTCACTCTCGATCAAAGATGAATAAAAAGGAGAGAAAATTTTTTCGTACATTTACCCTCTAAAAAATTTTTGAAAAATTTTCCAGCCCCCTCCAAATTATTTCCTGGATACGCCACTGTTTGAACCGCACAACATGAGTAAATTTCACAGAATAAATTGAAAACTACATGGACGCAAGGAGGATGAAAGAATTAATTTATTGTTCACTTGATAAAAATGTAAAAAAACGAAGTGTGGATTAATTAATTTAATAATAGAAATTAAAAATGTCAAATGAAATTCATTTACATTTACTGAATGAGAAGTATAACTTCAGTCGCGTGTACAATGTACACACACTATTTTTTGTGTGAGAGGTAGCAATGTTAAAACAAAATTGTTTAGTTAAGCTGAAAACAAAATTGCACCATTTTAAAATCTTTACCTCTTTAAAAATGACTAAAACGTGAATCACTGCATTTTCACAGAGACAAGAATTTGTGTGTCCTCTTCAGGCATAGAATGACACACATTTCCGAGAAGATTTTTTCATTTTATTTTTTTTTTGAGGTCAAAATAATTTTTCAAAACAATTATTATCGAAGAATCGCTCATTTGAAAGAAATAAAAAAAAAAACTTCCAGTCTACCAACTGCATACTCATACATGTATGACGATGACGACGTCCTTCAAAATTATCACCCTCCATATCAAAAATCACCTTACCTCTAGCCACAACGACATCATTATTAGTTGTACAATATCGAATCAACTCGTTGACCTCATTTTCATATAGCAAATAATAATAATAATCTGTGTATGTATGTTCTTTTCATACAATCGACCGTTTTTTTTTATGATTCTATATGCATTGCATATATTATAGAGTATAGCGGTTTTAGTCGACGACTACTTTATAATAATTATAACATCCTGCTACTTGTATAATAACATCCCGACTCGCTATACAAGGACTCGTCTCGCATTCAAAGCTTATAGTACACAAATGATGAAATGAAAAGAAGAAGAAGAGTGTAGTAAGAGGCTTTATAAACGCCCACTTTTCGTAAAGCGTTTTGTCCTTATTATTATGTGTTATGTGATGTGTGTGCCTTAGCGTTAACATCGAAGGAGCACCTCTAAAACCAAAGAACAATACATTTATGCTGTTATGGTGGCAAAAGCCCTAAACACACACACATAGACACATGTCCTATTCTTCACTTCATAAAGGATCAATTATAATACATTATTTATTTTTTTTTTTTTGTTCCCCTTTAGTCACCCAACACAGCACAACATATTAACCTAATGTGTACTCTCCTTATTTTCAATTTTCCAAATCCTCTCTCTATACCCGCATATAAAACAGCTCTCATCGTTCAGCAAAAAAAAATTATTCAATAAAGAATATGAGAGTGTAAATCACTCTCTTAGAGGTACCCCTCATTTCCATAACCTGAAATATCCTTGATGTTCCGATTTTTCTTCTTTTTTTTGTAACAACTTGAACCTTTAGCATTAAAAACCTGAGCTAGCAAAGACGAGAAGATGAGAGTATTTATGTCTTGAAAATTAGGTAAATATTTTACTTTAATTATGTACTCAGGAATAAAGTTAAGAAAAGCTGTTGTAACCCAGAGAAGGGTGACAATTATTTGTCGCAACCAATTATGGTAACTTTTTCGGTTAGGAAAAAAAATGTGAATATTGGCCAGTTTGTATTTTTTAGAATCTTACAACTGGTGTATTAATGTTTGATAGTTACGAGCAAATTTTTAAAGTGGTACACGGAGAAAAATGGGGACAATTTCACCTCTGGTATATTTAATCATAATAATAGTTAAATTTACCAGAAATTTGTTGAATATACCAGATATGTTGTTAAACTAACCAGACGTTCATTTTAATTTGTGTTATTCTCACTCAATGTAAGCTAATATTTTTTCAAATCTTATATTAAAACTGGAAGATGCATTTGCAATTTTAGATTTTTTTTTTAACTGAACGCGAAATTTTTTCTATTAAAAGTCACTGTCTATTTCAGACCTTTTAAATTGAGATGCAAAATATAACGATGCAATTCTATTAATACGTTCCAGATCCAGTAGTTGAAGACACTTAAAATCTTCATAATTTTATTAATTGTTTCCATATCGGTTTAAAGTTTCTTCTGCATATAGGAAAAATGATGTTTATTCTGCTTTTATAATTTATTTGCACCTTCGACATCGATACTCATTTAAATAATTATATTCTGTCACTCATGAAAAAAAAATTATATTTTCTGTCTGCAAAGTGCGTTTTCATTAATTTTCCTCCTTCAATTGGGTCTTCTTGATTCACATGAGATTGAAAAAAAAAAATGTTTTTTAATTTTTAATGAAATTCCATCAATAAATTGGTTTATCGGAAGCGCGACAAAATTTTTTTTAAAGTGACAATTCATGTAAACGAATATGCAGTGTGTATGATGATGACCCAAAGGAAGTTCATTGAGATTCATTTCGTTGATGAATGTTTAATTAAGGCAAATTTATTTATGTATAACATTTGCCTGAAGGGAATATTATATGTTTTATTAAATATATCCAGGATGTAAAGGAAACCAGAGCAAAAAGGACAATATAATAATTGTTTAACATTCATTTTAAAATATTAAACATTTAATATGAAGATAAGGTATATGAATTTAAAATTTAAGTTCAATAAAACAACATTATTGCAATATAACCGATGGGAAACTGATTCTTTCGAGTGTAAGAATTTTTAAACCATTAAGTGGATTATTATAATAAATATTAAGATTGTTTTTCTTACTTGCCAGTTTATAAATATGAATACAATGTTATGATGGCTTCATTACTTACCTAAAAAGAGAAGAAAAAAAAAACAATTAGATTTGTTATAATTTAATAAATATATACAGGGTGTCCCACAGTCACCGCCCCAAATGAAAACCATGGATTACTGAGGTCATTTTAAGTCGAAAAACTTAAGAGGTAATTTTCTCGTTTTCATCCCGTTTTCGAGTTACCACGGTTTTTATGATTTTTTCTCTTTTGTCCTTTAACTGGCCTTATCTTTGTCAAACTACGTTTTAATCGAAAGATTTTTGTTGCAACCAATCAAGAATTTATTGCAGTTTAAGTTTGTCTCAAAACTTTTATTTCTGTGGACTACCGTTTCTCCACAATTCTGCATCAAACACAATTTTCTTCGTTTTTTAAGTTGTTTTTTACACTTTCATATCATTTAAGTCAAAAAACACGTTAATGAGTATAAATTTTTTGTGCTTTTTATTAAAGCCCAGTTTATTTTCATAAAAAAATAAGTTTTATTTCATAAAAAAGGCTACTGAAAGTAATTAAAAAAAAAATAAACAAACTGAGTGAATGAAAAAAAAAATAATTTTTAAAATAAAAAATTAATTTAAATGAATTAAAAACTTTTTCTGAGCAATTGTGGTTAAGAAAAGAACAAATAGATAAAGCTCAGAAAAAGTTTTAATTCATTTAAATTAATTTTGTATTGAAAAATTATTTTTTTTTTTTTAATTCACTCAGTTTGTTTATTTTTTTTAATTACTTTCAGTAGCCTTTTTTATGAAATAAAACCTATTTTTTTTATGAAAATAACCTGGGGTTTAATAAAAAGCACAAAAAATTAACACACATTAACGTGCTTTTTTGACTTAAATGATATGAAAGTGTAAAAAACAACTTAAAAACCGAAGAAAATTGTGTTTGATGCAAAATTGTGGAGAAACGGTTGTCCGCAGAAATAAAAGTTTTGAGACAAACTTAAATTGCAATAAATTCTTGATTGGTTGCAAAAAAAATCTTTCAAATCAAACGTAGTTTGGCAAAGATAAGGCCAGTTAAAGGACAAGAGAGCAAAAATCATAAAAACCGTGGTAACTCGAAAACGGGACGAAAACGAGAAAATTACCTCTTAAGTTTTTCGACTTAAAATGACCTCAGTAATCCATGGTTTTCATTTGGGGCGGTGACTGTGGGACACCCTGTATATTTTTTTATATTTATATTTTCAAACATTAAAAAAAAAATTTGGGATATCATTTTTGAAAATTGTAAATTCAAATTTTGTAACTGTAATAAAAACAAATTGAACATTGTCAAAAAATTGATTTTTCAAAAATAAAATTTTAATAGTTTTTTTGAATATAACATTTTTAATACTAAAACCTTATTTTCCAAAGTCTACATTTTTTTTAATCAAATCCGTTGGAGCGATTTTTGGGAAAAACAAGCCTTTTCTATTTTGATTGAATTCAAGCTCCGTGAAGCCAGAACTGCGACCTTAAAGTTTTTGAACCAAACTAGTCTAATTCGTTTGTACAATTTTTGCCCATGATCCACCTTTCAAAAAAAATTTATAGCATATTCTTTTTTTTTTTCATAGAAAGTCCGAAAAATGAAAAAAATAAAACGCTCAAATTTCGAGGTAGACGTATAAAACTAATTGCAATTGTTTGTCCACTTAAGTTTTTGGATACGATCCAAAAATCATCGTTTGTCTACCTTACGTTTAGGAGATATTCAAAAAACTAATTTTGTACTAAAAAATTCAAAGTCCCCTAATATGCCCAAAATTTACTTGTTTTCAATAATTCAAATTTAAGTCGTTTCTTTCAAAATTAATTCTTTACATATACCAAAAACTTGCGTCTTTTCAACTTACGTTTAAGAGATATTCAAAAA
This sequence comes from Episyrphus balteatus, assembly GCF_945859705.1. Lineage (NCBI taxonomy): Eukaryota > Metazoa > Arthropoda > Insecta > Diptera > Syrphidae > Episyrphus > Episyrphus balteatus. The sequence goes on from NC_079136.1 coordinate 115,895,787, forward strand.
ACAAAATTTGCACTGAAAAATTCAAAAATTCTCAAAATTCCCCAAATTTTTTTTTATGTTTTATCAAAAGAATAAAAACTCTAGATTTCATAGGCAGAATTACATCATTCACTCTAATTTATTGTGTTTTAAATTTTTGTGATTTAAGATTTTTTTTTTGCAAGCTCAAAAAGAAAACAAATTTATGCAGCCCGGTAACCTTAAAGCAAATATTTTTAGTTTTTAGGCTACATACAAAAAAATTACGCATACACCACCGTGACTTTATTAATTTTCTCGAATTTAATCACTGATTGAATAGTAAAACCATCTGACTTTAATATTTTTTTTTTTTGGGCTTTTCAATGATGTAATCTGTTTAAAAAAAAAACATAATTTCACAGAAATTACTTTTACAGATTGCAAAAAGCAAATTTTTTGTCAAGTTTCATGAGGATAAAAACTTTTAGATACAAATTTTACCTGTTCTAAATAAGCTTTCGAGTTTATTTTTTTTGAGCTGATAGATATTTTCAAATTTTTTAATAATCATTTTTATCAAAAAACAAAACCGACTTCCACACGGAGAAAAAAGTGTCACCAATTTCATAGGAACGCTCACGTGTGCCCAAAAAAAAAATGTATGGATTCACTTCACGACTTGCTTCACCAAGTATGTACTAGGCTTTATGTTGAGATTTTAGGAATTTCAAGTTGAATGTGACATATCAAATCAAGCCCAATTATGTACTCCAGTTAACAGAAAGTTTAGAGACATTTTTCGAAAATAGTTTTTTTTTAATTTTTTTATTCAAATTTTTTAAATTTTTTAAATTGAAAGAAATAACTTTCTTTCAATTTAAACAATTTTGATAAGAATAACACTCGCCGTACTTTGGGCAAAGTATATTAGAATGAACAAAAAGAAATACCACAGAGACATCAACAAAAAAAAATAGAAACGACAATACTCCAATCAACACTAACTTGCTATAATCTCTTAAGGACGATAAAAAAAAAAACCAACTAACAAACAAATAGAAAAATCCAATAAATGCTATATACTTTGCTGCAAAATTCAGGTCAAATAGAAACACTTTTATGTATGTCTCAAAGCACTGAACGAAAGCAAATTGAGAATACCCTTGTCCAATTTACATACCTCCACTTAAGAGTTTCTCTTGAGAGAAATTTCGTGCCAGAACCATATACATTTTCAAAGTGGTCATAAAGTTTTTCAATAATTTTTGTATGAAATATACATTTCCCAGACATCCAAAAGATATCCTTTTTATAACAATCAACTGGCAAACATCCACCCCGTCTACTTTTGTGAAACTTGAAAGAATAATTTTTATTAAAAGATTACAATCAAACTTATAAGTTGGCAAAAGGCAAATAATAAGAACCCCAAAGTTGTGCACTTTATACCTTAAAACTCAAACCCAAAAGATTCACTTGGTTATTTGGTTTTTCCAAAAAACTTATTCTCCTCCATGATAATAATATGCGAGTCCTTTTCTTTGTGAAATATACACACTTTTCTTTGGAGAAAGGACGAAATATACAAATCTAAAGAGACTTGGCGGAGTAACTATGAATCCGAAAACCGAAAATTGAAAATTATTCAAAACTTTTCAAATAATAACCTTCTTGTCTTTTGAGTTTTTTTCGTCAAACAAAGTCAAGGAGAGTACAGAGCAAAAGGAGACAAAGAAATACAAAAAAAAAAAAAACTCTTATCCTTAGCAAAATTGCACGAAATGGACTTTAATCTGGAACTGGTCTGACTCTGATATCATAGATATGGAGGTATGAAGATAGGGGTAGAGCCAGATGAAGTTATAGATACCCCAATGTAAATGGAAACTTTTTGGTCAAAAGTTCATGTGGACTTATCCTTCCTCCACTCTTTCACTTCTCATTCTTCCAAAAACCCAAAACCAAAAGCCATAAGGAAATTGAATAGAATAAATGTTAAAATTTTTGTGTGAACGAGAGTGCATGAAAAGTGAGAGGGGACACTTTGGGGGTGTCCTGAGAATAACATCAAGGTGGCTTATTGTCATAGAAGGCCAAGACAAACTCACCTGAGGGTAGTTTATAACCTTTGCAAGGAAGGACCAATAGAAGAAAAAAAAAAAAAAACTATATTTTCCCAACACACAATGCCAATTGAAAAACACATTCAAACGTAGGTACGAGTATATATATTTTTGTTGTTATGATGAAGAATCCTTTGACTTGAATTTTGAAAAGTATACATATTTTTTTTTTAGAAACAAATGGAGACTGCATTGCACACACATTGAATGTGAACCATATGTTGTGTTATAAGGACTAGAGAGAGGGAGCCATTGCCCTTTGTGTAACTATTTTTGTGTGTTTTGTTAGCCATAAAGGAGAGTGGTAAAAAAAAAAAACAGGACGAAAAATGTTGAAAAAAAATGTGGTCCGGACCACAATGAATTTTTAAAGTTATATAAATGTATTTTTTTTTTATTATTCTTTGCATTTATCATAGAAAGATAATAATGAAAAACTATTCCAAGCAGGAAGAGATGAATGAAATGTGGTTTTAATTCGGTCTTTGTGTGTGGCGGATATATGATATGAGAGTATAGTCTGCTTTTAGGAGGAAAGTATTTTTTTTTTAGGTCGTTAAAAGGGATTTTTGTTTTGTCTTATATACCTACTGTTGTTTCAATTTTAACTTAAAATTTATAAGCTTGCAAAAAAATTTATACGAAATAGAAAATTTATTCAAGGATTAAATTTTTTAGTTTATAAATATTTTTAAATAAAGGGTAAAGGATTTTTAGTTATAATCATTATTCTGTTTCTTTGTGAAATCGGTCGGTAGAATTATGTATTTTTCTTTGAAATGAAATTTCAGTGGAATATTGAATTAATTTAATAAATAAAAAATTCTATTTAAAAACATAATATATTACTATTTCGGGGCTTTTCTTTAACTTTTAATCTTGTTTAAGGTAAATGTTGTGATACAAGCCACAATATTTTGAAAATAAAAATCCAATTTTCAAGAATTTTTGGAATGGCTGTTCAAAAATGGTCGTTTTGGATTGCTTGAAAAAAATACAATTTAAGGTTACATACATAAATGTCCATTATTAAAAGGCTTCAAGACGCAACATTTTCCAAGTCGATGTACATCATCCAATATTATAAATAGCTTTACAAATTTGTTTCGTTTTTTCGAAAAAACTTTTTTTTTAATTTCAGAAAAGTAGCGAATGTCGAAAACTAAGAAGGGTTTAAAAAATAATCAAAATCGGTTCATATCTTCTTGTCGCACATCGACTTTTTTGACGTTTGAAAAAAGTTTTAAAAAATACTATTTTTACAACAAAAATTTGACCACCCTAACGTCTCATTTTTTTTTTTTAATTAAAAGTTTTAGAAAAATCTTCTATGAGTTAAATATTAAGTAGAAATAAAAATTGGTTCAAATTGGTTAGGGTTTAGGGACTTCCGGTTGCGCACGCGTTTCGAAATTTGTTGAAATATAGCAAAACCATATTTTAAAGATATTTTTTCTTTGGTAAATTATTATTCTTACCAAATAAGAAGAAAAAATTAATAAAGTTGACACAATCAGTGAAAGTCATGAACTCGCTAAAGATTTAAAAATCTTTCGGTCAAGAACGCTTTGACTATTAATCATTCTTCTCGCAGCACAGTGGTGCCTTTTGTGTTTTTGGCGTCAAAAATCGTTTGCATATTAGTATGATAAATATGAAAAAACTACCAGTTTTTTTTTTATTCAAAATGGTGATTCGAAAATGGCGGACAGAATAAGCGTTTACAGAAACTTCTTTCTCGAAACTGTATATAGGTATGAGTAAGCTAGAAATTTAGCTAAATTGATGTTAAAAGGTGTTCGATCTTCGATTAAGGATAAACTGTTCATAGGTATTCAATGAAAAAAATTGAAAAATAAGTCCAAAAGTGACAAAGTATAGTAAACCGCACTTTTAGACCTATAATTATGCTAGTTTTGAATTTTTTTTTTTTTTGGTTTTTGACATCTTTTCAATTTATTTTCATAAAAAATTTACTATTTTGGCGTTATATAGTTCCCAACTATGCTTTAAAGTAGAGATTAAGAAAGATAAAGAGATGAAAAAAATTGTGTGAAAAGAATAGGACTAAGAACGTAACCTTGTGGAACCCCACAAAAAAAATTAACATCCAGCTCTCTTTCTATAATTCTGTAGTTACTCATATTTCCAAAGGCATTGAGATCCAGCTCAATAGCTTCCAATTATTTCTATAACCTTATATTTCAAAGGATTTTGGAGCAGTCACATTTTTTGTTGTTTAAGTGATAAAAGTTCGAAATTACCTAAAAGATCAACCAAAAACCGTAGGTATTACCACATATTTATACCAACATAAAAGTAAACAAACCAAAGCAAAAACCTCAAGTGATTTATATCGATTAATGAACCCTTAACTTTTACTCTTGTAAATTTATAAATCCTCTCTAAATCCCATTAAATACTTATAAAATAAGTAAATTAGTTTAACTCTCAAAAATTATCCTCCTCTACTAGCATTTGAAATAGCTACTTAGAAAATAATATCCTTCCACGCTTAATTTTAATAAACTACAAGCACCTTCCTCTCATAAAGTAATTCCAAACCAACCAAAAAAGCCTTCACTATATTTTGATAGGCTCTAATTAATTAATAGCAAATCCGTTCTCAACATTAAACCGCATACTCAACTGATACCAAAGTACCCACCTCTAATACTTTATGTAACTTTCAGACCAAATATGACGCCTTCAAGATGGCACAGAGCATGGCCTCTATTCTCTGTCCTAAAATTATAACCAAGGACCTTTTTATCTGTGACTGCGAAATAGAAAATCTTCCACACTACATTTCACACGAAAAGACTAGGACTATATTTTTGTCCTTTGACTATGACTGAACTTAATTTTTTATTGTAGCATAACTAACGAAAGAGCCATTATAGCATACTTATAGGAGTGAATCTGTGTATAAAATATGTATTTGTAGGTTTTTCTTTTGTATTTGTTTGTACGGTGCGATGGGGATGCTCTTAATATTTAGAACACTAAGGAATAGTGTTCTGTGATGGTGGAAGGCCAAACTTAGAAACGAAGTCATTAATCATCACTATAACATTGTGGAGAAGGTGCGGTAGAGTTTCTTCTTTTGGTTAAATAAGAACCATCTTGACTTGGTTGGTTGGATGGTCATTGTATTGTATGTAGACCATCATATAGCCTTTAAATGGATGGTCTTTTGTCAGAGGTAAGTCTTGTGTAAATAATACAAAAAGACACATTCACATTAAAATGGAAGATAGAATAGGTATAGTTTCCAGGAGGAGAGAACTATATCTACTTGTTCTAATGTCACATTTTATTCCCAGGAATGAATAGAAAATTCACATCATATAGAAAAGCCTAATGGGGGTTCTTTGGTATTATATTTGTTAGTTTTGTAGACTTTTCAAAATTCATTAGAATTTTGTAGCTTTTTTTTTTTTGTTCTTAAAACCTTGAGAAAATAAATAATGAAGATTCATGCAAATGATACTTTTACTTAAATATTGAATTAATTTTGGTTAACAACTAAACCACATTAATCAAGCTGGGAAGTTGTGGTTTTGACAGAGTAGAAATACTTTTGGGAGACATTTTGTTTTAACTTAATAGTTTATTATGTGATTGGTATAATTTATCTATTCTGTTTCGAGACTTTGGTTCGCAGATATCTGTTTCCGAATTTTATACAAAAAATGTTTGTTTTGATACAAATAACTCAGCAACCAGACCTCCAAGAAAATTTTGGTTTTCAGTTTTGAATAGAGCTTGTAAAGACCTTGCTTTTGATATCTCACTCGATGAATTTAGAGGAAATTTAAAAAAATGCATTTTTTGATTTTTTGTCGAAAATCCAAAAAAAATAAATGTGTAATTTTTTGAAAGACACCTTTTTTTTAATGTTTCACTGGATGGATTTGGAGGAATTTTGTTAAATTGCCTTTTTTCAGGATTTTTTTTACGAAAATCTGAAAAATTTTTTTTTAATTGAATGCAAATAACTAAACAACCAGGCCTCTTAGAAACTTTTGGTTTTCAGTTGTGAATAGAACTTTAATAAACCTTTCCTTTGATATCTCACTCGATGAATTTGGAAGAAATTTTTTAAAATGCCCTTTTTTAGGCAAGGGTTGACTTTTTCTCGATAATCGAAAAAATATGTAAATGTGAAATTTTTCACACACATAGACAGGCCTGTTCTTTGTGAACTCTTATCTGTTAACCAAAACTTGTTTCGAGACTTTGATCCGAAAAAAGTATGTTTGGATGCAAATAACTCAGCAGCCAGAACTCCAAAAAAAATTTTGGTTTTCAGTTTTAATAAGAGCTTTTAAAGACCTTTCTTTTGATATCTCACTTAATGAATTTTAAAGAAGTTTTTTAAAATGCACTTTTCAGATTTTTTTTTCGAAAATCCAAAACAAAATGAATATGTATTATTTTTGAACAAAATGCATAAGACTGTTCTCTATGATTTCATATCTGTAAACCGAAAATTGTTTCGAGATTTTCGTCCACAGATATTTGCTTCCGAATGTAATAAAAAAAACATGTTTAGATGCAAATAACTCAGCAACCAGACCTCCGAGAAACTTTTGCTTTCCAGTTATAAATAAAGCTTACAGAGAACTTTCTTTTGATATCTCACTCAACGTGTTTGATGGAAATTTTTAAAAGATTTTTTTTTTTTTTCGAAAATCTTAAAAAACAAAATTTTAGTTTTTTTACCCAAATTGATAAGCTTGCTCAGTGTTAACTTATATCTGTAAACTAAAACTTGTTTTGAGAATTCGATCAAAAGATATCGGTTTTGGAATGTAAATTAAAAGGAAGAAAAAAATACGTTTGGTTGGAAATATCTCAGAAACCAGGTTATCAAGAAATTTTTGGTTTTCAGTTAGGAATACAGATTAAAGAGACCATTCTTTTGATGTTTTAGTCGATGGTGAGAAAAAATTGGTTTTGCTCCAGGGCCCTGGCAGCTCAACGTACGTCTTTGTTTTTTTCTGTTTTACCAAAATTAATCCTCCACATAAATATTTCCAAAACATAAAATGTCAACAATTCTTCCACAACTTCCAACTCTTTTCCTATACATTATAGCAGCTCTTTTAAATTATTCAACCATTTTGAAACCAAAAATTCTCCCCAAAAAAAAACCTGTTCAACTAGCTATACTTAATTAAATCACATAAACTAAATTGAAACTTAAATTTAAACTTAAACGTTACATAACTATATACATTCTCGCTAATTAATTACATGTAACGAACCCTGAAAGTTTCAACTTTTCAACCTTAATTAGTAATATAATGAAAAAAAAAACTAAAAAAAAAAAACAAAAATTGAAAGAGAAGTTTTCATTTTATGTTCTTTTGTCTCTGTTTTCGTGCGACTGTTTTTTTGTTTCTTTCTTCTTCAAAAACTTTCAATTGCATGCTTAGAATAAGAAACTATAAATATACAAAAACTTGAATAATAAAACGTTGTACCTAGACCCAACCTACCTTTTATATGTATTTATACAAAGTCTAAGTACACTTTCTATACAACAACTTACCATAGTAACGAGAAAACGAACGTTTACAAAAAAAAAAAAGAAAATAAGCAAGAAAACAGGAAGAAATTTTCAAGAAAAATTACTTTTAATTACCAAGTTTTTGCTATACTACCTCTTTGACTCATTCATCTCATCTTGGATTTGGAGTTTTTTTTTTAGTTTGGGTTGTGTTGATTGGTTGTGAATATTTTACAAAAAAAAAACAAAAAACAAAAACTGATATCCTTTACCTGAAGGATAAACAATTTTATAGAGCAGCGTGGAAGAGAAGATATTTTGATTACAAGCTGCGTTAAATTAATTTTCCTCATATAGCTACCAAACGCAACGCAACCAACCATTCAACTCATCCATCCTTTCTGTAAGGATATGGGATCAGTTTTGGAGGAGGGTTTAGGTTTGGGTATCAGCACCATCCTTTTTAAAGCAAACCAAAGACAAAAACATGACATCAATCTCAAAGGGATACCTATACCTACTCTACTCTGTGAATAATGAGCTTTCACCTCTTTTTCGTGGTGCGAAAAAGGATTTAACTGGGAAAACTTCATCATTTTCTTGTGTTTAGTTTTTAGTCTTTAAAATTTTAATTGGATAGTTGGACTTTGGAGAGTTTCAGCTTAAAATAGGGTAAATGTCCACATTGTTGGCGTGTTCAAATTGAAAAATTAGTTTTTTTTGTTATTAAGTTTGTTGTCAAGGTAAGCAGGTGTGTCGATCTTATTGTTGTGACTGGATGTGAACTATGAAACCTCAAAGAGTAAATACTTGGGTTACCTTTTTCTACATGTTGCTAATGCTGTTCAAGTTAATTGGATGGGATCGGGTCAAAATTCTGGCTTCAAAATTCTGCTTTTCAAAATTCTGCTTTTTTAACGAAAATTCTGTTTTTCAAAATTCTGCTTTTTTTGTATTCTGCTTTTCAAAATTCTGCTTTTTAAAATTCTGCTTTTCAAAATTCTGCCAGCATTATAATTAAACAAAAAAATTCTGCCAATTCTGTTTTTTTTTTTTTATAGCATATGCGCTGACTAAAGAAAAATACACCTCATGTAATTCAACATTGGTACTTTCCTAAATTTTTTTGTTTAAGTGTCGCAAATATTTTTTAAAATGCATAGACTGACTTTCTTTCAAATAAAATCTATGTTTAACTTATTGGAACCGATGTTGTTTGATACAAAATATTCCTTTTTTTATTCAAATTTTTGAATATTCATCTTTATTTGATAAATTAAAAAAATTTTAATTATTTTCGGAAATGTATTAAAAACCTTTTCTTAATATTTTCAAATTTATTTATTTATAAAACAAAAATGAATTTGCTTTCAAAGAATGACAAATTATAAAGGTAAGTAATCAAATAAGCAGAAAATTTTTCAAGAAGATGATTTTACAAATTTTTGCAAAAAATTAAAAAAGGGTTTGGAAAATGTTAAAAAGCGCGCGCTTTTTAACATTTTCCAAACCCTTTTTTAATTTTTTTGCAGAATTTTGAAAAACAGAATTTTGAAAAGCAGAATTTTGAAAAACAGAATTTTGAAAAACAGAATTTTGAAAAGCAGAATTTTGAAAGCAGAATTTTGTAAAGCAGAATTTTGAAAGCAGAATTTTGACAACAGAATTTTGACCCCGGCAGAATTTTGACCCCAACCCTAATTTAATGCTAGTCCGATTGGATGAAGTACATTAACTTTCCGACAAACTGGATGTGAACTATTAAAATCCAAAGAAAAACGTTTTTATGGGTATTTCTGAGGTTTTTTTTTATAACCAAAATTCCTTTTGACGGAAATTGGCTCAGTATTACACCGAGCAATGGCAGAATTCCAAAGTTACACACTCCAGACGACAGATTTTAGGGCCATTTCTGGCTCTTTTGGCCGAAAATCTGGTATAACATTCAACAAGAAAAAAAAAAAATAAGAAATGGTGAACTGAGACTTTGTTACGAAAAAGCCTAATCCATAATGTTTTTGGAAAAAAAGTACCATAAGACGACAGTTTTCTAAAGACATTTTTGACTCTTTTGGCCGAATAAAAACAGTTGGTTAGTTTACCCTATTTCCATAAGGTGTTAACAGACAGGAAGTTGATGGCTTAATTTTAAAGTTAGTTTCCCAAAGGTTGGTTTTGGTTGGCGAGGTGATAGGTTTATAAATTTTACCTTCGTATAGGTGTGTATATTTTATTATATCCTTTCTAAATCCTTTTTCGAATAAAATAAAGTTTTTCCCCCTTTCCACTTTCTTTTACGAGAGTAGTTTATGGCATATGGTTCAGTATCGTTGAGGTACATAAAGATAAATCCTCTGTGAAAGTATCATAAAATTGAACGAATGAACTATGCGAACATTGCAACGATGTAAGACTTTTCAAAATTTTTGATAATCGAAAAAGTCTCGACAGGAAATGATGCACTGTGGACGTAATGGTTCTCTTTATAGGTTAGGTAGATATGTGCAATATACAAAAAGTTAAAAGTAATCGATACTTAAGACATGAGATAGAAAGTGTATATCATTTTGATTTAAAAACGAAATAGTATTTAAGAATGGGAAACAAAAGTCACAACGGAGTCGTTTGGTAATCCTTATTTTAAAGAGGTATGTTATAAAGTCTTTTTCTGTTTTAACTCAAGTTAAAGATAAATGTCGTTTGAACAAAAAAAATGGGCCTTTTGGGAAATTATGGATCGATTTTTTTTTTTTTTTTTTTTTTTAAGTGAAAACTTCTTTAGTATCGTAGTGATTTGAAACAAGATGAAACGAAAAAGCGACAGGAAAAAAACAATTGATTATAACTTTTTTGTTTTAACAGATAGATAAATGAAATTTATACTGTAGGTAGGTAATAAAATAAACAATTATTGTACATAATTTCATTTAGTTTCATATTCAAAATCCTGAGATAACGATGAAAAGATGTTCTTTTTCAAAACACGTTATATCTTTTGATCTAGAAATTATACAAATTTGCAAATAATATGAAGGGTTGGGTTCCACGAAATTGTTTAATTTGCTTAATTTTGTATATTAAAATTTGGTCAGTGTATATTAAAAAAAAAAACACATATTTTGGGCTCCAAAAATGTACGCAGCTTGATTCCTTTTATCGATTCCAAAATCGATATCTTTTGACCACAGTCTCGAAATTGGTTTTGATATAAGGATATGAGTTCACATTAAGGTAGAAAAAATACAAATCTATTTTTTTTTTAATTTTCGAAAAAAAAATACAAAGGGCCTAAAAAATTTTTTTTTTAATTTCCTCCAAATCCATCGACAGAAAACTTAAAGTTTCTTATCGTTCTGGTTCCTGAGTTATTTCCTATCAAACATATTTTTTTCTCTTTTTCTTTCATTCTGAAACCGATATCTTTTGACCAAAGTCTCGAAAATAGTTTTTGAATTAAAGATATGAGTTCATATTGGGCGGGCCTATGTGATCAGGTAAAACATTACAAATCTATTTTTTTTTTTTTATCTTATAAAAAAACAAGTAAGGAGTAGGTACCCCTGGCCAAAAAAAAAAAACATTTTTAAAAATTTCCACTAAATCCATCGAGTGAAACATCAAAAGAACTGATGTTAGTTACTTGAATTCCCTTTTTATCAATGTTGGAATTCCTTTAGGTTCAGTTCTAGGTCCATTACTGTTATTATTTTTTATTAATGACCTTGCAGATTTTGTCTACAACCAGTGGCGTATTGAGGGGGGGCTCAGGGGGCTCAAGCCCCCCCAAGCCTTCCAGATCATGTTATTTTTTACCTAATTTCATTGTAATATATAATGCTTGACTGAAACTTGTTCGTAAATCTTATAGATTTAGAGGCAGCTCAGATGCTCGAGCCCCCTCCAAATTCTGAAACGGCTATTTGTGTTTGTTTGAGTAAGAGCCTTAGCTGTAGCTGGGGGTTGGGTGGTTTTTTTCGGGTTTAAGTCCTATTCGAAATTCTTCAGATCACTTTTTAGTATAATACGTACGTCGAATAACATCACCGTTTAATTTTGCAAAAGTTCTTATACAATCTCAATAAACACTTTTTTCAAAAATTATAGACTTATCTAAGCTATTGGAAATAGAAATATTTGATATCTCAAAATCTTAGTGGTCATCATATGTAACTAATGGTTTCTTTCAGCAAATGCCAGTTTGGACTTCGAATTCGGATTAAAAAAGCAACATATTACGAAAAAATATATATTTCGAATTAAACATCAAAAATAACACTGGTCAACAAAATTTGACTTTTTTTTTGCCACAAGAACGAAAATATACTTTTCTAGTATTTTTCGGGGTGCTGAATCCGAATCTGAAGTCAGAAAAATTTGATTGGCCTCCGTTTTTGAAATATTACCGTTATAAAATGCTAAAAAACGTCATTTTGGCTGTTTTCGAGGTTCTGTTTTTATGTGGGGTCATTCATTAGAAACAAATTATTAACGGTTATTATAAGAACTGATATTCTACTTTCAAAAACTGTTTAAATTTTCCCGATATCTCTTTTATTGCTCGAGATATCTTAAATTTCAGTTAATAAGCCAAAGAGAAACTAAACTTAATTAAAAGATTAAGTCTCTGATCACAGAATTTTTGCCACAAGAACCAAAATATACTTTTCTGAAGGTTTTTGGGTTGCTGAGCACGAATCCGCAATCAGAAAAATTCTATTAGCCTCCGTTCTTGAAATATAACCGTTATAAAAAAAAACCTTTTTTTTGCACTTTATAACGGTAATATTTCAAGAACTAAGGCTAATAAAATTTTTCTAATTGCGGATTCGAGCTCAGCTACCCAAAAACCTGCAGAAAAGTATATTTTGGTTCTTGTGGCAAAAAAAGTTTAATTTGGTTGGCCAGTGTTGTTTCTGATTCAAAGACCGCTGCTTAAATTTTAAATATCTCGGGCAGTAAAACAGATATCGGAAAGATTTAAACATTTTTTGAAAGAATAAAATCAGTTCTTATAGCCACCGTTACAAATTTACTCACAATGTATTAACCCACAAAAAAACATAACCTCGAAAGCAGCCAAAATTACGTTTTTTTACATTTTCTAACGGTAATATTTAAAAAACCGAGGCCAATAACAATTTTCTGACTTCAGATTCGAGTTCAGCACATCAAAAACTACTGGAAAAGTATATTTTGGTTGTTGTGGCAAAAACCTTGTTGACCAGTGTAATTTAATGGAAAATTAGTTTCTAGACTTTCACTTTCTGCATTTTTCACTCATATAAATTTTCTGATCGAATTAAATTCACATTATTTCGGTTGGTAAATTTGGTGCCTTTTTCAATGAATCTATAATTTTTGGACAAAATATTATCATAACTTATTTGTGTCTCCTTATTTTTTCTTTTGAATTCTTCTTTTTTTCCATTAAAATTGCCGATAAAATGGCAGCAGTAATAATTTAACTTCAGAAACAAAATTAAAAAGGATGATCCTTCAGCTATGACAGTTCGAAGCAATTTCGAAGTTTTTGAAATTGATCCAAATGAAGAATATGATATTTTATTTCACGTGAAATTTAAAAGTGATTTCAATTCACTTTCGGTCGAATTGCGGAACATGAACGTTTATATCGAAAATGGTGTTTGTCACACAAGAACTTTGAAAACAGGAGACAGTAGTACGAAGCTGTCGACGTCGAGAGCAGTTAAATGCTACTATACCACTTTCAATACCGCAGCACAGAGCTTCACTCTCGATCAAAGGTGAATATATTAGAGAGAAAAATTTTTCGTACCCCTCTAAAAAATGTTTGAAAAATTTTCTAGCCCCCTTCAAATTTTTTTCTGGATACGCCACTGTCTGCAACGATATTTTGATTTAACTAGTAAAATTTGTATCTTATCAACAGAAGATAAAAATATAAAGGTACCCTGCTATTATACCTATGTACATTTCTGAACAACGAGGTTAGAATTAAGGATGCTGCCAAATAAAACTTTTAACCATCAAAACTTTAAATGTTGAACTACAAAAGCTTTTAACTTTTTTTTTAATCCCATCATAGGATACTGAAATAGATTAAAATATCTGCAACACACTACATTAAACAAAGCTAAAAGAAAATTCTGTTAAAACAAATAAAAATGAAAAACTTCTTGAGAAACATTAAAATTTCAAAACCAATAAAAAATGAAATCGAAAATGAAAAACTCTAGAGAATTTTATTCGAATGTTGTATCTTTCTTCTACATCTTTTTTTTTTTTTGGTTGAAGAGAATCTATCTTATGGTTCTTTGGACTTTTTTAATCCTTGGGCAAAGAAAATTGTTAATATTTGATAGAATTGGTCTTTGGACAGTTGTTGGGAAATGAGATTGCAAGTTTTTTTTTTTTTTTGTGATGAGTCAATTTTGAAAAGTGCTTGTGTCCTTTAGTATACCATTCATTCATTCGAATGTTGTGATGTGAGATTAACTACCACTTGGGGATAGATTAACCCAAGACAAAATGCCATTTGGGAATTTTATTTAAAAAAAAAAATTTGTCTTTGAAAATATTTATGTAGGTTTTATCTCTAAGGCAAAAGTTCAAGTTTTTGCGTATGTTGATAAAGTAGGTATAGGTACCTATATAAAGATGAAAGGATATAAAATTGAGATAAGAAGAAAATCTAAATTTATTGAAAAGTCAAATGGGATTGTGGAGCGATTTTGTGGTTAGAGATGAAATATTTGTATAGATATGAATTTAGAATTTTAAAATGGAAACTGAAAAAAGAAATATATTCTATAAAAAGCACTCAAATGCTGGTATCTTTTTCTTAGTAAAACAAGGTTGTTATTTATGTTCAAAACCTATTTTCCTTTTTAATAACATAAATTTTTATGTTTCAATTTGACAAATAGATCAAAAAGACAACACCAAGATTTAATTCTAGAAGAAAAAAAAAGAGTGTGTGTACACATGTACACGCGACTGAAGTTATACTTCTCATTCAGTATATGTAAATGAATTTCATTTGATATTTTTAATTTCTATTATTTAATTAATTAATCCCAACTTCGTTTTTTTTACATTTTTATCAAGTGAACAATAAATTAATAATTATTTCATCCTCCTTGCGTCCATGTAGTTTTCAATTTATTCTGTGAAATTTACTCATGTTGTGCGGTTCAGAACGTACGGTATATGCTTAACGAAAGTAAATGAATTGCGCATAAAATGTGCGATATGGTAATTTTATGAGAATTGTGTGTGCTTCAGCACTAGTAGTAGCAATATGGAACTTGCAGGGTTGCTACAAAGCTCAAAAGTTAGCTGAGCTCAGTTCACAGCCCAGCTCAAATTTTGAGCTAGCTCACTTTTGAGCTATGTACCATAGGTCAGCTCATTTGAGCTGAGCTGAAAGTGAGCTGAGCTGATGGTTGAGCTGAGCTGTTGGGTGAGCTAAGCTGTCGGTGAGCTGAGCTGTTGGGTGAGCTAAGGTAAAGTGAGCTGAGCTGTGATGGGTGAGAGGATACATTGATTTTTATTTGCAAAGTATAATGAAATTTGAAGATATTTTAAACTTTTATAAAACACCATAGCTTAAGATGTTTGGTTCTAGTTATTAATGGAATTATTTTAACACATGGATATTTTTATAAATAAAAAAGATAATTTTTCGTGATCTTTTTTCTTGGTTTTTTTAATAGTAAATATATTTCTATTTTTTTAGTAAAATATTTCTTTTTTTATCATAAAAAAAAAATTCCGGTACAATCCGGTTTTTCGACTTTTTTCAAAATTCCGAGAAAATCGCGTTTGAAAGTTAGGGTAAAATTTTTTTTCGAAAAATCCCCGAATCTTTGAACGCTCCTAGAAGCTAAACCACTTGAGAGCAATTTTTGGGAGTGATGCCAAATGATAGCTTGTGTCATGGGCCTATGCTTTGCAAATTATCAGATTTTTAAAAAATCGCCTTCCATCTTAAACCGCCACATCATGCCTATTTTATCAGAATCGTGCCTAATTTTTTTTTGCTTTTAAGTTCTCCTGGTTTGAGAACGCGTGGACCTACAGGGATGGGAGTTGTACCCAAATGTAGGTTAGAGTCCCCGCTACCTTTTGGCATAAAAACATTTTTTTTTTTCATTTTCTTCAAAATTCCGCGATATAGGCGTTCGAACGCTTTGATCTAGAGACAGGGGAGTGGTGCCATATGAAAGCTTATATTCTCAGCTACCCTACCCGATAGTGGTATAATCCGGTTTTTCGATTTTTTTCAAAAATCCGAGAAAATCGCGTTTGAAAGTTGGGGTAAAATTTTTTTTCGAAAAATCCCCGAATCTTTGAACGCTCCTAGAAGCTAAACCGCTTGAGAGCAATTTTTGGGAGTGATGCCAAATGATAGCTTGTATCATGGGCCTACGCTTTGCACATTGTCAGATTTTTAAAAAATCGCCTTCCATGTTAAACCGCCACATCATGCCTATTTTTTCAGAATCGTGCCTATTTTTTTTTTTTACTTTAAAGTTCTCCCGGTTTGAGAACCCGTGGACCTACAGGGATGAGAGTTGTACCCAAATGTAGGTTAGAGTCCCCGCTACCTTTTGGCATCAAACATTTTTTTTTCATTTTCATCAAAATTCCGAGATATATTCGTTGGAAGTTGGGGGCGCTCACTTTCAGCTCAGATAAAATGAGCTGAGCTATGGTACCTAGCTCAAAAGTGAGCTAGCTCAAAATTTGAGTTAGCTCAAATTAGAGCTGAGCTGTGAGCTGAGCTGAAATTACCACATGCAACTTGCCACATGTAGGTAACTTGCCACATGCAACTTGCCACACGCAACTTGCCACATGCAACTTGCCACACGCAACTTGCCACATACAACTTGCCACATGGAACTTGCCACATGCAACTTGCCACATACAACTTGCCACATGCAACTTGCCACATGAAACATGTAACTTGCAACGTGTTGTGTGTTTTATGTTTGCCGTACTGCGGCGTACTGCATTTTTAAATACTAAAGTACTGCCTACTCTAAAGGTGAAACGACAGCCCTGCTACCCAGGGTGATCGCGTCATAATCCCTTTGACATTCTTGTCAAAAAGTAAATTTTCATACCCACCCTCCCATAAGAAGTATAACTTCAAAAATTTGAAGAAAATTTAAAAAACACTGCTTTCTATAAAGTCTAAGCTTCTTCTAAACAGACGATTTTATGATTATGAGTATGTTTGTTTCGTCATAACTTTTCAACTACTTATCATAATTTGACAAATGAGATATTGTTAAATGCGTCTTATTTGTCTGCTAGTTATAGGATAAGTTACACTATCTAATATGAAGTCCTCTAGATTCAAAAATCATGAACAAGACTGTTGTTCGTTTTTGAAGTTATTTTTTTGTTTAATCTAATTATTTTTAGTTTATATTTTGGTATAGTTTCAAGAAAGTCATTGTACACTGAAAAAAATATTTTCTTTAGTTCACGAATGTTGCCTTTAGGAATAGATAGAAGACTTTTTGACCTGCGGGCAAGAAAAACGGTTTCAACGTTACCTTTTTTGTCGAACTATAACACGTAGTTTAGAAAATATAGGGGAACATACATGCTCACATACTCACATTACCTCAAATTGCAGAAAATAAAAAAAAGCTAGAGATGGTTGTGATAAAATGAAAAACTGTTTAAATTTACTAGGTACCTATTAAAATTAATTACATAATTCATAATTTTTTACCAGAACTTATTTAAACCCCTCCCCTACCCCCCAAAGCCATTCATAAAAATGCCACTAAATAGATTTTTAATTGCTCCACCAAATGTCAACATTTATCTTCATTAGCCACATTCATATTTATACCACTCACCATTATTCACCATAATTGTGGTCGGGCCTATTTGTTTGAATGGTTTAATAGTTTATTCCATCCAATACCTACCTGCCTTTCTCTACCCAAAGTGCAAATGTACCTACTTTTAAGTTTAATGTAAACAATTTAAGTATAATTGAAAAAATCCCTATAAAAAATGAACTTTTTGTTGAAAGAAAAAGAGAAAAAAGGTGGAGAGAAAATGAAAACATTCACCGTAAATACTTTATCTTTTATAATTTCTTAACATTAACCCAAAACAGCAAAAAAAAAAAAACAAACAAACAAACGCACTCAAACAAACACACAGAGAATTCAAGTCTCGCACATTTTAGGTATATTTTTCTTCCTCTTTTTAACCGAAAAAGAAGTAATAAATATACATTTACCTTAATCCTTAGAGAAATCCCCTTCAAGGAATAAACACAATCAGAATAAAACAAAAAAATAAAAAAAAAAACAGGCAACAAAATACCTGGCTTACTTTTCAAATCCCAAGCACCAACACACGCTTCCTCTCTTTTTCACCCCCTCTCAATTCTGAACTTGGCTGTAGGAGTTTATGATGGGGTCCTTTTGTGGTAATTTTCACAATCCCACACACAAATAGAAAAAAAGGACGACAAACAAAACAAAAAAAAAAAAAGAAAACTCGACAAATAAACGAAAGACAAAAAAAAACAGAAAAGTTACTGAATAAATAATTTAAAGGTAAAACAAGAAGTGAAAATCCTTAACCATGTCCTTCGAGTTGTCGTCCACTAAACCGCACAAAAGTCGGTGAATGTTTAGTGTGTGTGTTGGTCTTGGTTGGTATTGGGGCTTTTGGCTTTGGCTTTAGAACAGCGAGAGCTAAGAGACGACAGAGAGAAATTCATTTCAATTTCAATGCTTGTTTCCGTCTAACCAACCACCCATTCAACAGCATTAAAACAGGACACACACAAACCAACCATCAGACCAAAAACTCAGCCAGCCAGGATGCAGAGAGTGAATAATTATGAATTTTGCATGATATTATTATTTTCTGCGTGAGTATAAGAATGAATCCTTGTGTTATGCTGGGCGAGAGCCAAAGTAAACAGGGCATCATCAACGACACCAGCCATAAAGAGATTATACGAAAACCAACTACTGACAGACGAACTGACGACCGACATCACTGACGCCAACCAAAGTTCGTACCACCAAAAAGGATACTTGAGTCCTGCATTTCAAATTAGTAGATATATGGTAAATGAACTATACATGGCAATGTAAATTGCGTTACGTGATGATATAAGAGAGAACATAAAATGCAAATGTCGTTACATTAGGAAAAAGGATATATCACAAAATATGGAATTTATATGTATAAATGTGTGTGTGTGTAAGGACTTTTGTCGAATGGTTGACATTTAATTATGCCCAACATTTTGGCAGGAAGTGACACCGTACTTTTGTATTTCATGTGTTA
This sequence comes from Episyrphus balteatus, assembly GCF_945859705.1. Classification (NCBI taxonomy): domain Eukaryota; kingdom Metazoa; phylum Arthropoda; class Insecta; order Diptera; family Syrphidae; genus Episyrphus; species Episyrphus balteatus. The sequence continues at coordinate 115,914,711 of NC_079136.1, forward strand.
CCATTTATACACCAACTCGGATGCTTTATCTTCTCCACCACCAGTCTACCATGTGTGTCCTGATTAATTCAAGATCGCAGTTGACATGAATTATTTCTAACGGACTTTTAGTGATTGACTTTGAATTTGCTTCCTCTTCTGCGAAAAAGTTTTTGGTGATTTATACAACGATTTTCATTTTCATACAATGGCGGAGTATAGGGTTCATTTGAAATTACGAAAACGTGACTCTTCATTTATTATGACTTTGATGGTGTCCACACTTACACATACATAAATACATACATTATTATCAAAACTGTTATGATATGACTTTAAAAGGGTAAAAGGTAGAGAAAGGAGTTTTTAGAAATTCATGAAAAGGATTGAATGCTGAGTTATTTCACACGAAGTACTAACTCATCGCAAAAAGTAGAAAGTTGTGATTTTGTCATTAGTTTGAAAATTACCTCTTGGAAATTTCATTAAAATTCACTTTAAAGTAATCCTGCTGCATATTTGAAATCCACCAAATGTACATTATTAGTTTTTGAAAGAAATGGCGCCCAATGTGAAATTTGTCATGTTTGTCTGTTAAAAAATATTTTCATGTAAAATTATTAATTTTTTTGATAAAATAGGTAATATGACGAACATACATAACATAAAACTGCAGCAATTAGTAAACCAACAATCTGATAAAATAGTTTTGTTGTGTTGAATGTGGCGCCCAACAAATCAAATGAGCTCGGAACTCAAAAAAATACTTCATTAAAATACATAATTTAATAAAAACTTTCTTGAAAGTCTGTTTTCTTACTTTCCGAAGCCGATATCTTTTCACCCAAAGTCTCCAAACAAGTTTTGGTTTACAGCTATGTTAATTCAAATCTCAAGAATCAGTTCACAGTATACAGGCCTATCTAATTGGTTGAAGAAATTACAAATTTGTTTTTTAAGATTTTCGAAAAAAACCAAATTGTTACCCGTTGCCTTAAAAAAATATTTTTTTTTAAATTTACTCCAAATTCACAGAGTGAGATATCAAAAGAAAGGTCTCTTTAAGGTCTCTGCATAACTGCAAACCAAAAGCTTCTTGTAATTCTGGTTCTTGAGATATTTCCAACCAAACATATTTTTTTTTACGTTTTAATTACATTCCAAGGCCGATATCTTTTGATCCAAAGTCTCAAAACAACAACAACAAATATGAGTTAACAGTCAGAAAACTTATCCATTTGGGTGAAAACTACAATTTTTTCTAGAAATTTAAAAAAAAAAATCCCCCTTGTCTAAAAAAATTATTTTTTTTTTTTAATTTTCTCCAAATTAATCGAGTGAGGTATCAAAAGAAAGGTTTCTTAAAGCTCTATTCATAACTGAAAACCTTAATTTTCTTGAAGGTCTGGTTCCTGAGATATTTCCAACCAAACATACTTTTTCTTACTTTTACTTGCATTTCAAGGCCGATATCTTTTGACCAAAGTCTGAAAACAAGTTTTGGTTTACAGATTTGAGTTTAAAGTGAACAGGCCTATGTATTTACGTAAAAAAATCAAGGTTAGCCCCTTGCCTTGAAAAAAAAAATGCCAAAACGGCTAAAATGAGGATTTTTATGTCTGATCAGGAGCCGTGTATGTTTATTTGTTACGTCATTACTTCTAAAATTTTTACCATAATTTGACAAATGAGATAACGTTCGAATCCTCTCGTTTGTCCCCTGGTTATAAGCTATAGTTAAATTGAATAGAGGAAACATCAATATATTTTTATAAATACAAAAATAAGTTCGGTCAAAAATGTATAGGTAAGGAAATAATAGAAAAATGTTTAAAAATTCAATTCGTCACAAAATGTTCTTTATTAAATTGCCTTAAATGTAAATAAGTACCTACATTCAAAAAAAAAAATCCTTTTTCCTCCCTAAATAATGTAAAAAAAAATCCATGCCTTTGATTTTATTTTATTGATTGATTTGAACAAATCAAGTTCGTTTCTAATACTCTTATCAAATAAAGAAATGTGTCGCTATATGTGTTTTAGATATTGGTATAGGTATAGTTTATTGAGAGGAATAAATTTTTTTGTCAAACATTGACAATTGAAAATCCTTTAAGGTTTTTTTTTATGACAGAAGTTTGTTCTTTTTTTTTCTCTTATTCCACTTTCTATCTACTCAAACAATCAATTTTGACATAAAACAAACTGTCATTGGCAATTTGATCTCCTGGCCCGCTAAAATATATATATCCTTTTTTTTTTTCTTTCTCTTTACCCGTAAAGGACAGCCGTTACATCTAGATATAAATTTTTTTTTTAAACTCCTCTTTTTTTTAGTGTTTTTTTTGTGATTCCTAAATAATCCTACATCCTTCCAATCCGAACCAACCATAATTCACATTGATCTATGTGCTACGTTAGCTTTATTCCAATTCCTGATTCCTATCCATGGTAGGTATGCCTTTTTTTGTACGGGAACAAAAAAAAAAAAAAAAAAAACGAAAAAAAGTGAAGAAATAAGAAGACAAAGTTTCTTTCCCGTCTATCGATGATGCAGTCATTTCTTGTGTTCGAAGGAGGTTTGATGAAGATGTTCTGGGGTCGGTGGAAAGGAAGAATTTTCCGCCTATTCCTTCGAAACAACAGAAGCAATTTCTGGAATAATTCACTGAATGGCATGGTTCACGTTCAAATAATATCCTTGTGTCAAAAAGTCATTTTCTATTCTGATTCACTCTCTCGTACACACACACACACTGACACAACCAAACACACACAAAAAAAAGCCACCACAATTGCTTTAAACTACACCAACCGAGATATACCATGAACTTTATAAAAAAAAAAATCAAAAAAAAAAAAAGAAAAGAAAAACAAGGACGAACAGGACCACCACGATAGAGGAGAATTGAAGGAAATAACAATAAATGAAGACAAACGGAATGAAATTTACGCTTCAATCGGAATCGTTCATACAAACACGTGAAGTTTACAAAAATAAAAAAAAATTAGAAAAAAAAATAGAGAGTCCTTTGGAAATCCCTGCGTTTTATTCCTCTTTTCGTGTCCTGAATATGGATTTCTAGTTTCTGCAGTGACTTTTTAAATAAATGCAACGAAGCAAGGATTGAAGAAGGAATTTTGTTCTATTTTTTTTTTTTTTTTTGTATTTCCTTTAGATCCTCCTTCAAATGCTGTTTCTCTTAACAACATGTCCTGTGCATAGTTTTAGTGCAAGAATCAATATTTTATACACGACCAAACTTCTTCCTCCTTCCCCATCGTTTAACATCGTAAAAAAAATAAAACAGAAAAAAAGGCAACAAGTTCAGTTGAATTCCATTCGTGTCCTTACACACAAAACAAAAAGTCAGTCCTTTCTAGTTATATAGTCCCATATCCTACGTGCCTGGTTAAATGTTTCATCGAATTCCAATCTACATAGACTCACATATCTACACACATATGTGAGCTGTGCGCTGAATTATTATGGATGCCATTCAGCAAGGTCTTTAGAAAAGAGCACACAAAACACACACACAGTTTGGGGGGTGGGGATATATAGGAAGATAGATATCCTGCAAATGACAGGCATAAAGATTGAAAAAGAAACAAAATGGGCACATTTCGCATTCCTCGTGGAAAATTCAAGTGGCGCGTTTTGCTATTAAGTTGTTATTTAGGCATCATTAACTTTGAATGACTCCAGGCGGCGCTGGCTTTCATTCCAACAATCAACACACACACTAACACACACACGGAGTGAAGTTAGGATACCTTAGATCCTTTTTTAGGTTTTTTTTTTTTTTGAAAAGAGGTGATCCCTACTTAGAATTCAGGTCAGGACGAAGCAGAAGAGTTCTGTTTTCTTTCTCCATTTTTGCTTTTTTGTCACTTCAGTGGAGTGAGAGGGAGGGAAAAAGAGTGAGAGAGAGAGAGAGGAATATTTTATAAATACAACGGAAATTCACACCGTTAATCACATGATAACGGCGGCGTAGGAGGTCCTTACAAAAGTAGCTCTACATCTTACCAGTACCACAGTGTGTAGGGTTTATGAAGAGTTGACTTCATCAAAGATTATATAAAAGGCACTCTCGCAATTTATCATGAACCCTCTAAAAGCCTTTCTTAAGGAAGACAAGACAGGTACCCATATCATTATCGTTCAGAGCTTCAAAGAAAGCCGAGAAGATGACTTTACGGATGGAGGGAAAATACCTATATAATGAAAATTTGATCTAAAACAACTTTTTTTGTCTTTGAAAATGCTTCATCATGTCAAAGGAATAAATTAAATTTCAAGAAAAAAACAAAAAAAAAAAATAAAGGATTTAATATTTCGCGCTCTTCTCATAACTTTGAAATTTAATTTTTCTTTATCCTTTTTAACCTACACACACACATTTTGAAATAATAATTTAATTTTTTCCCAAAATGAATTTAAAGTTAAATATAGTCCGCACATTAACCGTCTACTATTTTTGGGGGGAGAGAAGAGTGAGCGAAAAGGTGTGGTTTCGTCCTTGATATTTTTGTTGAATATAAATAAATCTCACTTTGGGGCTTTTTAAATGGAGATTTTTGAGCGAAGGACCAGCAACACAGAAATAGAAATTGAGTCGATTTGAATAGACGAGTTTGATGTATTTAAGGATTCGTGGCAATTTAATTCGATAAAGTTTTCAAGTTTGAAAGAGATGTCTTTTGTAATTGGTTTGTTTAATTAAATATGCATTAAGGAAAGGATGTCGAAGGAGAGGTTGAATTTTACTTTAGATACCTAAAAATAAAATTTTATGACATGGAATTGAAGATATTGAAATCATAATTTCATTTTAAGTAGAAGTAAATGAAAGAGGAGATTTCACTTAATTACATTCTGAGAGATCAAACTATCTTAGTTCTATTCTTAGATTGGCAATGTCACTAAAATTGTTGTATATGTCCGCCCCAGATTTAAGGAAAGCAAACGCCAGTGAATATCATTTTTAGAAAGGAATTGCAACTAAATTATATTTTAGGGAAGTAGACCTTACTTGATGGCATTTTAATACCAAACTTTACTTGAGATTTGTATAACTTCAATGTCAACTTTGCAAGAGCAACGTAAGTTTGCTAAGAGATGAAGATTTTGCAACTACTGTTTTTGACGTGATAACGTCTTATAAATCAATGAACCATGGCAGCCACCACAAAAAAGTGACGCCATTTTCTCCCGTTCCACTCTCGCACTTTCGCAGTGCGGCAAAAATTTCAATTAAAAATTAAAAATAAACTATTAGAAATACAAAAATCTTCATAGCTCATTTGAAAGATAATAACCTAAAGTTGAATACATTTGAAGGATTTTAAAAAATTCCATCTTTTAATAGGGTAAATAGGGGTAAAACGAAATTTCAAAAAATTGGCTATTTGCTAAACGTGACAATGTAAAGAGTTCATTTTTTTTTCAATCTATAGATAAATTTAATACAAGACTGACAATGGTATTGAAAAAAATTCTAAAAAAATCAAAAATAAGCTATTAATAGTTTTCTAAAACTAAAACATGAGGTAGACCTTTGACAAAGTAGTGATTATAGGTAGGGGAATTTTTTTTTGACAATTTGAAAAACGTCATTCGAAAGATAATAAAAAAAAAGTTAGGGGTCTGATACGGATTTTTTTTTAAGTCTGTGCGTTTTGAAAGATGAATTTTTGAAAAACACCTACTTATTTTGGGGTATTTTTTGGTGAGTTTTTATTTTTTTAAATTTTTCGCAGCGTTAAAAAAATCTCAAGCTTATAGAAGTCTATGAGTCTATGACTGTGCGCATACAAGTGCAAAAAATTGGTATTTTAAAATCATTTTTTACCGAATAACGGGAAAAACAAGTTTTTTTGTCCCAAGTTTTTTGGCCGTTTTTAACCGTTTTTTATTTATTTCTTTTTTTCTTCAACAGATAAATAAATGAAATTTATATTGTAAATAGATAATAGGCAGGACTATATCTGTGCAAAATTTCAATTAATTCTGTAGTCACAATTTTGAGATAACGGTAACACGTTCTACCTTTTGATCTAAAGCAAATACAAATTTGATTTAACTTTATTGAGCATCCTGATGATTTTACCTTTTATTTGGTATATCACACATAACTTTACATTCACTACAAGCTACACAATGTTAAATTAAAAAACTTGCGAAATACCTCAAAACACCTGTGGAGATCTGTTGATCCTGAACAGCCACCAGTGTGGGAAGTACAGTAATCTCAGTTTGGAATTTCGACATGGTTGGCTTTAAAAAAATTCTAACTTTTTTTCTATGCATCGCAGAAATAAGATTGAAAAGTCATATGAAAGGTGAAATTATAAGCTTTTACATGATATGAAATTTTTATAGGTTGTCAAACAAAAAAATTGATTCAATAGCGTGAGAACATAAAATTATATGTTTTTTTTTTTTGGTTTTTTTTATGAAAATTGATCGAGCTCAAAAAATTCTAGCTCTTTTTGTATATGCCTAATAGACATGATCGATATATATATATATTGAGCTGAAGCAATGAGCTTTCAGGTCGTATAAAATTTATTATAGTTTGTTATATCAAAAAAAATGAATTTTTGGGTAATGGAAATGGGTTTTTCACTTTTTTCATAAGAAATGATTGTTTTTAATCATTTATTTTAATACTTTTTGCTCATTGTAAAGATTTAAAAATGGTTTTATTATTTAGAAGAAATATTTGGCTTTTTAATAGTATAATTATTTTTGGTCAGCTTTTAAAATAAAAAAAAATTAATATAATGAGAAAAGAAAAAAGGTAATTATTTTTAGCTTTTTCTTGTAAATTATGATTGTTTGACATAAATAAACGCTTCAATTGACTCATTTTAAAATCACACAACCTGTTTTCTTACAACGTTATCACGTAAAACCATCGCCCGTAAACCGACTTTACAGACAACCTCTTTTTTTTTTACCTTCACATCGCCAGGGGGGAAAGAATTTATTTTGTAAACCCTTCAAAGATTTGTTGTTGGCCAATTTTGGCATCTTAATGTGAATAGAAAAATTACAGAACTTCGTAAACCAGAATAATGAATTTACAGAATTTCGAAATCAGAATTTTGGATTTTCAGAATTTTAAAATACAGAATAATAAAAAAGCATTATAATGAAATACAGAGTTAATGTTAATGTAGAATTATTTATTCAGATAAAGAATTTAGTTCCTAAAAAAATTTTGGAATATATAGATTTTATTTGAACTGTTTGAAATGTAGCTTTTTTCAGGGGTAATCAATATGAAATGCATGCATTTTCGATAAAACAGTTTGATGCTAAACTTTATCAAATGGCTTCGAGATAGCAAGTGCAATAGTTTCATATTTTTGAAGTTATACTTCTTATGGGAGGGTGAGTATGAAAATTTACTTTTTGACAAGAATGTCAAAGGGATTATGACGCGATCACCCTGGATAGCAGGGCTGTCGTTTCACCTTTAGAGTAGGCAGTACTTTAGTATTTAAAAATGCAGTACGCAGCAGTACGGCAAACATAAAACACACAACACGTTGCAAGTTACATGTTTCATGTGGCAAGTTGCATGTGGCAAGTTGTATGTGGCAAGTTGTATGTGGCAAGTTGCATGTGGCAAGTTGCGTGTGGTAAGTTGCATGTGGCAAGCTGCATGTGGCAAGTTGCATGTGGGAAGTTGCATGTGACAAGTTGCATGTGGTAATTTCCATGTGGCAAGTTGCCAGGGTTGCAAAAAGCTCACATTTCAGCTCAGCTCACAGCTCAGCTCAAATTTGAACTAGCTCACTTTTGAGCTAGGTACCATAGCTCAGCTCATTTGAGCTGAGCTGAAAGTGAGCTGAGCTGAAAGTGAGCGCCCCCGACTTCCAACGCCTATATCTCGGAATTTTGAAGGAAATGAAAAAAAAATTTGATGCCAAAAGGTAGCGGGGACTCTAACCTACATTTGGGTACAACTCTCATCCCTGTAGGTCCACGCGTTCTCAAACCGGGAGAACTTAAAAGTAAAAAAAAAATTGGCACGATTCTGAAAAAATAGGCATGATGTGGCGGTTTAACATGGAAGGCGATTTTTTAAAAATCTGATAATGTGCAAAGCGTAGGCCCATGACACAAGCTATCATTTGGCATCACTCCCGAAAATTGCTCTCAAGCGGTTTAGCTTCTAGGAGCCTAAAAAGATTCGGGGATTTTTCGAAAAAAAAATTTACCCCAACTTTCAAAGGCGATTTTCTCGGAATTTTGAAAAATATCGAAAAGCCGGATTATACCACTATCGGGTAGCTGAGAATATAAGCTTTCATATGGCACCACTCCCCTGTCTCTAGATCAAAGCGTTCGAACGTCTATATCGCGGAAATTTGAAGAAAATGAAAACAATTTTTTTGATGCCAAAGGTAGCGGGGACTCTAACCTACATTTATAGCGAAAACTATAACCTACATTTGGGTACAACTCCCATCCCTGAAGGTCCACGCGTTCTCCAACCGGGAGAACTTAAAAGTAAAAAAAAATTAGGCACGATTCTGATAAAATAGGCATGATGTGGCGGTTTAACATGGAAGGCGATTTTTTAAAAATCTGATAATGTGCAAAGCGTAGGCCCATGACACAAGCTATCATTGGCATCACTCCCAAAAATTGCTCTCAAGCGGTTTAGCTTCTAGGAGCCTTCAAAGATTCGGGGATTTTTCGAAAAAAAATTTTACCCCAACTTTCAAAGGCGATTTTCTCGGAATTTTGAAAAAAATCGAAAAGCCGGATTATACCACTATCGGTTAGCTGAGAATATAAGCTTTCATATGGCACCACTTCCCTGTCTCTAGTTCAAAGCGTTCCAACGCCTATATCGCGGAATTTTGAAGAAAATGAAGAAAATGTTTTTGATGCCAAAAGGTAGAGGGGACTCTAACCTACATTTGGGTACAACTCCCATCCCTGTAGGTCCACGCGTTCTCCAACCGGGAGAACTTAAAAGTAAAAAAAAATTAGGCACGATTCTGATAAAATAGGAATGATGTGGCGGTTTAACATGGAAGGCGATTTTTTAAAAATCTGACAATGTGCAAAGCGTAGGCCCATGACACAAGCTATCATTTGGCATCACTCCCAAAAATTGCTCTCAAGCGGTTTAGCTTCCAGGAGCGTTCAAAGATTCGGGGATTTTTCGAAAAAAAAATTTACCCCAACTTTCAAACGCGATTTTCTCGGAATTTTGAAAAAAGTCGAAAAACCGGATTGTACCGGAATTTTTTTATATGATAAAAAAAGAAATATTTTACTAAAAAAATAGAAATATATTTACTATTAAAAAAAACTAAGAAAAAAGATCACGAAAAATTATTATCTGTTATATTCGCACATATCGCACATTTTATGCGCAATTCATTTACTTTCGTTAACCATATATCGTACGTTCTGAACCGCACAACATGAGTAAATTTCACAGAATAAATTGAAAACTACATGGACGCAAGGAGGATGAAAGAATTAATTTATTGTTCACTTGATAAAAATGTAAAAAAACTAAGTGTGGATTAATTACTTCATAATAGAAATTAAAAATATCAAATTAAATTAATTTACATATAATGAGAAGTATAACTTCAGTCGCGTGTACATGTGTACACACACTCTTTTTTTTTCAAACGATGTAAAAATTTCCATTGTTTGGTGGTATACAATCTAATCACCAATGCACTACGAAAGCCATACTGCCAGTCAGTAAAAAGCTTACGGTCTTCAAAGATGATGTTTATTTGAGTGATAATTATTTATCAACGTTTTTATGACAGTGGAATAAAAAGTCGTATGTGCAATCTGTGGATATTTAAAAAGTGAAGAAGATTCGTCTTTTTTAGGAACATGTTGGATAAATGCTGTTATTCATCCACGGGAAGAAACCTTAGATAAGGACAGATGATATATTTTGTAACATTATGTGTTATCAAATCTATGTCACCTTTGGAGAACCCCATGGCAGTCACCTAAGGTCCCCTATTATTTTAACTTCTTATAAAAGATTATTCCTTATTGCTAAGAAGTTACACATATCTTATATATGCTGATCATCTTAAGCTATTTCAGAACTATCGTGTGTCACTGACATTTAAGCTTATAAGTCTGAACTTGACAGTAAGGTATCTTAATTCTAATAGAGTATAAGGTATAGGTACGGCATCTCAAAACTACTCTCAGCACCTAGCTCATTGTATATTCATTAAAACGTACCTCCACGCCCAAAAATGAAAAAAAAAATCACTTAAATACTCACGTTAAATCGTATCCTTAAAATTCCAAATGAAAAAAAAAAAATAAAATCCTTTTAAGATAGGATACTCACCTAAAAAGAGATAAAAAGAAAGAAACACAGATTAGCAATAAACCTTTTAAGAAAGTGTAACAAAAAATTCAATTTTTGATAAGAATCAAGGAAATCAACGACAACTGAAAGAAAAAGTTGTCGAAAAACTTCCAATTCCATCCCATCTAACAACCCCCTATCTATTGTAGTATATTTTTTATTGACAATTTAAAGAATATTACAAAAAAAAAAAAAACGAAATAAGGAAGAGGAAAACCATAAGATAGCAAAAGCCATCAGCTACCAAATTTTTGTTGATAACCAAAGTAAATATAAAATCCAATCGAATAAAAAATCAATTTCGATGTGAATAGAAGAATGTTTCGTGTGTTTTTTACCCCAACAAGAATAGAAAAAGAGCACCGAAATAAGGTATATAAAGGTGAATTCGAGACGATAAGAGAGAGTAAAAAAAAGGACACAAATAAAATCTACACACATGAGTCTGTTTACACTGCCGATTTGTTTGATTTGCCTTGACAAACTTTTGGGTCTTTTTTTTTTTTTTTTGTTCAAGTCAAGAGACCCCCTATTGCTTCTGAGGTTTATTCAATAGCAGGCGTCAAAATCACATAAAATTTTCATATCATCGACAAAAAAAAAATATAATAATAGGAGAGCTATAAAAATATGCAAATTAAATGTAATATCACGCTGTCAGAAGATTAAAATAAAATGACAGATTTAAATATGTAAATGTACCTATATTTTTTTTCCTTATTTTGTTTGACAAGGTTACACGCAAATGCTTTCATGATGAATGGAATGCGATAAGAATGTTGTTTTGTGTCAAATGAGTTAAAATATTGATGATTAGCTTTGTTGTTTATTAAGTTAACTAAGAAATGCTATTCAATCGATGTATGTTCCTTCATAACTTCCAAGCAACTTATCATAATTTATTAAATGAGGCATTGTTAGAAGCGTCTTATTTGTCGGTTGATTTTAGGATATGAAGCGATCTCTAATATGACGATCTTTCATAATCAACAAACTATGAACTAAGAATTAAACAACCTTCAGCTGGAATACAATTTTGGTAGGTCAGGGCCCTATTTCACCAACTACAAGTTACAAGCACAAATTTGTAACTTGTAGATTACAAGTACAAGTTTGTACAATGGAATTCTGTTTCACAAAGTACAAATAAGTAATTCACAAATTTGTGATTATCAAAAAAAAATTACAACTAACTTTTGAAAACCACAAGTTTGTAGAATTACCGTTTCACCAAATATATTTTTTTCTTGTAAGCAACAAGTTTATCTCACAAACTTGTAAAGCTCGTTTTATTCTTAGCGGTGACCGTTGAGTTACTTTACTCATAACGACTGAGGTTAAAATTGGTTTCAAATGAAAATTAAGTTCATATTGAATATGAAAAAAATAGGATTGCCATTTTTAAAACTTGAGCTCTTATTTGGCAACCCTATTTAAAAAGGAAAATTGTTAAATAACTAATACTTTCATATCTTAGTAGTTTGATCAAATAAGAAAAATTTTTAAATGCCAAACAAAATTGTAAATATATATTAAGATTTTTGTATTGCTGGATTATTTTTATATTTATTATTTTATAATGACATCCATGGATTTATAGAAGTAAAACAAAAGGTAAAATAATAATATTGTAAATAGTGAATAAAATTAATATAATTTTAATTTAATTTTATAATAATTTAAGGAATGATCAAAGCAGAATGAATTTTTACATACTTAAGAGGCAGGTTATAGCGATCAGGGAATTTTTTAAACAGATATTTAGTGATGTTTTCATTCGATTTGAAACACAAATGCTATTTAAAGCATTTGTTTTCCATTACAAATTCAAAAAAAATATTTATTACAAATAAAAAAAATATTGCATTAAAAAAAAACATTGATTGCAACTGAAAAAAATTGCATTAAAAAAAAATATTGCAACTGAAAAATATTTGCCTTAAAAAAATATTTATTGCAAAAAAAAAAAATTTGCATTAAAAAAAATGTAATTGCAACTGAAAAATATTTGCATTTAAAATACAAATTGTATAGCAAATTAAAATATACTATAAACAAATTTTATCGCAAATAAAAATTTTTCTAATTAGAAAAAAAATCAAGGCAAAATGTGTGTGCATTAAATATTTTTTCTTAATATTCGTCGAATTTCTTACAATTGTGGGTATCTGACCATACCTACATTAGTTATTTCAACTACCTTACTATTGAACCTTATCTAAGGCCAAAAAGTCAAAACTGTAAGGGATTCGCAAATTTTTAAAAAATATTTAATACACACATTTTGCATTAATTTTTTTTTTAATGCAGAAAATGTTTTATTTGTAATATAATTTTTTTGTAATGCAAAATATATTTGTTTGCAATAAAAATATTATTTTCAATGCAAATATTTTTCCGTTGCAATAACATTTTTTTAAAGCAAATTTTTTATTTGCAATAAATATTTTTTTTAATGCAAATATTTTTCAGTTGCAACAAAAATGTAATGCAATTTTTTTCATCATGAATTTTTTTTACTTGCAAAATGATTTTTTTTTTAATTTAAATGCATTTTTACAACCCTGAATAATAATAACATTGCTTTTCTAAAAATAATAATAATTGCCTTCGGCGTAAGGCCATTTTAAACACTTTAATCACTCTGAATACCGTTTTTACAAACTTGTATCAAAAATGACATACGTCTTGACTCTTGTAGAAAATTTTCACAAATAAATAGAAACTTGTAACTTTTTTTTTTTTGGTGAAACAGAAACCCACAAGAAACTTGAAAGCTCACAAATTTGTTACTTGTAAAATACAAGTTTTGGTGAAACAGAAAATGGATTTTTTCACAAATTTAAAATTGTAGATTACAAGTACAATTTTGTGATCACAAGAAACTGGTGAAACAAAATTAATCGATTTTTTCACAAATATTGTGAAAATTACTTGTAATTACAAATTTGTAAGTTGGTGAAATAGGGCCCAGAAATTCGCATTCAGTTATACCACATTTGTTTGAAGTATTCTGACTTCAAATGGTGTTAGGGCGAATAAAATTGAACTGAAAATCGTCTCTTTTTTGAAAATTTTAAAATATGAGAAGTTTTCAAAAAAGTGGTTGACTTTTATTAAAATAAAGTTTTATTCTTATTTGGAGAGTCAAAATTGTAGAATTATATTTAGAAATAAGTACTTCGCTAATTAATTAAAAATAAAATATAAAAATGGATTTTTAACTTATTTTTTTTTGGAAAGAGATGATTTTAATGCACTTTTATTTGATTTTGAACTAAAAACACTATTAAGTATCAAAATAAAATATATTTCCAATTCGACGAGCCATAAAACGTTAAACTCTATTGAAAAATGAGTACGTCGCTAGTGAATTAAAAAAAGCTCGAAAAGCTGGTTTTTAACAAATTTTTTTGGAAAAAGATAATTTTAATAAGTTTTAATTAGATTTCGAACTAAAACATTATTTAGCATAAAAATACAGTCAATAGCTAATTCAATGAGTTATAAATTGTAAAAATTCATTGAGAAATGAGTACGTCGCTAATGAATAAAAAAGAAAAACACTGTTTTTTTCCAATTTGTTTCATTTGAACTTCTAAGATGCCTCAAATATTATTGTCTAATATCCCCTCAAAAATTTCAGCTAGAAAAAAGTTCCCAACTAACATAACATCTTCGTTTACAGTAAAAAAAAATATAAAAAACTACAAGAACGAATTTTGGTGTCGAACGAAGAACTACATACTTGGTAATGTTCTTCTCAGATATATATTCTCATACAAAAAGCTTAAAAATTCTAAGTAGTTTGAACTATTAGTACAAGTTCCTGCAACCTATTCATCACATTTAAAAAGTTCCCTATTGCGTTCATTCCAAACCAACCTTTTCTTCTTATTTTAAAGAAAAAAAAAAAACCCACATCTATCATATTTTTATCTCAAAATTCTTCTTCATATACCTTCTTCTGAGTTGAGAAAATTTATTCTGCAAGTGAAGTGCAAGATTTACAAGGTTTTCATCTTCATGGCAGACGCATTCAGGAATCTTTTTTTTTCAAACCAAAAAAAAAAAAAAATAGAAAAAAATCCCCTGACAAAACCCTTCAAAAACTACATATTCCTCTACGTCAAAACCATCCTAGAACCACACACACCGAAACTCATTTGAAAAACTAAATTTATTCAAAACTTTATCATTTCGTTTTAATTCCCGCATTTCCATATATCAGTTTCAGGGTGAAATAGAAAATAAAATTACAAAAAAAAAAAAAAAAAACAGAAAACTACCTACCCTACATACACTGCACATTTCCATTTCAAAAACTCTAAATATCTGTCGGCAAAAGGGGATCAAAATCCATCTTCCTTTCACCCGCAACCGTAACCACACCGAGTGCAAAAAAAAAATATGGAAAAAGAAACCACTGATATGATAGTTCAAGTGCCTTAGAGCGAAGCATAATATGCAAATTGAAGAGTGAAACCAACGATGACGGCAACGCTGCAAAAAAAAATACAAATTTTTCATCGTTCAAAAGGAATACACTCACACACTCATATTCCACCTAAAAGTATAACAAAAAAGTAAAAAAAAAAAAAAACACCCACGTGGCCACATTAAAGTTTTTTTTTTTGGAGGAACTTTTGGGAGGTTTTTGAATATTTTTTTTGTTGTTGTTGCAAAATTTATTTGAATTTCTTAAACTCCACGCCATAGATAGGATTTTATATTTTTTTTTTGTCAGTCATTGCCTTTTATGCTTCTCTGGAACGGAACCAATTTGTAGGATGGTTATCATCATTTTTTATTTTTATGTTCCATTCGTGGTGGTAGAGTGGTAACTAGGTAGCCTGCAACCAACCTGTCTGTATGTTACATTGTCGCGAAAATGGAAGGAACAAAAATGTCCTTTCCTTTAAGATTCTCTTTTATTTTTTTTTTTATATGCAATGATGATGATGATGATGACTGTCATGGTGGCAATACTATCTGTGGCAGGTTGTTTAAAAATGGGGTTCACTGATCCTTTCCACCCTTTCAATTAGTCGTCCTTGTGAAAAAGTGAAAAATTGTCCCATTCTTTTCCTTGGCGTGTTGGTTCATAGGCATATTTTTTTTTTTTTTTTAAACATGTGTGGGTATTTAAAATCCCACAGGAATTTCTATGCTTGCAATGGCTTATTCGAATTAAGTCGTGTGTATATTCGCGTTGTTGGCTTTTAAGCTGAATAGAGTATGAAAAATTCATGCAATTTATACCAGCAAACATAGAAAACCAAGCGAATTAATCCCTGAAAAAGTGAGGTTAGATGTTATTTGCTCCCTTAACGAGGGTTAAAATTAGTTGGTATGGTCTAAAGGGGAAGACTGTAAAAAACAAAAAAAAAAAAAACAGAAACAAAAAAAAAATCCATTTAAGCCAAAGTCAAATAAACAACCACACATTTAGAGAGCCCTCTCTTCTTTTCGGTCTCTCAATCTCTCTCTATGGAATGGTTAACTTATTTTACTGCAATAAAAGCGTCTAATTCACGCTTTCACGGGAATAAGATAGGGAACCAGGCGGTGGCGGTGTAGAGAGAAGTGGAGAGTTTTGTTTTTCTTTGTGCGGTTTGTTGTATAGTTTTAAGAGCTTTAGGTTGAATGCACAAAAATATCATTGGGGTTAAGGACTCTCTGTTATCAAATAACCAGTGTTGTGGTTTAGTTTAGGTTTTTTTTTATTTCGTTTTTTTTTTTAGTTTGACCTAAGTTTTTAGTCCTAGATAAAAATTTGTACATCAATGGACTTTTGGGTTTTAATACAAAAAAAAAAAAAAATCAAAGAAATAAATAGAATTATATCATCCTGTTTTCACTCAGTTTTGTTAAGCTTTAAAGAGGTTCGCAAAAGAGGATTGGCGATGAATTCAGCCAATTATATTTTAAACCTTAGTGGTTTAAAAAGTCTCCATGTAAACTGTTGACCCAAATTTATTATGTAAGAGCTGATTTTTAGTTTTATTAATTAATTTGTAATACTTTGTGAAAATTGTTTCCCAGTAATAGTTTACCTTCAAGTAAATAAAATAAATTTGTTGAATTTGTTCGAGTAAATTTTGACTCCAATTTGCCTCGGAAACAGTTTCAAAGCATTTTTATGAAATTTTGCACTTAAAACACTATTAAGCATCAAAATTTAGTTTGTTTCTGATTCGCGGAATCATAAATTGTAATTTTCTGTTGAGAAATAAATACGTCGCTAAAGAATTAAAAATACTTTTTAAATTGATTTTTAACTAAAGTTTTTTTTAAATAGATGATTTTATTGCATTTTAATAAGATTTGGAACCAAAAAATACTATTAAGGATAAAAGCGTCAATAATTTTCATTTTCTATGCAGAAATAGGTACGACGACGCTAACGATAAAAAAAAATAAAATATTACATAAAATATTGTGAAAAAAGTTTATTTTTATGCATTTTAATGACATTTTGAACTAAAAACACTATTAAACATTTAAATATAGTTTGTTGTCACTTTGGGGAGACATAAATTGTCAAATTCTATTGACAAATAAGTATGACACTAATGATTTAAAATAATCATTTTTATCAAAAAAAAAAAAAAACAAAACAAAACCGACTTCTATGGATCGAAACTTGGAATTATGGTTTTCTTCTGGATTCTATAGTCAAAACTGATCAAAAATGGCACCACATTGTAGACACTAGCTTTCGAATACAAAAAGAATTATCAAAATTAGTTCACCCAGTCCAAAGTTTAGAGGTAACTAACAATCATAAAAAAAAAATACAGACGGATTATAAAAATTGATAACCCTCTCCTTTTTGAAAGTCGGTTGAAAAAATTTACTTAAGTCCAATAATTTGGAAAGATACAATTTTAATAAATTTCAATGAGATTTGGAAGTTGAAACTAAACATTATGACCCTTTAACAACCACATAATGTTGCTGTGTACTTTTTGAACAATAAAAATAATTTTTTGAACTTTCATCATTATTTGTTCACTTGTTTTTCAGTAAAAAAAAATTCCATTACAAAGCTCGCAACTAAGAACACTTAATCCAAGGTATGTTTGTTCTTTTTTGGAATCAGTTCTTGGCTCAAAAGACAGTTCCTAAAATTGTTGAGCTTTTCGAATTTGTTTAGTAGGAATTAAATTTAAAAAAAATAGAGTCCATTTTAACAAGAACAAGTAAACAGAAGTCCATTAGACCCTGAGCTCACACGTGTAAGCGATATTGAAATTCTTCTAAGCTCCCAATTTTTCAATTTTGTTTTTCCAATCCAATACATGACCTAAAAAAGAAATAACCGATTAAAAACAAAACATAAAAACAAAAACCCCATCCACAAGTGATGTGTGGCGACACAAATAAAAACTTCCCTTAAATAAGACTTTTATTTTTTTATTGCTATCAATTTCATTTATTTTTTTGTTTGTAATTTTTTTTTTTCTTACAATCATTTGGCTTAATTTTCCCATTCACATTATATGTTGGTGGTTGTGCTACTGGCTGCTCCCCTTTGTTGTAGTAGGGAACAATAAATAAAATCATTTCAACAGCAAAATAAAAAAAAAAATACGAATAGAAAATATTTTCAACTCATAAATTGTCTTTTATATTCAATAATTCAATCGATTTTTTTTATAATTTTTGCTTTTTTCTGCTAGAAGGTGGCAGTTTTTTTCATATAATCAACAAAGGGAGAGTGTAAATGTGTTTTACTACTTTTGTGATAAAAGAGATAAAAAAGACATGGTAGGTTCACATACATAAGCTTCTGTTGGAAATGAAAATCAGAAAGGATATAAATACGAAAAAAAAAAAAAAAATTGAAAGGAAAATTAAGTTGAAATTGTAAATTGTTTTCTGTTCGAATAATTGTAAAAAGTTCAAATTTTGTTTAAAACTTAAATTTTCCACCTACAACCTTCTTCATGCAACATTCTATGTTTTACATTTTCAAGTAGATATTTCCTTTCTTAGTACTTCTATAATGTTTAATCTTTTCAACTCTCTACCATCTAAATTCTACTTAGACATTCTTTATTAATTCTATGTTTTACCATTATTCTTTCTATGTTTTATATTCTTTGATTTACTTTCTACCTTTTCCTTTCTACTTCCACCTTATATATCTTGCATTTAACATTCTATGTTCTACATTTTACATTCAGCAGTAGTTTTTAAACCTTCTGTACCAATGCTTCTACTTTTTTCCTTCCACTTTCTATGTTCTACGTTATACCTGTTTGTCTAACAGGCTCTTAAGCTAATAGAAATCCATTTCACCTTAATATTTATGTTATTCAACACAGCCCATTAATCAATTATCGTTAATTCGACATGAAATTCTTGGTTCTTCGAACTCATTAGTAAAATAACATCGATTTCTCGTGAAACCATCAATAAAAATAAATCTGACATAATGGTAATCCCCATATGAATCCCATGAAAAGCCTTCGTCCATTTTCATTAAACTCTTGAGAGATAAACATTGACCCGAAATAATAATAAAAGAAAAAAAACAAAATCTGTTTTATGACGAAAAAAATAAAGCTTGAAATCCTGCCAAAGATTGCATATTTTTTTTTTTTTTTGATTTTGGGAGAACTTCTTCATCAGACATTTTGGGGGTGGTGTGGATTTAATACCTTTAATAATATTAGCCAAAAGCATATTACAATCAGCTGCCATATCTTATATGAATCGTGTCAACAAACAAGAAAAGCAAACACAACGTTTTTTTTTTCATACCCCAGTCAATGTGTCTAATTCTAGGGTCTCCTTCCCGAAGGCATAAGACCCATCATTGCATATCTTTGACTTTTACACAAAAAATAATACTCTTGAATCGATTGCCAAAAATGATTATCGAGGAGGTGTTGTTTTAGAAAATATAGGTTTGCCGCAATGCGGCTTAAAATATGTGTCTGAAGGGGATATCCAGATATAGATAACCGTTGTCGTACATCATATGTGCGAATAAAGTTTTTTTTATCTTAAAGGATATATGGATAGAAGAAATCGTCATTTTTTGGCAAAGAGTATAAAGTCAAGTTAAGGTACCCAGCCAGATGATACCAAAGTTCAATGAATCGTTGACTATAAAACTGATAAAAAGGCAAGTTCAATGGTGTCACATGATATATTCGTGTTCGAGTATGTTGTCATTATTGTTATTTCTTTTGGCGGAGTTTTTTTTCTTTTTTCTTGGAAGAAATATTCCTTAATCCTTGAATTAGCCAATATGATACTTTATATGAGTTATTTATCGGATTGACATTTTTCATACGTTTTATTTTTGTGTATTGACATAATTCTGTCAAATAAGAAAAATAAATAAAATCAAATTGCACTAATGAAACTTGTGCCAAAAATAAATAATCATAACCAGAACATCGGTGTTACGAAAAACTAAGAGAAAAAATCATTTATCTTCTTAAAAATGGCACAACCGAAAAAAAAATTAAAACACATTAAGTTCACATTTTTAAGTTTTTTAATTCAGTGCATTCGTACCCATTTCTACATAAATAAAATTTGACAATTTATGACTCACCGAATTGGATAATAAAAACTATATTTTGATGCCGAATAGTATTTTTATTTCCAAATTTAATTAAAATGCATTGAAATCATATCTTTCAGAAAAATTAGTAAAAAAAAAATAGATTTTTAATGTTGTTTATTTCATCAGCGACGTACTTATTTGTGAATACTATTTGACAGTTTATGACTCTCTAAATTGAAAAAAATCTATATTTTGATGTCTAATAGTGTTTTCAATTCCAAAACTTATGAGAAAGCATAAAATTCTTCTCTTTCCAAAACATTCGTTAAAAATCAAATTTAAAGCATTTTTTAATTCGTTAGCGACGTTCTTATTTTCCAATGAAGTTTTACAATTCATACCCCACCGAATTGGAAATAAAATATATTTGGATGTTTAATAGTGTTTTTAGTTTTAAATCTGAGTTTTAAATCATCGTATATAATTGTCATATGTCTAAAACTTTTTTTAAAGCGCATTTTCTATAGATCCGGGAAGTTTTTTTTGGAAGGTTTCAAAAAAGTTTCATCCATCTGCCGAAAATACCTTTTCGTTCTGATCTAAAAATCCGCTAATGTCACTTTTTTTTTAATTTCTATTGCCAAGATGGTATCAGAA
This sequence comes from Episyrphus balteatus, assembly GCF_945859705.1. Taxonomy (NCBI): domain Eukaryota; kingdom Metazoa; phylum Arthropoda; class Insecta; order Diptera; family Syrphidae; genus Episyrphus; species Episyrphus balteatus. The sequence goes on from NC_079136.1 coordinate 115,935,267, forward strand.
CCATTCTTTATAATAGATATGAATGAGAAATCTGATTTGGGCATATATTTATGCATGGAACAATAACATTCAAAAATTTAAAATTTTCATACGTTTTTAAACTTTATCTCTCGTAATTCACATTCATTTTATTTTTCATATTATAACTTGAATTGGAGGTAAAAGTATTTTGAGAAATCAGGGTTTCTCCACCTTGGATTCTTAACAACTTTTTTTCAAAGTTCTACTTGTAACTTTGGGCAGAATCTGTTCCAGGATATATGAAATAAATAAAATTCAATTTGATTATCCCACTTCTGAAATTCCGTAATTTTCCTTAAAACTTGAAGGATTTTCGTTATAATCATTTTCTTATCAGAATCACAACATTCATTTGTATACTAAACATAACAAATAAGAGTATTTCCTCCTCTAGCCGTTCCTACTAAATTAATAGTCCTTCATCAGAAATTTCTTTGAAAATAGAGCAATCACACTTAAACCTTACAACACTCAGTTTTTATCACATTTAAGATAATATCTACGAAAAACTAAAACAAAAGAATGAGTAAGAACAACTTGAATTATTGAAAATAAAAAAAAATGTCTCCTTTGTTTCATTAGAATTCCTGATTAAACACAATTCAAATTTCTATAAAACTTAACGAACACATATTGTGAAATTCTAAGTTCTTTTTTTTTATATAGCACTTGAATATAAATTGAAAACTCCTGGAGCCATATTGTAAACTAAAAAGCCAAATTGGTGCATCCTATGTTATACTCTTTCTCTCTACTTGAATACTACATATGGAGTCGTGTCTAGTCGTTATCCTTTTTTTTCTTTTTCACTCCCCGAACGAGGTGAATAAAAAAAAAAAAAAAATATTCTGTAAGGATATTTGAATTGAATCATCGTGTTTTTTCATTCCAGAAATATAAAACGGAGTTTTTCAACACCGTTTTTTATTTCTTCTTCCTCATAGAAAAAAATTTTTTTCTTCCTTTTAACGATTTGACGAACACAAAAGAAACCAAAATGTACAAGATGAGGAATAAAAGATGCAATCTTTTCAAAAACAGAAAAATGTCCTAGATAACCTTCATTCAAAAAAAAAAAAAAACCATAACTAAAACCCAACCCGTGCAAAGTGCACCAAACAAAAAGCCCAGAAGACTAAATTTTGCAAGTAAGTTAAAGAAAAAAAAAAAAAAAGTTATTTAGATTTCCGAAATGGATGGAAGGAGCAAAATTACATATATACATACATCAGGAGGAACACAGAACTGTTCACTTTATAAATCCAGTTAAAAGTCCTTGTAGCCCAGGAGAATTAAACATTTCAAATTAAAAAAATTAGATCGTTCAATTTTTTTTCATAGGACGGTAGAGGGGGTCACTGAGAGCTTAAAACCAGTTTTTCGGGAAAATCGACCTTGTGCTTAAACTGCCATCTTGGATTAAAGGTAAAACACGTTTTAGTGAATAACTCGGCCATTTTTGATTTTTGACAAAAATTATATATATAAAACTTGTAGAAAATTTTATTTTCTATAACTTTTGTCTTACTAAATTTTTCTATATGACCCATATTTTTCGAGTTAATTTGAAAAAACTATACCCCTACTCAGCTTAAACTTTATTCCCGCTTTGATTATAGATTTTAAGATCAACGCAATATGGGAGTGTTTTTATATGTTTTTGGGGATGATAAATCTAGCTGCAATATTAGTTTTTGCAAATTCATGAAATTTTATAAACAAAAGGAACTATCTCAAAATCGGTAAGTGTCGTTTTAAACAAAATTAGTAAATATTATAATTGATGTCTAGCAAGACAAGCAAGTCTTTGAATTTTTCAAATCGGTTCATTAATGCCTGAGATATGACCAATTGTTTATAACTCACTCTCTCTTTTAAGCTTTTATTATAAACAATTGGTCATATCTCAGGCATTAATGAACCGATTTGAAAAATTCAAAGACTTGCTTGTCTTGCTAGACATCAATTATAATATTTACTAATTTTGTTTAAAACGACACTTACCGATTTTGAGATAGTTCCTTTTGTTTATAAAATTTCATGAATTTGCAAAAACTAATATTGCAGCTAGATTTATCATCCCCAAAAACATATAAAAACACTCCCATATTGCGTTGATCTTAAAATCTATAATCAAAGCGGGAATAAAGTTTAAGCTGAGTAGGGGTATAGTTTTTTCAAATTAACTCGAAAAATATGGGTCATATAGAAAAATTTAGTAAGACAAAAGTTATAGAAAATAAAATTTTCTAAAAGTTTTATATATATAATTTTTGTCAAAAATCAAAAATGGCCGAGTTATTCACTGAAACGTGTTTTACCTTTAATCCAAGATGGCGGCTTAAGCACAAGTTCGATTTTCCCGAAAAACTGGTTTTAAGCTCTCAGTGACCCCCTCTACCGTCCTATGAAAAAAAATTGCACGATCTAATTATTTCCATTTCAGCTTAATTTTTTGTACATCCCGACTGGGCTATTGTTGTGCATCAGTACCTTCCACACACACATATAAATATAGACACAACAACTTGCTTTTGCTGAGATAAACAGAAGAAAACAGAAGAAAGGCGGAGGATATCCTAGTTCTTGTTTTATGACCTCTACGGGCCAGAAATCTGCTTCTTCCTACTTTTTCTTTTTCTTCTTGAGCATCTTTTGTTGCTCCTGCTCTGCTGCAACTGCAACTGCAGATTATGTTGTAACTTAAGTGCATTTTAATGTTTTTTGTGTGTTAGTGCTTATATCCTTTATATATATTATATTGGCTCTGTATCATTGTGTGACTGTGAATTGTTTCTTTTCAAAAAAAAAAAAAATACGATACCGCATTTAAGAAAAAGAATAAAGGACAAGATAGTCCACTTCAGATTAAAAGTGCTTGTATCCTGCTAAACTGTTGGCGGGTGACTGGTGGTGATGGCGTGGTAAGGCAGTGCGGTGCGGTGGTATAGTGGCATTAGTGGGTGTATCCTTTTTCTTTGGCTTTTTCACCGTGTCTTGAATTTTTTTTTTTATTTTTATTATTCTTTCTTTTTTTTTGAGGAAGTGGAAGTGTGCACACTTAAGCGATTGTTTTTTAGCTTTCATGCATCTTGTATTTTTTTTTTTTTCATTCTCGCCTTCTCCATCAAGCCTTTTTTTTAAATGTGGCAGTGGCAGTGTCAGTTTCAAGCCTAAGAAAAAAGGTGCCACAAAAGGGGTGGTGAAATGAGAAAGAGAGAGGGAAAGTTGTTTTTATTATTTTTATTTGGCGCCTTCATGAAACTAGAGATGACATTGTATTAAGAGCTTAGAGCATGTACAACTTACCCCCTTCCCTCTCAACGCCCGACCGCTTTCCACAAATCCCTCCGAACGTTCCTCATTCTATCAATTTGAAAAAAACAAAATATATACAAAAAAGCAGATAGCTATACCTTTAGACTTCATATACTTATCTGAGCGCTTCTGTTGCAAGTTGTCATGGCTATGTTGCAATTGAAAGGAGGGTGTAAATTATGTGGGGGACCTCTCCAATGAGTGAGAGAGAAAGAACGATAGCTTTCTGCTTATAGCCCAGAAGCGTTTTCAATTCGAAATGAAACAAGTCGACATAGATAATTATTTCCATAGAAGTTGGAAGGTGGGGGTTTTACACTATGGTGATGGGTTAAGCTGGATTTGGGTTAATGTATTCAAGTGCGAAGGGAATGTTGTTTTTTTGTTCTCTCTTCTTCTATATTTTTTTGTCATTTTTTTTAGATTTTTTTTTTTTTTTTGCTAAGCAGAAACGAACGAAGTGAGATCTAACAGTTTTGTTTGGACAGTGAAAAGTAATGAAGTAAATAAAGAGATAGATGATGAGGGTGATATATAAAGAGGATAACCCAGAGGCAGAGTGTTAAGAACTGGAAAGCTTTAAGGGATTTTTTTTTTCATATTAAAGCAATGAAAAATGTCAGGAAAAATTGTATGACTTTTGGTTTAAGCTTAAGTTAAGGTTAAACTTGCATTTTTTTTTTTATGAAGGACTAAAGAGGACATTAATAAGAGCCTGCACTTAAGGCGAATTTTGATTTTAAAACATAACCAAGGAGTCTTTTATAAAATTGCTTTAGTTTTTTACCTTTATTGCAATGCAGTTTGTTGCTAACTTTTTAGCAGTCCAGGTCATCTTAAATACTTAAGGGCTTAACAGGATTCCAATTGCTTCGTAAGCAATTGGAAAAAGTGAAACTCCACAGGTTATTACATCTATAAGGCTTCTTTAATACTTATATCACTTCGCTAAGGATTCGTTTAGTGAGCATAAACAAGTAGTGAGTTGGGAAACACTTTCGCAAGAGCTTAATAGAAGATGTTTTTATTGTTTCCAGAAGTCCTATCGAACTTCGGTAAGAATTCAGTAAGTCAGCTTAAAGAAGTTCAGTGTAGAAAAGACTTTGGAAGCATTTAGACCTTGCGAGTAGCTTAATAGAATAAGCAGCTTAAAAGCAGTTCAAGAAGTTTTATCGAAATTCACTAAGAACTCGGTAAGTGAGTTCAAAGAGGCAGCAGCTTTCTAGCAGCTAATAGAAGAAATTGAGTAGAGATTGTTGTTTATTTGCTTATAATTGATTCAAGTAGTTTTATTGAACTTCGTTAAGAATTCGGTATGCAAGCTTTAGGAAGTACAATAAAGCAAGAAGTTTGAAAATACTTCTTTAACAGATTTCTAGCAGCTTAATTGAACAAGTAGCAAAAAAGTAGTTAAGAAGTGATTCAAGAAGTCTTACAAAAGCTTGGCAAGCGTTCGATTTGTAGGCTTAAGGAAGTTCAATGAAGAAAACTGTTTGGAAATCCTTTTTTAAAAGGTTTCTAGCAGCGGAATAGAAGAAATTGTTTAGAAATTATTTAGAAGTGATTCAAGAAGTCTTATCGAAGATCGGTATGAATTCGATGAGTGAGATTTGATGAAAAAAGGACTTTTAAAACACTTCATAAATAGCTCTCTAACAGCTTAATTGCTTAATTAAAGGAGCTGTTTAGAAGTTGTTTAAAAGTGATTCAAGAAGTCCTATCGAACTTCGATAAGAATTCGGTAAGTAAGTTTATAGAAGTTCAATGAAAGGAGAACTTATAAAACAATTCCTGAACAGCTTTGAAGCAGCTTGTTAAAAGAAGATTTTAGAATGAATTTTAAACAAGCCTTACAAGATTGCAATCTTGATAAGACGTACTTTAAAAAAATGTTAATGACTCCTTAAAAATTTTTTCCTGAATATTCGGTCCGAAGAAAAATATTCATGAAACATAGCTTTTTTGTAGGTTTAAAGACCTTGAATGACGGAAAATTTCTTCTATTAATTTTCTCCTCAAAGTCTTTTTTAATTGAACAATCTTCAACTGGACTTTAAACATTATAAGTAGCCAAGTTGTATGATAGATAACTATTTAAACGAATTCTCTTTTAGCTTAAATGGCATTCGCGGTTAATTACCCGGTTTAAATATTATGTACAAAATGTGCGTGTCAAAATGTTTAACTTATATTTATTAGCTCTCTTTCCCTGGCTATAAGCAGTTTTGCAAGGATAATTTTATACCCTTTAAATTATCCCATCCCATAAATCTTCCAACGATGTTAAAACTCTTCTTCATTTTAAACAATTTGTAATAAAGGGGAAACATCACATCTTTGCAAAGAGTTAAATTATTATTATTCTTATTTCGGACCCATTTTCGTGTCGCACAATTTTACTCCAAATTCTGTGAATAAAATTTATATTCAAGTTGTAACATGCAATTATCTTTGAGATAAATAACTCTCATTTTAATTTTTTGTACGAAAAAAAATTATTATATCCGCATGGAAATATGGACATCATTTATGGGTTATTTTTTCTTTCTTTCTTTGAATTATGTTTGTTTTTCTTCTATATGGGGAAAAAAGATGGAAATTTTCTTTTTCAGATGGTTATCGTTTGGAAGAAATAAGCGTTCAAAGTTACAAAAAAAAAAACATTTTTTATTGCTTAGAGAGTTTGAAAAAAAGAAGGAGTTCTTTGAGATAAGAATGCTAATAAACCTGAAAACTTGTAGTATCCTTTTTGTAAGACAAGATGTAATTTTTTTGGGAGGGTTGTATTTTTTTTTAGATAAATGTGAAAGGAACCTTTTGTAAATTTATGACTTGGAAATAAAATTCCTACGAGTATATCACCCATATTAAAAACAAAAAAAAAAAACTTTCTCAATTTTAAAGTTTAAAGAAAATGACCATTTATCTAAAAAAAAAAAAAAATGCTGAATTTTATCAAAACCATTTTTAAACACAAGACTTTAATCCTTTATACAAAACATTAGTGCAGTTTTTCAGTATAATTCAATATAAGTTCAAGTGACCTCAACTCACTTGAACTTATATTGAATTATATTCAATCACTCCGCACTTAAAATAAAAATAATTTTAATAATTTTTTATTATTTTTGTTATATTTTTTTCTTCGTTTTTCAGTATATGCAACTAATGCTTACCGGAGTGTATAATAGATGCAGAAATGCACAGAATAGGGTTCTGGAGACGGTCTTATGGAGAAGTAAACAAAAAACCTTTTAAAGCCTTCAGAAAATATGGTTGTATTCATGATAACATCTTCTACAGTTTTAAGAGATGTTGTTCGAACGAAGATCTTCTGAGTTCATTTATGGTGAAATTCGAAGAAATATATCAGAGCTAAACGTTGAACTGCCGCTGCCGGGACCCCTGGGCAAAACAGTTTTCCAAAAAAAATTAAGGCTAACCCCTTGCCTAAAAAATACATTTTAAAAAATTTCTTCCAAATTTATCAAATGAGACATCAAAAGAAATTTCTCTTTGAGACTTATTCATAACTGAAAACCAAAAGTTTTTTGGAGGTCTGGTTCATGAGATATTTTCAACCAAACATTTTTTTCTATCATTTCGAATCCAATATTTTTTTACCAAAGTCTCGAAATCAATTTTGAATTCAAGAAATGAATTCATATAAAATCACAAAAAAAATCGACTTTAAGCAGGTATTTTTCGACTTTCGAAAACCTCAAAGTATTTGGAATCACAACAAAAAATTTGCTGAATAGCTGAGTTTTTCTCGAATAAAATGTAAGCAAACATTCCGATTATGGTTTCTATAGAGTCAACTATGTAAAATCGCTAGTTAAACCAGTTAAATAATGGATTTTCCAAGAAAAATGAAGGATCATTTAGAAAAAATAACGGTTTGTAACAATAAAATCATAGACCGTTCCGGTAAATCGCGGGTTTCTCCTCAACTTGAACTAAACCCATGAAACGATGATTTTCCCGTCGGTATTGAGTTAACTACTTTTCTCTTTAGAAACGTGAATGTGGGAGAGTAACAAAGTTAAAAAATGGTTTGTTACTGGAAATTATTTGATGGAATTTGAAAAAATTTAAATTTTTATGTATTTTTGAAAATCTGATGAAAAATAGAAATGAGCTCGTTCGTAAATTCTCAATCACAGGTATAACTTAGACTGTGATTTTTAGCCGTGATCAAAAAAAATGTTTCCGAGACTCCAAACATTATACAGAAACGAAATTATATTTTTGGAACTTCAGCAAATTTTTCAAATCACGGCTCAAAATCATAGTCTAAGTTATACCTGTGATTAAAAAATCATTTATTTTCAACGAAAAAAATACACAGTTTCTAATAAAAATTAATTTTTTTTAAAGCTCCGTTTCCTAAAACCCAAAAAAAATTCTGAGAATGTTTTCAATGTACATGGAAAATTTTTGGAATCTTTCCATGCAAATTGGTAAACATTTGAAACCACAAAAATACAAATCTTACTCTAGGAAATTAGTGATAATTACAAGGATATCTCTGCTTAGAAGTTGAAAAACTTTTATAAGCTTTTATCCATCGACAAACTTTCTATTCCACTAATAAAGCCACTTATAACCAAAAAATATTCACTTTAAATTCTCAAGAGATCACGTAAAAGTGTACACAGTGTTAAACCTCAAAAAGGTTAGCTTCATTTGCACAACTCTTATAAAATTTTCTAAAAAGCTGTTAAAATGCTAGTGATTTTTCATCTAACCTTTTATATAGCTTTCAATTAAAATCTCTTTCCTTTTAAGATATCCCTTTTTTGTGAGAGATGTTTGGTTTTAAATCCAAATATATGAACATTTACACAAAACTAAAAACCATGAATATATGTAAACAATATTATATCTCAACTTATACATTTCAATAATAAAATCCAAACAACTTTCATCAAAGTAAATATTGAAACTTTTGAAAACTAGTAGTAAAATCATCCTTAAATCAATATATCCGAAGAGAGATAGAAACAGAAGAAAGAGCATTAAATTTAAATTGAATTAAATTACCAAAAACCTCTCCGCAGCCACATGCAAAAAGAGGTAGGATATAATTTAGGATTAAATCCTTATAAAACAGTTGAATCTATATCAAAAACTTTAAGAATTTCTCACTTTAAGGATCAATAAGCCTTTAAACACTTTAACTCTGCCATTTATACACTCGTACTCGTTTGCAGATTAAATACGCACCACAATTTTCATGCCTTTACACAATCAGAAGTGGGATATCTTCCATAACTCAAGAACATTGTAAACATTTGTATCATTTTGGAATATACGTTTTCGTTTCAGTGGTGAGGATTTTGTATGTAGATATGTGACGGTATAAAACTGGCAAAAATATCCTTATCGACGCTTGTTTGATAAGATATTCAAATATTATGCACGTATCTTATTCTGTTTTGTACTTCCCCCCACCTTAAATTTTTCTCTCACGTATCTACTTTATCTTGACACCTCATTGTCATCATCTTTCATCTCGAAAATATTGTGAACAGCATGAGGCTTGTTTTGGTGAAAATAATATATAATAAATTCCCTTCACGCTATAGTAATAAATAAATCATTATCATATATATCTTGCTGTCTCTTTCACACACACTTTTCTGTTATAACGTAATTTATAGCCCTTAAAATAGAAACCACCATTTGTGACAAATAGCGCAAAATATTACTTCAGGCGCGTAGATGACGAAATAAAAACAAAACCATTACAAAACAAAAACAAAACAGAAAAAAAAAATCACCACTCTAAGTACAGAGAAAAACAATCTCAGATTGACTTTTAGGGCGACAAGTTTGTTCGTTCATTCGTTGATTACATATAGCCAGCAGGCACTTTGCCGTTTCTCTTCTGTGTTTTATTTATTTTTTTTTTTTTTTTCAACTTTTATAACAAGGAAAACATTTCTGCTCCAAATTACATATTTATTCCGCCATCAATAATGATTAGACGCTCCAAATAATAAACGCTATACTACTACCTAACAAAATTTATGAATGGCGCCCAACAAAATAATCGACAAAGAAAAAAGAATGGCGCCCAACGCGTAACTTCATAATGAGCTTATTTAACGAACACAACGAAAGCAAAAGGGAAAATAAGAAAATAACAACGGAAGCCATACAGAAATTTTGTGCCATGCTTTGTTGGTTGTGTTTTTTGTGTAATTAACCTTTATAAAGAATAATAAGCAGATGAAGATTCTATTCAACGTTATAATATAAATGCCTTAAAGGAGCTTGTGTTTTTTTTTTTTTTTGTAATTTTTGCAGTTAATCAAATTAATTTTTCATTTATTTTAAACACACCCACACAGAGTTTTTCTATATACAAATACCAGAGGCAGCCATTTTACTACCATTATCAGCACCTAGATAAGGTATAAGGGCTTCTATATAACCTAACCAAGAGTGAAGAATGCACCTTTCATTCTAATTATCACCTATACGAACAGAGAGGGGTTAAGGTAGGTAGATTGATGGAGGTAAAATGAGCAAGCAATGTATTAGGAGATAGAGTCTTTAAATAATGAGGTAGGTTGGGTAGGGTTCTTCTCAAGGGATGGGATTTTTCATTGCATACTTATCGTAATTATGGGAAGATTATAATTGACTGATTTATAGATTTGTTTTTTTCTCTCCTTTTTCATTTTGTTCGTTGATAAAGTGGGGGCATTAATTTTAAGAGGAAATCTCTTTTTTAAACAGAAGTAAAGTAGACCAATTATCTCTGGAGAATTTAGATTTGAAAATTTGAATGAAAATTGAAATAAATAAATCGTTGGAAACAATTGATTGCCTGAGGGGAAAAATATTGAAATAAAAGATGGATGGTTTTTAAATTTTAGGAATTTGTCATTGTAATCAAATATATTTATATGAATGAGTCATGAATTGAAATAAAATAGATTGAAAATGGAAGTCTTGAAACAATCTTTAGTTTACAGATACACCACAGTGAATATATGCATTTAGGAAAAAAAATTTTTTTTTGGATTTTCGAAAAAAAAAATGGATTTTAAAAAATTTCCTCCAAATTCATCGAGTGAGATATTAAAAGAAAGGTCTTTTCAAGTTCTTTTCAGTACTTAAAACCAAAAGTTTCTTGAAGGTCTGGTTGCAAAGTTATTTGCTTTCAAACATAGATTTTCCTACACTCAGATATGCAAATGCAGTTGTCTGCGGACCAAAGTCTCGAAACAAATTCTGGTTTACAGATTTGAGTTCACATTTAAACAGGCCAATGCATTTAGGTAAAAAAATTACCGCAATTTTATTTTTTAGATTTTCGAAAAAAATTCAAAGGGTAACCCTTGGCAAAAAAATGCATTTTTAAAAATTTTCTCATTGAGATCTTAGTTATTTTTTAATTATATAAACAGGTTTCTTAATTAAACATAATTTTTTGAAGGTTCCTGGCATCTGTTGGTAGCCCCGGGGTAGTGTCACTGGTCATAGCAATAACTTGCTTGGCTTATGCAAAATTCGCGGATTTCAGTTACGAGCCCAAATTAGTTCCCAGCTTTCTATCGAAAACTTTCTTTGCATTCCGTAAATATAATGCTCCATCACCTCAGTTAAATGTATTGTGTATTGTCTGTATTGGCATTAGAAGTAGAAGTGGATCTAAAAAAAACGAAAGCAGCAGAAGACGTGATTAAATAGCGGAAGGCTCGGAACCTCCCTTGCTAGTATTAGTTTCAAGGCTGTTGGTCATTTCAGACCTCCCAAGAACAAAAAATCGTACTTCTAGAAAAATCTACTTAAAGAAAAATACATAGATTGAGACTATTTCAAAAGGTATCAAAGAACCTAAACAAAAATTTATCGTTTTTATATATGTATGTAAGTTGAGTAAGAATATGTATGTTCACTAATAGCTTTTTAACCACAGACCACAAATTGACAAATGAGGCATTGTTAGAAGCGTCTTCCTTGGCCACTGATTATAGGCTTTGTTAAGTTCTCCATTAAACACAAAAAAATTAAAACATACAAAATAAAACATTAAAACTCCGATGGTCTCTAAAAAACACAATATATGAGAATTTTTCACAATCTATAATCAGTGGCCAAGCAAGATGCTTCTAACGAAACATCATTTTTCGAGCTGTGACAAGTAGTTTAGAAGTTATGCTGGAACATACAAAGGAAAATATTTAAAAAATTATATTTGTCATTCAGAAGGCATGATAATTTCCGCTGAATTAATACCAAAAATTATGATATATTTTGGATTATCGTAGTCTGGAAACCGTTTTCTAGATGACGATGACGTCATTTATGATAAAAATCCTTATACAAAGTCAAAATTAATTCTCAGTTAAAAAAGAAAATTCTTTTAACCTTTATCAAACCTTGCTTTAGTATTCACATCAAAATGCCCTTCACAATCTAGTAAATTATTTACTATAAGGCCATAAGTTTTTCTTGTAATTGCAATAACATCGATCCTTTGCGTAAAATAATTGATGTATTTTTCAATTATAGGTAATTGATGTTATATATACTAATTCGCAATATAAATTGCAACAAACTTTTTCTTATAAAAAATACAAAACAAACTTTTTTTGCTAAATTAACCCACAATTTCTCATAGTTCTTTTATAAATAATTATCTTACTCGAACGTAAAACAAAAAACACAAAAGAAAAAAAAACACACAAAACAAAGATACAAACCGACCATAATTAACCTTTCGATAGAATGATAAATAGGAACGTTATTCAACAGTAATGGCGGCGTAACTAACGAGAAGGCCAGGCCACATTGTTAGCATGTGGTTTGGAGTCTTGGGGTTGTGTAAAGTTCACTGTCGGCGGGCGGTAACGGTCGATGGTCATGATGATGGAGTGGTATACCAACAGAGCAAGGATAATAGAAGAACCAATTCTTTCAACACGCGATATTTTGCTCTCCCATCAATCCAACCAAGTTCCTCCTTCATTATAACAACACAGAAAACAGGAAATAGGAAATAAACAAACAACAGAAAAAAAAACACAAAAATCATATAAGCGCTATCCTTCATCCTTTTTGAAAAGTCGGAGAAGGCGAAGCTGCTTTTGTTTTAATGCGTTCGCGTTCTCGAAACGTTTTGTATGTACAAAATACAAATACTCTTTACTCGGACAACAATTTGCGTGGCATTGGACTATGAGCTTGTTAAATTGAAGCACGAAGGTCAGTATTCCAGGAGTCAGAGGATATGTACCTACACCAACCATCATCTATTTGTATGTGTATATGGGGGCTTCTAGTATTTCTATTTTGAATTTTTGATGAAGCTTTGATTACATGGCTTTGGTTGGTAGTGCAAAAAGGGGGGAAGCATGTTTCGAATATAGAAATAGCCGAGGCAACTAGTTATCATCATTATCAGTATTTTCGTTGGTAAGCGAAAATAATTATATTTTTTGTGGGAGGATTATTTTTATTTTTGTTAGTTTTTTTTTTTTTTTTTTTGACGAAAACAAAAAGGATTCGGTTTCATTTGTAATTGATTCAAGTTGTTAGGGTTTTTTTTTTTTGTCTTAATTAAATCCGATATTTTGGAAACAGCTTGATGGGTTAGTATTTTTTTTTCGGCATTTCCTTTTTACTTGTCAGGAGAAGAAATGGATTATATCATTACCGAGGTATTGGTTAGTTTTGGCATTTTTGTGTAAGCTCCGTTGATTTTTGCAATGGTTTAATAACCTTGCCATTTGAAAAGAAAAGGAGGGAAACTTTGAACAGAGTCAGTAACTCTAATTTTTTCGCAAACTTTTCAAGCTATAGTTTGTATAAATTTATTTGAAGGCGTACTTATGTATATCAACCATTTTGGAAGAAAGAACGTCTCCTTAAGTTTTAAGAGGAAGAAGTTAAAGAAGGCTTTTTTAAGATTTGTTTGAACCGTTTTAAGGAAGCCTGGTATTTTTTATATACAAGTATAATATAACATAAGTATACAATGTTTTTCATTATGCAATTAACTTCAGCTTTCTGTAAATTGAAAATACAAATCTCTTTAGGTATGCAATGTTTTTTTTTTCTAATGCATTAAAAATAAATATTGCATACTTAGAAGAAACCTCTTGGAACAGGCTTTAACGATGACTTGTGTTATTTGAAAGTACAAGGCAAATGCATTAGAAAAAACATTGCATACTTACAAGTAGGATTGTAAAAATATCATTTAAAAAAAAATGCATTTTAAATCAAGAAAAAAAATATTTATTGCAAATAAAAAAAAAATTGCCTTAAAAATAAAAAATATTTATTGCAATTAAAAATATTTTGCATTAAAAAAAATGTTATATCAAATGAAAAAAATGGCATTGAAAATAACATTTTTAATGTAAAGAAAAATATTTTGCATCAAAAAAAAAATAATTTATTGCAAATACAAAATTTTCTGCATTGAAAAAAAAAAAATTCAATGCAAAAGTTTTTATTAAATATTTTTTTTTTTAATACTCGTTGAATTTCTTACAAATTTGATTTTTTAACCTTATATTATCTTCAATATTATAGTTCAACAAGTTTATGTAGGTAATGGCCAAATAGCCAAAATTGTAAGAAATTTGACTAGTATTTAAAAAAATTATTTAGTGCACACATTATGCATTGATTTTTTTTTTTTTTTCAATGTAATAAATATTATTTTTTCAATACAAGTATTTTTCAGTTGCAATAATTTTTTTTAATGCAAATATTATTCAGTTGCAATATATTTTTTTTTTTTTTCAATGCCAATTTTTTTATTTTCAATAAGTATTTTTTTTTCATTTGTAATGGAGAGCAAATGCTTACAAGGTAGACTTTTCTATGTGTGGTACCAAGAAGCTCACTATTTTCTACTTTTATGTTGGATAATTTTTTTTTTTATCTTAATGGAGGTTTTAAGAAATTTAATTTTGAAATTCGAAAACCAAAACTCCAAAAAATAAGAAAAAAAAAACTGACTCTTCTTCAATTCAAAGTATGGCAAAGTTAACTTTTAAAAAAAGTACCACAAAATCTAAAAAAGCGGATATTCTCAATATTTAGATAATTATAATTTCCCAGCTTACTTCCATTTTCAATTAATTACATTCGTAATTAAAATATTTTAAGTTTACATTTATTTTACTTGCCAATTTTTGTAGAAATTAAAAACCAGTATAAGTAGACTTCGTTACTTACCTAAAAAGAAAAGAAAGGAAAATATCATTAGTTTTGAAATTATTGAAAAAATATTAATAAAATGCAAATTGATAACACTGTGGAAGCTTTTCTTGTATTAGATGAAAAAGACTTTGAACTTATATTCTGTTTCATATTTTGAATATCTCATTAATAAACATTAACTGAGATTTCTTCTTAAACCGAACAACACGAATGTGATCTTTTTTCCTTTTCCATGATTTTTCTCTCTCATTTTGACACTTATTTTTGTCTGATTCCCTTAGAAAACAAAAAAATTCAACAAAAGTTCATATCTCATCTGTTAACCTTTTACAAAAAATGACCAACAAACTTAATCATCTCAAGCCCCATATACAACCATTTATGACGAGTACAATTTCAATTCAATTTAATCTATTGCTCTTTAATAACTCACCCATTCAACTAAAAATGACATTTCTGCTCCATTTCCTTTTCTCTCTCTCTCTCTCTCTTTTTCTCTATCCGAGTTTCTGTATCAAAACTAATCTTCCATCCATCTTTCATTTTTTTTTTTTTTCTCTTTTTCTGACTCCAAACATCATATTAATGTGTTCCCTTTTATTTCGCGGTGAAAATGCTGGACATAGTAAATATATCGATTTTTTTCTTGATTAAATAACTCTCAAGTCCTTTTTTTTTTTGGGGTGAAGTGTACTCAAATATGTCCTTAACCCCCAACAGAATTGTATATATGTGGAAAAAAATACAACAAAATTGCTTCCAGTTCCGATCGATTATAAATTTAGCTTATTTTTGTTTTTATTTTTAACCCCAGCTATTTGTGGATGAACAAAAAAAATGTGAAGAGGGAGTAAAAGGACGTAAAAAGTTATAGCCATTGGTCAATATTTTGAAAGGACACGAAATATTGACAGATTTTATTTTTTACTCTTTTTTGTACCTGGTTTATGGACTAGGTATTGGTTTTCTCAAATTAAATGAAATATGAGAAAGTTTTCGTTTGAGAGAGAGAGAGAGTAGCATCACGGGGCGGTGAATGTTCGAACATGCTTTCTCGCTAGTTTGAAGATGTAACGGTTCCACAATGTAGTAACGAGTGAGTGTGAATTATAAAAGGTAAACAAAAACCACTCTGACATTCAATGCAACAATAGCTAGAAACTTAGTGACAAGTTTTATCTTAACGAACTAGTAGCTAAGGGACCCATTAAATAAAAAGACTAGGGACCTTAGACCTAGATCTAGTGATTAGGACCTAGCGGATAGACCTAGGGACATAGGAAACTAGTGGCTTAACGACCTTGTGACCTAAGAACTTAGTGATCTCTAGACCTAGTGACCAAGAAACCTTATAACTTAGGACCCTAGAAATCTAGGGACTCGTGAATCTAGGAATCTAGTCACTTGGGAGACCTGAACACATAGTGACCAAGAAAGCTTGCGACCTTGGACCATAGAGACGAAAAGATCCGGGGGCCTTGGGATATATTGGCCTAGTGACCTAAGGAAGTAGGAATCTAGTGACCTGGTAACTTTGTGATCTGTGGACCTAGAGGCCTAAGGTCCTAGTGACCTAGGGAGCTATGAACAAGGAGTATATAAAAAATTCAAAGATTTGTTACACATTAAAAATTAATACTCAATGTTGTCAATACCTCTCAATTGAATCAAATTTCTGAAGGCTACCTATAAATATCTAGAATTCTAGGAAAATGACACAAAAAATGATGTCTTCAAAAAATTATATAAAAAAAAAAAATAAAAAAAAAATTTATTCTAAAAATCAAGATGCATATCCAATGTGCACTCATTCGTGTCAGTGCATTTCATATTGACAACGAGCACGAAGTAAAATGTTCATTTTCCGAAATCAATTCTATTAAAAAAAAAAAATAAAACATTCAAACCTGATAGTCCTTACCCACCCAACAAGAACTTCCCCATTGACAACCTCAATATCAAATGAACTAGAAAATCATTTCAATTTTCCAAAAATTCTGAATTAAATTGATTGACATTTTGATAGATATTTTTTAGTTAGCAGAGAGTAAAAGAGTGAAATGAAGGCATCTCTTGTGTCCTGTCAAATACAAAATGCACATTTATATTAAATCGAAATTAATTTAACACTTTCGACAAATTTATTTCTCTGATATTTGGGAGAACATGATATTTTAAGCAGAAAATTTAATTTAGGAATTTTTGATTAAATATGTATGTGTAGAGGGCGCTCTAGGTTGCATTCCCTTTCGGATCATTTGAGAAGCATTATATTCATATCTAAAAGGGTATAATATTCATGACACCTCAGTGGGTTATTATTTCTATATCCTATCTACGCAAAACTGATGGTCGTCTACATAGCTTGGAGAACAATTAAGAAAATGCAAGACGCAGACTATCCATATCCACATCCACATATGATTTATAAATCTTAATTCTCCCTAAAGGATATTTTCTCTTCTATATAGATTATGCTAGAGGAACATATGAACATGGCAGACTATGTTAAAGCTGTCAGGATTCTTCTGTTTTTCTTTTTTTTGGCAAGATATTTATGTAGATGGAATGCATGCGATTAGGAGATGCAGGAGATGTGTGGTGTATCAAAATGTATATAAGGGACCATTATGGAGCCAATGGTATATTATAATTCCATTATTTTCCAAAGTTCTTGAGTAATCGTGCTACAAGCATGTATACAACACACGATGAACCAAAAATGGAAGGGATACTCGTAGCATGCACAGCATACCTACAGAACAAAATTGACGGACGAGAAAAGACTATAGAAGTTTCACCAGCTTTTTATCCAGGCCGCTGACCGACTAACAAGCTTTAAGGATTCACAAGTCGTGCCAACGATTACTGTACGATGAAAGTGACCTCGGCTTACAGTGGTACAGATTGCTTCAAGTATCGAAGCTAATTTCAAAAATTTAAGCAAATATTGTTTATTCGTAACTTAATTCGTATTTTTGTATGTTGTAAATTGATTTTTTTTATTGCTGAATAGCCAAATACTTGCTGAATATTGTAAGCAATTTGTTTTAAATGTTTATTTTGGCCAATATATTTAAAAGGTACAATATTTTTGTTTAATCTTCAGAATTAAGTTAAAATTAGTATACCGCTGAATGTTTCTTTTGTTTTGATACTTGTTGTTTAATTTTGTAAGCCAATTTGATTTCGAAACCTAATGATCTTAACGGAAATTCGAGCATTCGTTATTATGCTGAATAGATTTTATTGGTTCATTAATACTCCCAAACCCTGTCAAAAAGTTTATAAGCAATCATTTTTTACAAAATATATTATTATTTCAAACTTCTAAATAAAATATTATAAATATGATTGAGTGATTTTTTTTAATTTTTGGTGCAGCTGAATATAAAAATGTGGCTTTAAGACTTGAAAGCACTTCAAATTTTGGAACAATTGTTGTTTTTCAGCAATTTACATAATATTTTGTAAATTTTTGCACTTACTTTAAAGTATTTTTATCAATATAAAGCTTGTAAGCACTTCTATTTTTGAACATTTGTTCATCAAATACTCTCAATTTTGAAAAGCAATCAAATTTTTATTAAATTTGTCATTATTAGCTCAAAGTTTTTTTTTTTTTAATCAAAATTTCCATCTTCTTAAAGGAACTAAAAAAGAATAACAATGTTTAAAAATTCGACTGAGTTTTTTCTTAGTACATTTAAACTTGCAAGCACTTCAACTTTAAAATAAAATGTTCTCCTGATAAAAAACTTGTTAGCACACATATGTATCTATCACATTGGTGTTAGGAATCTAATGAGCATATCCATGAATTTGAAGTATAAAATCTTTTTTAATAAGAAATTTGATTTGATAAAACTTGTAATAAACAAGATTCAACGTAATTTTTTTTTGCAGCTGAATACATTATGTACGATTTAAAAGTTGTAAGCACTTTGGTTATAAAACAGTTAATGTACAGTTCTTACAGAATTTACCAAGAATAATATAAAAACAACACAAAAAGCATTTTTTACAACAGCTGAATTAAAAATTGCAAATTGAAACTTGTAAGCACTTAAATTTCTGAAGAGAAATTTAAATTGGTTTCAATGTATAGAATTTATGCATCAATTTACTACACTTTCATAGTCAAGTCAAAAGCTAACATTTATGATCGAAATTTCATATTCAGTACACTAAATATGTGCTGAATAACACCTTAACTCCTTAAACTCCCTTCATTCATTTTTTAAACTTTTTTTTAAATTGTGCTCAACTTTTTTAACAATCTACCCCACTATTCAATGAAAGTCGCGTCCTTTCTCCATTAGTCTTGTCACTTTAAATTTATGTCAATGGAGTTCGATTCTAATATTTTTCCGTGTCGAATCTCTTTGAGAGTGAAAAAGAGAATCGACAAAGTGTTAACTGCATACTGTTATACCAATATCCATTTGATTTATTTTTGTGTTTGGGTCCGGGTGGGGGAGGAAGGGGGAAGCTGTGTAGTGTGATGAAAAAAAAAAGAAGAACATCAGACAGATGGCGCGCATTGGCACCATCAATAAATTTGTCTTTCATTTGTGCACAAAACACGCTCTGTCTCTTCACACTTTGTGTGAATTATTTTCAGTTCAATGAATATTTTCCGAACGTGTCAACTTTTCTGCAGCCAGAGTTTCACTTCATCCAACGCCCCCTCGTATATTTTGTGTTCGACATCGACATCATGACTAGATTCTGGGTTCGTTTGGTGTTGCCTCCTCTTTTTTTTTTTTTTTTGAAAAGTCCTTCCAAAGGACATCAACCAAACAAGAA
Organism: Episyrphus balteatus; assembly: GCF_945859705.1. NCBI lineage: Eukaryota > Metazoa > Arthropoda > Insecta > Diptera > Syrphidae > Episyrphus > Episyrphus balteatus. The sequence goes on from NC_079136.1 coordinate 115,954,611, forward strand.
GGATTTATCGCAGTTTGAACAAAAACAAATAATTTATCTTAGAGAAAATGAGTTTAAATTCAAAACAAAAACCTTCTTTTGGCATTTTTGTGCCTTGTAAGCTGTCATTGTCAGTATAAGGAGGACATCGCACCATCCGTGAAAAAGGATATTTTATCAAAAAAAAAAAAAAAAGGTGCTAGTTTATTTGCATAAAACAACAAGGAATTTAATCATCTTCATCATTCTCGGTCTTTAAACAAAAACAAGTTTGCAAATTTATTGTTCTTCTTTTTTTTTGTTTAAAGAAGAAACCATTTTCATAGATGTAACTTTAAGGTAGGGACCGACCAGCCTCATCATCAATCAAACGAGTGAGAGCTAGTTGACTCAAAAAGGGCACAAACTACGCCTGGAAGTGATTGAGGATGTGAATAAGGAACGTGTTCAATACAACGAACCCAAAATATAAAGAGGCAGTAGATTTAGAGTAATACAACAACCAAAACCGCACAAAAAGCCTCCTGGGCTATTGTTCTTTTTTAACAAAAATGAAGAAGAAAAAAAAACAAAACCAAAACGTTTTTAAAAGTCCTTGAGGGCGATTTTCTTATTTTTATTTAAGCAAATCACGTCATCAGCAGAATTTGCCAGGCCAAAGCGTTTCCTTCCAGGCAAAATGAGGACGAGGAGACGAGAGCTATTTGATTGCTTTTTTTTTTTGTGTTGTCTTCAGAAAAAAAAACATGATTCAATGGACATTTGAAGAGGGTGAGAAAGATATGAGGCTCTGTGAGTGAAGTATGATTTTACAAATGGGTGTTGTATAGGTAGAAGGAGGCTGTGGGGCTTTTTGTGAATATTTTAAATTTTATTTAAATTTCTTTCAGCTAAATAAAGTATACCAATTTAATGATGTGAACTAGTGAAGATGTTTCTTAAGAACTTCTAAGTACAAGAAGTGTCTTCGTGTGTAGATATGATTAAGTTTCAGCAGGTATTTGGGTAAAATGCATATAAAAACTTACAAAGTGATTTTTTTTTGTCGCAGCTGAATGCAATGTTTTCGACTTAAAAGTTGTAAGCACTTTAAATTTGTATTTACAAATGTAGAATGTGATAAGTCTAGAAAAAAAAAACATGCCAAATATTTTATTTTACCGCTGATGAATACAAGTTGGATTAAAACTTATAAGCACTTGTGAATTTTAAATTTTCCTTGAAAAAAACTTGAAAATTATAAGTAAACAACTCAACTGAATGGCTTTCAACGTAGCTGAATACAATATTTTCGATTTAAAAGTTGTAAGCACTTTCAATATGTGAACAATTTTTATCTAAATCAATATGATAAGCATAGCAAAAAAACAAATGTAAATATTTTGTTTTACCGCTGTTAAATATAAATTTCAAAACTTGTTAGCATGGTTTAAGAACTCTTAAGTCTTCAATATTCACTCAAATAACTTGAAAATTATGAATAAACAATTGACTGAATGGTTTTTACTGCAGCTGAATACAATATTTTTGTCTCAAAAGTTGTAAGCACTATTATTTTAAAACAATTGTTGCTCATTTGAGTATTTTCCGTTTCAAATTTCATCAAAATTTTAAGGATTCCTCTTTTTCAAATATTTTATAGCCCAAAGTTATGCAAAAAAAATATTAATTTTTTGATTCTTTGAATTAAAAATTTCTGGTCAGAAAAATAATATTAAATTTTATTCAATTATGGTTTTCTGTTTAAAACTAATTGTTTTTTAAGAAATTTACCACAATACGATTAAAAGCTTTTCATAAAAAGAAGTGCTTACAAGTTTCAATTCGAAATAAAGCTATTCAGCTAGAATTTTTGTTCATAATTGTCAAATTTCATTCATTAAAAGTATGAAGAAAACTAACAAATGCAAATAAATTTCTTAGAAATAATAACTAGAATGTGCTTATAAGTTTTTAGAAATTTTATTTTGTATTCAGTCTAGCTATAAACCTCTTCTTTTTGTATAGTAGAGTATAGAGGTATCCCGTGCCAATGGTTTTAAAAGACAATGTAAGAGTTAATAAAAAATTACCCTTTTTATTTTTCCAAACTGATTCTTGCTAATAAAAAATCTAAATTCCTAAATTATTTCTTCTATTTTAACCTGAAATTTGATCCTAAAATACCAAAACCTTTTTTGTTCCAGTTTATAGTTATTCACAAAAATAAAGACACAAAAGAGAATCGCTATTTAAATTTCCCTAAAGATTCCGAAAATTCCCAAAATAAATTCCTTAGTTATTTTTTTTTTCTATTTCTAGACATTCCCACTCGCACCCTTTAACAAAAACAAACAACCTAAAAGAAAAAAAAAAAAGCTTATCCTTTATACACATACATATAAATGTATGTAAAATATTGTTTTCATTTCTTTTTAGTCATCACCTTTGGGAAGCAGCTACAAAAATTTACCATCCAATTTGAAAAAAAAAAAAAATTGGGTTCGTATATAAATGATGAAAGGGTTGACAAAGGATAAATAAATACATTCATAATCAATGGTGTATGACAACCGCGTTGATATCCTTAATAAACAACCTAAAATATTGACACAATCATTTTTCAATCCGGATTTTTGTTGTTGTTGTAACTTCCGATTTGTATGCGAGACAATATTATTGATTTGGAGGACAGGGAAAATCGAGTTTTGAAAATTATATTTCAACTTTTTTACCTTTTTTGTCTATATTTGAGCATTTTTCAAGACCATCGAAGGGTTAGGTAAAGGATATTTGTCTTTTCATTTTTAATCCGTCCCATATGTGACTTGATATCCAATTACAAATTTTTTTTCTTTGTGACGTTCAGGATTGTATCAGATTAGCTGGGAGAATATTTATGATGATGGTTTAGGTCCTTTTGATCAGAAAGTATGTTCAACATGCTTTTCATATTGCAAGGACGACCACAGTTTGGAATACTGATGAGCTGAAGTACTTTTAATATTTTGATTTATTTATTTTTTTTTTTTTTTTTTTGTACATACATAAATCAAGTTTTGATAAATCAAAATCCTTAGTTTTTTTTGGTTGCGAAGTTCAATTTTAGCCGCCTTCTTGGATTTTAATTTTTTCCACATATCTGGGTTTCTTTTTATCCCAAAAAATGTTTTATTTTATAAAATGGTTAAACTTTTTTTGCAGCCATTAAGCAAACAAAATCAACTTTTTTAAATCCAAAAATTTGTTTATGTAGGTACTAAGAATTTAATTTTAAGTTTTATTTTTATTTTGAAGTAAATCGCCTGACATTGAAAAAATTATTGATTGGGGGAAAAAAAAAATAGTACGTATACGCCCTAGTGAATGTATATTATAAATGTTCTATGACCATTTCTATTATTTTAGAGGGCACCAGTAATTTTTTACTTGCTCTATAGAGCAAGTATTGGTTTCGTGTCAAAAAAAAGTTCGAGGTTTTAATCAAAACTAACATTACGATGATGGAGAAGTCCAAAAAAGTGGGTTTCGTCATGACGTCCGTCAGTCTGTGCGTCCGTGCGTCCATCTGTACAAGTAGCTACAGCCTAAACGGGTGGACGGATTTTGTTGAAAGTTGGTATGGATGTTTTTTTCGTAATTTCCAAGGTTGGTTTTTTTTTTGTTTTTTAATATCTCGCTTAGAACTTATACCTACCTCCCATACAAAATTTTCGAGTTATTGAAATTTTCTTGAAAACGGCTCTAACGATTTTGATTAAATTTAACACACGTAATGCTGTACATAGTTCTAACATAACTGCTTTTTTAGTTTTTTTTTTTTTTAAATACGGATAGTGGAAATACGGTCTTTACATATTTTTTAAATCTTCCCGTACATCATTATGGAGTTATTGCAATTTTCTCAAAAATGGCTCTAATGATTTTGATAAAATTTTGCATACGTAATATTCAAAGTAATTGCAGTATAACTGCATTTTTAGTTTTTCTCAAAAAAATCAAATAAAATAAAATAAAATTGTATTTAACGAACATTTGGCCTCCATGCCGGCTCTTCCCCTACATCAACCAAATTTCTTAAAAATGTATATAGAGGCAGCTCTTATAATCTACAAGTAAGCTAACATAAAAGTGCTTTGAACTGCAAGAGCACGTACGTGCGGCCCCAGTCGTGCATTTTATTTTAATTTCCTGCTGGACTAAGACGTCAAACTCATTGTAAAAGTCACAAGGTCAGGTGGGTAGAACTGTAATTTTCCTCCTTCACAGGAATAAAAAAAATAATTAATTTTGAAACATTTGGTCTATTATAAATAAGAAATTGCTTACTGATATAATAAAACAAACTTATAAATTAAGTATCTGGGCCATTTTCAAAAAAAAAAAAAAAATATTTTTCAAAAATTAATCTAAACTTTTTTTAAAAAATCCAAAAAATTTCTTTTTTCTGTTGGTTTTTGAAATTTGTTTTTAATATTTTCTTTTATTTTTTTGCAAGATATTTATAAATACTAGTTTTACACATTAATTCGCTTTTTAATATAAAAACTGCGAGTAATTGTAATAGATTTGTGAACATTCTGTAAGAAAATAACATAGGTATTTCCATATCAATCAGTTCTTCTTTTGTCCCACCCGTGACAGTAGAAAAAACCTCCGGTGTATTTTCAAAAATAATCTTTGCCCAGTTTAATACTTAAATCTATTTATAAATAGAAAAAACATGATACACTGATGATATTCACGATGGAGAATAAAACAGGAAGAAATATTCCATTCATTTCATTAAAATACTTTTGGTTAAAGGGTGTTTTTTTTTTTAGTTGACTTATGTCTGAAAAAGATTTTGCAACAGTTGACATTAATTTTGTTTAATTTTTAAAGCTGGTGAACAAGTTAAGATTGTTATAAACGCCAAGAATCTTAAGAGTCTGTAAAATTATCTTAAGTCAAAGGGTGTTTCTTTTAACGGAAAGATAAATTTCGGAATTACTAACACAAAAATTATGACAAAATGATACCCTCACGAATTTTATCAATAATAGTGCCTTATATATGTATAGGAATTACAAAGAAAATTAGTCTACAAATAATGTAGGTATACATATTTCAGGAGAAAGGATGTTTTTTTAGGCGAAGAGAAAATGCTACTCTATTGAAATCTTGTAAGTTTGAGATTGAAAACAATAACTTTGAAGTTGCTATTAAAATATGATGGATAAAAGGGTGTTTTTTTTTATTGAAAAAAAAAAAAAAAAACTATCAAAGCTCTTCACCTTCATGCTATTTTTCGCTATGGCCATAAGTTAACTGAAATAGTTAACAACTGAAGAAATAAAACATCAATTTCAACAATTTGATTAAATTCTATTCCAAGAATTGAAGTACCTACTCTTTTGAATAACTTTAAAAAAAGGATTTTCCCTGCATTTTCACAGGTGATGACTATTATTATTGAGAAAATTAACACTTCTCCTCTGGTATCCGGATGGTGTTCAATTTAATTTAACAAAAAATCACAAACAAAATGACAGCGGAAAATCCAATTTACATTGGATCAGACCATCCTCTTTTGACCGAAAACGAAAATTCTGCCAAATAATTTAAAAATACAGATATAATCTAGAATAGTTCTATTGGGAATGACAGAGAAAGAAATACTCAAAAAGAGAAAAAGAGACACAATGCAAACAGGGGTGCCTGCAGGAAAGGGAATAAAGAAATTTGCATATAAATTGAATGACGAATAATTATTTAATCTCGAATGCGTTCCTCGTTCTACTCTTTACTCATCGGTCGGTTTCGTTGCTATGGTTGGTTGATTTTATATCCTGATTCGATACCATAATGTCCTTCTGTTTGACAAGGAGTCGTCTTTCTTTTATTTTCTCAAAAAAAAAAAAAAAACAACAAAAAAACTTATCAAATTGGCTTCCACAACATGTAAATTGTAATAAGTCTGTGATTACCAAGTTCCAGTTGACTTTTCTTCTTCGTTCTCTCTCTTCATTCTCAGAATAAATACCAGGGAAAAGATTTTTCTCTATTTTTTTTTTTTTGACAGAATTCCATCCCACAGTGATGGCATGGAGGTATTTACATTCGTGAAAAAAAAGTGAATACGCAGTGTGGAGACAAATGGGTTGATAAAAGCTCCATGATGTTAAATGTTTCCAAAACCTCGTCTATCTCTGTCATTGCCAATAACTCTCAACTTTACTTTATGTTCACTTGACTCCATGCTTTCTTCCTTTCGTGTTGTAGAAGGGATTTTTATGTCATCGACCAACCTTTTTACCTTTCGAACCAACATCACCACCATCAACCAAACAACCTGGGCCAGAATGGTTAATCGAAATAGATACCACACCGCTTGAGACTGAAACGAAGGGATGCTGATTGAAAAAGGGAAAAAATCCTTAAAAAAACATAGACAAGAAAAAGAGAGTGAGGAAGAGGGAGACAAATAAATCGGAAGAAAAATGAATGGTAGTAGCAGTGTAGTAAGTTACGAAAAAAAAATCCCAACAACAACGTAAGTACTACGACTTCTTGTTTGATTACCATAACGTGTAAAATCGGTTCCACCTTGTATCTCTTTTTTTTCCAATGCATACAAAGAATGAAAAAGCACAAACAGACAACATGACAGCAATGCAAAAAAAAAACAGAACGGTACAAAAAAAAATTGAAGAAAAACGATTGGAAAAAGCAGAAACAAGGACTTGAAGAGGGTTGAGTTATCGTCTGTTTGTCATCAGTAGTCTATACTTTCCACAAACTATTTCAACACAGACACAAGGATGCAATTTAATGCTCTATATCATTGGAGAGAAGAGAGTTTTATAAATATAATGATGATTTGTTGCCATTATAGCACCACAAGCTGGGAAAAAATGAATTATTGAAACTTATGTGGTTTTATTCTATTTTTTTTTCCTTCATTTTAAATTCTCTTCCGAATGACGAATGTTCTTCTTTTCACGTCATTTCAGTTTGTCTGATGACCTGTCAAACCACATAAATAATAATCTCAACTTCAGAATTCAACATTATACACTCCAAACTAACATATTCGATAAATAGTTTTTCTTAAATGGCGCCCAACGTAGAAAGATTTTCATATTATTCAAAAACTAACGAACATTTTCAGATCCCACGAAAACTAACTATACATCATCTATTTATGTAGAGATGAACACGCTGATGACAAGGACGATAAGGACGTAGACGAGGACGAATAACATGTACATGATAAAATTGTGTTGTTAAAAGTGAGTGACGTTTTAAGTGGTTACGCTAAACTTTGATGAAGTTTGATCGTGCATTGCATACCCAACATAATTAAGTTTTACCCGAAAAAGCAGCAGCAGTGCACTCTCTTTTATGTGTATGGGTTTTTTGCGTTTTATTGAATGGCAAAATGTGGGTGAAGTTTTTTTTTTTTATAGGGTGAAGTGAAAATGCAATCACTTTATGTATATGTGTAAATTCTATGTCCCTATATTTAGGCAAAAGTATCTTTCAAGATGCCATCACAACATAAGAACCTCTCAATTTAGCCTTTGGAGGAGTATGACTTTAGGGAAAATTGTTGAAATTTAGTTTGCATAACTAACTAAATGAAGTTGTTTTTTTTCTGTTTTTTTTTTTTTTTTTTTTTTTTTTGTAAGGAAAGAAAAGTGGTAAACTTATTTAAGGAAGGTTAGAAAAAAATTTTGTAAAAAAAAAGAATTTCTACTTCATTTAATGAAATTAGAAAGGTTTTTAGTGTTAACTTTTCGTAACTTAAACGGTGCTTGTTTTATCGTTCCAGTGTCCAGTAACTTTTGATTTTAAAACTTTTCGTTTTTTTCATCATCACCCTTAAATAGTTCGATGTCTTTCTGATTTTTTAAGAGGTTATATCCTTAAATAGTTTTTGAAGATGTTTATATTTAATGGTTGAATAGTCCTGATTCCACATGGAACACCGTCAAATAGGAAATATGATACAACCTTCAAATACTACCGCTAATAAACTATGTATCTGATTACGTTATTAGGGTTTTTGTAACTTTATTTTTAGGCGCCATTTTGCAGTTTTCTAAAAGTCTACAACAAACAAGACAAATTATAGAAATAGAAAGAATATTTAGCTTTCAAAAGGTATCCTTATATTTTGTTTGTGACTACCATATCTCACACTATAAAGCGAGTATCGTTTTGACTGAAAACGAGTCTCGTTTGTGTGCAAAGTTTGTGTTTTATTGTTTTTGGAATTAAAAAAAATTCAAGGGGTACCCCTTGCCAAAAATTAAGTAAGACTTTGAGGTTTTTTTTAAGCTATTTTCATAACAGAAAACTACAAGTTTCTTGAAGGTCTTGTTGCTGAGTTATTTGCATCCAAATTTGTTTTTTCGTAGTTTTCGAGGCAGATAGTTGGAACCAAAGTCTCGAAACAAGTTTTGGTTTACTGGTATGAGTTCACAGTGAATAGGCCAATGCATTTAGGTAAAAAAAATTACAAATTCATTTTTTTCAGATTTTCGAAAAAAAATTGCCCATCGAGTGTGACATCAAATGAAAGGTCTCTTTAAGCTTTATTCACTACTAAAAACCAAAAGATTCTTCGAGGCCTGGTTGCTGAATTATTTGCAATCCAAACATTTCGAAATTTTTCGCGAAATTTTTCGAAGTATTTTTTTTTTCACATTCGGAAGCAGATATTTTCGAATCAAAGTCTCGAAACAAGTTTTGGTTTACAGATTCGAGTTCACAATGAACAGGCTTATCTATTAATGCAAAAAAATTAAAAAATTATTACGGATTTTTGAGAAAAAATCAGGTTCCCTTGCCTAAAAATAAATGGATTTTCAAAAAAGTCTTCCAAAACCATCGAGTGAGACATCAAAATAAAGGTATCCTTAAGCTCTATTCACAACTGAAAATCAAAAGTTTCTTGGAGGTCTCGTTGACGAGTTATTTGCATCCAAACTTGTTTTTTCTTAGTTTCGAAGCCAGATAACTTGGAACCAAAGTTCCAATATGAGTTCACATTAAATGCATAGGCATTTCGATAGAAAAAATTAAATTTTATTTTTTTTTTTTTCGAACTTTCGAGAAAAAATCAATGTTAACCCCTTGCCAAAAAAAAATACATTTCCAAATCCATTGAGTGAGACATCAAAAGAAAGGTATTTTTAAGCTCTATTCTCTACTAAAAACCAAAAGTTTCTTGTAGGTCTGGTTGCTGAGTTATTTGCATCCAAATATGTATGTTATTTTTCAAAAATCAGGTAGTTTTTAGAAAACAAAACTAAAACAAATCAAACATTTCCTAAAGCAAATTCCCCAAAATTATCAAAAATAAACACTTCTATTGAACATTTCTCCTGAGATTTTTCATTGTAAGAAATGTTAACTTTGTCCAAAAAATACCAATCTGTCATCTACCAACAACTACAATAGAATTTACGTCCGACTACTGACAGTTTTTCGACTTTATTAGCCCTCCCTTTTTGTCACCCTTAAAAAAAAGAGATACATAATAAGAACACGCAACACGGACAACACTCGTATAAAAGTCCAATAATTTCATTTTTGTTATCATTCAGATACAACACACTCTCCACTTAAGTACCAACCGCATGATACTTCCTGATTCTATCCACCTTCTCTCAACAAAAACAAAATACATTTTCATTTATGTCATGTAGGTATCCCCCATCAATTGTCATTTTGACACTAATGGCTATTGTTTACTGACATTTAGTTGAATGTTGATAGAGTTGATGTCTAAAACAACCAAACCAACTACTAGAGAGAGATTAATTTCTGACACATAAATACGAGTAGAGCTTGAGTTAAGCAAGGCTAATAAATCTATTTTCGCTACAGAAAATTTAAGCAAATTGTCAAATCTTTTTGACAGTTCTCTCTCAATCTATCTCTCTCTTGAGAGGTGTCATTATTTGTCATAAGAAGAAGAACAAAACACTGCACTTAATTACTTCAATTATTTTGCCACAAACTATGCAGACCAAAGAAATGGGCTTTTCTAATATAATGTGTGCTTAAGTCCCCAGGTGAATTGGATATAAAAATAAATTATTTGTCATAATTTAAGGGTAGATGGGCTCTGTATTCCTTTCAGTCATAACATGGGTCAGAGAAGATTTAGATAATAACTTTTCATATAAGCCGAGTGTTAGACCAGGCCATAGGGGCTGAAATTACGCATTATTTCAGAGGGAAAAAGAGAGAAGGATATAAATTGTCAATGTGAACCTGGCAAAAGGAAGATAAACTATTGTCAAAGAGTCAGAAGCAGATTGAGCCAATTTAATGACAATATAAGAGTTTATTGTTATTTTATTTGAAAAGCTCACTAATTGAAGGTCAAACTATTTTCTATGTGTTTTTTTTTTCAGTTGCAGTTTTTTTTTTAGGGTGAAAACACATAACTGACAGCAACATCTGAGGGGTTTCACATGGTCACGTCAATATGTTTTAAGTTTTTTTTTTTAGTTCTTTTTTTGTATTTTATATTTCTTTTGTGTTTCAAAAACTCTATCCAAGTATTGATCGATAAGTGCGATTCTTTGTTGTTTTATATTGAACAACATGTATGAACGCTGCCCAGGGAGGTGTAGGTACAGTACCAGGAAACGTTCGTTCGTTCACACAGGCTATTGCGTCTCTAAACTCTGTCCATCGGTTTTGTAGAAGAAAAAAGTAGAAAAAAAAAAGTTTTGTTCTTTGTTCTGCATCAGCTGGTGTACCTCTATATTCCTTTTGTTTGCAATTGTTTTTTCAACAATATCACAGTCAGGATAGAAAATAAAAACTAAACTAGAGAAAAAGAAAACGAGCAAAGTGTTTAAAAGAGTAGCCAATAGTTGAAAAAATAATAGAAAGAAAAAAGAATAAAGTTGTCTTTTAAAAGTTAGCTGCACACAGTACTGCACATATTGGAAAAGAATTTAAAGAAGTTTTATTAAGTTATAAACTTTGAATAGGGATTAGGGTTGTTCAACTGGAACCGACTGTTTTACTGTTTTTGTTATGGGTTTTTTATATTTAAAAGGTCTCTCAATCAGCATTGATTTTAAAACATATTATTAGTTAGCAAACCAATTTAACAGTTTAGAATTATTTTACCATATTTACTGATGATTCAATATTCAATTTCGTCGAAGGTGAAAATACTGAAATTTCATTTTCGTAACATTAATACAAAACATTAAAAATTCCTACGACTATGTGATAAAAATTTCGATTTTAGAAGAAAAGAGTAATTGATGTTCACTGCGGTGTATACGTAACTTTTTTTCTCGGTTGCTTAAATGTTGAAATTAAAATCATATTTAACAATTTTTTAATTTAATGTCAAGTCAAGTCAAGATAGTAAATATTTTCAACGATTTAACATAAATATCCCAAGTCGAAGCAAATAAGTTCAATAATATTGTACATATGTAATTGCTTGTTATGAATTGGGTCAAAATCAAGTACAGCTTAACAAAGCTAGATACAAATGGCAAATTCAAAAGTTTCGATTGAAATTAACTAGTTTCGTCCAATTTTAATTTATAAATTTCTGTTGAAATGTGTCAATTTCTTCGAAAAAAAAGATTAACCGATTGCGGTAAATGTTGAAGATTTAACAAATTCGGCTGAAAATCAACAATTTTGGCTGAGGTTTACCTGTTTCGGTTAAGATTTATTAATTTCTTCGAAAATTTATTAATTGCGTTGATTAATTAATAGTTTCAGCTGAGATTTATTTGTTTTGACAGGAATGTACTAACTTCTTTAGAAAAATATCAAATTCATCAAGAAAAAATATCCAGTTAGGTACAGTTGAAATTTTCCCTATCCGGCTGATTTTTATCATTTTTGAAGATACTGGTATAAATTTACTAGTTTCAGCGGAAATTTATGAGTTTCAGAAGAATTTTACCAGTTTCTTTTGGCCTCCACAATTTTGGTGGAAAACGAATTTTTTTTAAAGATTTACCAGGGTTCGGAATTTCCAATTTAAGCTGAGATTGAAAGAAATGTTACAATTTTGTTAAAGATTTACGAGTTTCGGTTGAAAAATTTCAGGCTAAATAATAATCTAATAATAATCTTAACTATATGCCTGTAAGACCTAAGGTCTTACAGGGGATAAAGAAAAGAATGCTGACTGAGGTGGGGCTCGAACGTCGAACCCACACCTCCAAGTTAGCAGTCAAGCACTACATTCACTGCACCAATTGCCACCCGCAAAATGTACCGAAATGTACCATTTTCGTAGAAATTTATTAGCTTCGCTTGAGTATTAACATTTTTAAGTCCGATTTATATGTTTTGGCAGAAATGAACTCATTTCTTCAGAATCTTATTGATTTTGTCAAAAAATGAGAATTTAATCGGAAAATCATCCATTTAAGTAAATATTTATAAATTTAAGCAAAAATTTTACAGTCAAAACAACTATTGGTTTCGGTTGAGAGTTACCAATTTTGGTTGAGACAAATATTTTTAAGAAGAGATTTACTAACTTTTTCGGAGACTTATCAATTTTGGTGAAGAATAATCAATTTAACAATAACATGAGATTGACCTGATTTGGCTGATATTTACCAATTTTGGTGGAAGTTTTTTTAGTCTTACGAATAGTTATTATTATTAATGATTTACGAATGTCAGTGGAAATCTACAAATTTCGTTGAAGGTTCCAAAACTAATAAATCTCATTTTACTAGCAAGCATTTTTTGTTGTTTTTTTTTTTTTTTTTCGTGAATTGTGAGGCCATGTATGAGTTTCTGATGGCTAGATTCTTAAAATATGCTGTGATGTAAGAGTTGAGTTGAACCATTCATACCTATTATATATAGAAGTGACACCGGGAAAAAGTCCGCTATGAATGAGTCGCCTTATGAGATTGTCCTGAAAAGGACTTTTTGGTTACTAGGTAGTATTTATATAATTTAAAAATAAGTTGAATTTACGAGGCAGAAAAACTATTTAAAAATTTTCTATTCTTATTTGAATAAATTTTGTTTTTCTCTTTATTTATTAAGACTGACATGACGACGAGAAGATGAATAATTTGATGAATTATTGAGGGCAAGTGTTTTTTTCACTCGATAAGAGTGTGTTAGCAGTTAGGACAAAGTTGTAATTCACATTACTTGTACTTGTACCTTGTGCACAGATTTTTTAATGGTTTTTTGAACCGCATATGCGTGAGTACATGGAGAACAAAGGGTACCTTAAAATGAGAAGATGCCCACCTTAAAACAATACGATGTCTGCAAAATAAATGGAATCTACTTAAATTCTGTTAAATTTAAGTTGTACTTTCGTTTTAATGTGAAATTTCAAGCTAAAAAACCGCACAAGTATAGGTTCGATCCTCAGTGGCGGCTATTTTTTTTTTTTTTTAATTAAAATGTTTCCACATAAAAATAAGATGATTTAACGCTTAAATTCAGTAGATATCTTTTGAATTTGCGCATACAAAAAATTAAGAAGATTTTTTCGCTAAATTTAAAACGAAATTCGTCTTAGCAAAAAACCATATAGAAATCCGCTTAATTTAATGTGGAATCCGCTTGTTTTTAGGTGGCCTTTTTTTTGTTGTGTATAAATTCTATGAGAAAATGATTTATTATTTTTCTTATCAAGATTTTTCTATCTATGTAGCAAGAAGTTCTCGAGGTATTGATAGCTTAACGGTTTTCAAAAAAACGATTTTAAATATATTTATTTTTTAAGACCAAAGTTATTTACATATAACATTTTTTGCTTGAAAATATATTCTATTTGTTGGAGTTTTTTTTTACAAAGGCATTAACAAAAATACTTCAAGATGGTAAGTAATAAAATTTTAAATTGTTTTCCAAACTCAAGTTTAAAAAATTTTATCTAACAATTAATTCCTGCATACAACTTTTATCTCAATCAAAAAAAATCCTTAAGGGCTTTTTCTCTGAAACAAAAATTTATTCGAAAATAATTAAATCTTAAACATCAAAGGATGAGTTGAAGTCGATGTAAAAATTGTTTTTTTTTTCCCCCTTTCCGAATAGGTTAAGGAAAAAATCTTAACTCAAAATGTTCAACATCAAAGCCAAATTAAAAAGCCTTTTAAGAGTTAGTAGATACTGCCTTCCTACTTCATTAAATGGTATATGTTCGATCAGAAATACATATATTTTTCATCTGGTATTCCAAACAAAAAAAAAAGAAAATACTCGCATTCATGTTATTTATTTTGATCTTCTAAGACATAATTGATTTGGTATAAGGATATTAATAGCTTTGAACTTATTGAATTGTGTGTTCTAAAGACGGAAGAGTGTGAGTAACATACATAAAACATTTTTAATTCATTAAACGGAATACAAAATTACATATGTCGCAAATAGGGTGGACTTACTCATACCTAAAAGAAATGAACTTACAAAAAAATCAATCAGTAAAAGAAGCTTTAAGTAACTTTTCATGATGTTATTTTCTATTTAATTTCACAACATTTACAACTTACATATGTGATAAAACTGACTTTTAGTTACCGGTTTCTACTTCAAATTGAATGAAAATTTAAGAAGCTTATTTAAAGGTTTTACGACCTCATTAATTTGTCAAGTTTGTTGTTGATGAGTTTGATTTTTTTCTTTTGTAGAACGATAAATTTAAACACGAAAACACGTATTTTCGAAAGAAAGGGAAGATATAATACCTTCCATTAAAAATATAAAATGTAAAGCCTTACATTAAATATTGATAAGAACAAAAAGTAGGTTCAAAAAAGCACATACATTTTTCTAATCCGGAAGAGTTTCCGATATTTTTAAACCACAAACACACTTAAAGTGATTTATTGGCGTCAAGTGGAGCTTAGCAATAGATTTTGTTAAAAGCCAAATACAACAACAACAACAAAAAAAAATACACACAGAAATGAGAAAAGACACTTAAATTTTACAACACCCATAACTGATAGCCATTAATCTTATCTCTTTTATCGGAAACATGTTGTGTGTTGCGGTATCTTCACAAATCGTTGAAATGCCGCGTTTTAAATAATTATTATGGCAGAGCGATACAATTCTGTGTCAAATCAATTGATAGATGGGCAATATGCTCTCTGGGATTAGTGTTAAGCCTACGAGACGAGAGGGTGTGAAGTTTATGGCAGAAGTAATAGATAATAATTGATCTATGAGCTATGACATAGTAATTTATTGCAAGTTAAGTGTTGCCTATTAGAGTTTGTTTTTTATTTTTTTTGAAAAGTTGTGTAATTCCACTTTTTTAACTTTCCTTACAGTATGAAAAGATTTTATTTTCCTTATAATATTCCTACTGCAAAATTTTGAAAAGTTGAAGGTAAAAAAATAAAATATTAAATTTTTATTTTCTCATCAATTGAGTTTTTTTCTAAATTTAAATGTAATTTTAGTTGCCGAAAGCATCAAAGCTTATCAAGTTTACTGAACCTTCACCTACAAAGGGGTAGGTACACTTAACCTTTTTTTATTTGTATAAATTTAAAAGGTCCTTATAGCCCAGGGTCGATAATTTTTGAAACCAAAAAAAATCATAGTAGAATGAAACCCATTGGAAAAGGAGGTGAACATGAAGGAACAATAAATTACGGGCGAGCCGAGTTCGGGAAGTGGGTGGGTTGAGTTTGAAATGGTAAAAAATGGTATATGTCGATTTTCGGTATATGAAAAAAAGTTGTATGGAAAAGTTGTATGTTATAAAAAGATCTACAACTTATGTATGAACAATTTTTTCACATAAACTCAAAATTAAGGTGAAAATTTCAAAAAACTAAGTTTTTAGTTTTTTATTTTTATTTGAAAATTCACGTGTCAAAATGTCAGCTTTCTTCAAAAAATCGGTGGGTACTTTGTTCGTTAAAATCTCTACTTTCTGATGGTGTAAACAAAAATTTACATTAGTATACCATAGTTACGAAATGTCCCGTATTTCTACAGCTTGTCCCGGGTTTTTATTTAAGAAACCCATGACGTATAAGTGTCCCGTATTTTGTAATTTGTCCCGTGATTGTCCCGTATTTGGACATTCTCTGATTTTTGTATTCAATATTTAAACTTTCGGATAAATCATTAAGCCTAGTACGCTGCTGAAGCAAAACGAAATTTTTTCTAAGTCTCCAAAGTCTAAAAACTTTTGCTGAAAGAAAAATTGCCTGGACAAATAAATGGGAGTGACAAACGATTGAAAAATCTCCATATATTCTATCACAGGTAAGAATTTCGTTACATAAGTTGCGTATTGTGCAACGAAAAGAAAAATTTTGTGCTGGTTTTGTATGAAAATTTTCGTTTCGCATCTAGACTAGGCTATAGTTTTTTTTTGTAATGTTCGTCAATTATTTAGTTCCAGCTTTTGTTTGTCAGGTTGCTACACCAGGTAAAATGTTTTCGACAACATATGGAAGAGTAAAGAACCCAGATAATTTTCAAAACTTTTAAGGAAATGTTGAAAATTGTGTTAAAGATCATACAATTTCAAAATCATTTAAAATAAAATTAAAATGTTAATAAACAGCTCTCCCAATTTTGATTAAAAAATATTTTTTTAGAAGTTATTAACAGACATTATTATAAAACCATTTTCTTGATTTCTGATTTCGTAAACGACTTAAATGATTTCAACAAAAACGCTCCCATAAAATCGTTTAGGAAATCTTGATATCAAAATAAGGAAAAATTATGAAAACTCATTTAAAAAAATGTAACTTTTTTTTTGGAAAAATCTATATTTTCAAAACGAACCAACGAATTTTTGATCTGTCCCTGGTTTCGCTTTCAGAAATATGGTCACCGTAACCATAGTACATGTTCTCGGAAAATGTAAAAAATTAAAAAAGCTTAAATTCGAATTTTGTTTTATCATTATTCACAATTTTGGCCTATTTAATTTACACTTTAATTACTCAAAAACCATAAGATTTTATGTTACATTGATAAATGCTACAGTTTTTGAGTAATTTAAGTGTTAATTTTAAAATTGTGAATAAGGATAAAAAAAATTCGAGTTTAAGCTTTTTTCATTTTGAAAAAGGGCAGCACAAAAGTCACAAATTCAAACAAAAAAAAATAGAAATGGGTGAGTGCCAATGTCAAAGAAGATTGAAATTTGGGTTGTCCCAGTATATGAGTAGAGTAAAATTTCTTTGATTTTAGAAAACAGTAGTATTCTGTGATATCTATCGTTACAATAACCTTAAAAGAAAAAGAAAATACTTAATTGATGGATTTTGATCATTTGATTGAAAGCAATTAATTTGTGCGAAAACTTAGAAGACAGATCAAAAATCTTCAAAAGAGATGCCGCAAAGTGATGCCTTTAGTGCTTTTTGGCGTCAAAAATCATTTTTATGGCCATTTCTTGACAAAAAGTCATGAAAGTTTGTACATTGAAGTATATTAGAATGGAGCATACGAAGAAGTTGCCACAAAACTGAATGTTTCGTTTTTTTGTTGAACCAAAATATACTTTTTTAAAATAGATTTCAGTATTCTATATTCTTATCCGAAGAAATAAAAAAAAACATGGTAACACGTATAAACGAAAAAAAGCATTTCAAAGACAATAGTAGCATAATAAAACCATTTCACATCGCGATACACATAATTCAAAAGGAAGCAAATTTTCCGAAAACTTTTGATTGGGAGCAAACTCACATTAAAAAAAAAAAATACATGAAAATGTCCAGCCGTGAGCTAGATTCTGGGTTTCATGAAATAAGCTTAAAAAGACTTTTCTTTTCATATCTCACTCAAGAATTTCGTAGAAATTTTTTAAAATTCATTTTTTTTTCGGGAAAGGGTAGGTAAGCCTTGGATTTTTTTTTTTTTTTCAAAAATATGAAAAAAAAAGAAATTTGTAATTTTTTGACCTTTTCATAGGCCTGTTCACTTTGAACTTACAATATCTGTACCTAAACCAAAATTTGTTTCGAGATATTGGCTCGAAGTTATCTGCCTTCAAAACAAAAACTTTCTTTTGAAGTCTCACTCGGTGAATTTGGAGGATGTTTTTAACATGTATTTTTTTTGGCATTTTTTTTTGAAAATTATAAAAAAAATTTAATTTTTTTTTATTTGAATGCATAGGCCTGCTGATTATAAACGCATATTTTACATTCAAATTCGAAACTTAGGTGAAAAGAATTCGGCTTCGGAATGTAAGAAAAAAAAATGTTTGATCGGAAATACTTCCGCTACCAGACCCCCAAAATTTTTCAGTTATGAATAGAGCTTAAGAAAATCTGTCTTTTGATGTCGCACTTGATTAAGAGAAAAAGAATATTTTTTCCTGGGGCTGATTGAAACATAATTCCGAAAGAATTATTTATTCGAATGGAGTAGATTCGGAGAGCGTTGCGTAAACGCAAGTTTTCTGGCAAAACTTCAAAACTTTCCAATTTTTTTTCTTTTTTAGATTTCTTCTAACTGGGCTAATTGTTAGATAGCGTGTGGAGTTTTATATCAACTGGATCTGGTAGTTGCTGGAAATAAGTTTTAAAAGTACCTACATTTCAAGGTGCATTTTGGTCTAGAGAGCATCTAAAAAAACAGTTTGCACATGGATTGACTGGCGATATCGATTTTTGTTTTATTTTGCTATCCGGTCCAGCTTATGTGACAAGGGCTCACCATTAAAATCCTCTAAAAATTTCAATTAAAAATAATCAACAAGATATGAGGTTGAATTTTTTTATCCCATTTCTATACTGCCAGCAATTTAAAAAATCGTTATTAATTTGGTGGCAAATTTAAGTTTACTGTAAGATAAAAAAAAGCAAAAATGCTGCCTTATTTGGACATTTATCTTAAAATAAAATGCTTGATATGTTTGACGATTCATTTTATGCAGTGTTTTCACAAAAATCATAGATAGTTAAGAGGGTGTTATTTATTTTGAAAATTTTCAAAATTTGCAAATTTTCTAAGTACTAAAAGGAGTGGACGAAAAAATTATTATTAATTTTATTTTTTAAACAATGTTTAGCCATTAAAAAATAACCGTCAATATCATGAAAACATGACAAGTTTTCCTTAAGTTTTGGTTCTAAAACCAATTTTTTTTTTTTTGCATTGTTAATTTGTATATCACAAGCTAAGACGACGGGAGTCGACTAAAAAAAAAACAAGTAGGTATGTA
This sequence comes from Episyrphus balteatus, assembly GCF_945859705.1. Taxonomy (NCBI): domain Eukaryota; kingdom Metazoa; phylum Arthropoda; class Insecta; order Diptera; family Syrphidae; genus Episyrphus; species Episyrphus balteatus. The sequence goes on from NC_079136.1 coordinate 115,973,752, forward strand.
CAACCGACGGAATTTCGGTGTGCTCTAATAAAACTTATTTTTTAATTTTTATCCTACATTTTCAGCAAAAAAAATTCTTCAATTGTTTTTTTTTTTCAAACATCGAGTAAAGTTTAAAAAAAATATTTATAAAAGCAAACAATACATTTCTGTTATGTGTGTATTTATATTAATCCAAAAACTATTCCACTGTCACTCTTTTTTTTCGCATAAAATCGCTAATAAACAAGACAAAAAAAAATCAACACCAACCATCTTATGAAAAATAAAAAATAAATATCAAAATCACAGAAATCAAATCGCCCAATGTGTATACAATGTCAATCAATCTCACTTCTGATTATAAAAAATACATTGTTGGCGCCGTAAACCGTAAATATATTAGGTACCTATTTTGAATGAATCAAATTTCACAAACAGACAAACACCCAAACATAAACGAAAACAAAATTTTAATTATAAAATAATTAAACCAAAGAAAAAAAAAATTAAAATCGACTTGATGTGTGAAAAAAGTAAAAAAAAAAAAAAAACATAATTGGCAATTTGTGCCAAAATTTGGCCTCAAAAATAATAATTTTTCCCACCGTGTCGTCGTTCGTCGTCGCTCATCGTTTTTGCCGTCGCCACACCGTTGCATTGCGCGCACCCACAAGAAAATTTTTTTTTTTTTATATGTCACTGCTGGATGCAATTAAAACAGAAATGTCTTCCCAATCAACAACAACAAAAAAATTATTTTCATATTTTCCTCTAATTTTTCTCGACACAAAACAAATCAGAAAAAAAATACAAATTTGGGTGGAAAATGTTTGCGTCGGTCGTCGACAGGGGGGAAATATAGGTATGTCGGGTTCAACACCCCATGTTTTGGAAAAAAAAACAGAAAAATCATTAGAAATTTTTTGACATTTTCCCGGGCACCGGAAGTGCAGACCACCCCTCACCATCACACAACCACGGTATATCATTATCCCCGGGGCAAGAAGGGGTAGGTTTTTGGTAGCAAGGCAAACACTTTCTCTGCGTGTATACATCGATTTTTACACAAAGGGAGTAACTAGAGCCGTGTACCAGCCGTAGACAGTTTTTTTTTTTTTTTGTATATAAAAAGAAGAGATGGATAGTTTTTTTTTGTACATTTTTTTGGTTTAACAATAAATTTTCCCGGGTTCATAGAACAAAAAGGACTAAAAAATTCCTTTTTTTATCAATAAAACAAGGACACTGACACTTTGATGATGAAAAAACTTCAAGTTTACACATAAAAACTATATAAATTGTGAAGCAGACTGAAAAAAAAAAAAGCTTAAAATAAATAAACAAAAGAATTTTGGTATCTTTTTTTTTGACAAGTCTTTTCGTAGTTTTGCATATAATCAATGACAGGGAGGGGTTTCCTTTTTTTTTTTGTAATTCACAGGATTTGGGTAAACAGATGAGTTATTCACTTTTTTTAAAGGCTTTTCCTACACATTTTTAACACTTTTTCACTTAAATTTATTTAATTTTTTGTTTTTTTATTTATAAATTTAAAAATATTAAAGTTTTTGTTTTTTTTACTTACTCTGCAATACTCTTAGATAGTGGCCATCTCTCCATAGATGCCTGATACTTCATATTCTCGATTTGCTTCTTTAATGCGTCCCGGTCCATATTTGCTAGAGCACTGGGATCCATGGCGGTTAAACTTTATCCACATACCACCCCTAGTTGAAATATGGAGAGAAAATATTTATGTTAGTATTGGTTTGTCTATTTGGTATATTTGAGATTTGAGAGAGAGAAATCTCTCTCGCCTATATTATTTTTGGAGGTTTTTCATAATGGTGGATTGGGATATTGGGATCCGGATCTGGGGGAGGTTAAGGCTTTATGTTAAAATTTGTTTGTGTGTGTGTGCTTAAAACGCGGTGAATTTTATGGACATGGATTGTTAGGCATAGAGGCACGTGGATAATAGTGTTATGCGGGGGTGGTTGGTATTTATGTTGTTATGGTTTCCATAGATTGTAGATGTGAGGTGAGTTGGTATTATAGTATTGGTTTTGGTTTTTTGGAACAATTTTTTTTTTTGTTGGTGGTAGATTTTGAGAGAAAGAAAATTTGGTTGGAATTTTTTTTTTTTTTTATTTCGAAGTAAATTTTTTTGTATGTTTTATAGGATGTGTCAGGGTGATGGAGATGTTGTGAGGATATTTTATTTATCAAACAGGGTGATTTAAAATTAGAAAGAGAAATCAAACAAGGTTTTGTTTTAAGTTTAGGAATTTTTGGAAAATAACACCTTAAAAAGATAATTAAAAACTTTTGGAGTGAAATTTGGTAAAAAAAAAACATTCCGAATCGATAATTCAAAACAGCTTAAAAATTGACTTTTGAATGATCTTCTTAAAGCAATGATAACCGTTCAAGTAGGTAACGGTGATCCCTCGAACTGATGGAACTTTACGTATATTTTTTTGTAGGTGTTTAAATTACTGACAAATTAATCACTGCATAACACACAAAAATTTTCCAGACCGTTGTTTATCAATTCTTACTAAATTTTACGAAAAAAGCATTAGTTTTTTTTTCTAGCAGCTCTAGTTTCTAAATTATTCATACATGAAAAGGCATAGAAATTCATACAATTTTTTTTTTTGTTAAATTTTTTTATTAAAAAAAAAATATTTTGTATTTTTATTTTTAGGTGAGTATAATTAAGCATAAAATTGGTAAAATCTCGGAATCCAGGGAAAGTCAATGAATCTGTAAAACGATTAGGCGTGCATTATTAAAAGATCAAATAAGAAAGTTAAAAAAAAATTCACCGCTCTCGATTACAACAATTTTTAAGGACCGTTTACTGTCATTCCGTATGAAAGCGTTCAATCGGAATTGCTGTCTCATTTTAGATTTTGCTAAAACTTTGTAGGGATGTTCTCTAGGACTGTGAGGAAGCAGATCCATGATGATTTAATATTAAGTTGAGTGGTTTCCCACGCTATAGTTCCAAAGTAGGTATAAATCGAATTTTACTCCACTATTTACTTACTGAACCGAAATACATTACATTCGAAATAAATATTTCCAGCTAAACTTTAAAAACGCTTGTAATAATAACATCTAAAAAAATAGTATGAAATTACCCCCAAAATGTGAAAAATAAAAATATCTAAAAAAAAAAAAATAGAGCTCCTAAAAACCAGTGTGATTTTTAGGCTTAGTGAACCCAAATGCATTAGGTTTGATAAAAAAAAATTTCTGGAATATGTTAACAAACAGTTAAATTAAGCATTACTTTAAAATTAGTACGAAATTACCCCTAAAATGTGGAAAGCTAAAATATTTAAAAAAATAGAGCTCCTAGAAATAAATGAATATGATTTTTAAGTTAACTGACCCCAAATACATTACTTTTAGGTAATATAATTTTTTTTTTTTTTTTTTAATTTTAATAAACGCTCAAAATAAGGAAAACTTAAAAATAAGTATGTATGAATATTCCACCGAATATGAAAAGTTAAATATTTCAAAAACTAGAGCTGGTAGAAAAAAACTTGGCTTACTTAACCGAAATCTATAAAATTTGATATAAATCTTTCTAGAAAATTTTAAAAGGTTGAAAATTGTTGGCCAGTGATATTTTTACTAATTTTCAACTCATTATTATATTATACATTTTTTTTTTTTGTATTACTTTCAACTACAACCTTCGTCCGTCCCTCTCAAACCCTTTAAGTGCTCTTAAACCTTTTTTCGCCATCATATGCTCATAGATTATGAATTCATGAATATTTTTCAGTCATATTCAGGGTATAAGGGTTTTCGTTTTTAACATATTTTGATCTTTTTTTTTTGTTTAAATTATTTCGAGGTAATAATTTGGTATTTGCAGACCACTGTTTTTTTAAATAAAATTTTTAGTTCATGAGTTTTGCCTCAAGATGGCGCCACATGAAAATATTTTCTCACGCATTATAAGACAGGCTCTTATCTAAAACTCTTTTCTTCCGAACAGAAAAATTTATTGCGATAATAATTTGAATAATTAATTCTAGGTTATGAAGCACATTGTCTGAAATGTGCTTCTTCCTATAAATTGAACTATTTAAAGATAAATTCATTCAAGATTCTTTCCTAGGCCTGTTAAATTTCCCTCTTAATAATAAAAAAAAAAAAGAAAATCATTTTTCTTACGAGCGGGTCAAAACTCATAGATACGACTCATTGAATAGCAAACTACTTAAAAAAAAAAATATATAAACTCATCACATAACTCTACAACACTCATCGTGTAGTAAATTAATTAGTATTCAATTAGTATGAGTATGATCGTAGTCTTAATATTTCAAATAATATTTTTTCCTATCTAAAGATGTCTAATGTTTGTCATATTCAGTTACATAGATAGAGTCAAGTGCATGCGGGCGGTATGGTAGGTTTATAAATATTCATTTAACGTCAAAGCGTTAATTATTTTCGTGTCTTTAATTAACACTTTTGATATAATTTTCCCATAGATGATTCTCATATTAGATTTTATGGACACAACAAGTGTATATACAAAGAAAGAAAGATTCAATCTATAATAGAAAAACACTACTTTGTGCGACAAGAAAAATAATTAGAGCATGACTTGAGGAGGTCGTTTATCTTTTTTTACGTAATCGATTGGCGGAACTAGGTGACAACTTTGTTAAAGTTTTCTAATGTTTTTTTTTTTTTTAAATGTTCAAAACACTACAAGTCACTTAATTAAGTATTGAAAATTTAAAAAGAACGAGTTGCAATTAATTTTAATAGAATGAAGCGATGTAATTATTGTCACCCTTTTTCAAAAGCTCGAAAACCAAAATTTTATTAAATAGGTACCAAAGTTCTTTAATATTCAAAAGTTCGATATACTCAAAATTTTAAAGCTTCCAAACAAAATCAAAAATACTAGATCCCAAAAAAATTTAAGAAACTGGAAAGAAAAAAAATCGAAGTTTTGAAACAAAAAATCAAAAGGGGTAAATCATAAATTTAAATAAAAGCAATTTTTTACTAAAAAAAATACCGAAAACTGAAAATCTCGAAAAAAAAAACAAAAAATAAATCTCGGTAGGTAACTCAAAACTTTGAAAGCTCAAAATCACAAGCCAATAACTTTAGAATCTGGAAACGGAAAATTCAAATGTCTGAAATAAAAAATCAATAAAAAAAAAAACTGAAGATGCATACATTTTTTTCAGAAACTCAAAATTACGAAAACTAAAAATCTCCAAAAATGAAAAATCGCAAAATAAAAACTTTATACCGAAAACTCGATATTTCCATATGAAACGTAAAATTTCATAATAAAAATTAAGATAATGTAAACCAAAAATTCTTAAAACTCAAAATCTCCAAGACCAAGTTGTTATTCCCATAACGACAAATCCAAAAAGAATAACCCAAAAACACAAAATTCCAAAAATTCAAGATCCTTGAAACAGAAAATTCAAAATCCTGAAACTTAAAATTCAAAAAACTTAAATCTCGAAAACCCGAAGTTTCGAAAATTCAAAAAAAAATTAAAATCAAAAAATCTCGCAAACAAAAAAATTAAAATGAGACAAAAACTAGGCATTTGTAGCCCCAAAAGAATTGAAACCCAAAAAAATAAAAAAAAAACATATAGGTAAGATCCTGGACTGAAAATTCCAAAAACTCCAAATTTCGTTACTCAAAACGCAAAAAATTAATGTAACCCAAAATTTTGAAAACCCAGCTTGTTTTCCAAAAATGGAAAATAGTTTAAACAAAACAAAAATCAGAACTCAAAATCTAAAAACAAAAATCCAAAACACAAATTTCTGAAAACCTAAAATTATAAAATCCCTTCTCGAAGCATTAGAAATTTGGCATCACTTTTCCCCATAAATACCCAAACATCCATTTCAAAATTTGTGTTCTATGTCCTTTACCCTGCATATTTACCATAAAATCAAAAAAAAACTCGCATGCGCTCTCTTAATCGATCAATATTTCCCTTCACACAAATAGAACATGTTTTTTCTCCTTCAACAAAATAGACTTGCTCTTCACCATCACAAAAAAACTATGCCGTAGTCTAGTTCGAATACAAGCACATACATACAACAATAACAAAAAATATCCTGGACATTTTTTGGGGGACAGCACACATCTGAGGTAGGTAAAACAAAAAACCACCACGCTTTAATCTGGAATAGGACACCAAGCGAGAGAAAGTGCGAATGCCGGGCCTTCTTTTATTATTTCCTATATAGATTGAATGGACATGATGGAAGAGCATAGAGAATAAACTAATACTCACGCACATAGGATTGAAAAAAGGACTTCTTTTAGTCATTGAGAAACAGAAAGAGGGTGAAATTTGGGTTGTGACTTGCAACGTATGTTTTCTCGCATGAAAGAAGAGAAAAGGTGCTTTGAATAGTATCTAATCTATTTTCAACGTTTTGAGAGTCATTTTTTCATCCTGAAGGTGATATATTAAAACTTTATAAAAAATCGCATGAGAGAAAAATAACATCTTGCATGCGATAATTTTGGCTTAAATATGTCTTTAAGACATATATAAGTACCTAGACACGAAAAAAAAAACAACCTATGACAGCAAATAAAAAATCTGGATGTCCTTTCAATCAAAGGGGTTAGAAATTGGCTTTCACCTCCTACTCTCATGCGATAATTTTTCAAACTACTTACTTTGGATATTAAATGTTTGTGTTTTCGCTTAAAAAATTTCCACCAACAAAGTGTGTCTCAAAAAAATTACCAACTAAATTGACTAATGATGTGGAAGTGGTGCTATTTTCTAATCATTATTGCCAACAAAAAAGGATACAAATGTCCTTTTTTTAAGCTTGAATAGATTTTTGGCATTCTTAACTAAAAACGAACGAATTTTGTTTTTTTTTTTTACACAAGAGCAAGACTAATCGAATTATGATTACTTGGAAAATTGTGATACATTTTATCATTCATTATTGTATTGGTGGAGAGAGGATAAAAATTAAAGCAGAAAAGTAGGGGTCATTGTCGGGACATTAATAAGATGTGATCTGATACTGACGTCAATAAAATGTGATTTTCTTGACTGAGCCGTTTCCTTTTCTTCTTCAATTTTTTTGCAAATTGATTTAACGAATGAGATTAATGGTTTGCCACTGTGTGTTGTGTTGTTCGTTTGTTGAGGTTTTCTATTTTTGGGTTTTGAATGAGGGGTTTCTATTTTTTTTTTTTTTTGCTAGCGGAAATGAGGTCTGATGTATTTAATACGTTTTTTGTGAGGGGTTTTGAGTGGGAGTTCTTTTTTTTATTTGATGGGGAATATTAAAATATGAATAAAGTCAAAACATGGGTCGCAGGAATTGGTATTAGTAAAATGTAAAGCATTTTTGTATTTGGGGAAATATTATTTTTATTTAAGTGTAGGTAAGTAGGTAAGAATTCTGAAAAATTATAAAAACGGAAAAAGATATATATAAATTTTGTTTTAAATTGTTTTAATCTCTTAACGAAGTAGGTATGTCATTAGATTCCTTAAATCTATGAATTTTTTTTATTTTTTTTTTTTAATTATGGTTTTTTATTTTTTTATAAAAATAATTCAAACATTAAAAAAAATTGGTATGTCGTTCTTAAAAAAGTATTATTCAACACATAAAAATGAAGTTTCAAAAAAATTCATAAACTCCTTTTGAAAATATTAATTTTTCAAAAAAAAAAAAACAAAAAATTAAAATTATTTTCAAAAATTAAAAAAATTATTTTTCTAATTAGGGATACTTTGTACAAATTTTTTTTTTGTTGAAATCGATTTAATATTTTTAATCAAAAGTGATAAATCAAGAAAACGGTAATGGTTCAAAAAATAATTTTAACAAAGACTCCAAATCTCTATTGCCCAAAAATGTGAAACCCAAAAAAAATTGTTAAAAATTTAAGAAAAAATAAAATTTTCAAATCTACAGTCAAGTTCATATCCAAAAACGAAAAATTAAAAATATTAAATCCCAAAACCTTTTGATTTTGGACACAGAAAATTCAAAATATATATTGTTACAAAAAAATTTTTAAAATCATAGAATTTTTGTACCCTCTCGGAAACTGAAAATAACGAAAAAATCTCCAGAATGAAAAATCGGAAACAAAAGTTTAGTATTCTCAGAAAATCGATATTTTCATTATTATAAATAAATAAATGGAAAGCAAGAATTCTAAAAACACAAAATCTCGAAAACCAAAACAAAAAATTCATGAAAAAAATCAAAAACACAAAATTTCAAAAATTCAAGATCCTAGAAACGGAAAATTCTTAATCCTGAAACTAAAAATCTTAAAAACTGAAATCCCGGTAACCTGAAGTTTCGAAAATCGAAAAATTAAAAAATCAGCTTTATAAAACAAAAACCAAAAATGGCGAAGGCAAAAAAAAAAATAAAACCCAAGAGACAAAAAGTAGACATTTTTATGTTAGCCCCAAAACCTAAATCTTAAAACCCAAGAAATTAACGAATGTAAATATTTAAGATCTCCTGGACAAAAAATTCCATAAACTCCAAATCTCGATATCTAAAATACAATTTATAAAAAATTAAATCCCGGTAAAACAAAATTTTGAAAACCCAAAATTCTTATATCCTGTTTTCCAAAAATAAGAAACCGTACAATAAAACTAAAACTAGAACTAAAATACCTATTTAAAATCCCAAAATCTAAATAATTTTGTAATTTAAAATTAAAAAATAACTTATCTAAGAAAAAAAAAAAAACATTTTTAACGATTCACGACTGAAATGTTTGAAAATCCTGTTCCATTTGATAAATTTTTTATTTTGAAAACTTGTAGTACCTACTTAAGCATAAATTGAAACCAACCATTGCATTGTGAGATTGAGCTCTTATTGGCCTTTTTTTTTTAATAAAAAATAAACCATCAATTCAATCTTGGAGAAGAAGAAAATCATTTTTCCAAAGTGACACTATGAACAGTGAAGGATTTCAATAAAAATTGCAGTTCAATAAAAAATTCATTAATCTAATAATGGATAGGATAGAAGATATATACTTTATTTCTTCGAATACCTTTTGTACCGCTACATCTCCTGACACCACAGAAAGTCTATTCAATAGCTATAAGTCTCCACATCACGAACACACTTTATGTGTTGTATATAGTTGGTATGTAGGTACTTTACCCCTTTGACATTATAGAAATTCTCATACTCGTATAACAAAATATACGTAAGATAACATTTTGTCCAGTGACCGCACGTACAGCTTGTATCTTTCTCTCAAGACTTCTCTGTATAAATTTACGTTTATAGTTTCAAAAAACCTCTATAAGCTTAAGCACAAATTGTTCCCCTTTAAGCATCACGTACACAAGATATCTATCGTCTTATATAGATTGGACTTTGTGGCAGGTCCAAATGCTCAATCACTCAAACAGAGAGATAGACAAAGACACACATCTATACAATCCAAATGACAATAATACAAAATTGACATACACAACAACATTTTTGTCTATATTCTTTCATAGAAACAACGTAGATACACCACGGGAAGACCACAAAATGTTTACCTTCGATTGGAATTTCCAAAATGATTGTAAGGGTAACCTCTTTTCGTTACACTTTTAAAAATGGAGAGTTCCGGGCTAAAAGAGTTAAAATAGATACAAAATCCTTTTAAAGTAAAAAATGTGTTAATATTCAACTCAACGCATCAAAGGGTTATACTTTGTCCTTTTTTTTTTAATCCGGATATTTAACTTCAACCCCAAAGTGACACAAAATACGCTAAGGGTATACCAGGTCGTTTAAATGACCACCAACTGGGGTTCCATATTTACACTAACGATATAAAAAAAACATTGTGTTAAGGACAACTTATCGTTTTGAAAAAAAAAAAAAATCAAGATGTACCTTAGAATTTTTTAAAATTAGCACAAAAAATAAATTCTTTATACATAATAGTTAAGACTTCAACAAGAGAAATTAATTAAATATAAAAAAATATTAGTACTGAATTTTTTGTTTTCAATATCCGTTCTGGGATATTTGGGAAATCTTGGATGGCAAATGCGATGAACCTAATGAAATGCGGTTACTCCAATATTTTTTATTTTTGAATGACCGATATTCTAGAACTAATAAAAAAAAAATTTAATCCTTGAAATCAAAATAAATCTTTCTTTCAGTATTTTTTGCTTTAGTTTATTCGATAAATAGATTCTCAATTTCTCATTAACATTCCACCGTGTTGATCATAAAGATGATAGGTAACATTTCAGATTGAAAAATTAAATGAAACTTCCGGATATGCTACAAATCTAACGGTTCGATTAAGTCATGATCGTAATTTACTAATTATAAGAAATTTTTTTTTATAGGAAATGATTTTTTGATTAAAAACAAGATGTTAGGATTACAAGGATATTTTCATTGCACTTATAGAAAATGAAATGAATGTCAATGTAATTATACTGATGATGACTAAAGCAAATTTCCGTGTTTAGAATAATTAATAGCTAATGATTAATTGAGAAATAAACATAGAACTGAGTCGCCTTGTCGCCATGTCGCACAGTGGTGCCATTCTTCGTTTTTGGCGTCAAAATTCATTTGCACGGCCATTTCTAGACGAAAAGTCATGAAATTTGGTACACATTTGGTAAAAGTGAGAATTTATTTTTTCCGTAAACCAAAATATACTTTTCTAATAGATTTTAACGTTCTTAATTCAAATCCGAAGTCGGAAAAAAATCTATGACATCACGTTTCGTAGATAAAAATTAATTTTGATCTGCTTATATCTCAAAAACGTGACGTCATAGATTTTTTTCGACTTCGGATTTGAATTAAGAACGTTAAAATCTATTAGAAAAGTATATTTTGGTTTACGGAAAAAATAAATTCTCAGTTTTATTGAACATTGTAACTTTTCATTATTTCATGTTTTCTTATATTTACTTAAAAACATAGTTGGCAACCATACAACCCCAATATTTTCAATTTTCTTATGAAACATAAATAGAAGAGATCTCAAAATCGTGTTAAGTGAAAAAAAAAATACATGAAATAGCGTATTTAGAGGTCTTAAAGTGTGTTTTACTAAATTGGCACTTTTTGGACTTTGTTTTCAAATTTTTTGTTTTTTTTTTTTGTAAAGAATATGAATCTATGAATCCTAAATCTTAAATTTAACACCTTTTTGACATGAATTTAGCCCAATTTCTAGCTTATATACTGTTTTGAAAATGAAAATTCTATTTTAAAGCTCATTCTTTTCGCCATTTTGGATCCGCCATTTTGAATAAAAGAAAGTTGGCAGCCTTTTTGTATTTTCCATACTATTATCATTCAGTGTACCAAATTTCATGACTTTTTGTTCAGAAATGGCCGTGCAAATGAATTTTGACGCCAGAAACGAAGAATGGCACCACTGTGTGTCGCCTTGTAGCCTTGTCGCGATGTCGCCTTGTCACCTTGTCGTCATGTCGCCTTGTCGCCATGTCGCCTTGTCGTCATGTCGCCTTGTCACCATGTCACCATGTCGCCATGTCACTATGTCGCCTTGTCGCCATGTCGCCATGTCACTTTGTCGCCATGTCATCTTGTCGCCATGTCGCCTTGTCAACTTGTCGCCATGTCGCTTTGTCGCCATGTCATCTTGTCGCCATGTCGCCTTGTCAACTTGTCGCCATGTCGCCTTGTCAACTTGTCGCCTTGTCGCCATGCCACTCTGTCGCTTTGTCGTTCATAAGAACAAGAATATGGTTAAATAGATGTTGTCAGTTCTAAATATTTGAAAGAACACTTTTCCAAACTAATAAACGTGAAGACAGAAAAAAGAATTTGTTTTCAAGTTTGACATTTCACAGATGAGTACACTCTTGTTCTTCACAGAATATATTTGACTAAAAATTCATCCTCATTGTTCCTTAATTAAACTCAAATCTATACCTACCCGACTTCAATTTAAATGCACAAAGCTATGTTAATGAGTTTATAAAATAATAATTAAATTCACTCGAATAAATCAAAACAAAAATATCAAATATTTGAATCACAAAAACATACACGTATCATTAAATTTCAGCATACACACAATACTACACAACAGGCTTGCAGGTCAGATAGGTTCAGAACATATTGCACACATGTTGAATATTTCCCAAAAATTAATTAATAAATTCAATTGAAAATGCATAAATTTATTATATTTCCTAGCACCAAAATTCCGAATTGGAAAATTTGAATTTATTTTTATTTATGTATTTCGAGTCTCTGTGTGTGTGTGTGTGTTTGTTTCTAAATAAAACCTGCCATGCCTGTATGTCAGGAAAGGCAACATACAAACATATAGACATTTTGATGGAAATAACCAAAGTAATATGTCAAATGTTATGCATGACCAAGTCCAAACGCACAACCATCCTCCAATATTTTTAGCATAAAATAAAATCAGCTGCCAGAGTTGTATACAGGTCACATCTCGTAGACAGATTTGAGTTCGAGCGGCAGATAGGATGATTCAATTTGGCCCATCAGGACATGTTGCATATATTGGGCCAATACTCGTAAATTTTGATGGCAATAACTGAATTATAATGAATTTATCGATTGAATTTGATTTGATCTTCTCATACTTTTCCTCCTACCTTCAACCAACTCATACATAAAAGAACACGAATGTATTTATACACTCTACTACTCGTATAAATATTAGCAATATTCTGCCAAAAGGTAACAAGTATAACAACATCCCTCGATCAAATTAAATTGTTGGCAATATTTTGATTAATCCTATTCAATTGGAAATCCAACATCCCTCTATTACTTTTGTGGGTGGCGGGCGGTCGGTGGCGGTGTTTACATCCACATCAAAAGTCTAAAGGCTGGAGCTCTGAACAAACGGTTTGAGAAGGTGGGTTTTAGTTAACGACATTCAATATGGCTTTTGAGTAAACATCATCATGTAACTTACCTTCTAGAGTAATATCATGCCTTCAGGAGTGGATTTAAAACTAAAAGAGGCTTTCAATAAACATTGTTTTGAATAAAACTTCGTGAAGATTTAAATTTTTATCTAAGGATCAACATAGGTTACTTTTTGACGTGATAATGTCTTATAAATCGATGAACCATGGCAGCATCCAAAAAAAAAAGTGACGCCATTTTCTTCCGTTCCGCCTTAAATTTTTATCAGTGTGGTATAAATTGCAATTACAATTTTAAAATAAACTATTAGCGACCCAAAAATCTACTATAACTCATTTTAAAGGTTATAAACCTAAATTTTTAAAAATTCAATCATAAAATAGGGTAAATCGGGGTAAAAGGAGATGGTAAAATAAAATTATTTTCTAAACGGTAAACTTTATTGAAAAAATTTCCGCAAAAATTTCAAAACCAAGTTATGAACGATTTTCAAAAACCAAAAAGACCTTCGATATAATTTATATAATTGGTAGAGATCATTTTGTTTAACAATTTCATAGATTTTTTTCCAATACCCTAAATTTCGAAGTATGATTTTTTTTTAGAACACCTACTTTTATAGGGGTATTTTTGGTAGGTTTTTTTATTTTTATGAATTTTTCCAAGCATTTGAAATTTATAATTATATTTTGACCGAATAATGGGAAAAACTACATTTTTACTACATTTTTGACCGTTTTCAACTGTTTTTTACTAATTACATTTTTATTTTGTGAGATAGATAGATTAAATTTATACAATAGATAGAATAGACAGGACTAGATTGTATTGTATTATTTCAAACATTTTCGTATACGTAATTCGGAGATAGACGTAAAAGGATAATAATTTTTTTGTAACGTGATAACTTTTTACCTACCTATAGCAAATAGAAGTTTAATTTACATTATTTAGCATGCTAATATTACCTTTTATTTGATATATCACGCATAACGGTACATGCACTACAAACTACACAATCTTAAATTGAAACACTTTAAAATTACCACAAAACACCAAACGAAGTACCTACCTTAATCTCATTTATAATTTAGACATGCTTGTCTTTAAAAACTTGTAACTTTTTTTGTAGGCGCCGTACAGATATGGCTGAAGCATATTTTAAAAGGTGAAATAATAAGCTTTCCAATAATTAATAGTTTTTCATATACAAAATTGGACCAAATCGAGATGAGAGAAACAAAAGTTTGTAATCTTTTTATTTTTTTGTATTTATTTATTTTTTTTTTATGAAAATTGATTGCCTTGATGGATGTCGTATAGCCATGATTGAGGTGAAAAAAATAAGCTTTCAGATGATATAAAGTTTTTTACTAAAACTAAAAATAAAAAAAGTTAATTTTGTTCGCTTTTTTTTATGAAAAATGTGTGATTTCAAGAAATCATTTTTATACTTTTTACAAAATATAAAGACTTAAGCTATGGTTTAATTCTTTAGAAAAAATATAAGGGTTTCGAAAATTATAAATTATTATTTATTTTAACATGTAACATACATTTTTTTGTACACTGAGGGAAAAAAACAACTTAAAATCAACGAAAACCACGTTGATTTAACTATTTTTCGGAATGATTTTGCGTTGAAGACGAAAATTTTAAAATCAAAGTAGAACATCGTTAGTTTAAAGTGGTTTACCGTTATAAAACATCTTTAAATCAAAGTTGTTTCAACTTTAAAAAAAAAAGCATCAATTTACTGAGACCACTGATCTGCAGGTACTTGTGAGGCCCTTGGTAACGATTCCAATCGGCAACTATAAGTAATGCCTATTAAAGAACTACTCAGTGAGAAACACTTCCAATTGGCAGATAAATTAAGACTCATAATGGAACTAATGATAAGCAGGAACTAGTAAGACTACTGCTGAGAGACCTCTGGTTACTCTTTCAATCGAAAGGTATTAATAATATCCCAAAATGAAACTACTAACAACTGATTGATAGGAACATGTTAGCCCTTAGTTAGTACTTATTTTATCAAGTATAAAACTACTCATTGCAAGGTACTAATGAGAAAATGAGCTATAAGTATACTAAAAACCCCTAGAGAATAATACCGAAAGACCTTTAACTAAAGTTAACGTGCTTCTTTTTGTAACACTTGGATAAATCGCAAAGCTGTAGCCTTATCCAATTTTTGTGTTTTATTTATTTTTTTTTTTTTTCTGAATCCGCTCCCGTATAATGTATTTTAACTTTGTTTACTCTTTGAAGGTGGGAATTGAGAGAATAGATTAAATGATGCGCGTTGCACCGGAAATTACACAGTAATCCACATTTTCAGTATAGTGCTTGTTTCTACACCAAAGACCACAACCCTTTATACTCAAAGAGGTTCCATCTATACATACACTAACATTCAATATTATGGTTTTCGCCAAAACATGCAAGCTCGAAATGAATAATGAAGTATTTCAGGCTTAATTATTCAAGTTAATAGCACAAAATAAGGTTTTAGCATGATGTTGGTGTTTTGTGGCTGCATGTTAGGCCAAAAGCTTTTAGAAATGAGGAAAACGAAATAAAAAATAACACATCTAAAATTAAAAATAACATCCCATTTTTTAATTGGTTTCTAAATTAAGAGAACACGACAAAAAGAGAGACCAAAGAGAGGTCAATTTGGTCAAAAATATAAAAAAAAAAAATAACAAGTCCGAAATAGGTTTACCTTTTTTGGTCATTTCAATTTCAAATAAGTTATACGATCTCTCTGCAGGGGTTTTTGAGTTTAATCTCTGAAAATTTGCATTTCAATTTTATTGAATTTAATTGGGACACACAGTGTCTAATGAGCTTCATAATATAGAAACGAATGTGCAATTTCGAGAAACAAAATTGGTTAAATACAAATGAAGGCAAATAGTTTGTTCGTTTTAATGTTAATTTGTTGTGAAATGTCCAAATGATTTGTACACAAATAGGTACAAAAGCTTTAATTTCAATAGTGTTTCTATATAGCTCTTTATTATATGTATAGAGGATGCAATGGCTTTGTTTCGTTCATTAAAACTGTTTACCTAAAACTTAATGATTTTAAGCCCAATTGACATTTGAATTAGTTGTTGATTAGCAGTTATTGGTTTGATGTTTCAATTCTCGTCGAAATAATATGAACAATTGACTGCTTTCGATGTTCAAGGAAGAGTATTTATATGAAAATAGAAGTTTTTAGGCGAATTTAAGCGATAGGAGGAACAAGATAAGGAAATCGATTGGAGCTTTCTTTATTATTAATCTAACTAACTCGTAAACGATTCAACCAATGTTAACATTTTAGTAACCTTTAAAATAAAAACAAATAAAATTTTCGAAAAACGCAGAAAATATCAATTTTTATTTTTTTTTTTTGAAAAATCTCTTCTTTGAAAACAAGTCAATGCATTTTTTTGAACCTTTGTTTTTAAGTATCAAGGATTATATTTTATAATACTAAATTTTTCTATTTGAAAAAAATTGCTTACATAAAAAAATATTTCTTTAAATAAAATCTCCCACAGTAAAAATTTTATTTTTCTATAATAATAATTTGTTTTTGCGTAATAAATATAATGGCAAGCTTTGTTTAAAGTTAAAACCATTTAAGTAGATGTTTTTTTATTTATTTAAATCAATTTTTTTTACATTTTAAAAACATAACATGAAAAGCTTGAACATACTAAGCAATTTACCATATTTCTAGAGGAAAAATTTAAATTTTATTTTTGTGACTAAAATTAACCATATGACCAAAATGAAAAAAGATTGTTTTTCTCAAAAAGGGCTCAAACGATTTTGATTTCAAAAAATACGTGGCATATAAGGCTCTATTTTTTTTTTTTTTTACCGTTAATTGACCGTTTTCATGATTTTTGACTTCCTTGTAAGCCACTTAACTGATTTCAACGACAATTTTTGTGAAAAAAAAAATTTTTGAGTATCCTCAATTTAAAAATTAAATAAAAAATTCGAAAAAGTCAATTTTGGATTTTTAAAAAATATTTCAAAAATATTTCTTGAAAAATCTATTTTTTCAAAATGGATAAATAAATTCACTTAAAATTTTGTTTGAATATGTGGAAAAAAAAATTCTTAAAAATGGCATAGGTACCAAATTATTATTTTGAAAAATTTTCGAAAATAATTTATATAAAAAAAGATATTTTTTTTAAATGCCTCCAACAATTATCAAAAACAATTCCAAAAATTCTTTGTTATATAAGAATATAAGAAATTAAATTACATGCTTCATTTTGAGATAAAAACCATTTCAAATGCTGTTACTATTTTTATAATAAAAACAGAATTAAAAGATTTATTTTATAATTTCGAAAAAAGAAGTAATAAAATTTAAGTAAAATGGTTCTTTTATGAAGTTTATAAAAGGCTTTAAAATTCTAAGCCACTTTAATCATAAGAACAAGTCGTGCATTTTTTTTTTTTTAACTTTGTTACTGCATAACTTTAGACCAAGTGAACCAATTTTGATAATTCTTTTTGTATTAGAAAGCTGGCGCCTGCCAGCAATTTCGTTCAGTTATTGTTATAGAATCTATGAGAAAGACCATAAAACCCAGTTTTGATCCATGGAAGTCGGATTTGTTTTTTTGATAAAAATGAAGTCGGTTTTGTTTTTTTTTTGACAAAAATGATTATTTAGTGTTATATAATATATAATTAATATAATAATTATATAATATAATAGATAATATATAATAATAACTTCCATGGATCAAAACTGGGTTTTATGGTTTTTCTAATAGTTCCTATGGCCAAAACTGAACGAAATTGTAGCCACCAGCTTTCCAATACAAACAGAATTATTAAAATTGGTTCACTTAGTCCAAAGTTATGAGGTAACAACCACACAAAAAAAAGAGGTTGTCTGTAAAGCCGGTTTACGGACGATGAAACAGGTTGTGTGCTTTTGTTTAAAATGAGTCAATTGAAGCGTTTACTTATTTCAAACAATCATAATTTACAAGAAAAAGCTAAAAAAAAAAATACCTTTTTTATTTTCTCATTACATTAATTTTTTTATTTTAAAAGCTTACAAAAAAAAATTATGCCAAGTATTTCTTCTTAAGAATAAAACTATTTTAAAATTTTTACAATGCGCAAAAAGTATAAAAATAATTTATTGAAAAAAATCATTTTCATCAAAAAAAAGCAAAAATAACATGAATTTTTATCTTTTATCTTAATTCTATTTTTTTCCCTAACAACCTATAAAAAATTTTATACCATCTGAAAGCTTAATGTCTTAGCTCAAAAGCTCGATCAGGTCTTTGAGACATCTACAAAAAGAGCTAGAATATTTTGAACTCGATCAAATTTCATTAAAAAAAGCAAAAAAAAAAACATTTATTTTTATGTTATCAGGCTATGGAATCAATTTTTTTGTTTGACAATCTATTAACAAATTTACCATGTGAAAGCTTATTATTTCACCTTTCAAATGACGTATCAATCTCATTTCAAAGATGACTACAAGAGAAGTTAGGATTTTTTCGTTCGGGGTGTTTTGAGATTTTTCGCAAGTTTCTTGATTTAACATTGTGTAGCTTGTAGTTAGTCTACCGTTGTGTGTAATATACCAAATGAAAGGTAATTGTATCAGGATGCTCAGAAAAGTTTAATAACTCTTTGTCAAAAGTTATAACCTGTTGAATTCTAAAATTTTATTTTACCGTTATCTCAAAATTGTGTTTACGAAAATGATTTAAACTTCGCACACATATAGTCGTAGTCATTGTCTATCATTACTCCATATACTTTATTTCTGTATGTATTAAAGAAAAAAAGATAAAAATAAAAACGATGAAAATCGGTTAAAAAACGGTCTTTTGTTATTCGATCAAAACTCACTAAACGTTTTCAAGTTTTTGCACATAAATGCATAAGGCCAAAACGTAGATGTCCTATAAGTTTGAGATTTTTTGAACGCTCCAAAAAAAAGCTAAAAATCAAAAATTACCCAAAAATACCCCTAAAAACAAGGTGTTTTTCAAAAATTTCGAAACGCCGAGTGTTGGAAAAAAATCCGTATCAGACCCCTAATTTTTTTTCCTCATCTTTCACCTGGCATCTTTAGAATTGTCGAAAAAAAATTCCTTTACCCAAAATCATCATTTTGTCATAGCCCCAACACGTGTACAACATTCAAATAAAACTTTATAGCTTAGTTTAAAAATGTTTTGGAATTTTTTCTTAAATGCTGTTAATTCTTAAATTAGTCTCATCTATCTATAGCAAAAAAAATCAATTCTCTACGACTTTGCATTTAGATTTTAGCCCAAATTTCATCTTTCCGTTTTACGCCTGTTTACCCTATTAAATGAAGGAATTTTTAAAAATTTCATTTTGATTAAGCTTTAAGTTATTGTCTTTCAAATAAGCTTTAGAAGAGTTTTGTATCTCTAATAGTTTATTTTTAATTTTGAATTGAAATTTTTTGCCGCACTGCGAAAGTGCGAGAGTGTAACGTTAGAAAATGGCTTCACGTTTTTTGTGGTGGCTGCCATGGTTTATCGATTTATAAGACGTTATCACGTCAAAAATAATAAAAAAAAAAAAAATACAGACGAATCGAATAAAAAATTAGAATGAAATAGGTCTGGTAGCCCCAAAGTTAAAAAAGGCAATAGAAGAACTAATTCACAAAATTGTATGATTAAAGATACTAATTTTCAGAATATTTTGTTTATTCTTTCTAATTTCTGATTTTCTGTAACTTATTTTACTCACCAAAAACACTTCAAATTTGTTATTTTTTGTCAAAATATGTTTTAATTTTTAATTTTGTATCTTAAAAGAATTATATAATAATTTCTTATTTCTTTTTTTAATTTTCAGGTTTATGACTTAAGCAACCCTATGAATTTACCTTCAATATGTAAATACCTAAGGCCTATTACTGTGCCAAATTTAAGCCTACTCTCTTATCAACTTCCATTTAGTCATACATTATGAATAAACCACAGGTCCTTAATGTTTCCTGTGGTCCTTTTAAATAGTTTCGTCCTCCCACTAAAGTTAAAATTTAAGCCACATCGTTAGTTGAATTTTCAATCTCAATAACTCAAATTAAAAAGAATAAATTTTTATCACATTTACACTTTAAACAAGAGATTAAGCTCTTGGATTCAAAAAACGTTAAATCCTAATTTGAAAGAGTTTTCAGTTCATGCTTAAATCCATCCTGCACTCAGAAAGTCCAGTTTATTCCTCTTTTTTGTGTTCCGTTTTATCAGGTGTAGATGTCCTGTATATCTGGGAAAACAAACAAACAAATAAAAAAAAAGAAATCACCTCCCATTTTCAATCGATTTGCCATGCAACATTTTTCAATTAAGTCCTGACAGGATATTAATGATATAGGCTTCGAGAGAGTTCTGGTCTTCTTTGTTTTCATATACTACACCTACGCAGAATACACATTGTGTTATATTGATGCATCCATAGTTGTACCTGGTAGAAAGATAACACATGATTATAGATACCCCCCAAAATAAATATAATAAAATGGCGCCCAACGCGCTACCGCATCCCATCACCATAGCACACATAATAATCATTAATTTATCTGGTTAATTAAATTCCTATAATGAAACCACGCAACCATGTACAACCGCACACCGCTTTATTTCACATCATTATAAATCCTATATCATCCATAAGGATATTTCTATATAAAGAGAATAATTTACAAAAAAAAAAGGATTTTAAACATTTTAACCAAAAATTAGTCAAAATAAAAAAACCCTTTAAGTCATCTGTCGTTCTCGTACTTATAAAGAACGAAAAAACTTGTAATCCTTCTTTAATTGCGATCCTCGAGCAATAAAGTATGAAGTTGCCGATACCTATACATTTCATCTTGAAATAAAGGACGAGGACATGCTATTAACAGTAACTATTACTCACTGTCCAATAAATAATGGCCATTGGTGTGAGTTTCAAAAAAAAAAAAAAAATGTTCATAAGTAGCTATCTATTCCACTTAAATTTTTTTCAAAGGTATTTTTTGCACCTTGTCTTCGTCGATACAGGATATACCAGGAAAGGATGTGCACCACATGAAGATGAAATAAATAAATAAACTTGAAAAGACTTCTTTTACAACACAGAATACAACAGAAAAGTCGTTCTTTTCTATATAAAGGACCTTTTCTTGTTTCCCATTTTTCTAGGAATATACATCTAAAAAAGGCGACAATATTTTCAACAGTTTTTCCTCGACAAGAATTTGCCAACAACATATTTTGTTCTCTTTCTTTTTGTGAACTGAGGTTGGATCCTTTTTTTTTCTGTGGGAGATTTAAAAAAAAAAAAATCCGACAAGTTTTATGTCCCACCAGTTGGAGGTGGCCCCCATCCGCCCCAAAACAACAACATGACTCCCGGATAACTACAAAAGAGGTGGCACAAAAATTTGCTTGTTCAGAAATTAATTGGGAAAAAGTTCGACGTCTAGTATTTTCAAAAAAAAAAAAAAAAAACAAACATAAAAAAAAGACGACGAGGACAAAGTCCTGGGTACTTACAGCTCCTGGACCTGGAACGACACGACTCTTTGATTTCTGTTTTCTTTTTTTTTTTCATTTTGTTGGTCTCATATAAATTTCAATGCTAATTGTGCCTGATGAACAAAAGGGATTTTCTAGAATGTATAAGGGTTTTTAATTCTTTTGAGCTTGAGTGTAAAAACTGGATTTTTTTTTGTGTGTTAGTTAAATTAAATTGAAATAAAAAAAATAAAAAAAATTTAAAAGAAAATGTCATAACGGTTAGTGGTTTCAAATAAATAGAAAATGGTTGAACTGGAAAATATTGTTGAAGTTAATTTTAATGCTTATCAAGTAAATAAATTTGTTTTAACTTTGTTAAAGGTTTTATTTTTCGAAACGATGGAGGAGGAGCTTTACTGTTGAATATAGTATTTTATTTGCAGTTTTTAATGGTTCTTCTTCGTGGACCATTTAAAGCTTGTGAGTTTATGATTATTGAGTAAAATCACTTTGAAAAATCCTTGAAACAGATGTGATAACATTTCTATTCTCTCATTTATATATGCAAAGTCCCATCTGTTCATTAGGGAAATGGCTTTAATATTTTCAAAGTTTTAAGGAAAGATTTGACCTCAGTGTAGCTTTTTTAAGAAACCATTTTGTTTGATGATAATTGCGCTCAGCTCCTTAAAGAATAAGGATGAAAAAATTTTATAGCTACCTACATATAATAATGTCTACAACTTTTGAGTCTGATTATAACCACATAATGACCACAGAATCGATTTTTTTGAAATAAGGACGCGTTGTGTCGTGTCACGTCGCACAGTGGGGAACCTTGTATGGGAGAGTGGAAAAAACTCCGTAAAATCTAAACTACTGGACCGTTTTTAATGAAATTTTCAGGAATAATAGCAAATAAGAAGATAAATCAACACCAGCAATTTCCGCCCACTGCCCTGCCTACTAAAATGAAAAATGGCTATTTAAGTTGAAAAAAGTCGAAAACTAGTACTTTTGTATGAAATTTAACGAAGACAACTTGACTTGCAGTAACCAAAATATGCTTTTCTGAAGGTTTTCGATGTTTTGAACTCGAATCCGAAGTCATAAAAAATTAATCATTTTGAAATATTACCGTTAGAAAATGCAAAAAAAGTTTTTTCTTGACTATTACTTACCTTGTTCTTTATATAAGTAAAATTATCTGAACATATTTAGTAACGGTTTATATAATAACTGATTTTCTTCTTTCAAGACCTGTTTAAACCTTTTCGATATCTTTTTTACTGCCTGAGATATCTTGAGTTGTTTGGCATGGTATATCTACCATATAAATTATACCGTCATTATCTCCTTTATAATATATGAAGACGAACCCACTTACTACATTTTAAGATATCTCGGGAAATAAAAAAGATAACGAAAAGATTTAAACAGGTCTTGAAAGAAGGAAAATAGTTCTAATAGTTCAAGTTGTATGGGGAACTGGAAAAAACTCAGTTAAACCTTGACCACTGAACGGATTTTAATGAAATTTTCAGACAAAATTATTAAAAGCAAGGCAACCAAAATAAGATTTTCTTGCAAGCTTAATTATTGTTTAAGACTTTTTGTTTTCAGAGAAGAAATTTAAGAAACAATTTGTATAGGTTTTAATTTTAGTCATATCTTTATTTTAGTTTTATTGTGCTCTGAGGGCCATTTGCTGAAACGAAACTTAAATAATTTAAGTTGAACATAAGCTCCTATTTATTTAGAATATAAATGCTTAAGTTTCGATTCAGCAAACGGCTGTGAATCTAATATTCGTAAACCCCAGAAAATTTTAAATAAATTGCACAAAACGTTAAAAACCGTCCATTTTGTATGTATTTTTCGATTTACCTATTTACTAACGTCAGATTTGAATTCATCGGATCAAAATACATATTAAAACATATGATTTAAAAAAAAAATATTTCAATTTTTTATTATAATCTGCTTTTTTAGAAAATACGTTTTTCACATTTGCTTAGCTTCAAATTGCTCTAAAAAGTTTATTAGGACGAACTAGGACGAGATTTTTGATGTTGCTGAGACTCAACACTATCATATGATATGAGTCCGCCCACAGAGGCAAACAGAGGAAGTAGTTAAAACAATTTTTGAACTCAAAATTCCGGAAAATTATAAGTATTCTTAAAATGAAAAATCGAAAATTTTTTTTCCGCAAAACTTGTAACTGATATTGTTAAACTGTTTATTTTAAATATATTTACAAAAAAAAATTTTTTGAAAAGTCAAAATTTAACTGACTTTATACCATTTGAAAAATACTCGTATTTACATCAGTTTTCATAATTTTTCAACTTTGAATACAAATTTCTTAATCTAGAAATTTTTTTTGAAAGAAATGCTTTCACATCCTGATTCTACAACATAATTACTGTAAGAAAAACTTCCAACACCTTAAAAAAATCCAGCTTTCACACGAATGAGTTTTTTCCACTTTTTTCCCACTGTGCGTTGTGTCACGTTGTGTCGCGTCGTTTCGCGTTGTGTCGCGTTGTGTCGCGATGTATCGCGTTGTATCGCTATGTGTAGCATTGTGTCGCGTTGTGTCGCGTCGTGTCGCCATGTGTCGCATTGTGTCGCGTTGTGTTGCGTCGTGTAGCGTCGTGTCGCGTTGTGTCATGTCGTGTCGCGTCATAACATATTTAGTTATCTTTGATACATATATCGAAAATTACTGCTATCTTACAAAAAGATCATGTTAGTCTAAGTTTATTTTTTTAATTACCTAAGAAATCTCACAAAATAATGATTTTCTGGATTCGGTTTTTCTTAATTTATCACAAAACCTTAATCCTTATCTTAACGAATCAAATCCAATCATCATAATGGTTACCAAGAGTGACATTATTATTATTCTGCAAGTCCTTAAAATTTCTCACATTGAAAATACAAATTTTTCAAAACATCACAACACAATTCCACATAACTTTTGAACTTCACTCTCTATATATATCAAAACAGCAGCGCGATAGTGTCTTATTAATCCAGTCAAATAAGGGTTTAACCTCGGAATGAATGTTAGTAGAAATTTTTTTTGCTCAATATCTTCCTTTTGCCATTCTATAACATATCTCAAAAGTCTAGAAAAATCTCATGTCCGCTTGTCGCGATTTCAAGGTCAAATCGCGAAATGGAGGTTTTCAAAATTAGCAAAAATAGGCTATGGTATTATATACACATATGATACATGATTTCAAGGTATTTTTTAATGCTGATTCCAAAAAATCTAAAATCAAGGCAATCTGACGTCTCTGAAAAAAGTTATACCTGTTTTTCATCTGTCAACCTATATTATTATAACAGTTGCTAACTTACTACCGAAAAACCCTTAAAAGTTATGGTAGCGGAACCAAATTTTACATGAAGGTTTTAAGATACATTATCATTCAGAATCAAAACAATGCAATGCAAAAAACATTCATATCTATGACAAAATGGTATTTTTTGAGAAAAGGGGAAATTTTGGGATGTGCACTAAAAAACATCCAGGTACAATCTTGGAATTAGTGCTCATAGGCTAATTTTTTGGTTTCTATGTTTGTTTGGATATTCTATAATTTATGTCAAAAATCTAAAAAAATCTCATGTTCGCAAGTTCTAATTTTCCAGGTTAAACACATTAGGTGCAGATTTAAAAAAAATAATAAGAAAACTTTAGATTCTTATATGTATACAAACATAACCCATATCATTTCAAGGCATTTTTTAACGCTGATTCCAACAAAACCCACAAACAAATCAAAATGACCATCCCTGAAAAGTAATGTACCTTATTCATGTTGATCTGACACAAATATCTGAAGAGTAGTTTTTCAATTTTTTCAAACCTGCACCTTATCTTCAAACCAAGAAAATTAGTACTCGCGGACATGAAATTTTTTTAGATTTTTGAGGGTAGTTAAAGAATATCCAAACAAAGATTAAAATGAAAAAATTAGCCTATTAGCACTAATTCCTAAGATGAACAAGAATCTTCTTTAGTGCATATCCTAAAATTTGCCCCTCCATAAAAAAATACCATTATTTCGTAGGTATATATATTTTTTGTAATGGATTGTTTTGATTTTTAATAATGATGGATTCTAAAATCTTCATGCAAAATTTGGTTCATCTACCATAACTTTTAAGGGTTTTTCGGCAGTAAGTTTGCAACTGTTATAATAATATGAGTTTACAGATGAAAAACAGGTATAACTTTTTCCAGAGACGTCAGATTGTCTTGATTTTAGATTTTGGAATCAGTATTAAAAAATACCTTGAAATCATGTATCATACGTGTATATAATACCAAAGCCTATTTTTGCTAATTTTGAAAATCTCCATTTCGCGATTTGACCTTGAAATCGCGACAAGCGGCCATGAGATTTTTCTAGACTTTTGAGATATGTTATAGAATGGCAAAAGGAAGATATTTAGCAAATAAAATTTCTACTAACATTCATTCCGAGATTTACCCCTTTTTTCTCCTTATTTGACTGTATTATATGTAATCTTCTAATCTCATGACAAGCATAAAAGTCCTATAGTTTGTAAGGATTAAGACCATCAAGAGAACTCTTTTCCAAAAAACCCAACTCTTCATCAGAAAAACAAAAATAATAATAATAAGTAAAAATCACTGCGGATTTTTGAGGAAAATGTTCTTTATTCCTTGAATATAGAAGATTGGAGAGAACAGCGCGGGTGATGTGTAAAATGCAGCTAAAATTATATAATTTTGTTGCATAAGTGATGGGGGAAATGTTTGTTGCGGATACTACATTTTGCATTTAGAAGATTACTTTTTGGACTGGCATTTTATCTAGAACGAAACAGTCTGAGATGGTATCATCGTTATATGATGCAACTGTGTCTGTCGTTCTTTGTGGAGTTAAATGGAAGTTGTGGAGAGATTAAATTTGTCAAAAGGTTGCTGTTAGACATTTTTGTTTAGGGCAGTCTGTGTTTTGATTCAGAAACTATATCTAACAATGGTGTCTTGGTTCTATTAACATAGTATGTTAAAAACATGTGCAGAAAATAAAGAAACAAATTTTATCATGATGTCACGATTGTTTATCACATTGGTCATTGATATTGCTGATTTACTTTTAATTAAACTTTTTTCTCCTTAAAGAAAGTCCAATTTTATTTACATGGAATTAGTTTGATACAACCTTTTTTCTTCCTTAATCATGTGTGTATTTGGGTAAACATAGGCGGATCCAGGGGGGGGGGGGGGCACGTGCCCCCCCTAGAACTTAAAGTTCATACTTAAAGGAAATCAAACTATGAGTTTTAAAAATATATGAATAATAACAGAAAGAACTTGAGTGAAATTCTTCTCTATTTCTGGCTGAAAATGCGAATTTTGTTGATTGTTTCATCCCTTTCCCATGAAAAGCTCCACCTCACAAATAAATAAAATATTTTTCGATTTAAAAAAAAGTGAATTTTCAAAGTGATTTTGGTGAAAAATTTTGATATGGACATCGAATGACATTGAATGATATAAAAAAAATAATTGTATATGCAACTCTGTTTTTTCATACAGAGGGGTTAAAAAATTTGCACTTTTTTCGTTGTTTTTTTCAACATTAGTGTTTTTAAAATAGCGGAACACGTCACAAAATTGCATAAACTATACATTATAGAACTGCTATATATGTAGAACAAACTTGCATTTCAGAAGTTTGCCCAAGTTTGCACCCCGAAAATAAAGACCCCTTGAAAAAAAACTCCTCAAAAGCGACCCTTACTTATAGATTTTTATAAATATTAGTGATGGGTACCTCATACATGAGGCAATACAAATGTCCCATACACCACTCTGAAATGTCCCATCACATCAAAGCAAAAAAATGTATTACCTCACACCTCACCACAAAAACAAAAAAATATCTCTTTACTCTTTCGTCTCCAGAAAAAAACTTATTCGTATTTCTCTCTGTCTCTTCTCATGATGATGAGCAGATGAGGAATGAAATTGAGTGTATGAGGAAAAGGAAAATCATGAATGTACCGCGCCACGAAATGTGTGTGCATAATGTATGTGTATGAAGAAATGCATGAAGAGTAAAGAGTACCAATGTTTTAAAATGAAAAATAAATAAATGTATGAGGTTTTGTGTTATGGGACATTTGAAGTAGGTACGTATTTTGAGGGGAGAAAATTAGAAGTAATGAGGAGGAGGACGTGACGTTTGTTTTATTTTTTAAAAGAAAACGAGGAGGACATACGACAATGTACTAAAATGAAACCAATAATAAAAATATGAAAAAGAGAAGAATGAAAAGAAAGTAAGGAAAGAAAAGAAAGAAAAAAAAAGATAAGAAAGAAAAGAAAGAAAAAAAAGAAGAATAAGAAAGAGTTGTAAAGTGAATGAGGTTTGTTATTGTTATTTTTAATTTTTTTTTTTTTTTGTAATCGAAATTGTCCACTAAAATTGGTTTGTCCCATGGGACATTTGAGGTGGGACAAAGTACCACCTCATTTCGAAAAATGAGTACCTCATACAAACTCATTTTAAATTCGTGTCCTACCCATCACTAATAAATATTATTTTATTGAGAAAATTTCTCCAGGGATACCTCTAAAAATATGTAAATATAATAGTGTTCCAAATTTCAAAAGAATCGGTGCAGTAGTTTTGAAGTTATGAGGAGCACCGGCGTTGAAAACATTAGTTGTGGGGATAACGATTTAAAGTTTTGAACTCTGGACTAAAAGACTAAAACGTTCCTAAGGGTAGTATTAAAATACTTATAACTTGGTCAATTTGGCTCCAAGAGACCTACGATTTGAACACAATATTCTTGAGGTATAAAACAATTTAACCGCTTGTAGCCCCATGTGACATTTCTGTAACAAACCGAAAAAGATTGCATAAAAGCTCTACAAACTATTTTTTTTTTTCTTTTGAAGCTTCTAATATTATAATCTTTAAGTATTGCTTTATCGAAATAGTACTTCAAATTTCTAATAAATAGCACCAATAATTTTTAATTGACAGTTAATGTTGAAAGTTGGGCTTTTTTTGAAAATAAGCAAATTTGTATAAAAACTACGAAATTCAGAAAAAAAATAGTTTTTGTTAGTAAACCCCACGGGGTTTTATTTTTGGATTTTAGGAAAGTGCCTAAAAATTAATACTTTTTTTTACTCCCAAAATATCGAAATAACTAAGTAAATAATGACTTTATTGAATTTTTAAAAAATACGTGTTTTATTAAAGATAAAGGCCAATCGATTGACTTATTAATTTTTAAATTTACGACCTTGGGTTACAAAAGGTTAATGCAAATAAAAAAAAAAAACTGGGTTTCCCGGCAAAAAAGTAGGATTCAGTTTTTTTGTTATTCTTAGGAACTTTAATATTTATTAGAATGAAGTCTTTAGTATTTGACTAAAAACTACTAGGTCATTAACTAATGGTATAATTATGTCCATAATATTGCAAAATTTTATACAAAATCAATTAAAAAACGTAAACATTTTTTTTTTCAAAATTTCATCTTTAAAACTTAATTTCTCAAAATCTATTTGGTGAAACAACTTAAGTCAAAAAATTAAACAAAGAATAGATTACTAACTTTAATATAGCACAGAATTGTACGTGCATTTTCTGATTTTTTATATTTTTTCTTCCGGCTAATCCAGGAGTAAGAGGGTTAGCACTTAAGTGGCTTTTACTGTAACAAGAAAATGAAAATTTTTCCTTCCGAATAACTTTTTGGTCATTTGGTACCTATTTGATGTGGGAAATGTACCTAAATATTTTTGGCCAGGTTTTAGACCACTGTGGGTCGTTAAAATTTTCTGCTTGTTAGTCAGTCGTATGGTACTTCACTTTATTTCTAACTGTTATTGCTGTTTTTTTTTTTGCCAATCCGTCCCTTGTGCCCCCCCCCCCCCCCAGAAAAAAATCCTGGATCCGCCCCTGTGGGTAAAACTGATAAGTTTTTTTCTTGGAAAAACTTGATGTGTTTGCTTTTAAACCATACGAAATCAAATGTGAAAGTTTTTTGATTCACTTTTAATTAATTTTCAAATCAACTTTAACTCTTATTTATGTATGTATGACTTTGCTGTAAAACAAAAAATCCTTGGAAAAATACTCTTTGCTTTTGGAAACTGGTTATCTATGGTTTGGGATCGATTGAAGAAAAAAATTTTAGGACTTAAGGTAGAATCCAATGTCGAATAATTGGTAAGAAATTAAAATATCAGATGTTTTACGATGGGACAGATTCAATAGGCTGCATTTTTAAACTTGCAAAAACAGTTTTTAATTTTTTTTATTTTAAACCTAATAAAGCTTCAAAATGAAGAACTGATTAGACATGTCTAGAAGCATTAAAATCCTTCTTAAGCGCTGCTGTCATTTATGATAAATATGATTAATCCTGAAAATTTGTGCTGGCAGGTATTACTAGTGACAATTTCAAACAATGTGCTAGTCACTGTGGTGTATGCGTAACTTTATTTCTTTAGAAAAATTTATTTGATTGCAAATAATTCAGCAACCAGACTTCCAAGAAATTTTTGGTTTTCAGCTATGCATAGAGCTTAAAGAAACTATCTTCTTGATGTCTAACTCAATGGATTTGAAGGAAATTTTTGAAAATGTATTTTTTCTCGGAAATCCGAAAAAAAAACTTTTTTTGCATAATAGCTGTTTCAATCGTTCATTTGAAAAGATTCAATCGTTCATATATGTCGTTCAGTTTAATGATTCCTTGTTTTCAATCTTTCATTTTTTCAATCCTTTCGGTTTCTTGTCTTTTGGTTTCAAATAAATTAATTTTTTTTTTTATTTTATTTATATATTTATTTATTTCAAAGTAGGACATGAGTCTTATGAAGTGTTGCAAGTCCTTAAATCGATTTAGAGGTTTGAATTTAAATTAACTAAAAAATCAATTCAATGATTCTTTAGATTTTTTTCTTTTTGGTTTCAAATAAAATAATTTTTTTAATTTCTATTTCAATATTTTTTGTTGATATTCTGATTTCTGAAACATTACGTTCCCTTTCTTTCACTCTGATCTTTTTCTGGAATTTGAACGAGATTCAAAAATGATTGTATCTCTAATAATCTGGTGATCAATCTTTTTTGTGAACTATTCAAAAAGAACGAATCAATCGCGATTGACACAGTAAACCAAAAATTTTCCTGAGACTTTGATTCGAAAACATCTACTTCCAATTATTGTAAGAAAAATGATTTCGAAATATTTCCACTGCAAATAATTCAGCAACCAAACTTCGAAGAAACTTTTGGTTTTCAGCTATGGATAGGGCTTAAAGAGACCTTTCTTATGATGTCTCACTCGACGGATCTGGACGACTTTTTCGAAAATTTCTTTTTTTTTTTCGAAAATCCGAAAAAAAAATAAAATTGTATTTTTTTTCCATGAATAGATAATCCTGTTCGTTATGAACTCGTATCCGTTTACCAAAACTTGTTCCGAGACTTTGATCCGAAAATATCCGTTTGCGAAAGTAAGAAAAAATATATTTGGATACAAATAATTCAGCAACCGGATCTACAAGAAACTTTTGGTTTTTAGTTCTGAATAGAGCTTAAAGAGACCTTTCATTTGATGTATCACTCGATGAATTTTGAAGACTTTTTTGAAAATGTCTTTTTTTTTAGGCAAGGAGTTAACCTTGATTTTTTTTCGAAAATCCAAAATAAATAAAATTGTAATGTTCTTCCATAAATAGAAAGGTCTATTCATAGTGACCTCGTGTCTGTGAACCAAAACTTGTTTCGAGACTTTTGATTCGAAAATATCTGCTTCCGAATGTAAAAAAATATATAGGGGAGAGTGGGGCTAAAAGTAACAGGGGTAAGAATTAACAGTTAAAAAAATCGATGTTCCTTTCAATATTAAGAAACGCGTAAAGGAGAAAAATGCTCAATTTTTCCATATCTATCGGCACATTTTCTTCAGTTGAAGATTAGACGACAGGATGAGAAGTTATACTAGTGATGCCCAAAAAAAGCATGTTTGTAACTTTTTTTTTAATTTTATTTTTGGTCTACCTATTTACCCGAAAAAGATAGAGTGCTAAGTGTTTTTTTGTTATATGCAATTGTGTTTTGGCTCAAATTGCGTGTATATGTTGTGTCTATATCAGTTTCGCTTTTTTTTTAATTGATTTTGTTTTAAAAATTACATGCTGGGGCTAGTTGTAACATTTTTCCGGAAACATTTTTGAAAAATTGTTTACCTAATATAATAAACAACCCTGGATATGAATGCTTGTAATTGAATTTGTATTTATTTTCAAATTGGAAACACTTTTTGAACCACCACTTGAATTCATAAAGCTTATAAAACAATTTATGAATTCAAATAACTTTAATTTAAGACTACTGTTAAATTTTCTCTGGAAATCTTGGATTTGCTCCACTTTTTTTTTGAAATTTGCACCAAAATTTCATGACTGAGGTTTGTTTTTATTGTTATTAACTAAAAATAAATAAATACAAACATAAATAAAGGTATTTTTCTCTTATTTTTAGTTCTTGGTACAACCTACCCAGGTATGTGTTACACTTTGCCCCGTATGTGGGGTAAATTGAAACAACACGATTTTTTTTGGAAGCTTTATTTTTCAACATTACCGTTATGTTTTGCTGAATTTTTGTGATGGATCTTGCAGATAAAACATGGGTCTTTAATTTAAAAAAGGTCTGGTTGACCCATTTTCAAATTTGTAGGAGAACCATCGGTTTTAGAAAAAAGTGTTACATTTGGCCCCACTCTCCCCTACATATTTCGAAATATTTTGAAAGGAACTTTTGGTTTTCAACTCTCACTTGATTGATTTTGAGTAATTTTTTCCGAAAATCACAAAAAAAAAAAAAATTCGTAACAAAAAAAATCGTTTTTTTCGAATTCTTTCCCTAGTTTATTTAGTTTTAACCTTCCCACAATGTCCATTAGATTCCTTGTTTCTTAATAAAAGTTCATTTCTTTTTACTTTTACTTTTCATTTCCACAACCACATACCTTCCAAGCATATCATAAACAACAAATTAAAGAAAAATTAAAATAAAATTAAAAAGTTCCCCTCTCAATTTTCCCTATATAAATTTCTCGATTTGCATATACCTAAAGAAGTTTCACCAACAGCACACACAAAATGCGCCTTGTCCATGTCCTTCGTGTTCCATTAATTAAACGTTCAACTTCACTCTCGTATATTTCCTGATGTTACACCACCACCCTCTCCCTCAACTCAAAACACTATATAAGTTATCCAATCCAACACACAACACCCCGCAATTCACCATTAGTAATTAAAATAACGATTCGCTCCTACCAAATGCTATCTCATCTCATCAAGTGAATGTGCATCCTGAATTAAGTATCCACAAACAGCAATATCTCTTCGCACTCGTTTGCCTCTAAAGTGGATAACAACTTTTCACCATAGATAAAGTTATCCGCACTTCTTGCTTCACCCGCATCCAGCTATCTATAAAAGCCCTATAACAGTCCTATAACATCCCCTTCATTCTGCCTTCCACCTACAACATCTCTCATGTCAGTCTCTCTAAACTGACTGTTTCAAAAGTATATGTGACATTGCAACTGGCAAATCCAACAGATACAGGAGGATACGCAGTAGAGAATATAAAAGCAAAAAACTGTCAATGAGAGGAGCTTGAAATTCAAAGAAAATAAATAAAATACAAAAAAAATATACTGTAAACTACAGATCCAATTAGGAGAGGCAGAGTTCTCGCTCTAAATGAGAATACTAGTTACATGACAGGCAGCTACCAACTGCGTGTGATCCTTCAACGTTATTCCCAATCCCAATCCCCATTGCATGCCTCGTTGGACCTTTAGAATTTTTGTTAAAAAATGAAAAAAAAAGAAGAGAATCTCATTTTATTGTGAAATGTGAGTCCTGATGAAAAAATGAAAAAAAAAAAAACGAAAAAAAAAAACAATCGTCATCCACAGACGGAATAGACTAATTCAATTGGATTAGTGGTTACGATATTTTCTAGGACATATACACACCAGCTGAGCATTATGTTCATATATACTATTACAGTCATATTAAAACTAGATGTACACATGCGGGTAAGGTACATAAAACCAAAACCAATAGATTTGTTTCGAGGGCAGAGAAAAATAGTTGGCTTCTAAATGCAAGCAGAATGTAATTTAATTAGTCTGCAGGTAAATACTCATGGCCGGTTCGAATGGAGAACGTTTAGTGTGGTCATCAAGGGCGATAAATTTATAAGGGCGCTAGTTTTTCTAATCTACTATTTTTATTGAAATATAGGAAATTCGAATGAGTTGGAAAATTTCGAAATTATTTTCGAAGTTTGAAAAATAAAGAGCGTTGTTTATTATTTCAATACACTGATTGATGGTCTTTCAATCAGTTATGGATTTATTACAGCTTCGCTACTTTGAATCTTAGTTCTCAAACAAAAATATTTCAAACTTCATAAAACCACCAAAGTTTCTTTTTCAAACTTTTTTTTAAGTATTATAAAATGGGCGCCTTTTTTTAGTTGATAGAACATAATTTGTACATAATGCGGCACTGTTTTATTTTTCTATTTAGTGAAAGAAAAAAAATATTTGAACGTTCAACCACCCAATTGATACCTATATTTTTTTTTTAAATTACACGGGTCGAGGTCGAATTTTTCAAATCTAAAAGCACACACACTTTAGAAAATCAATAGAACCACAAAGAGGCTTCTTTAATCAATGGATGACTTGTCAATAGAATTGGTGAAGGTGTATTATGATAAGTGGCAAAATCTTTTGTATAAACCAACAAAATCAAAGATGCATTTTGAAAATACGACCAAATTATATATCTACGGTTTTTTCATTCGAGTTTTTACAGAGATTTTCTTCAAGTCATATTTATTTGTACAAATTTGGTAAGTTTTGATAATTCGATAGTTCGATAAATTATCTTTAAGATACTTAAACAATCTTAACAGTTTACTTACTTTTCCGTTTTCCATTTTCCTCAGACGTGTTTTATTGGGAGTGTTACCAATATTACGATCTTTTCAGAAAATAGCAGATTCTTGATTAGAATTTTCATTTTCTATAAATATTCCAAAAAGTAGTGGCATAAGTATACATCCCAGTAGTACTCCATAGTTTAAAGGAAGCCCGTTTAACATTTTTCCAGTTTTTCATACTCCTTTTTTTGTAAGCGTTATACAAGTTTTTGATGAAATAACCTTAAGAAAACAGCTATTTAGTTCATAAATCAACAAACTGGGCATTGAATTTCATTGTCACGATACTGACAAATAGGACAAAAACTTTGCCCATAATATTTGCGCCTATTGAAGAAACCCTCGTGAAAACCGCTGTCACACCAATACAAATTTCTTTGGCAGAGTACTGATATTTCTACAGCATCGTGTCTAGTTAATAGTTTGATTAATTTATCGGTTGTTTCAATTTACTTTCTTTACGTTTATATTTTGTTCGACTTCTACGTCAAAACCAAATTTGTGATTTTTTGAAAACAGTTAATGGATTTTATTTAAATTTTTAGTTTTCTTTGGCCCAATTTATCCAAGCTCAGTTTTATTTTTGAAGTCGCCTTTAAAAATGAGAAAACTGCCAATTCGCATACAAATTTTAAAATCTCCCGTCCAAATGGAGACTTTTAATCTAATGGTTTGTGAATAAATTGGGAGTAAGTTGATAAAAAATATTGTTTCTATAAAATTACGATTACGAATTATTACGATTTAGAATTTGTTTTGCAGTCAATAAAACTCCTTTATAGACCAGGGTCGATAATTTTTGAAACCAAAAAAAATCATAGTAGAATGAAACCCATTGGAAAATTAGGTGAATATGATGAAAATTAAAGGAAACATAAATTAAAGGAAAAATTCAAAAAACCGAGTTTTTGGTTTTTATTTTTATCTTTTTCAAAAACAAAAATTTTTCTACGAAATTTGGTGAAAACTTACCTTATTATATCCCAAATACACTTTAATTTATTTGATTTAAAATATTTATTTTGTAACCTTTTTTTTTGACTTACTACCACAAAAACACCCTAATTTTCAATCGAAAATTCACGTGTCAAAATATCAGCTTTTTTCAAAAAATTGGTGGGCATTTTGTTCGTTAAAATCTCTACTTTCCAATAGTGTAAACAAAAATTTACATTAGTATACCATAGTACATGTTCTCGGTAAAAGCAAAAAGCTTGAATTCGAAAATTATTTAATCATTATTTAAAATTTTAGACTATTTATTAAAATTTACTCTTAAATTACTCAAAAACCGTAACATTAATCAATATTACATGAAATCCTACGTTTTTTGAGTAATTAAAGTGTAAATTTGAATAAATAGGCCAAAATTGTAAACAATGATAAAAAATTTTTTTCGAATTCCAGCTTTTTTCATTTTTTGCATTTTACTAAAACATGTTCTATAGTATACTAATGTAATTTTTTTTACACCATCAGAAAATAGACATTTTAACAAACGAAAAATTGTTGATACAAAAGTTGTAGATCTTTTTATTACCTACATACAACTTTTTTCTATAGGACTTGTAGTTTTGCCGGAAATCGAGATATACCATTTTTTACCATTAAAAACTCAACCCACCCACTTCCCGAACTCGGCTCGCCCGTAATTTATTTTTAATTTAATTTTCATCATATTCACCTCCTTTTCCAATGGGTTTCATCCTACTATGATTTTTTTGTACTACACAGAGAAAAATATGACCCGCTAAAAACTAACAGATTGCCATATTGTTTTACCGCCCATACATTTCATAAGGAAATCTTATTAAAATCAACGATTAATAAGGTTTTTTTAAGGAGATTTCTTATTATTTTTATAGAGAAAATCTTATTAAAATTTGACTGAAAAGTTGATTTTTTTTTGCAACTTAGCACTAGAACAAAAATCGCGATCAATATTTTCATGGCAGGTTGGTTCAGGTGGTAAGGTGGGTGATTAATGATTTGAATTCTCCAGTTCGATTCCCAGCCTGGTCATCGTTTTTTTTATTTTTTTGCAGATTTTAAAACAATAAGGAAAACCCGATTGTTTTAATAAGGTTTCCTTATTGGATGAAAACCATAGAGAAATCTTATTGTTTTTGTTCTAATTTATGTGGTCTATTTTTCTCTGTGTATTAGAAGTTTTATTGACTTCAAACTCCTAAAACACTTTTTAGAAGATACCAAGTGTAACAAGGTTAGAAATAAACTTTAAAAGTACTTTTTTCCCTTTAAAGAACAAATTTTATGTTCACATTCAAATATTCAAAACACAAAGTTTTAGAACTATTGAACTTGAACGATTCGAGTTCAACAAGTTTAATTAGCTTTCCATTAAATTTAAAATCGTCGTCGAAACAATTTTTTAAAATTAAAAACAAAATTTTACTATTCAGTCTATTTTAAGGATTTTTTTGAAGTTTGAATTCATTAACTGATTGAGCATTTAATTTAAAAGACCTTTTAGTTAAAACGCCAAATTCGACTTTACTTAAAAAGAAATATAGAAATTTTGTATAAAAAGAAATTTAAAGAAAAAATATGTTCGTTTATTAAAAAAATTTAAAAAAAATTTTTTTGCATATTTCCAAAAAAAAACTTCATATGCCATTTTTAAGAAAATATTTATCCACACTTGAGAAAGAGGTTTCGAAAAATTTATATAGAATTCAGAAAATTCAAATATTTTCTTAAATCAAAAAATGTGTTTTTCGATTTTTGTTTGTATTATTGTTACTCTAACGCATCTGTATAAATTTTTTTTTTGTTTAAATCGGCTACTTCGTTTACCAGAAATAACGATATTAAAAAAAAACTGTCCAAAAAATATTTATTTCATTTGGTAGCATTTCATACAAAAATTTTAATCAAAATCGTTAGATTCCTTTTTGAAAACAATTATTTTTTTTCTTATTGTTATTTAATGGCAGGTACCGTTAGTTTTGCTCCTTAAATTAAAAAAAAATTCTTGAAATACATTGATCAAAATAAATGTTGAAGGAAGGAAAAAGATTATGAAAACAAAAATGTTAAAAAATTATAACAAAAAACATTTTACAAAATAGTTTTCGGTCATGTCATGATGCTAACATGTTAAGGATAAAAAATTGTAAGATCATGTTTAGGTTTTTATCGAAAAATCATTCTTTTGAGTTGATAACGTTTTGAAGCCGATGAACGCCGACTATTGGCTAGGAAAATTATTTCTAGGTTAGGTTCACATAAAAGAAACAATATCAAATGATAATTTTTATACCAACAACAAAATGTTATTAATAAACCGTTACAAATTTGCAAATTTCACTATTTTTTTCCTAACTCTAAATAAATTAATATTAAATACCCAATGGTTTTCAAACATTTTAAATATACAATTATTTCATTTACTAAAGATGTGTTAATTTATCCCCCTCAAAAACCAAATAATATCAATCTATTAATAACAACGAATTAACAACAGTGTAAAATAAAACAACAAAATAATGATTTATAAACTTTGTTGTTTTTTTTTTTTTTTGTTAACAGGATAAAAATCTATCAAAAAATAACTCCAACACAAAACCTCATCAATTTAATTCCATTTATCTGAATTAAAACAACAACAAAAAAATTAAAAATTCAATTTCAAATTCAAAAACAATAAAACCCACAACTTTATCTCATCCAATCCATGCGAGTAGTGAAATAATACTAAACCTCAAACCATAACGAATACTATCACTAGTATCACAGCGCAATTTATTATAAGCCTCTCCCCAAACAACATCAACAACAAAAATAACCCATTTCAAATTTGTATATGACAAAAAAAATTAATAATTCTATACAAACTATATACAAGGATAAAAGGCTAGAAAAATTAAACAAAAATACCAACACACTAATAAAAACCATCATCTACCAGCAACCATTCCAACTATACTTTGCATATCCAAAAGTAGTCCTCCACCACGACCGCCTCTCTGTTGAATAAATTTTCCCATCACATTCACAAAAGCAAACAAAAAGAAAAAAAAATAATTTATTTATTTAATTTAAATATCAACTCGCTGCAAAAATCCCTATTTATCCCTTTTAACATCGCAATGAAGGCTACAGCAATAACAAAAAACAAAAAAAGGACCTTTTATACCAAAAAGTGTGTCCTTAACTTTATACCCATTTCACTCTACCATCAAAAATAAAGAGAAAATCAGAAAAAAAAGAATTAAATAAAACAGAAGTTACCCAAACCAACAACCGGCGAAAAACTTCCATCCATCCATTAAAATTCCATGCATTTCCGTCGTCATCGTAGAGTCCTTTCGTTTCTGCCGTACCCATCCCAGCACCATCACTTTTCGAACGGTAGATTTTTCCAAAAACGAAAACCAAAAGATCCATTTATCCATCGCATCAACATCACATCATCTCATCATCACACACCCAACATAACCTGCCTCAATTCCTTTGTGCTATAAAAACGAACATTCACCCAGCAAAAAAGGACATCTTTTTCGTCTCTTGTGAATCTGAATAACTGAATATATTCTGTGCTACCACGAGACGCCCGCCAAGAGATAAAGTCACCAGGGAAACACACCGAACTGAAACCGGAGACCAGTCGTCAGTAGCGGCGATATGATGACGACGAGATGAGGCAGAACAAAAAAGGACGAAAAGGGATGTTAATGAATACTTTACAGGATAAGCCGAAGCCCCCCGTTCGAAATGACATTTGCACAAGAAAAGGATGTTTTAAAATGAAAGATTAATTTGGTAAAATATCCAAATGATATCAACTCTATACCCCAAAGGATCATAATTCTCAAAAAAAAAGGATATGGCCAATGATGAAACGAAACTCAAAAACCCATCAAAGTGTAAAGGTAACCTTTTTTCTCAAAATGTGTGCAAACACTTTTCTCGGCTCCTTGAAATTAATTAAAAAACTAAAAAAGGATATCCCACCAAAAATCAAGAAATACAAAAAAAGGACACTCTCTCACTCACCTCAACAAGCAATTTTAATATTTTCCTCTCCTTCGAGTCTCAATTTCACGATGAGTTTCGTCCTTTTTTTTTTTTGTTTGATTTTTTTTTGTTAAATCCCGATTTCCAGGATCAAACAGGAAATTAAAATTTACTCACTGGAAAGTCACACTGGAAACTTTATTATTATGTTTCCGATCGGTTGTGTTGTTTTTTTTATAGAATTTTTACTCTCTGTAATTTTCCGGGAGAAAAAGTTTTTTTTTTTAATATCGACGCACCACGACGACGAAACCGTCTAACGACCTAGCGAAGACTGCGAACCGTTTGGTAACATGATGGGCAAAGGTTTTTTTTCCCGTTATATTTATTTTTGAACAGCAAAAAAATATATTCGTTAAAAAAAAATAATGTTGGGGAGCAAGTTGTTGCTGGGCCACAGCTTATAAACTTATTGAGCCGACTCAATCGTCAGATCCATTTGAATACC
The DNA here is from genome assembly GCF_945859705.1 of Episyrphus balteatus. Classification (NCBI taxonomy): domain Eukaryota; kingdom Metazoa; phylum Arthropoda; class Insecta; order Diptera; family Syrphidae; genus Episyrphus; species Episyrphus balteatus. The sequence continues at coordinate 116,013,794 of NC_079136.1, forward strand.
CAACAGAGACTCCAAACGGCACGTTGACGGAAGCACACACAGAGCACACACCAACCATCGAGTTCGGCTTCGGCAACGACGACGACGGCATCGCATCGCACCAACCATCAACAACCCCCAAATGCACACACTTTATATTGTACAGCGGCGGTGGCGGTGGCGGTAGGAGGATGACACAACTGTTTGAAGCAGGGAAAGGGAGGGCTGTCGTCTATACCTCTATACTGACTTCAGAAGTGGAATTCTCAACTATTGCCACATGCAGCAAGCACCTCTTGGTTTCGTTTTGGGTTTCGGAATTGGATTCATCGTGTCGTCTCGGTCCTCCTGTGTGTCGTCGCACTTACTAAACGTAACACGTCGTCATCCTATACACCTTGGTATAGGTTTTGCTTTTAGTTTTTGGTATATATACAGAAGAGAATCCCTCCAACGACGACGACGATGACTACGTAGAAAGGTAACCCGCAATAACTGGTGTACAGCAATAAACAGAGCAACACAAAATAAATACCTACAACGACGGCATGAACAACAACAACAACAACAAATGGAAATGGATGGATGCAAAAAAAAAAACTTTATAAAACGGAACCAAAACTGAAAACTACCCTCTCGATGTAGTTACAACATACACCCGGCTTTGGCTATGCTACCGGCAGCGCGCTGGCTCTCCCTTAATCAGAGAAACGGGTGGCATTGTCCAATACCATCTTTTTTATAGTCCCCCCCTTACTATCCACCCCCTCAAGGCTCGATGACGATAATGATGATGATGTTGTAAAACAAGAGTGGTGTTTCCGCCACCTACTGACACATGAGGTTTTTCGGACCAAATCTATCCCTCTTGGTATTCCCATTTTGGCCATCCGATTCCTGCTGTTCCAACAATACCTCTAACACACACTTTTACCACACACACACATACACATTCACTCCCTATCATCCTGTTCGGTGGTTCCTGGTGCCTAGGTTAACGGTAAAGTTAACATAAATGAACACACAATAGGGATGCAACTATAACACAGGAGAGATGGGGGTAGAGAGAGAGATATAGCTGAAAGGCATTAGCATTTTGTTATAGTTTGGTACAGTGGCTCCCTCTGACGATGGTTAAAGTGCTACTACTACTATTACGATTACCTGTATCATCATCATCATCATTCCCATCAGTATCACAACTCTGTAGAGAGAGGAGAATATTATAGCCACCCTCTGCTCTGTTGTAAGCAGGATGCGTGAAAAGTGGGGTTATTTGGGGGGTGTGTTTGTTCATTTTGGCCATTTGTTAGATGGATTTTCGGACAAAGTGGTTTTTGTTGCGTTTTAAATTTTTTTTTTGCAAATTTTATTAAAAGTGTGGACTAGATTCAGTTTTGAGTGTTTTTTTTTCTTTTTTTGTAAATCCTCACTAAAATGAAACATTTTATATTTAAACGAGAGGGATGAGAGGAGGGAAAAGGATAGCAATTTGTTTTTCGGTGTTGAACAATTTTTCAATAAAATATAGGTAGATACGAGTATATGCAGTTTTTTGCTGGCTGTCAACTTGATGAAATATACCAGACCTCAAGCCGAAAAGGTCTATATTATATTAGTGAACGGAGGAGGTAGGAAGTAAACTTACTGCTATCAAAGGTAATGGAAATGTGCAACAGACTGGACAGCATTTATAAGTTGTGAGAGAGAGATTTAAAGTGGAACAGTTTGAGTTGTATAAAAGTTTCAAAGCTGCTATGAACTGATGCGGCTAGAGGTAACCATCAGAGTAACAATTTTGATTCTTTAAAGTACCTGTAAAGCTTTATAGGAGTAAAATTGTTAGTTAGGACCTAGGTGACAAGTTAGGAAATGGATCCAACTCTTTTACTCACATACAATTACGAACTTACATCTATTGGTTAATATTATGGGGGTTAGTATTAAGTGTGGCTGATGATTCCGTAAGTACCACGAATTGTGCCACTAAAATGTATACCTTTCTTCAGAAAAAATTCTGCTATCTTTCGCAGACTAATTGATTGCTCCAGATTGTTCTTCTTATCAAAATAAATATCACTCCTTAATGTCTGATGGTGAATGTGTCAGTTGGGTGTTTTTTCTTATATGCAATTTCATTTAATCCAAGAGTATACTCAGCAGAGGACGCCGCACAGTGTGACAAATCGCTCATCTAGCTGAATTTAATTAAAAAAATCATTTGCAAGAATCTATCCAAAAACCGGTTTTATGTGAAGCTAATAACTTGTACTAAGTAAGTGTGATTAAATTTTTGTGTGGAGATAATGCAAAAGTTGGAATTTGTAATTTTTTTAGGTAAAATTTAGGTTTAAAGGTGCTTTGGTTAATATGGTTTTATAAGTGTTTTTTTTTTAATTTGTTATTGAAAATTTTTTATGATTTTTATTAAATATAATAAAGGAGCATATAAATTTAGGTAAAATCTCATTTCATATGATGTTCAATATTTTGTTATTGTGCTTAAAAGTTTAAAAATCGTTTTTTTTGTGTTTATATTTACATTAAGTGGAGAAAATTTTAAATTATTCCGCATTATTTCATTCAGAATCTATATGTATTTTAAAGCTTGATATATAAGCTTTCATTTTGCGTTTTAAGTTGCTGCGCATAACTGCGACACCCATACATCTTTTTTCCATTTTCGATCTAGCCTTCCAGAAAAATAACTACTATGGAAATAATCAAAAACAAAATTATATGGATTGTAATGTTAATTTGAAGCGTCTTTTGTGTGCATGTTTTTTGCCATTAACACGTGTATTAAATGGTCTTTATTCTTGTTTTTTTTTAAATAATTTTCGAAATTTTAAGAAACAAATTGATATTTGGGTGTCTATTAAGTGCTAACTTAATACTTACAGGGGCATCTAATTTTTGTTTTCAGACACCTTAAGCTTTCCAACTAAGTCTATGTGATAAATTTCAAAAACCGTTTATGTTAATGGCACTGTTAATGATAAAGTTATCGATAATACCCTAAAAATAAAAATGTGATACAAAAAAGTTGTTTCCTTATGTTTGGATTTTTTCAAAAACTAGAAGGCATAGGAACATATGATTTTTAGTGTTTGGTAAAGAATCAATTGAGACAGTTGGATTTATCAATCAATTTTGTATTGACATAAACAGTCTTTAAAAAAATAGTATTCTATATGTTTTTAACTTTTTTTTCCAAATTTTTACTTTGAAATCGATTATTTCAAAAACTATTCATTAAAATAACTTGATTTAAAAATAAGAATTCAGTATAAAATGTTAGCTTTTGAAAAAGGTATCATTCATAGCTGTGAGTGTTGCCGTCGTTTTTAAATATTTTTTTCTTTATTTTAAGTAATTTTTTGAAAATTGCCCCTCCCTCTTAAACGGGGGGAGATTGACCCCCTCTCACGTGACAAAAAATGCTGGTATTTAACTCCTCTACAAGAACAAGAACTCTACGAGCTTTTGCCCAAAAATGACCCCCATTAAACCTCTCCATTTTTGGTTAAAAATATGAAAAACTATTAACAAAATTGTTATTTAATTTCATTCTGTATATCGTCGGCCTCATAAGGAAACCTCGTAACTCCCAAAATCAAAATCTTACAGCAGAGATGAAAGAGTACAGAGACTGCAGAGTAGCTGCTAAGTAAAGTGCTGTGCAAAATTTGAGTTTAAGTCTATCAATACTACAGATGTTAAAAACATCAGCGAAAAAGGAACCAAGATCAATGAAGAGATCGACATCACAGATCAACAGAGTTCCATCGAAGAAAAAGAGAAAGACCAATCAAAAAACTACTATGATGAATGGCAAATTGAAATAGCGGCAAGAAAACAACTTGAAGTTCTAGTTCAAAGTCTTCAGCTGCAAGTGAAAAAACTCGAAGAGAAAGTTTCCTTGATTAGCAAGAAAGATGCAGAGTCCACGCTTCAGTTAAGTCCAAGATATATGGAACCTGAATATCAAACTGATGAAGAAGAACTCTTGTTCGAAACTGAGAAAAAGAAAAATAAGCGTATCACAAAGAAACGTAAAGCAACAGGTAGTCCCGAGATTTGTTTAAGAAATCAGAAAAGCTCTGAAGCTGTAAATAATAAAGAGTTGATTACAGAAACTAAAAAAGTGAATAATGCGGTAGCTGATGCTAAATCAAAATCTCACGCTAAAGGCAGCAAAAAAATTACACCACCACCAATTATGATCTCAGGATTTCCAATTTTTGGAGATCTCAAGAAAATAATAGAAAAATGTACTAAAAAAGCTTGCAAATACACATCGTACAACAAAGACAACTGGAAAGTCATAGTCGAAGAAGCCGACGAGTATAGATCTGTCACTGAAGAACTGAGCAAACACAAAATTCAATGGCACTCATACGAGAACAAAGCTACAAGGCCAACAAAAGTAGTAGCCAGAGGTCTTCATTCATCGTGCTCTCCCGAGGAAGTAGTGGATGATCTTGTAGAAAAAGGCTTTCAAGCCCTTGATGCAGTCAATCTATTTAAGAACGAGACAATTAAAAACTCCTCTGGAGAATCGACGACAAGTAAGAGGTTACTACCTTTATTCATGCTAACTTTTGACAGTAAACAAAGTATCGAGGAGATTTATAAAGTAAGATCAATCTTGGGCATAGCTGTTAAAATTGAACCGCTCCGAAAATCTAAAGTTGTTCCGCAGTGCAAACGTTGCCAAGCTTTTGGTCATACCCAAAAATACTGCAACCGCGAGTTTGCTTGTGTAAAGTGCGAAGGAAAACATGCAACTAAAAATTGTCCGATGAGCAAAGATCAGAAAGCAAAATGTGTGAACTGCCAGGGTAATCACCCGGCAAGCTATAGAGGCTGCCCAGTTGCCAAAAAATTCCAAGAGTTCAGAAGCAAAAATACATCTGCTAGAGACAAACCCAGAAACGTAGTAAATACCGATTTAACTGCTGAAAACAATACTAAGAATGAACCGCCTAAAAAAGCTGTTCAAAGTAAAAGCGATGAAAACAAAGCCTATTCTCAGATTCTAAAAAATGTGCGGAAGAATGAAGAGACTTCCATAAAAGAAATGCTACACCTCATTCTTCAAAGAATTGATAAACAGGATTTGAATATCAAACAGTTAAGCGAAAAAGTCGCTCTTAAAAAACAATGATGGACAGAACACTTAAAATCGCTACATGGAATGCAAACGGTCTTTTACAACACTTATCCGAATTAAAAATCTTTTTAGATCTAGAACATATAGATATTTGCCTGGTGTCCGAAACTCACTTCTCCAATGGGCAAAGTCTAGATAATGTAATAGAAAACTATTCATGTTACCACGCTCCACATCCAGCTGACAAGGCAAGAGGTGGATCGGCGATTCTTATAAAAGAAAGCTTAAAACATTATGAAGAAACCAAGCTTACTAATGAAAATATGCAAGTAACAACTATTAGTATTGGTATGAAAAAGAAAGAGTTTAAGATAGCAGCTATATACTGCCCACCAAGGCGCTCCCCGACAGAAGATGACTATACAGATCTATTAAATCTTCTTGGGCATAACTTTCTTGTTGGTGGAGACTTCAATGCGAAACACACCCATTGGGGTTCAAGACTTATATCAACTAAAGGCAAAAGACTTTTCCAAGCAGGCCGTAAATACAATTGCGAATTCTATTCCTCCAGGTCGCCTACTTACTGGCCTTCCGATACTAACAAAATACCAGACCTTATTGACTTTTTCGTAGCTAAAGGAATCAAACGAAATCACATTAGTGTCGAAGGTAATTATGACTTGTCATCAGATCATACTCCAGTGATTCTATCACTAAGTGAATCGGAAGTAATAGAAAAAAGTAATCCAAAGCTTGTAAATAAGAAAACAAACTGGAGTGATTTTAGAGAAAGGCTTTTAAGTTTTATAAATTTAAGATCTCCCATGGATACAATCGAGCAAATTGACCATGAAGTGGAACAATTTATTGCTGATGTGCAACAGGCCGCTGAAGAAAGTACTCCAACATTTTCTAATGGAAGACAAAGTGAAATAAAATATCCTTTAGAGATAAGAGAGTTGATAATAGAGAAAAGAAGAGCTCGAAGAAAATGGCAAAATACTAGATTTCCAGATGATAAAACAACGTTTAACCGTATAAGCAACAATCTTAAAAAACAAATTTATAAATTCAAAAATGATTCACTCAGTACATTCCTAAAGAATTTAACGACTGATGCTTCAACCGATTTTTCGCTATGGAAAGCAGCCAAGCGCCTGAAAAGACCGCAGTTACTAAACTCTCCCTTGAAATCTCAAGATGGGAAATGGATCGGTAACCCAAAAGAAAAAGCTAACCTTTTCGCGGAGCATCTTGCGAATGTTTTTAAGCCATACCCAACAAACGCGGCTGAAAATAGCTTACAGCTTGTTGATAAGATAGATGAAAGTGAAATACCAATTGTAAGATTAAAAGAAGTAAAAAGTATGTGTTTACATCAACTATCAAATAAAAAATCACCAGGTTACGATCTTATTACTGCTCAGGTTATGAAAGAAATGCCTTTGAAAGCCTTCATAAAACTCCAATATATAATAAATGCATGCCTTAAGCAACGGTATGTCCCACACCATTGGAAAATTGCTGAAGTTATTGTCATACCCAAGCAAGGTAAGCCACCTACAGAAGTGACGTCTTACAGACCAATATCGCTTATACCAATTATGGCAAAAGTTTTTGAAAAACTGCTTCTGAAGAGACTTAGCAAAATTATAGAAGAAAGAAGGTTAATCCCAAATCATCAGTTTGGCTTTAGAAATAAACATTCCACGATAGACCAAGTTCATAGAATAACGGATGTAATAGAAAAAGCATTAGAAGAAAAACAAGTCTGTTCAGCTATTTTCTTAGATGTTGCTCAAGCCTTTTACAAGGTTTGGCATGAGGGACTTGAGTACAAACTGCAAAGGGATCTTCCCAGACAGTACTATGAAATATTAAAATCGTACATCTCAGACCGATTGTTTAGAGTAAGGTACGATCAAGAATATTCGGAATTGAAGAAAATAAAAGCCGGTGTACCACAAGGAAGTGTCCTAGGTCCTACCCTGTATTTACTATACACAAGGGATATCCCAGTTGGGAATCACACCATAATGGCTACTTTTGCAGATGATACCGCAATTTTGGTACCCGACAAATGTGTCTCTAGGGGAGCAGTAAAGCTGCAATATGCCGTCGACACAGTCAGAGATTGGACCGAAAAATGGCGTATCAAACTCAATGAAACAAAATCTTCACATATAAACTTTACAAATAAAAAGATAAACAATATTCCAATATTCATTAATAATCAAGCTGTACCTTACGCCAATACGGCCAAATACCTTGGAATGACTTTGGATGCAAAGCTAAAGTGGAAAGAGCACATCAAAAAGAAAAGAGAAGAACTAAACTTGAAATATAGAAAAATGTACTGGTTACTTGGTAACAACTCTGATTTATCAACCCAAAACAAAATAATGCTGTATAATCAAGTACTAAAGCCTGTTTGGACCTATGGTATCCAATTATGGGGCTGTACAAAGAAAACAAATACCGAAATCATCCAAAAATTCCAAAACAAAGTCCTTCGTGGAATAGTTAATGCACCCTGGTACATAAGAAATAGCGATCTACATCGTGACTTACAAATAGAAACGGTTACAGAAGTTGTTAAAAAATACGCTGTATCCCATAATCAGAGACTGCAATGTCATACCAATTCTGAAATGGTGTCCGTCTTGAATACAAGAAACCATGTTCGGAGATTAAGAAGAACCAAGCCTCATGAGCTAATGGTCTAAAAAAACATGGGAAAGTATTAAAAGTTTAAACTTCCCCCAAAGTGATTTTACAAAGTTAAGAAAGAAAAATCTGATGTCGATCTCTCAAGATTGGTCCTGATAAAGAGGTGGTTTTAGTGGTTAAGAGTCCCACACTACTTGGTGTCGAATACTGCCAAGTGTCTTTTGAAGATTTCCTCCCGTCAAAAAAAAAAAAAAAAAAAAAAAAAAAGTCTATTTAGAGTTTTCGGAATGACTTCAAATTTTCTGGGTGGCTTGGCTGACATATTTTCTAAAAAATGGTTCAAAAGTCATTCTCGAAAAAAAGTGGAGTTACGAGGTTTCCTTATGAGACCGTCGATATTATTTGTTATAAAGTCAACAAAAAAAAATCCTCGAACAGTTATAATCTGTGAGCGCTATTAATTTAATTCCGCTAGATGAGCGAATTGTCACACTGTGTGCCGCGCCGGACCTGTAGGTAGGTTAAATTGTAGGTAAAATTGATTTCAGTCAATTTTGATGACTTTTTTTTATGTTTGTAGAGCAAGTTATAACCCAAGTTATAATATAACCCTTAAATAATAATTAAATCAAAAAACAAATAGGTTCAACAACTAAAACTCGAATTTTGTATGATTTTTTAAATAATATCATAAGAAAGAACGTTACATAACCTATAGCCAAAGGATATGCAAAACACTTCTAATGAAGTGTCAAATTATGATAAGCAATTTAAAAGTTATGCGGGATCATACATACTGACATGCATACAATACGCTTAAATAAATAAAAAAAAAAAAATAGAAAAAAAATTGCTCACAAACTTAACCTTAGAATTTTGAAAGGAAAAATCGAACATGTAGCCGAAATATTGAGAAAAGAAGTCTATTTCAACCGAAAAACTGCTTCCAAAACCGCAGTGTTAAACTGTTGCCTGATTTCGAACACTTCATAGTGACAAAAAAAAAAAACTTCGCTATTACCCAAAATAAAAAAAGTATCTGTCCTATCCTAAGATTAATAGAAAACAAAAATTGAAAGTCACTAAAAGAAAAATAGAAAGTTGAATGGCAAAATTACTTGATTGTATATGATAAATCTTGCTAAAAGCCCTTTTATTCTTTTATAATAATAATAACTCCAAAATATGTATGTAGGTAAGGAAAGGTACTAAAAGGATTTCTTTGAAAATCTTCTATTGAATTTATTGTAGAATATAATTTAATGTTTTCGTAGGTACATGTATACAAATACTACTACACCGGAAAGTAAAATCCCATCCCAAATGACTATTGGAACTTTTATAATATCTTAAACATTCCTTTATAAAATCTTCCTTTAAATGGACATTGTGGATTGTGATATACCTTTAATATACGCATCTAAGATTTGTATTTATATCTATGGTAATGGGCCTACGGCAAGGTAAGACCTTTTTCTTAAAGAGATACTGATAGACCTTTTTTTGGAGAGAGAGATAGGTATAGGTACAAAAATATATTTGCAATCAATATGAGTAGGTACATGAAGATTAGTTTAAGATAAGCTATTATATATCCGGTATCCCTTTAATTCATAACGTTACTAGGTATATGTTTGATCATCATTGAGATTGGTTCTTCAATAAGAAAACAACAGAATAGAAATTAATGTACCTACAATTGGTTCAAATATAAAAAAAAAAATTTTTTTATTTATTTTCAGTTTTATGCATTTTAAATGATAAAAATGTTTGAGTTTGTGGGAAATAAAATACAAAGTTTAAAAAACTAAAAATACGCTTTTATCACGCACTAAAAACATTAAAATAATTTAATTGGCTTATAGGAAATGGTTCGATTAAAAAGCGTAGAGCGCTTTGTTCAAAACTTTATGAAAGTACAAGCAACAAAAATGCGCTCTACGCTTTTTGATCTTACCATTTCCTATAAGTCTATTAAATTATTTTATAGTTTTTAGTGCGTGATAAAAGCGTATTTTTAGTTTTTTAAACTATATGTATTTTATTTTTTACTTTTTAGTCTTATTATGATTGAAAGTAGGTTCAATTCGACTTGGGTTGTATTAGCCTCCAAAGTCCCTCTCTTTCGCTCGTACCAGCAAGACTTAAATTGATTTGGGGTGTTTCGACCCATCTCCAGTTCCCATCCCCAGCGTCCGTCATCAGAGCTACATACATATGTATATAAGGGTGGTCCTTATTTTAATCTTTTGCGAAAATTGAGTGCGGACCCGTCCTGGCCCTATTTTGATATGGAGTTACTAGAGCAGGGGCGATATTCTATGTCCAGTGTTGGGTTAATTAAATGGCGGATGTTTGATTATTCATACGTATAAACTTCTTAATGAACTAGGGTCAGGAAGGGTTAGGAATAAAAATTTGAAAAAAATAGGGCATTCTTTTTTTTCCTGTTTTGGAACCAATCTAGGGGGCGTCCCCAAATTTTTTTTTCTTCTAATGACCACCCTAATGTATATGTACAAAGTTTTAGTTCGATACGATAATTGGAAGTAGGCTAAAATTTATTTGGGGCCTTTCGACCCCCCAATGCCCCTCCTCTAGGTCCGGACCACCAAAATATTGTGTTGTCACCCGAACTACATACATATATGTACAAAGTTTCAGTTGGATACGATAAATTGGAAGTGGGTCAAAATTTAGTTCCAAGATTTTAAAACATTATTCATAGTTAGTTAGTTAGTTACAAGTGAAGCTAATATAATGTTTTCAAAAATTTTACAAATTATTTTTTACTGTTTCTAAAAAAAAGTGGTACCCTTTGTGTAGTGCTTTTCGTTTAAAATTTTTTGGAGCCATTAAAAAAAATTACAACGTTTTTGAAAAGAATAAAAAAATAAAAATAATAATAAATTATGTTAAAGATTATGATAATTTAAAGATTAAATCAAAACTTTGTAGGATTTTTGTGGGCACAATAAACTGTAAAAGGCACACTTAAAATTAGTGGTTGACTCGATATTCCCACCCAAGAAGTGGTCGTATCGAACTTTAAAACAAAAATGCAAATTTAGGATGAATGAACAAGTTATTTGATACTTAAAATTTTAAGTTGGAAAAAGTTTTCGGTATTCATTAGGATTGAGTGGAACACGTTGCTTAAAAAAATTTGTTTGTTATAAGATCTCAAAATCAGAATGTCCGAGCTTTAAAATTTGTTTTGTTTTAATTCCAATACCTACGACTATTGTAAAGGGAATTACATTCACTTCAAAAATCTTTTTAAGATTTCTGGATTTCCTGTGAAAAAGTACAGTTTTCGATGTTTTGTAGATTATTTCCATTGACTGGATTAATGGTAAATTTTGTTCAGAAAAATTTATAATTTATAATAAATAATTTATAATTTATTTATTGATAAACTAGACTTAACATTTAAGGTAGACTATATTATATAAAAATGGTCAATAAAACCAGGAATTTTATTTTTTCGTAATCTTGTTCCCATATTTTTTTTTTAATACGAAAATTTTCCATATATCCTGTTAAAATAGTCTGGGTGATCTATCTGCTTTCTTAAAAGTTTGATGTTTTCACTTCTTTTCTAGAAGTTCATGTGGATAAATTTTACTCTCCTGTACCATTTTATCTCAACGATAAAATCAGGGACCCAACTACATATGTAATTCGATTCTACACAAAATGTGTTCGAATACGCAAAAAAATGTAATTCTGTAAAAAATGAAAATTATAAAGGCTCCAGTCATGTAAAATCTTTTATTGGGTTTTATTTGGAAGATTTAGATTGGTACTATTCATTTAAGATACGCAGTTTGGCAGTTTGACTAGGAAGTACAATTGAAATTAACTTTCGAACAGATGCGAAAGTAGTAAAAAGTTACATAGTAGGGTCCCTGTATTCTTCACAGTGAGCCTGAACAAGTTTAAGGTTGACCTAAAATGACGACAAAAACTAAAAATGAGGCTTTGTTCCTGAAGGCCTCAGCAATAATAATCCGTTTTTAATAAAATCGGATTAGCTTCCTTTTTCGAGATACCCCCCGTAAAAGATTTTTTTTCGAAAAAAATTCATATCAATGCAAGGCTCGAGTACGATAACTTAGGCTCCGAGAATTGAAAACGGTTTTTTGTAGAAGTATTCAATACATTCATTTTTTGTTATGGAAGGGAGGGTCTATGCCCCCCCCTTTTAGGAGGGAGGGGCAATTTTATAAAAAACTACTAAAAAAATTATTAAAAAACAACGGCAACACTTACAGTTATCAGTGATACCTTTTTCAAAAGCTAAAATTGTACACTTAATTTTAGTTTTTAAATCAAGATATTTTATCAGTAGTTTTCGAAATAATCGATTTCAAAGTCAACATTTGTGAAAAATAAGTATGAAAAAATACATTGAATACTATTTTTGTCAAGACTATGGATTTCAATACGGGATAAAACGATAAAATAAATTACCTCAATGAATTCCTTATCAAATACTGAAAACCACATCTTTCTATGCCTTCTAGTTTTTGAGAAAATTGAAAAATAGGAAAACCTACTTTCTTTATCAGATTTTTATTTTCTTGGCTATTTGGCTTAACCGTTATCAAAAATTAAAAAGTATTGTGCTTAATCTACTTCGACTCCATGATTGGGTTTTATTTCCATTAAAAATTGGATCTTCAAAATAAAATTTCTTGTACCAGTTTGGTACCAGAACGCTCATTAGTGAGCCCGATAAAGAAAGTAGTTTTCCTATTTTTCAATTTTCTCAAAAACTAGAAGGCATAGAAAGATGTGGTTTTCAGTATTTGATAAGGAATTCATTGAGGTAATTTATTTTATCGTTTTATCCCGTATTGAAATCCATAGTCTTGACAAAAATAGTATTCAATGTATTTTTTCATACTTATTTTTCACAAATGTTGACTTTGAAATCGATTATTTCGAAAACTACTGATTAAAATATCTTGATTTAAAAACTAAAATTAAGTGTACAATTTTAGCTTTTGAAAAAGGTATCACTGATAACTGTAAGTGTTGCCGTTGTTTTTTAATAATTTTTTTAGTAGTTTTTTATAAAATTGCCCCTCCCTCCTAAAAGAGGGGGGCATAGACCCTCCCTTCCATAACAAAAAATGAATGTATTGAATACCTCTACAAAAAACCGTTTCCAATTCTCGGAGCCTAAGTTATAGTACTCGAGCCTTGCGTTGATATGAATTTTTTTCGAAAAAAAATCGTTTACGGGGGGTATCTCGAAAAAGGAAGCTAATCCGATTTTGGTAAAAATGGATTATTATTGCTGAGGCCTTCAGGAACAAAGCCTCATTTTTAGTTGTTGTCGTAATTTTAGGTCAACCTTAAACTTGTTCAGGCTCACTGTGTCTTCACTTAAGGTTTTTCGTTAATCTTTTTTCCTTTAAATGATGCGATCAGAAATGTTGGTATTTCCCTTCATTAGGGTGGCCTTAGTACTTTGGCCTTCCGATCCGTTTTTGTTTGCATTCTCCATTTAGAAAATCACTTCATCAAGTTTATAATATGGTAAAACTTAGCAAAACTGTAATTTTGCTGGGAATACATGCATGCAGATATCAAAATCCTAGATGCTAAGACAAGACATTGCTGCATTGCTGCTTGATTCGAGCCCAAACATTTGGCGTCCATTTCTCCAATTTCTAAAATACGCACAGAGTGTAAGCCACTTGACATTGATTCCTCTTGTGTCACAAAAATGTCTTTATCTATTTTCTAATACTACCTTCCCCCACCCCCTTCTTAAATGACTATAAACGAATTTAAATTTAAATTTTTAGCTTTATGGTGTGTAAATAACCCAATAAACTTTAACTGAATTGGTTTTTTTTTTCCAAAATCAGTACACAGCGATATTTTAAGAACCTCATCGAAATAGATAATTTAAAAATCAATCTTTTTCCTTTCGTGCTCCCAAAAAGTTTCTACCCTTCTCTGACCTTTTCACCTTTTTCGTGCTATTTCACCAGAAAAAAAAAAGTTGTTATCTTACCCAATTTTGTTGAACGTGATTGAAAATATGAAAAAAAAAAATTGTTTCACACTTCTTCCACAACAACAACAACAACACAACAGAACGAAAAAGTTTCCCATTGCTCCTCTGGCTGTCATACCTCCAAACCGCAACCCACAAACTTGTCATAGGTTTGGGTAAGGTAGGCTTCATAGACGTACCAATACTTTACTTCCTCGTTTTGTCGTCGTCCATCGTAAACCCTCAAAAGTCCTCAAGTACCTATGCCAACCAACAACCTGCCTTAGCTAGCATACCCGCAGCCAGACCCACAATCACATGTGAGTTGTTGAATATTTTGGTAAATTGCAGATTTCAGAGGACGACTACGACTACACACGATATAGAGATGAAGGTCTTCTTTGCCACTTGTATGATAGTATTTTATGATTTCCATTTCAAGAGGGTTTTCTCTCCCAACAGTTGGAATATTTCTCGAAAATATAGTTGTTCGAGCTCTAGGGTATCCCCCCGAAACTGTCAGAGAGAGAGGAAGTGTTTCTTTTGTTCAGATATATACAAGCCAGGAACCCTGCGAGAACAACAATTTTGAAAATGGAAGGAATATTTGCGGTTTTGATTTGCAAAATGGTATGTTAATGGGGAGGTATAATAGTGAAGGTACCTTTTTGCAAGGATCGTTGGCATTTGTGTGAGTAGAGAAAAGAGAAAAGGACTTTTGCTGGTTAATAAATTCGAGGCTTTGGGAATTTATTGAAATGTTCTCGAACTGTCATTAGTCGAAAGAGCACACCAAACTCCTCTCTATAACACCCTACAACACGATGGCTGTGGTTTGTTAGATTTCCAAGTGTATACGAAGGTGAAGTTTATAGTTCACAACATAAAACTCCGGGAAATGAACATGAACTTAGGACTTACAAAAGTTCTGTGGGATGTTCTTCTGATTTGGTTGTTGTTATTGTGTGACTTTCATTGCATGTTCCTCTCAGAAGAAGTGAGATAGGGACATGATTTTGGTTGATCTACCTCCGTAATGATGGATTAAAATGAGTGTTAATCAGCTATTTGTTTTAAATTGACTTTGATAAGAATTGAGAATTTAAATTTCGTGTGTGAATTCGGTTTTCTTTTCTATTAGTAATCGGTTTGGTCTTGATCAATCATGAAAACTTTTAAGCATTCCGTCCGAATATGTTGCAATCGACCGATGAAACTTCTCAAGCATCGAATTGATTGACTTTGATTAACGTTAATTGTATGTAGATATGGCAGTCGCTACATATTAGGTCTATTTAATGAATCTGGTCCGCACAGAAAAGAACAGAAAAGATCCGAAAAGTACAAGTTTTTGTGTTTCATGAAAAAAAAATACACCCCAGCTTGTTCTAAAATCTGTCATTTTATGTTTCATGAATGTTTTCAGCACAGAAAAGTTCAAGTTTTTCTGCTCCTTTTGGGGTAGAGCAAGTGAGTGAAAAGAAATAAGAGAAAATAAGATTTTAAAAAGTGAATTTCTTAAGAGTTTTTGATTATAATATAACAACAACAAAAATACGGGATTATTAAAAGTGCTAGTAAATAATTTAGTTTAGTAAAAAATCATTTCATGAAATGATTTTGAATTAAAAATGTTGCAACTGATATAGACGACTGTCAATTTTGTTAAATACAAAGTTGAACTTTTCTTTTCTTTCTTGTTCTGACAGTAAACAGACCTATTTTGTTTCGCAATGAAAGAGTGTTTTCTTCAAGGTATTTCCAACAGAAGAGAGGATACTCATAGATTTCTCTGAATGGTCAATCTTGGGGGATAGGGGCACTAGTTTCTCATGGTTTGACTCAATCTAATAAGAAGCGAAAAACGGGACCAAATCCGATGGAACTGGCTAATCATCCGGTGCTATGAAATTGGGTATGGTTTTTTTTTTTTTAACTGCTCTAAATATTTCGAAAATCAAAAATTTTTAATTTTTAACCAGAACTGCGACTTTTAATATCCATTAAATTTAAAAACTACACTGAAATCATGTATCATATCAGTAATAATGTTTCAAAACTAGTAGGACTTTTTAAATGCAGCAAAATATGAAAACAAAATCACAGAAAAACTTTAATCAGCCTTAGTGCAAATTTTACGTGGAAATTTCTCCGTCCGAAATATTTTTGTTCGTCCGGAATTTTAAAAGCTACCCAAGCTGACCCAAGAAAGCGTACCCGGAGACCTTCCATAACTCAAAAACTCAAACTCCAATGGCTAAAAAATACATTAAAGTCAATAATTTTTGGGTACCTATTTCTGTTCTGGTGTTTTAGAACAGAAATAGGTACCCAAAAATTATTGTTCTTCATAAATTAGTACATGTTTTACAAAAAAAAAATTAAATAATATCAGAATTTCAATTTTGAATAAAATTTGTACCAAGAAATATGATGCATTGTACAGCAATCGTGGGCGCAACGCCAAAACCACGAATCTGCAAAATCGTAGTTTTGAGAAAAACGGCTTTAAGGTTTTGAAAACTCATGCAATCTTACGGAAACCCGTGTAACGGAAATTGATAGTTCGGGCTTCTAGACAACAGATTGAGAATTAGGGTCAATCAGTGAATTAGAGGGACCGATAACAAGTTAAATGACGCCTTAAAGTGAAAATGTCCAAAAACGCAGATTCGCAGTTTTGGCTTTGTGGCTACGAAATGTCTTAAAATTCAAAACTTTGATCATCTAACTGCAAACAGTTTTTATAATTAACATTATTACTTGCTCTATCTAGGTATAGGGCAAGTGTTGGTTTCGAGTACCTAGAAAAAAAATTCAAGGTTTTTATCAAAACTAACATTACGATGATAGAGAAGTTAAAAAAATTAGTTTTCGTCATGCCGTCCGTCGGTCTGTGTGTGTGTGCGTCCATCTGTACATCGAGCTAGGGCCTAAACGGATGGATTGATTTGCTTGAAACTTGGTACAGATGATTTTTGAGTAATTTCCTAAACCCGTTTTATTTTTTTTTTTAATATCCTCGTTTTTAGTTTTTCTCAAAAAATTGCGGTGAACGGAAATATGGCGTTGCTGTTTTTTGCAAAAATTTACATATTTTTAAGGTTCGTACTTTCCATCAAAGCATAAGCCAATTTTATTCAAAACTAACACACAAGTGTTTCTTATCATTTTGAAGTGTAAAATGAGGCATTTCACGTGAAACCAGCAGCGAAAAATGTCGTGGGTCGTCAAATTTGTTCATATTTGGTATATGTATTCCTCAATCGATTTAAAAAATACATCTGGAAGGATTTTGAATTTTAAAAAAACTGTGGGAAGAGTTTATTTGAAAAATTTATATAAAATAAACGAAGGGGTAACAAAGTTATTTTAATGATGGATTATATGCAAAATTAGACGTGCTTTTCAAATATGAAATCTAAACCGGAAATAGATTTATTTTTTCGATAGAAAACCGGATGTTGGCACTTCAAATCCAAATTTAAGAAACTTCGACCATTTTGATATTTTTTAAATAGTCTTAAAATAAAGCTTATAGAATTTAAAAACTACATGTCAAATTTCAGAGTGGGATCTCAAGTTGTTTAGAAGATACATAGGTTTTAGTGAGGGGTCTTCGTGCATGTAAAACCGGAAGTACCCAGTAGAGTGGAGCGTTTTTGGAGTTTTCTTTCAGATCACTGCGTGCAACTCATGGTTTATGCCTTGTGGTCTTTTGAACATATTCTGATATTTTTTTTTATTTGACAATGGAAAAATAAAAATCGGGAAGCCTCTGAAGATTGCTCATTTTTTACGAAAATCGATATTTTATGAGGCGTTAGAACCCATCTGAATTGACTTTTCATTTCACTACCTACTGCTCATAACTTATGCTAAGTGGTCTCTAGAACCTGATCTGATCCCCTATTTTGAGTCATCAATGAAAAAAACGAAATCGGGAAGGCTCCGAAAAATGCACATTTTCACAAAAATTCAGATTTTTTAAATTGTGTAAAATCCCGGCCAGAACAAATGTCTTTTACAAATTGTTTGTATTTGTTATATTTGTTAGAACTTTACTTGCAGATGGTTTTCTTAAATACCACAAACTTGAGTTTTTAATATTGTTAAATTCATAAAAATAAATCGTTAAACGGTATAATTATTACGCCATTTTGACTTCGAAATAAAAATTTAGCATGGGCAAGAATTATGGAAACACCTAAATGTCAAATATCTTAGGATTGAAATAAGATATCGACATAAATTAAATGCAGTTACAAAGTTTTTAAGTGTAGTATTAAAATTTGAATTTCTATTGAAATGGGTCAGGGGATGTCAAAGTAGCATTTTCTTAAATCCCCCATAAACGACGTCATTAGTACAGAAAAGTTCTCAGTTTGAGTGCTAAATGGCTTTTAAGGTTCAAATAGGTTCTAACAAATACAAACAAGTTGTAAAAGAAATTTGTTCTGGGCGGGATTTTACACAATTTAAAAAATCTGAATTTTTGTGAAAATGTGCATTTTTCGGAGCCTTCCCGATTTCGTTTTTTTAAATTTGGATTTGAAGTGCCAATTTCCGGTTTTCTATCGAAAAAGTAAATCTATTTCCGGTTTAGATTTCATATTTGAAAAGCACGTCTAATTTTGCATATAATCCATCATTAAAATAACTTTGTTACCCCTTCGTTTATTTTATATAAATTTTTCAAATAAACTCTTCCCACAGTTTTCCAAAACCTTAGAAGCCCATAACTCCGCTATCAGGGCTTAAAATTCAAAATCCTTCCAGATGTATTTTTTAAATCGATTAAGGAATACATATACCAAATATGAACAAATTTGACGACTCACGACATTTTTCGCTGCTGGTTTCACGTGAAATGCCCCAAATGTAAAATTTGTTAAGTTTTTGAAAAAAAAAAAAAATAATTTTTAATTTAAATTTTTGTTTTTTTTTTTTGATTTTTTTTTTCTCGAAACTTAACAAAATCATAAATTTACAATAAATATTTAAGATATCGACACTTTGAACTACAAGAGCAAGTACGTGCGACCCAGTTGTGCATTTTATTTTTTGGTGTTATTATGATCAAAATTTTAGGCCACTCCAATATAATTTCAAAAATTATTCGTTTAACATTGTGATATATGGTCAACGTCAATTCCGGAAACGTTTTAAGACTCTGAAGAAATAATGATTAAAAGGTGGAAAATCATAAAAAATTGTAAGTCATTTGATCCATACTACCTGCAACACAATTCTTTGAATAGAACTATATCAGAAGCAATTTTACATTGTTTTCAGATAGTCCAAAAAGTTCCAAAATTATTGTTTTTGAACTTTGATGTTAGTCATTCCATTTGGCAGTTGTATCATTGAATAATTATATATAGAAGTGACACCGGAAAAAACGTCCGCTATGTTTGAGGGGTGGAGCCACAATCGTTTGAGGAGTAGCGCCACAATCGTTTTAGGATTGTGTATTCGATGGCCGAAAAATCCCTGAAAAGGACTTTTGGTTACTAAGTAACCACATCTACAATATTATTTATATTTGGTGTATTTGTATTAGTTTTGTTTTGTGCTAGTAGTGTGTTTGTTTATTTTTGTTTCTGTAATATTGAAATTGAATTTATTTTAAATTTTTGTATTATTTTGAATTGAATATTTATTTTTGAATGTTTGGTCTTATGTATATTTGGAAGGATTTTGTTTTTTGTTTTTATTAACGACAAGAAGATTTTCTTCAGTTATAGAAGTGTTTATTTAATTTTAATTAGGGTGCTTTTTGTAATTATATCTAGGCCAAAGTTGTAGTTCACATTGTTTGAATGTTTTCCACATGCACTGTGGCATATACTTACTATTTTCTTAAACCGCATAATGCAAGAGTAGGTAGGGATTAAGTTCATACAATATGGCCATATTTGATATTTCACATTATTTTAAAGTATTTTAATACATATTTCAAATTATTTTTATACAATACGAAACAACCTCGTTTATTTGCTTAAACTGATTTATGTTTGCGAACAAGGATTTGTATATAAAAATTTAAAGTTTTTATAAAATGTTAAATTTTGAAAAAAAAAAAAATCTTTTCATACCATTTTTGGATACTTTTCTTTATTTTTAATTAAAACATTTTTGTTATCTAAAATTTAAACGATATTTATTAATAAAATGTTCAAATAAACTTAAAAGGTAAAAAGGCATATTTTGATCGCAAATGCAAGAAAATGTGGTTTTGGGATAGTTCCAATGATTTTTCTATTTCACCATTTGAAATAAAATACATATTTGGTTCTAAGATTCTAAAACTAGAAGAATGTAGCTTTTACATGCTTTTTATATAGTCAAGCTATGCATTCTTACAAAAAAAAAGTTGAGATAACAATCAGACATGGGATTACTATACTGCCGTACTAAGCAAAAAGGGCGCATGAGCCAAAAATGCAAAATTGAGTTAAAGGCATATTTGACATCCTGAAACAATGCCTCATTTATATGTAAACTAAAAACAGCGCATTTCCAATTCCAAGTGGCTCAAAATAGTCAATGAAGATGAGCTTAACAATATTACTCCGCTGTATTCCTAAATAGAAAAATGCATTTATTACTAACTCTAAAATTAAAAAAAAAATTTAGATACGCATTTGGGAAGCTTGAACAATATATAATTATTGTGCAAACTAAAAATTATAATTTTCACACTACAAGTTGCTTAAAATCATTTTTGAAATTGAGCCCACTTACAATTCTCAACCTTTTCCCTTGTCAGTAAAATGCATTTATCTCAAAACTACAAAAATGGATATGCGCCCTTTTTGCTTAGCACGGCAGTATAGCCCTGTTCGACTGGAGGTGGTAGTCTGCTAATAGTAGATTTTTTGTTTAATCTAGTACTATCATCTACCTACTCATGCTCTTCTTCCCGAGTGGATACGATTTGTATTGAATTTGTTGAAAGTGCGTTCCATTGAAAATCGCTAGTAAACTACTAGTAGTACTTTGCCACCTCCCAAAGGAACAGCTAAATGGATCTACCGATTAACATCAAACTTCGTATGAAGCATTTTTTGCAGAATCTCCATAGGGGTTTTTAGAACTAATTTTTTTTACCAAAAATAACGATACCTGTCATAAACCAATTTCGGAAATGTTTAATTTTCTCGAAAACGGTACCAGTGATTTTGTTAAAAAAAAAATATATAATAGTTTTTGGGCAATCATTTAAATTTTTTTAAATTAACCTACCGTAGAACCGTGCCAAACTACCAATTTAATTTCAACGATTTTTTTATACAAAAGCATTTATATAGTTTAGATATTTTTTTCCTTTGTTCCTTTAACTTTTTGGGCTAGTGTATAAAAACAACTCAGGTTAAAAGCTAATGCTCGGTTAAATTTTATGGTTATGAAACTCAACTATTAAATTTAGCCGAGCTTTAGCCTTTAACCTGAGTATTAAATTGTTTATATTGGAAATATGTATAATTCAGTTAAATATTTAAGTGAGCCTTTAATTTGATTATTGGTAAGGCTCGTAGAAAATCAAATTTACTAATGATAAGTTTTGGTGAATTATAGTAATAATAGCGTAATAGTAAGTGAATGTATAACCGTGGTCGAATGTTCGGGATTCGACCGAATCATTATTCGCAGCATCTCTAGTTGGTACCTTTAAAAAATTTCACTTTCCCCTCCTTGGAATCAAAAATAAACAAAAAGTTTGAGCCAAATCGACTTATTGGTTTGAGCTCTTACCTGATTTAAAATATTACGTTGAGTTTTTCTTAACGTTTTTCTTTTTTTCTTTAAGGGCCATTAGCTGAAACGAACCTTAAATAATTCATGTTGAACATAAAAGTATAGGCTCTATTTTTACTTCAGGGGAAACTGTCACATAAAGATTTATATTGTAATTAAATGCTTAAGTTTCGATTCCGCAAAAAAAGGCTCTTATTGTTACGCATTTCATAATATTCCAAAACAAAATATAATATAAAAAAATAGCAATCTCTGTGGGGATACGAACTCAGAAAGCAAAATTAAAGAGCAATCACCTTGCCACCTACGCTAATAGGACTATTGAAACAAGGGTAGCTTTCATGCCCTATAAACTATAAAGTGCCTAGGATATACAACAATAATATTTAATTTTGTTCAAATTCTTGTCGTTAATTAAAAATTTCTTGTTTTTAGTTTCGAGTTACTATGGATACATTTATAATGTCAACTAACTTTTCAATATTTTTGTTTGATATTTGTGTAATTTTGTATGTATGAGTAAAATTTCCTTATTTTATTTTTTCATTCATAGGATGTCGATGTGTCGATACGATTTATTTTTGTTTGATATTTGTTTTATGTTTTATGTGTGAGTAAAATTTCCTTATTTTTTTCTATTATAGGATGTCGACGTGTCGATACAATTTATTTTTATTTGATATTTGTTTTGTTACGTTTGTATTAGTGAAATTTCCTTTTTTAAAAACAAATTTTTGGAAAAATAATTTTCTAAGACAAGCCCCATTCTCTCTGGGGATTTTTTAGTACATCTAATTGCCGAAAAAAATAAAATTCTGTAGCGCTAGAAACTATCGGTGTCACTTCTATATATAATTATTCAATGGTTGTATCCTTCTCTTACCGATTCGTTCCAATGACTAGGTATGTTCAACGAAATATTGGTTGTAAAATTTTTTTTTGAAAACCTTATTTAGAATTGTGTTTAGTTTTTTGGAGAACTCATGACCAACTTTGGCCAACTCATTTGGAATTCTGTTTTAAAAAATCATACGAAGCAACACGTTCTGAGTATTAAATCTCGCCTAGTTGACCGTTTAAATTAATGAGCTAAGTCCCAACCATAAATTCTCTTAAAAACAAAGAAAACTAACCAATGTGACCATTCTCACACCAAATCGAAGGTTAAGTTCATTACACCACTTTGTGCGTAGTTTTAATTTAATTTTTCTGTTTTTTTTTTTTTTAATAAAATTAATAGGCCGCATAATTCAAATTTATTTCGACGCAGGCGTTCTTTAAATATCGTAATAACCATCCACTTTACGCTACCATAAGTTTGACAAAAAAATTTATAAATCCACATAAAAGTCATTATGAACTATCGATCTGGTTCACTAAAAACACTAAAAACTATTATTTCACCCTCAGACGCCTTCACAACATTTTGCTTCTAATTTCTTTTTTTCTTTTTCTGAAAAAAAAAAAAACTAAAAACTATTTATTTCTATGGCTTCATGCAAATAAATATTTACAACCCTCATCACATCGTCGTCGGTCGTCGGTCGTCTTCGTAAATTTCTGTCATCACCCACCGCCACCATCTTCTACATATATATTGGTTTAAATCGATTGAATATATAGTTAAGTTATAGTTGTTCACTTATTTCAACCCTCTACTGTCTATCTGTCTGTGTGTATGACTGTAACATGCAGAAGGCTCTTGTTTTAATTGAAATCGATGAAATGAAGTATAGGGCTCTTTTGCCATTTTCTCTAATTTCAATTTATTTGCTTTTCATTTATATTTCCACTTTAATTGCGTAGATATGTTATGTAGTATGTCTGTCTACCTGGCCTGATGGCAATCAGATGCAACAGCCAACCAGCCAACCAACAGAAGCTGGAATTATTTCACAATAAATAAAAGGATCTCATAGGTTTTAGGTCGGGTCTTTGTGAAGGCTCAAATGCGCATTAGTTGTATAGAGCTGGTATAGAACTCCTATAAGGCAAACACAAAAGCTATAACAACTGTATAGGTACAAAATGCCTTTCTCTCTCTTTTAAACAAGACAAGGACATCAAATCCTTGTTGATGGATGTGTGATTGTGAATTGGATAGATATAAGGTGCAGGCGGCTGCTGCAGGCAGGGTACCTCTGCTCTATCTGGCTGGATGCATTTTCGGTCGCCTTGTAATCAAGTCAACTGTACAAATAACGATGAGCACCGCACCACGACTAGGACGAGGACGAGTACGATGATGATGATGACATGGATGTGAAATTCTTGAATTAAGTCACCTGGTATTCACACGTATCAAACTGAGAGTGTGTGAAATAGCTATTCAACAATCTTCCCTTCTCCTCTCCGCAATAAAAAGGATTCAACTTGGAGAGATTTTATATCCAACCATATAGTTGGTTAAATTTTGCAAAATAGAAACTAGACATCTTTAGCAAGCCAGTAGTGGAACAATATCAACACACAAGGACCAAAAGCAGGACATGGAAAATCTTTCAGCATGCAGAACACACAGCAAACCTGGCTCTCCTAAATAACAATGACAATGAAATTGTATCTTTCTTGCAACAATGCAATGGCATACACAAGACGAGTGACGGGAAGGGATATCGTGTTTGCTTTTGTACGTTTTGCTTATAGAGAAGAAACCAAGCGAGTCGAGTATCAAGCGGAAGCCAAAATTGCGTATATATATCCTTGACAATGTTATTGTATTGGCAACAGGAAATATATTGCCAACATTCTATACCTTTACCTATGACAGAGTTAATACAATTTTGACTATCTTAGAGAAGAAGAAAATCAGGATACATAAGTGTTTTCCCAAAAAATGCACTTGAATGCACATGCACAAACATGTATTAAGAACCCACTTCGACTTTAACAGAAGCTATAACCAGGACTATAAACTATAAGAAGAGGTGCTACTGATTTGATATATTGTCTTGGAGGAGGTGGTCCTCACACATGCATCTCAACATCATCATCGAAGCTCAAAGTGTATTTCTGACTCTATATCCACTTCAAGCAATTGCTTTTAGGGATGGAAGAACATAGATTTGTTAATGTTACTCATACGCCCCAGTTAATAATAATCCACTTAAAACAGAGTGTATATGTTATTTGTGCTGTTTGTGCTTCTTCTTCTTCTTGATTTTCTGTTTGACTGTGGCTTGGCCATACAATGATAAAATAGAAAATAATGACAACATTTGTTGTGTAATGGTGGTTAAGCTTTAAGTTAAGGTATATTTTGTGTATTTAGGGGTAGTTTTGAAGTCATATTATATGGGTGTTATTTTTTTTTAGAGGACATATGGCGTAATTTTGGGAGAAAAACTACAAAATGTATATTTGCATTGAGCTATTTACATTAAACACAAGGTATATTAGACCATTAGGTGATATATGAGCTTTATTAAGTAAATGTCTCCATTATAATGACCGCTCTGACTTGAATGAGTCTTCGTACACTGCAAAATAATAAATTTTGTAAAAATACGAAAATGGTTTCATGCACTACATTTTCGTTGGCCCAACGAAACTTTCGTTGGCTCAACGAAAATATGTAATTTTTTGTAATATGAAATCCTTCATCATTTAATGAAAATGCTTCATACAGTTTTTCTACCTTTTTAGAGCCCAAAAATCCATTTTAATGAAAAGCTTCATCATTTAACGAAAAATTTCATACTCATTTTAACGAAAAAAAAAAATAAAATGCACGACTGGGGCCGCACGTACTTGCTCTTTTAGTTCAAAGTATCTTTATCTTAAATAACTGTTGGAAATTAAAGATTTTCTTTAAATTTTGGACAAAAAAAAAATTTGAGTAAAAAAAATTCTACCTAATTAAAATTTTTTTTTTTCAAAAACTTTTTTAATATTTTTTTTACATTTTACACTTTAAAATGACAAGAAATATCTGTCTCCAAATTTTGTATACAATTGGTTAAGTCTTTGATGAAATATGCGATATAAACTAAAAAATATATCAATTTGGCAGAAAACGGCAACGCCATATTTCCGTTCCCCGAATTTTTTTTATGAAAAATTAATTTGTTAGAATCACTAAGACTATAACAAACACCAAATTTAATCGAAATCGTTAAAGCCGTTTTCGAGAAAATTGCAATAACTCATTAACGAAACACGGGAAGAGCCGACATTAGCGATTAAAAAATAAGAAAATGTCATATTTCCATTATCCGTATTTTTTGAGAAAAACTAAAAACGCAGTTATATTAGATATATGTACAGCATTACTTGTGTCCAAAAACTATCTGTACCAAATTTCATGAAAATCTGCCGAGCCGTTTAGGCTGCAGGCTGCAGCTACTTGTACAGATGGACGCACGGACGCACAGACCGACGGACGTCATGATAAAAATCCACTTATTCGGACTTCTCCATCATCGTAATGTTAGTTTTGATTAAAACCTCGAAATTTTTTTTTGACACGAAACCAATACTTGCCCTATAGAGCAAGTAAAAAATGTAATTTACGTAAACTTTTCGTAACTTATAAATATTAACATCAACTAACGAATATCTTCATCAGTTTATGAAAATCCTTCATAGATTAATGAAATTTTACGTTGGTTTATGAAAAAATACATCAGTTAACGAAAATAAATCTTGTAATTAAATTAAATTGAAATTAAATTTAATATAGTTCAAAATAGTAGTTCAAATAATATTTAATTTAATAATAGGGTATTTCATAAAAATAACATAAAGGTTAATACAAAAAAATTATCTTGGCGGGAAATTTAAACTTTTCTCTTTAACTTTTCTTAGCTTAACTGATTAACTTTTCTCTACTAATGCTTAACAACGAATGCCATAAATCAATACCTATCATTCATCTTAAAAGAAATTATATAAACCAAAAATGGGAATGGAACATTCTTAGGGCAAATTAGTTATGTTTTGTATTTTATAATATAGTTTAAAAATGATATAGTTTTATAAAAGTAGTAATGATAGTGAATGATGTAATCCTACATACCTATTCTTACTTTTTTTTTTGTTTTTCTCTTTCTGTTTTCTTTCAGATTCCAAAGATGTCATCCTAATGACCAGCTGGAACACCTCAAAAGCCGATCATCCAGCATCCAAGATCCAACCATTTCTGATCGGCATAGGAGATGACATCAAATCCCTTATAGAATTTCTCATATACTTCGATGATATAAAATATTCATTTACTTCCTAAATTTTCAGTGTATTCAATTTAATTTTTTTTTATTCAATGTACCTATATTTAATTTAGGATGATTAAAAATTCAAATTCAAAATAACAAATGTTTTTTTTATGTTAAGAAATTTTCTCTCCACTCCACTTTTTTATGAAATTCAGGTTTTTATTCAAAAATTTAGGGAAGAAAAATGGACGAAAAATTTCGTCGGGTTACGAAAAATTTCGTAAATTAATTAAAATATTCATAAAATTAACGAAAAAATTCGTTAGCTAACGAAAGTTCCTTTCATAAATGAATCAAAAAATACATTGACTAACGAAAAATATCACCGTGTTCAATTAAATTTTACGTTAATCGATGAAAAATTTTCGTAAAGTGATGTACAAATTAATTTAATAAATCATTAAAATACGACAGTTTTCGTTGATTTCGTTCAGCCAATTAAATTTTTCATCGGCTGAAAATTAATTAGATTTTCGTTGGCTCAACGAAATTTTTCGTTGTATTTACGTAAGGATTTGGTTCAGTGTAGTCCGAATTGAGTGACAATTACATATATAAAATTCAAATTAAAATCAAATTACGTATTCAATTCAATACATATGAGTGAGGTGATGTACTTTGTGCGTTGTGCCAACACACGAAGGTTTGAAGCTAAGAATGATCGTATTTTAATGCATCTTTAGAAAAATCTGTCATATCTATTCGATTCACAAACTTTTTTCTTACAAAGGTCGCCTTAAGCTATAATATTTTGAAGCCAAATTTAGTTATGTATCTTCGGCCTGAGGCACACAGTGCGGTATTTTAGTCTAAAACCTGTGCCCAAAAACATTTGAGAAATATATTTCACATCAAATAGGTAGCAAGTGACTTAAAAGTTATTTGGAATTAAAAATTTGCATTTTCTTGGTATAGTAAAACCCACTTAAGTGATTACCCACTTACTTTCCGATTAGCAGGGCTAAACAAAATTATTAAATATCAAACAATGCACGTACAATCCTGTGCTAGTAATTTATTCTTTATTTTGTTTTTTTCTTACGTTAAGTTGTTTCATTAAATTGTTTTTGAGAAATTAAGTTTTAAAGATGAAATTTAGAAAAAATTTTTTTTTCGTTTTTTAATTCACTTTGTATAAAATTTTGAAATATTATGAAAATTTTGTATCATTGAACTGGTAGTTTTTAGTCAAATACTAACGACTTCATTCTAATAAATATCAAAGTTCCTAAGAAATAAAAATAAATTGCACGACTGGGGTCGCACGTACTTGCTCTTATGCTTAAAGTAACTATAATGTTAAAGCTTTTCATTCAAGAAATTTAAAATTTGATATTTTGAAGAAATTTCATAAGTAGTATAAAAAAATTAAATCTGTTTTTATAATTAATTAAACTCCGTTTTAAATTATCTTAAAAAAATAAAAAATATGCCATTTTATTTCTTGTATAAAAAGGTATTTTTAGAAAAAAATTTTCGAAAATTGTAGGAGCCGTTTTTTAAAAAAATAATTTTTTATATATAAAAATTTTTTAACATTTTTCAAAAAAAAAGTTGGTATGCCATTTTGAAGAAATAATTAATTTACACATAAAAACTAAATTTCAAAATTTTTCATTGATTCGTTTTCAAAAAATTGATTTTTCAAAAAAAAAATTTGAAATATTTTTAAAAAAACCAAAAATGCGTTTTTTGAAAATTTTCTAAAATTTTAATATTATCTGTACTTACACACTTTTGTATAAAAATTTTCATTTAAATCGGGTTAATGTTGTACGAGATATTCAGAAACGAAAAAATCCGTTCTATGACAGGTACCGTTAATAACGGTACAAAAAATATTTTTTTTATTTAAAAAGTTGGCTATTATGTGTAGTACTACACACAAAAATTTTAATCAAAATCGTTAGAGCCGTTTTTGAAAAAAATTAACTTTTCTATTTCCGTTATATGGCAGGTACCGTTAGTTTTGGTCATAAAAAAAAAATTTCAATTTCCCCTCTAGGGAATCACCAAAAACTGCTAACCACCAAGTTTGAAGAAAATCACTTCACTCGTTTAGGCTGCAGCTCCAGATAGAGACAGACACACAGACAGACAGACAGACAGACAGAATTGCCGGACCCACTTTTTTGGCATTCTCCATCATCGTAATGTCATGTAAAATTGTTATCTCGAGTTCGATTTTTTTTACGAATCCTAAACTAGCCCTATAGTACCTATATCGCAAGTAAAAAACTGAAACATAGATACTTTTTCCCCGGGAATCCCTGTTTTTTTTTTTTGTTTTTTTTTTAATTTGCATTAAAATTTTTTATTTACATTTTATAATTTTTAATTGAATGCATTCACGCCTATTGTGAGTTCCAACCGGAAAGCTATTCACCCGAAAAAATTTTGCTCACGTGGAACTCGCAATCGAGTTCACTTCGAATTTGGGATGACATTTCGAAATAAAAGAAGCGTTCATTGAAATGACAAGTAGAACTAAATGCATCATCTGGACAAGTCTTAGAGAACTCGTCGTTTTTAAGATTGACTTTAAATTAATTTTTAATGAGACTTTAAGTAGTTTTAATAGGCTATTGATTTTATGTCGTACAGAAAGGAACTAAGACGTTCATGGGTTTTTATTGCACTTAAAATGAACTATGAAAAAAAAAATGTCCAGTTGCTGTTTGGTTCGCCTTTTTCCTTGCATCTTTTATGGTTTTGTCTATTTGTATGTACTTTTCTCTTCTCTGTCACAAAAAAATGGTAAAGATTAAATACAATCCTCTTCTTTGTGTTTCTGAGAACCCATAGAGATAGTTTTTTCGTGTGCCCGACACAAAATAAAGGTGTATTTTATGATCATAGGTGAGTCGATCATACTTTAAGTGATAATAACTGCGTTTGTTTGGAAAGTAAAGTGAAATTAAAAATTTATTTTGATCGATTGTCCAATTGTTTATGCTATGAACCAATTTCACTGTGTTCGAAAATGGAACTTTTTTTTCCGACAGAGGGCTCTCATATCTACTAAAGATAATTCGAGTATGCTGAACACGATGGCGTTCTTAGTTTTTCTGGATTAGGTCAAATAAGAAAGATTTTTGCGTTTGAAATTTTGTTTGCACATGCCAAAATTGAGGGTATAAAACACCATATATTTTCCAATTTTTGATTTTTTATCGATGAAAAATGATGGAAAATCTATTTTTTCGCAAGTATTATTCGTAAAAGAAGTTATTTGAAAAAAAATCTGCTGAATGACATTTTAAATCATTATTTTATGGCAAAAAAACCTCGATTTTTCTTCAATTTTTCTAATATTTTTCGTATTACTTTAATTTAAATGCAGCACTCGGTGGCAACGATTTGATGTTGTATTTCAGGATAGAATATGGCTTTGTTTACAAATACGAATAGGCAGTTCCTACCTATCTACAATATTGGTTAAGCTTAAGAGTGAAAAAGTAGCAGTAAAACACTGTTTTTTTTTTTAATTTTTAAGTTTATAAAATAAAAAAATTACAAAAAGTTTAAATGCAATACATATGTAGGGGAAGTGGGGGCAAAACGCCCATGGGCTCAAGTAGCATAAAAACCCGCTTAAGAGAAACCCTCTTAAGAGAAAAACCCGCTTATCTGAAACACGTTTCTGATCTTTAAATATTTTCTTCAGTTAAACGGGGACTGTGACAAATATATTATGTGTTGTGTATGTAAGCTCATATAATGCAGATGGAAGTAATAGTAAATATGTTTTAATTTTAAAACAAATTGAAAGAAAAATGATTTTTTGAACTTAAACAAAAATTAAATAAAAATATTGATACCATGCCTGATTTTTTAATTAAATATCTACATCTACATATGTATAATATTCCAGAGTACTAACACATACAAGGTGTGTACAAAAAAATGTTGAGTTTTCGCATACATTTGTACCTTTATAGTTAAAAAATGTAAGAAAAATTGAAGAAAAATCGACGTTTTTTTGCCAAAAAATAATGATTTAAATAGTTATTCGACAGATTTTTTTCAAACGCAAAAATCTTTCTTATTTGACCTAATCCAGAAAAACTAAGAACGCCATCGTGTTCAGCATACTCGAATTATCTTTAGCAGACATAAGAGCAATCTGTCGGTTTTTTGAACTATCACAGTGTTTTTATTGAAAAAAATGATTGGCCTAGTCTTGGGAGCTCAAAAAGTACAGAAGCCATATTTGGCTTTGTATGCATTAAGGGGTTGTAAATCTACACAATTTGTTAAATTTTTTGCTGGAAAATTTTGTTTCTTTACATTGTTATTTTGCTTGGAAGCTATGTTTTACTTCAGAAATGGAGCTTTTAGAGATATTTTTCTCGTGTTAACCCCATTTCTAGCGGGGTAACCATAAAAATTTTAGGGGGAATGGGGCTCACCTATAATATTTTCAATCATTTTATTACTTTTTAGTTGCATTCTTTGCATAATCTGAATAAAATAAATTAGTAAAATTTCTTACCCCTTAATGCATACGAAGCCAAATTTGGCTTATAAACAAATTAAATCCATGTAATGGATTTTTTAATTTTTTTTGTCCGCTAATATTAATTCATGCAGTAGAGGGTTAAAGATTTAATGAAAATATTCTCCAAATTGACAAATTAGCTATTTAGTAGTGTATTGGAGAATACTGCGATTGACATTTAAAATAGTCATAAATATAATCATTTTTAACTATGTATTTAAAATAGTTATTCCAAATTTAACAATTTTTTCTCACGTACACGTTTGGCCTAGTAATGCATTTTATATTTTTAATTTTAGACGTGCACCATTTACCTTTATAGAGGTCAGATAATGATCAACAAAGCCGAATTTTTTTAATTAATTCCAAATCACAAGTTGCAATAACCGCTAAGATTATTAAATTTAAAAAAAAATGTTACACATACACCCCAGTGACCTTTTAAGTTAAGTCGCAAACAAATTAAATTTTTACCTAAATAATCATCATTCGCTGACTGTCAAAACTTTGTTAATGGGGTGATATAATGCTATAATTCGTAACACTTGGGAAAAAACGCCAGCATTTTCGAAGTTTTCAAAATCGATCGAAATGTAGAACAAGCAATTTCATTTCACGTGAAATTGTAGAACGATTTCAATTCACTTTCGATCGAACTGCGAAACATGGCCAAATAAATGATACAACTTTTTTTTCAATAAATTTTTTTTAAATGTTTTATTTTTCTGTTAATTCAAATGAATCTCTCGGGTTGTTGTTGTTGTTGGTTGTTAGTTTTCTTTTTTGTTTGCAATAAAATGTTTTGTTTTTGTTTTATTTTCATTTGATGAAATTCAATTTTTTTTTAATAATTGTAATCGATAATCATGATAATAATAATAATTATAATAATAATAAATATATTTTTTTTTTTTGTTTTTTTTTTTCTTTCTTTTAGTTTGGTTTGCTTAAACTTGATTTTTTTTTGTTTCATTGATGCATATGAGATTGATAGAGACATTAACTAATTAATTAAAAGTTTATATAAAGATTTGTTTTGTTTCATTGCTGAAGGAGAATAGTTTTTGTAATTATTTTTGTTTTACTTTGAATTAATATAAATTGTGATTTTTTTTTTTTGTTTTTTTTTTTTGTATTTTCCTAATAATCAATAGACATCCACAGACACAATATTTAATAAGTTTATTCATTTTATAATTATATATATATAAGTTTTTACTTTTTTGTTTTTTTTTTTAGTTAATAATTATAAAGATATTTTTTTTAATGTTACCAAATATACGTATTATAATTTATAGTTAAATTTAAATACATAAATTGTTCGTTTCATATACTTTTTTTTTTTTCTTTTTAAAAATTCACATTACATAGATAATTATATTGTTTTTCTTTTGTTTTTTTACTTGCATATAAATTTAAGTTGCAATAATAGTTTGTTTTTATTTTAAATTGTAATTAATGGATAATAAATCGCTTTAAATATGCTTTTTCGTCTTCTTTAAGTCTTTGGGGGAAAATGGTGCTTTTTTTGACAGTAATAAAAAAATATACCTCGTTCCCTAAAAAACCTGACGGCTTCTGGACAATATTTCCAGCTGAATCCTTGAAATTACCGAAATTCTGAAGTCCGAGGATATCACCCCAGAATTGAACATAAATTCCACCTTTGTGTTAGAGAAGAATAGAGCTTAGGCTGCTATTGCGATAGCTGCTTTCATTTACTCTGCTCTTCCACTGAGCAGGGAACAGTTGCGATTACTCTTCAATATATGTAGCTACTCACTGCTTCAATTTGCTTTGTTTCATACAACAATTAACATGAATCGATCAATAGAACAAGGAGAACAGTAAAAATGTTCTAAGCTCTTAAAAATTTCAACGTTAACTGATATTTAAAGAGTGATTTAATAGCAGCTATTAATAGCTGCTCTTTATATATGCTACTAACTGCTTTCAAAGAATTTTTTAAAGGCATATATCTAAATGACGCACGGTCGAACAGTTTATAAGAAAATTTGATATTTTCATTTCCGACAGCTTGTCATCTGGTCTCTCCAGTATTGGTCTAAATTGTTCTGAGGTGTGTCTTAAATGTTTGACATGTAACTTTTGTCGATTTTTTTCAGTACAGCTATTTTTGTTTTATTACTAGTCGTATGAAGCACCATTAAAACCCACCCAATTTTTCTATTTAAATTTGGTACTAATTCTTTGTATGAAAAAATTATTTTTTTTTTATAAAAAAAAAAACACTAAAAAGCAGGAGGACAATTAAAAAATGTTTTGTTGTTGTTAAAACAATAAAAGTTTATTATGAAAAAAAAAGCAAAAGATATTTCTTTTTTTTTTATTAACAACTCCATCGCACATAGGGGTATTTACCAATTTTAGGCGGACAAAATTATTTTTCCGGTTTATCTTCATCACTAAGGTATTTAGTACTGGAATAAAGTGTTTTAAGTGTTGATTTCAACGAAAACATTTTTCTTCCTAAACCACTTTTTGATAAACAAAAAAGTGTCAAGAATGGATCCCAATGGTTTGTTAAAACGCTTATAAATGGAGTTCTATTAATGGTATCGCCAAGATAAAGGTCTTAAAATTTAGGAAAAATCATAAGGATTCAGGTTCTGTAATTCAAAAAGTTGAATCTTTAAAAAAACTTAAAATATGGATACTGAATACAAGGTAACCATTTTTCAAAACCTAAAACCTTTAAGAAGGGCAAATGTGTCGAAGTTGCACTTAGTTGCACCTATTTTTTACAGATTCAATTAAATAAAAGTTTAACCTTTAGAAAACATAAAATTTTATCACACAATAATGTGAAATTGTATAACTTATCTCCTTACTAACACAGAAATTTACTTTTTTTACGATTAATTTATATTAAGATTCAACATATCACTTTTTTATTTATAAAGTAATACAACATTTAGATACAACATCTAGTAGACAGTTTCGTATCTCCTTATCAATATTCCATAAAAACTTTTTTCTAAATCCACTTAAAAAAAAAAGTACTTACTTAAGCACAGACGGTAAATTACAAAAAAAAATTAATTTAATCTTTGGGCTGAAAACTTTGAACTCTAGACCGCTGCTGTTAGTCACCTGAAGTGATAATCAATTTTAAAACTATAAGAAAATGCTAAGCAAGTTATCTACTTTTAGTAGG
Source organism: Episyrphus balteatus (assembly GCF_945859705.1). Classification (NCBI taxonomy): domain Eukaryota; kingdom Metazoa; phylum Arthropoda; class Insecta; order Diptera; family Syrphidae; genus Episyrphus; species Episyrphus balteatus. Next base: position 116,048,231 of record NC_079136.1, read on the forward strand.
ATGTTGATTTTTTACGTTTGGATCAGTTTAAAATTTCGTGTTTTGTCCGCCTAAATTGACTAAATACCCCTATGTGCATCGATGGAATTAGCACAACCGTTTAAATTTATCATTTTAAATTACGTCATTTTTGTATTATTTTTATTTTTTGTTAAGTCATTTTAATTTTTAAAAATATTTATTTTTTTTTTTTTTCGTTTTCATTAATTTTTCTATAGATAACATTTAGTTATTTTCTTTTTTTTCTTTAAATTTTATTTTCTTGTATTTTTTTTTCTTTGTTTTATATATCTTTTTCAGTGTAAAAGTACAAAAGAACATTCAATTTGATTTTTTTTTTGTTTTATTTTTATTTTGTTAATTCTTTTTTTCCTTAAATTGGGATATGCGCGTTCTATGTTAACATTTATAGCCTTACTGTGTGTGTGTGTGTGGTGTTTTTTTTTTTTATATTAACATATTCATTTTTTTTATAAATTTTGTTTTAAATTCTTTTTCGATTTGTTTTTTTTTATTCTGTTTTCTATTTTTTGTTTAATAAATATATTATTGTGCTTTCTTTTCAATTGATTTTTTTTTTTCATTTACCCTTAAATATTTGTTTTTTTTTTTTTGTCTTTTATTTTTAAAATGTTTTATTTTCTTTGTATACTTACGAGTAAAATAGAAACAAAAAAATTGTTGTATGAATCAATTGCTTGTTGTATTCAATACGATTGCTTATTCAATTTGTTTCATCAAGATTGAGTGTTTTTTTTTTTTGTTTTGTTTTGTCACATGTTTTTTTTCGAGTGGATGATTAGTTGTTTTTGTTTAATTTTGGTATTTATCTAGAAAAGAGCCCCAATCTCCAAAATTGACAATGCTACCATTTTTGGCGGATAAACTCCTGGAAATATGCAACGAAATACTTTTTTTTGGCGCTCTTCATTGACAGTGACCCTTTGAATCGCTTCTAGCGTAATCACAGATTATTTATTTATAATAACTATTATTATATAAATTATAATTTATTTTACTTATGTAATATCTTTGACAAAAAGGGTCAACTTAAGTTCAAAACGCAAGATTCGCGCGATTCGTTTTTTTTTTGTATTTGTTCCAGTAAATTTCTGAGTTGATCCAAAGCAACTAAGGGTTCAAACTTTTAATCGCTGGTAGTTCATTTTAATCCTTCGGCAATTTGGAGGTTGGAACTTCATCTAGATATTTACCGGTTGTATTATTTATTTATGTATGTTTTTTTAAGAAATAGAACAAAATGTTGTTTTTTTGTGAGCTTGAAAATAATTCTGAATTTGATTTGAATATTTTTTTTTTATTTTTTAATTTTGCAAATTATGTTCTATTACTTTTTTATATTTTTGCTTATTTTTGTTTAAATATTTCTATAAATGTACTAGATGATAAGTAGGTATAATTTTTTTTTTGTTTTTAATTAAAATTTATATTTTCAAACTAGTTTTATTTCTTCTATCATTGTTTAATTAATTTTTTTTTTTTTAATTTATTTTTTAATCTTTTCTCATGCATTTTTGAACACATTTTTATTTTGTAGCGATTTTTTAACAACTACGCTTTGGCTTTCTAGGACGCATTATGCAGTGACTTTGAAGAAAGAGGCTTTGCAGCAGTTTAAAACATAAAGTAAGTAAAGCTAATAGAAATTAGAAAAGAAAGGATTTTTATTTCGGATTAAAATGGCAGGATCTGTCTTAGTTCTCTAAATCTGAACATTTTCGTTACACCATGTTTTCCGATTAACCTCTTTCAAGGCTTCTCGTATCTTGAAAATATAAAAGTAACTTTCACTCGTATGATCTTCTGAAGACATATTTTTTTTTTAAACACACTTACGTTAAAAAATACTGGATGAAACTACTGAAATCGAGGGTATCTTTTCCAATCCTATGTCGTTTCCGTTTAGCTTCATGTGCTTCAACAGACTTTTGGATGCTTTCGGACGAAAAAAGTTCAATCGAAAACTACATTAACCGTCCGCTCTTGTCGACCTTATATGACATGCGCAATAATTTTTCGTCCTAACAATCTTCCCTCATTTTCAGTTGTTCTCCAGCAGAGCAATAATTTCTGACCAAAACATTTTGAACGTCAGTAAAAGTCACAAGGAACATTGTCAAAAATTGTTGTAAGCACTGGTCAACGAATTAATGTTACGGTTGGCTTTAATTTTATTAGTTCCCAACGTTGTAAAGCGCAATGGAATTTTGTGAGTTTTTAAGTTCTTCAGGAAGCTTCTGTTTCGTTTATCATTTCGGGTATATTTGATTTTCGTGATAAAAAGGTTCAATAAACATTGACCAACAAAAATCAATAATCTGCTGAATTGATGTTTGAAAATGAGTGAATGAACTCTAGACTTTCAATCCCTTTTGCATTCATGTTTTGGTGGAATCTGGATCACCAACTAAAATATACGAAGGTAATTTCCAATATTCCCGCTATCATCATGTCGTTCTTGTTCCAAAGACTGATTTCGAGGGAAAATTTATTCATTTAGCTATATAAAACCGTCTTACATTCTTCTTAATTCTAAACACTTTTCTAGGCAACCTTTAGTCTTCAACCAAAGTCCGACGATAAAAAATTTACTTCCAAGACTTTTTTCTCTTGAAAGATTTTTAGTCCAAATTATTGTTCGTTCAGGGCAAACAATATTATTCCCATCATTTTTATATCCGATTCATATGTTCTTCCTTATCACAATAACAAATATGTCGGTTCTTGAGGTTCGATAAATTCCTAACCCACATATTTCGTTTATGAAAAAATATCTTTTAGTTATTCTCATAATGATGTTGTAAGCCTTTGCATGACCAAGTAAATAATTTTTAAGACTAATTTACTATTTTTGTATTAACAGCTTAATTTGGTCAATAGAAAAAAATGTTCCACATACGCCACAGTGCCCCATTAAATATGTTTCTTTATACATTTATAACAAATCTTGTATCCCTGACCAAATATTGGAAAAATGTGAGGTGCGTTGTGTTCTACTTTTTTTAATATTTCTGGAAAACATAAAATTTTTTGAGGTTATCGAATCAAGTCATTTTTGGATGCCATATGATGGTGAGATAGGACTTTCCATTTGTTCTACCTTTTTCTCATTAATCAAAACTTATTTGTCGACCACTACTTCGTATTGAACAACAGGGACATAATTGAGCTCTTATGCCCGATATACGCAGAATCACGAAAAAATGTTAAGTTTTAGCAAAAATACTGGCAAGCTGTTACTCCAGTGAATGAGGCATAATAGTATTCCTCAAATTCAAATTCTAAATCTTCTCCAACACTGGCTTCGTAAGCTATTCCATATTTCCTACACTAATGGTTATCAATCCGAAAAAACTCTAGTCAGTTTATAAAAAAAACGAATCTTCTTCATCCACTGACTATAGAGCGATTGCTCTTTATTTTGGTCGTTCTATCTCAAAATGTATTCCCCATTTTCATCGATGAACTCTTTTCCCAAACTTCGAAACCACTGCTTTTCTGACTATTGATCTCTCAGTTTTCTAAATTCGTTTGATTTATCTTCCATGTTTTGAGGGAAATGTGAAAAAAATGCGTAGAATTCAAAATCACTATGCTGATCGCTACTATTCACGGCACGATTGCATTGAGGAAATTCAATCCTTGGTATGAGCATCACAAATTATCTCCTGTGGAATGTCACCAAAAACCCTGTGAAATATTTATGTCTCCTCTAAAAATGCAGAAAATTGCTAATTGCTTGAGGTGACTGGCCTAAACAATGTTCAATTGAAATATATTTTCATTCCATCTCCATCATAGTACTCACACATTTAAAAATTCTCATATGCTAACTCTCAAATCCAATTTCAGGCGTATTGTTCAACAAAGATATTCTTTCATTAGGCGCACTACACGCATGTGGAATGTTTTACCTACCCATGTGTTTTGTCCTCTAATTTTAAAACTTAGAACTTCATAATCAAAGTCCATTGTTTCTTCTTTAAGACCCTTCTTTTTTCTACTAACATTCGTGTGCTTGAATTACAAAAATTAATAATTTTGTCAGGAAATGCTCTACCATGTGTTTTTTTTTTTCACTTCTTGAGGCTCTAGCAATTCTTTTAAAAATCATTACTCCTGCTAAGATTCCTGAACCTGAAATAATGTCCAATGAATTTATGTGAATTCTGAAGAAATTCCCAAGACTTTCGATATGAAATGGAAATAATATCAAAAGTTTATCAACAATCCCAGTCATATAAACAGAAAGATATCAAACTAGAACAAAGATTAAGGTCGGAATTTCAATCTGAGTAAATATCAAATGCGGCTAACATTTTGAGACAAAAGTCACATGTGTCCAGTGTGAACTAGGTCATATTTTTGAAAACTTATTCGTTGTCAAAATCTGTATTAGGGCTCAGAAGAAATATTATTTTATACAAATTAAAATTATAAAATCAAGAAAAACAGGATCAGCAAGCAATTAAATAAAGAAATACTAAATACAAAATTCTTCCAACAGTCACTGCGAATTTTCAACCTTTCTGTATTTTTGTTTTTTTTTTTTTGATAAATTTTCTTCATAAATAATTTCTACATTTTTTTTCATATAATTTCTATAGCTTTTTATTTTTTGTTTTCTTTTGTATTAAATACCATCAAGGAAAATATTTTCAGCACCATTTGTTTTTTTCTCATTTTAATTTTTTTTTTTTTTTTCATTATTCATTTGTTTTGGTTTATGAAAAAAAATGTATGTGTTTCATTTAGGTGATTATTATTTAATATTCGTGAAAATATTAAGTTTGAAAATCAATACCTACCGCATTACTTTGAACAAAGAATTAGAGAAACCAAAAAAAAAAAAAAATATTTTTCCATTTTGTTTTATTTAAATAAATAAAATCATATACTCATATACATAAGTAATTCATTACATTAACATAAAGAACAAAGAGAAAAATTAGACAGAAAAACAACAAGAGATAATATATAATATTTAGATACTTAAATAATTATTTAAGAAAAAGAAACACAAAATTAATTAAAAATAAAAATCAGACAAACAAAAAGGACTAGATTGTGTATTTCTTTTTCTTTATTTTTAAGTCTAAGAACAATAAACAATAAAACATATAAACATACATTGATTATAAACAAAAACAAAAATATTAAGTAATTGACACAAACTAAATTAAATATTAAAAAAAACATTGAACATAAAATAATAATAATAATTCATGCGCAACATACCAAAAAAATTAAATTCGAGTTTTTTTCTCTATTTTTTACTTTGTTTCAGTTTTTTTTATACTTCATTAAAATGAGACAGAAAATATTGGTTTCATTAGGTTTTTTTTTTTTTCTTCTTTGTCGAAACAAATATTTTTGTGCTGGAAAACCAAAAATTTATAAAGAAGCAAAAGAAATTTTGTTAATATTTTTTTTTTTGTTTTATTAAAAAATTTGTTTTCTTGTTGAAACCACATAATATAGTAAAATAAATTTCTATTTTTTTTGTTCGTTGTTTAACGTTGGTGTAGTTTTGTTTCTATTAGGTTTTTTTTTTTGTTGTTTTTAATAATGTTTATTTATCCTTTCTTCCTTCATTTTTGTGTGTGTGATTGAAACTTTAAAATTTTTTAATTTTCTTTCTACTTATGCGATTTATGTTTTACTAATTTTTAAGCATTTGTTTTTTTTTTTTTTTTTATAAATTTTTGTTTTTAATTAAATTTATTTTTTTGTTTTGTTTTAATTAAGAATCAAGTTGATACATATAAAAAAAAAAAAAAAACAAGTAGAAAATACTCAAGAAGTATGTTTTTGAAACAATAAAAAAAATATATAAGCTTTTGTAGTTAAAAGAGAGAGAAAATTAAATGTTAAAGCTTTGAAAATAAAAGCTCAATTAAAAGCTTAATCCAATTCAAAATTTTATTACTTCACATTAAAGCTTTATTTTATTTATTAAGTCTTTAAAAAGCTCATGTAAAAGCTCAACTATCAACTTGATAGTGGATTTACAACATTTACTCATTAGATTTTAGCCTCCTATATAGATCATTTGCTTATAGATAAAGCTCGGTTAAAAAAAGTATTTGCTAAAATACTTAGATACATGTATATTAAGCTTTCAAAAAGCTTAATCGAAATTATTATTCAAAATAATAGCGGTCCGCTTAAAAATTGAACAAGTTTAATTATGATTAATGACACTGGTAAAAGCTTGGCTTAAATTTAAACTCTATGGATAAGATCTATGATAAAGCTCATATAGATGTATTGGTTTGAACATAATAAGTACAGTAATGATGATTTGAAAAAAAAACAACATAATATTTTCCACTTAAAAACTAATAAATCATAGAATGCAATATATCTACGAAAATCATTTCTTTTTTAAAGACTCCTAATCAAGTTTGATATGGATTTAAAAAGCTTTTCATAAGCTTTAAGCTCAGTAAGAACAAGAATTATACTTAAATGAAGCATGCTCAACTTAATTGGGATATAAAAAGCTTTTTCATCAACTAAGTTGAAAAATAAATTTAAGAAAATATTTTTTTTTAAATATACTTCTTGAATATTCTTCTACCAATTTCAATATTCTGCTCGTTTTTTTGTTTTTAACGTTTTTAAGGAAAAGAAGATTCTTTATAAAAATGTCTAAAACTTCTATAATTAACTACTACAAATATTTTTTTCTTTAATTAATTATAAACTTTGTTTAAATTAATTATTTTATTTTGTTTGTAATATATTTGTGTAGGTATGTTTTTTTTTTTTTGTTTTAAATATTAGGAGGGATAAAGAATTTGATAGTTGTTTGTTGTTTTGTTTTTGGTTTTGTGGTTTTTTTCTTTCTTTATTTTTAATAACCAAAAGAGACAATTTCGAAAACTTTTCTTCTTTTACTTTAAAGATGATAAAAGAAGAAAAATAAGGAATAAATATTAACGAAATTTATTCTACAATAACATTAAATTTTGCTACAATAATTTCTTTTAAATTTAGTTTTTTTGTCGAATCAATAATAATCATAATAAATGTTTTTTTTTTGTTTATGATTTTTTTTTTATTATTATTTAAATTTTCCTTTTTGTTTGTATCTACAAAATTTTTAAATATATATTATACATATATATTTTGTGTTTTATTTTTTAATTTATTGTTATATTAATTGTATACGTTCCTCTCACATACGTTTTCGATTTTTTGTTTTTTTTTTTTTTTTTGTTTTTTATTATATTTATGATTTCTTTTTTATTATTTTTATTTTTTTTATTGTATTACTTGGAATCAAAATGTATAAATTTATGTATTTGTGAAAATCATGATTTGGTTTTTTTGTTTTTTATTTATTTTTAGTTTTTGTCTCAATTGTAGATTAAATATATATAATATAATATTTTATATAAATGTATATATAATAATATTAATAATAATATAGTAAGGTGTATAATATTTTTTTATTAATATTTTTTTTTCTTTTGTTTTACTTTTTTTTTAAAAATGGTGTTTTATCTCATTATCTCATTTCTCTGCATTATTATTTTTTTTTTTCATTTTTATTAATATTTTTGCTTAAATTTGCATTTTTTTCCTACGTGCATTTAAATAATTCTTTTGAAAAAAAAAATAAACAAAACCAACAAAATGAAAATGAATATCGAGAGCACATATTTTTCGTTTGTAGGAAAAAAAAGGAATATAAACGTAATTTTATTTGCGTGTGTGATTTAAGTCAAATTAGTATTTTTTTAAATAAGAAAAAAAATATAAAATAGAAAAACTTTACAATAATCGTCATGGAATTCAGTACAAGTTGTGAATTTCTATTTGTTGTTTATTTATTTTTAGGTTTTTAGCATTTTTGTCTGTTCTTGTAGTATTTTTTTATTTAGCCTTAAAATTTTTGTGTGTGTATGTTTTGCATTATTATTAACATTAAGTTCCATATTTTTTTTTTTTTTTAAATAAACATAGTTTACAAAGTAAAAACAAAAGACCGCTTGTTTAAAAAAAAAATAAATAAAACTAAAACTTAACAATTTAATACAATTATTTAAACAAAAAAAAAATAAACTTCACACTTAATTAACGAATTTAAAAAAAAAAAAATAATAAATAAATAAAATTAAATATATATTGCGGACTTTTTAAGAAAAAACAAAACACAAATAATAATTATTAATAATTTTAAACATAAACATAATTTGAGAAAAAAAAAATCAATGTAAAAGTAAATTTAAAAACGCAAACAATTGATTTCGATTTAGTATTTGTAAAAATTACGTTTGCTTTTGTTTGTTTGTTTTGAAGCTGACTTGTAAGACCCGATTGCCCAATGTATAACCATTTAATGATTGTATAGCAACAACAGCTTCTTCATAATTGGTCATTGTAACGAAGCCGAATCCTTTGCATTTGTTTGTCTGGAGATCACGAATTACCTGGAATAGATGTGGACTTTATTTCTTATTTGGACATTTTTGTAAATTTATATTTAACTAAGGTCAAGGGTACCGATACAAAAATTAAATTAAAATTTAATGCAATTTTCATGGAAGGCTTATATTTTAATGCGAAAATGTTTGTCTTTTGAGGGAGCATGTAATCCAAAACAAAAATTTGGTTTGCAAAATATATTTCGGTCCGTAGATGCTTCTTTTTCGACTTTTGCTAAAAAAAAAAGTTTCTTAAACATCCCAAGCCACATGAGCACGGGTCATACATAATAATATAATACTAATATACTAAGAAAACATCTTTTAAATAGGTGTCGACTTCGAAACGAAGCATATTTGACTGCTTGTATATTTAAAAAATTTTATTTTGTCGTTAAAGCCTTTTAGTTACACAAATTTTTAAATATTTTTGCAACAAATGTTTTTCAAAAACAAAAATAAATGTTTTTTAATCCAAAAATGTGTGCTTGAAAATTTGTTAAATTTTAAAATAACTATTCAAACGCTTCCGTAAAAGAAAAAGTACACAATATTTTTACTTGGTACTATACCACTATAGCAGGGCAAGATAAGGAGATAAAAATCAGACATGACATTGCGATGATAGAGAATGCAAAAGAGTGGGTCCTACAATTCTGTATGTCTGTATCAATCTTTAACTGCACCCTTAACTACTTCAAACTTGATTTTTATACCTAAAGGCGAAATTTAAATTTTATGTTTAGGAGCAAAATCAACGGTACTTGCCATATAAAAACTTACTTTTTATTATTTTGTTTAATGTTTTTGTGTAATTCGTGGCAATTTACATCGTACGATACCTGTCATTAAATCGTTTTCTTCATTTCTGACTTACTCGGTAACGATTCAACCGATTTCAGCAACAAAAAAAATTATACGAAAGCATTTTACTAACTTTAAATAAAATATAAATACAATTTTCGGTGCCGTGAAATAACGCCGAGCGAAATAACGCCGAATTCCAAAATTCGGCGTTATTTCACTTTACAAAAGCGAAATAACGCCGAATTTCAACATTCGGCCTTATTGCACTTTGTCAAAGTGAAATAACGCCGAGTCCCAACTGAGAAATAAGGCCGAATGTTAGAAAAGTCAGCATAAGAGCAGACGCAAGTTAACCGGTATGGTACCCTTTTTCTTATTTTCAAAGGCATATAAGTCCCAAATTTATTTGGGCACAATGGCTCCCATCCCAATTTGGGACTTATGTCCATCCCATCGAGGTATAGGTTCCAAAAAAGTTTTGGCTCTTATTTCTTATAGGTATGCCTCTTAATTATTCATTAACCTAGATAAGTTTCAAGATGTGATAAAAATGTGGCGCAGGGACATAAGACCCAAGGACATAACGCCCACTCTTTATTTTTGGGAGTTTTGTTCCACTTGAGTGGGACGACATTTAATTTAAGAATTATATCCCACTTGAGTGAGACATTAGCCCAACATATTTTTTATTTAACTGGGACATAAGCCCCACACTTTTCGAAATATAAAATAATAATGTAGAATAACTTTTGTTCTATTTTATTTGCGTTTTGTTTCAGATTCTTTAAATGAAAAAGAAACTTTGAATACAACCAACCTCGCATGATAAGCGCGGGTCATTTTGAAAATTATCTCGCAAATAGGGCGGTCATCACAATACAAAGATAAGAAACGAATAAATCCCACCTGTTTTAATTGGTGGAAGGCAAAGCGGAAAAAAATTTGCTTACATGAGAATATATTTAATTTTCGGAACCCAAACGCGAAGCGGAAAAAAATTTTGCCCACGGGAGAATCAATTTTGAGGTGTGAAAATAAAAATTCGCGCGAATTTTTATTTTCACACCTCAAAATTGATTCTCCCGTGGGCAAAATTTTTTTCCGCTTCGCGTTTGGGTTCCGAAAATTAAATATATTCTCATGTAAGCAAATTTTTTTCCGCTTCGCGTTTGCTAAGTTATAACACAAACAGGACTTAGGCGTATAAATAGTGAAGTATGTTTGTAGGCTGGGGACATGCTGTCCTGCTTTGGATACACTATTGGATAGGCGTATGTGCCAATAGGGTGGGACATAAGTGCAAAATCGAATTTTGTAACTATCCCAAATCCAGTTGGGAAATAATTTTATAATTTGTGAATTCTTCGTTAGTGAGACATAACGTCCATCTTTTATTTGTGGGTCTTATGTCCAACCTGAGTTTGACAATTAATTTGGAACTTATGTCTCACTCAATTGGGACTTAAGTCCACAAATATTAAGTGGCTGTTATGTCCATGGGCCTTATGTCCCTTTGCCAAGAATATGGCATTTCAATACCAAACTGACTACAGGTGGTTACATTGCAATTTTTCCTAAGCTCCACTTAGCAGGATTTGCCTCACCGAAAAAGTGAAATAATGCCGAATCGGCGTTATTTCACTTTGTCATTGTGAAATAAGCCCGAATGTTGAAATTCGGCCTTATTTCGCTTTTGAAAGTGAAATAACGCCGAATTTTGGAATTCGGCGTTATTTCGCTCGGCGTTATTTCACGGCACCCAATTTTCGAAAAACATATTTTTTGGATTTGAGAAAAAAGTTAATTTTTTAAAACGGATCGATATCGAAGTCTGTTTCCTTATAAGGTTCAATCACAAGCAAATTAATTCCTATATCTAGAGATTTTCTGATTCTCCTAGAGTTTGCTAGAAAGTTGTTCAAAAGGTGAACGAGATAGGGACATGTAAATAAGCAGAATTGTCATATATGGATTCACTCTAACAAAGGAATTCTTCATGAGAAAGAAACTAATCTATTTTGAATCAGAGTAGGTTGTGCTATTTCATCAAACTGCTCTGTCGGTCTAACTTAAACCTATTTAAATTTTAAACATTTTACGTTTCAGAGAGGATGTTTGGCAATTATCGTTGTCTTCCATGTTTCCAGCTGATCTTGTGTTATTATTGAATGCAGGACACTTACAAAACCATTATTATAAAAAAATAAATGGTTCTTAGTTTTTTTTTTTTTTTAAATTTTCAAAGTATAGAAAATAGGCGAGTTCGTAATCATCATCAGCTCAAAACAATGTTGGACTCGGATTCACTCCAAATAAAACCCTTCTACTTTAATGCATTTATCTTATTAAAATCCAATTATGGGTTTGAATTAAGTTTAAAAAATTAAGTTACATTTACGAGCGCAAATTTAATTTAGTAAAAAAAACACTGCCGCATGCATTTTTACGCAAAACAGGCATGCAAAAAATCATTTAGTCTGGATTATTATTTTCAAAGGTAAAAGTGACATCATGATTTCAAATAGCCATCTGGTGATGACAAAATTAACCATCGCGAAGTGTAGGATCGATGAAGTGACGAGAAAACTCTGCCATCTAATGTGACCGAAAAATGCCTTTAAACTGAAAGGAAAACTCTATACACTATACTGCAACAAAACATTACACTGTACGTCGTTTTCAAGAAACAAGGATGAATGAAAAAAAACTTTATTATTCAGGAAAACAAATATACAGAACCTCAAACTAAACTTGCTTTCTTGTTAAACTACCATATATCTAAACGAAGCATATGCAAAGCGTGTTGGACTGATGGTAATATAATAACAATAGGTAAATAAAATGTTTTAAAACAAATAATAACGTTTTGTATAAATTACATTTATGTAGTCAAACGCACTTCCTTCTTTTGTTTTGAGTAATCTCAAAGATGTCAGCCTAGAAGCTCAGGTTTTCATCTGTTCTTTTAAAAGTTCTACTTTCGTATTTCTATAATAAAAACGCCTAAAACTATGCTTTTTTTATTGCATTTCTATACCCCTAATGGAATCAATTAGATTTTTAAAAACTCAGATCAAAAATGTTTGTTCAAAACACAACTCTGCATTGGTTGATGAACTTACAACAATAAATCAGTTTCGAGATGCATGTTAAAAAATTTGGAATTCGAGTGGAGAAAAATTCTACCAAGTCTTAAAAAATTTCTCTATAAGAAAATGTTTCTCATACACCCCAGTGAACGTGATAATTTAATTTGTTGGAGATTAACCAACCTTAAAATTTATATTTGAGGCGCTAAATTTATACAACCTAATTTTAACCAACAGTACATTAATTTAAGAATAATTAAGTACTTTTAAGATATATATGTAAAAATATCTCAAAATTGATTTTTAAAGGCTCACCTTAACAGATTGCACAGCCCCGAACGGTCCAAACAATTGCCACAACACATTCTCTTCAGTCTCTGGTGCCAAATTATAAACAAAAATACACCAACCAGATCCATTGATTGTATTCCCCGGAATCATTGTGTTGGCTAAGAGATCACCAGTCAGTGGGGAATATCTGGGAATAACCGAACTAAAATTTAAAAAAAATAATAATATTAACTAGATAAAAAACAATTAATTAAAATTCAAATCAAACCTATAACGTCCAGCAGCGGTAGGATGATGTATGGCAGCAGCCGCTGCAGCGGCAGCAGCTCCACCTGCAAATCTCGCTCGTGGATTTTGGGGCGCAATATAGGCAGCGGCCAGGGGTGCCAAAGCTTTGCTGCTGCTCGGGTTGTTGGCGAATTTCACTGTAATTGGATCGGTGGCGTTTTTCGGTACAGTTCCGTTCAGTTCCTTGATGGCACGATCTGCCTCATGGCGTTGATCAAACCGAATGAAGCCGACACCTTTTGAAAGACCTGTAGTTAGATACATTTATGGATATGGTGTACATTGATTTTAGTTTTTTTGTTTTTTTTTTTGTTAGGCTAAAGGCGTCCTGAGTCTGAGACAATGTGTGATAGAAACCTTTTTTTTATTCTGAATTTTTTTCTTTTTTGTTCTTCTTTCTTTTCCAGCTTACTTTTAAGTTTTGTTTAACTTTAAGTTTAGCAAAATAAAATTAAAAAAGGACAGCAAAGGGATAAAGACTAGGCAAATGCAGTTAATGAGTTGAAAAAAGATGGAGAAAAAGATAGATAGAGATAGAGAGACAGAAGAAGAAGAAGGAAAAGTTAAAAAGCTTTTGTTTCTATATTAAAATTTATTAATGTCTGGATTTTTATTGTTTTTTTTTTTTTTATTATTATTTAAATTTATCTTTTGCATTATGGCGTACAACAGTAAATTAAAATGGCGAATTAGTTTGAAATCAAAAAAAAAAATAAACAAATGAATTGAATAAGTGAATGAGATACATCGAATTCGAATTTACAAATAATGATAAATTATTAAAACTTACAAAAAAAAATGAAAATTATAAACAACAAATTAAAAATTAAAATAAACACAACAATTTCGTGTTATTATAAACACAAAATTTTATACGAAAAAAATTATTTTGGTTACCTACCGGAATCACTACTAGCTCCACCTGAAGGTACAAAATATTTTTTGTTTTTGTTAAAACGTAATGTATTAAATTTTGTCTTTTTAATTTTGTTTTTTTTTTTTTATTTTTTATTTAAATTAAAAATTAAAAAATCAAATTTTGTTAATTTTTGTTTTTCTTTTAAAACTTTAATTTTGTTTTTAATATACTTTTTTTGGTCTATAAAAATCCAGAACTTGTTTTGTTTTGTGTTGTTTTTTTTAACATTATTAAAAATTAAATTTCTCTTTTCATACTAAAGGTTAGATATTATATTTTTTTTTTTTTCTTCCAAAAAAAACAAAAATATTTTTTTAGTTTTACTTCATAAATATAATAATTTTTATAATTATTTTCCAACCTGTGATATTGTCGCATAAAATTCTTGAGGTAATTATTTTTCCAAATGGACTGAATAGTACTTCTAGATCTGGTTGGGTCATATTCTTTGGAAGACCAGATACATATAGATTTGCTCCCTTAATTGATTCTGAGCTAGGACGGGCGATTGACACCTAGAAGAAAAATATTAAATTTTGATTTAGTAACAAGTTGTTATTTTTTGTTTTCTAAAACTTACTTTAATGGTTTTATTTTGTAAACGAAGACCATTTAAGGAGTTTATTGCTTTTTCGGCATCTTCTTGTTTAACATAGTTAACAAAACCATAGCCGAGACTTTGGCCTATTGTGGAAAGAAAAAATATACATTATATAAAAAAATTTAATTTAAATTACATATATCAGCCAAATAACAACTCCGATCACTATAAAGAAAAGAGGTAAAATACTTTTGAAGAATAGTTTTAGACAAAACTGCACACTTTTCTAAAATACTTTTAGCTCAGAAACGACTATATCATTTATATTGGAATTATTAGAGTTTGTGGAGCAAGAGAGACTTTTAAGGAAGCTTTACAAATCGTCTACCTCATAAGGAAACCTCGTAACTCCCAAATTCAAAATTTTACAGGAGAGACGAAAGAGTAGAGAAAGAACAGAATAGTTGGGAGTTAAGTGCTGTGCAAAATTTGAATTTAAGTCTATTTAGAGTTTTCGGAATGTCTTCAAATTCTCCGGGTTGCTCCGCTGCCATATCTGCTAGAAAATAGCATTCAAAAGTCATTTTCGAAAAAAGGTGGAGTTACGAGGTTCCTTATGAGGCCGACGAAATTCCGCCCTCTGCCACACTCATTTTTCTCATGCATTTATTTTGTCGGGAAAAACCTTCATAGATTTTGATTGCATTTTTAGCTTTGCTTTTATGGTTTTCAAAGCGAGTTAATCATTTAAAATGAAGTTAAAGGAAAATACACTAACTGTCACGCCCAATTTTTGAATATTTCTGTTTCCTGGAAACCAATTCATTAGTTTATGGAATCCTTTGGAAACTTTTAATACGATTTGTGAGTAGTTAATTCTGCCGGTATTCTGGTATTTATCGGTGGAATTTTTTTTGTTTTTGAATTTTAACTTATCACAATTCTGATATTCATTAAAAGTGAATCTGTATTTAAGTCGTTTATGAGCGTCAAACGAAGAATAATCCCTGTTATACGGTATAAAAAAAATTCTGACCTGGAGGTGCGACTATGTTAATCATATGCTTTTTGGGTCGCTGAAACCGAATCCGAAGTCCGTTTCACTCGATTACCTCAGGTTTTTTTCTATCAGCTCGCGTTTTCGAGATATTCCCGTTATAAAATCTCAATAATCGACTTTTTGCTACTTTTTCTGTTCCAGGAACAAAACAATATTTTTTTACAGGTTTTGGGTGTGCTAAACTCGAATACGAAATCAAAATTTTTCTATCAGCTTGTGTTTTCGATATATTCTCGTTATAAGATCTCAATAATCAATTTTTTGCTACTTTTAAAGCATTTCCCTAGTAGCTGTATTACCCAAACTAGATCTATTAGTGTTTTTGTGATTTTTGAAGCTCTGTATCTGTATATCTGAACATCTCTGTGGTGCTTGTTTATGACTAGATTCAATGAATATTTTGAGTTTGAAATTGCTGACTCCTTCTGTATTGAAGTAAGAAGGGTATTGAAGTGGTATAATATAAGGACGTATTTCCAAAATCATTTAAATTTATTTAAAAACATATAAAAATTATTGATTCTTGATTTTAAGACAAAATGAATTAAATGGCGCCCAATGTAAGAATTAAATATGAACTTACTTAAGCAAACTAAAATATTTAACGATTTAACTTTACCTGTTACTTTATCACGAATCAGCTTGCAGCTTTCAACTTCACCAACACTGACAAACAAAGACCGAATGTCCTCCTGTGACATTGTCTGTGGCAGATAATTTACAATTAAATTGGTTTTTGGATCTTCCGATGAGCTGCCACTTCCGCCATTTTGCTGTTGTTGTTGTTGACCTTCAACCATTCCGCTGGTCATCATTTAGAAATTGGATGAAAATATGTGTTTTTAGTGTGTAACAATTAGGGAAGAAGGAGAGGTTCTTGAATAATGATTAAATCGAAAGGATTTATGTATTTTTTTTTTGTTTTTGTTTAACAAAGAAAATGTACGATTAATAAAATTTTTTTACTAATTAGAAGTATTTTTTTTTGTCTATAAATGTTTTTTTTTTTTTTGATAGTAAGAGAAATGTTCTATAGCTAATAATACTGATACAATTGTTAATTTATAATTATGATTTGTAAATTTAACACATAAACGAACGCTGAAAAAAAGAGAATATAAAATATTTAAATTAGTAAGTATTTTTTTTTTAAATAATAAACTGACCTTTGCTTAAACTGTTGATGCTGAGGTTAGCGAATTAATTAGTGTGTAGAACGTTGTTTTATATTTTTAAGCTTGTGTTTGTTTATTTATTTTAATGTTTTTATATATATTTTTTTTTTAATTAATTTTTGTAAAATCGATCACAATATTTTGTGTATAAAAAAGCTTCTTCTTATACTCTCTTATTTCTTATTTTTAACACAAAGAACGATATATAAATAAAACTGAAAAGAAACATTAGAAAAAAGAAAAAAAAAAAAGAAATTAGATTTGGTTTATTTGGATTAAGAAGATTATATTGATTTACTAGACTAAGTATGTAGTTGGAATGTATGTATAATAATGGTGGTGTAGGGAAAAATTAAAAAAAAAAAAAAGAATGAAAAAAAAACTGGTGCAACACATTGTTGACAACACATCGAGGAGAAGCCTTGTAAATGTTGTACTAATTTTTTAATTGAATAAAGTTACGCATTTAATGAATAAAACTTAATCAAGGACAAATGTTTAAAAGAGAAATATTGAATGGGTGTGTAAATAGGTAGTTTAATTTCCTCCGTTGTTATCATTTTGGTCTTATTTGATTTAATTAATATAACTGCGTTAATCTCCTTTTATTTCTTTGATTAAATGGATGTTCAGTGTATTGTAAAAACATCGACCTTTTTTCATATGAAAAGGGAAAAAGTTCGGTGTTCAAAATTGGATGTGTAAAATTGTTTTACCAAAAACTGCGTGCTTAGCATTTTTGTGAAGTTTTTAGAATTAATTACGACCAAAACTTACAATAAATGCAATGTACGAAATCTGGAATTTTTTTCAAAAAGGACATGGAATTGTTTGCACAATAACTATCTTTTGGCAAAAAAAGTTTTTTTCGAAAAATCATTAATATCGGTACTGTTTTGAAAGATAAATCTTTGTATATATGTATAGCATATATCTTATTACGAAAAAAATTGAAAAAACCAAAGAATACACTCTAGAAAGATTATATTTTAAAGCTTGCTAAGCATTTTAAGACTTTTTTAAGCATTCATTAAAGAATAATTTTAATTTAATTTGATGATTAAATTCATAAGAAATGTATAAATAAAGACGTTTTAAAGTTATTTTTAAAATTACGAAAACACTTTTTGAAACTGTGTTTTGTAACGAAAACAGAGCTTGAAACAAACCATGCTTTTCTAAAGTTTCTTTGTTGTGTCAAAATTAAAGCTTCACAAGCACGTCACTTTTTTTTTATACCTACTTGAATATTAACAGGTCAAAAACGTGGTTTTTGGTTACTTTTGACATCTTGAATCACCATTAATTTTTTTTTCGATTTCAAAAAGCCATAAATATAATCGTCTGAAATATAATATATTTGTTTATAAAGACGATTCCAATCGTGACTTCTGATTCGGATTTAAATAAAAGCACGACTGGTCATAAAAAAAAATTTTTTTTAATTAAAAATAACAAAACTTTAAAAAATTATATAAAAGGAGAATGGGCAAGTTTGTATGAAACGTGGACGTTACGCGGCCAGGAATGAAGTTGTTATTTATTGATGTAATTAAGGCTTACATATAGTGTGCAGAAGTTTCATCCTTGTGACGTACTTCAAAAACGGATAAAATGCATTTTTGCATTTAACAATTTATATATATTGTCTCAATGTTATAATTGTGTATTTTAAGTGCAAAATATGATACTCTGTCATTTTCCCTGACTCTGAAGACCTTTATCTTGAATATCCAACTATTAGAACCCAAACTATAAGCATTTTAAAACAACAATTTCAAGCTTTCTTTTACAGTTTTGTTGTTCAATTTTTTGTTTGTTTGAATTATTGTTTGAAAAGTAGTTTCCAACAAAATCTTGAAGTTGTTGTCTTAAAAATCTTATATTATAAGTTTTATTGGTCAGATTTTCAAGATTAATGTCTTCAGACTCAGGTTAAATGACAAAGCATTATATTTTTTGTTTCAAATAAAAATATAAATCAATTTGTCCTTCTTACATTGAACAATGCATTAAAAATACTTATACTGTATTATCTTGCATTCTTAATGCAATACAGCAAAAGGCCCATAGTAAAAGTTCTTCCTAAGTTATAGTTCTTTCATTTGATACCAATTTTATTAATGGCCGCTCAACGTCCAAAATGCCCATTCTCCTTTGGTTTGAATTTGATAAAAAAAACGTCTCCTTAAATCGTTTTGAACTCAAAACGAAGCATGTTATTTAATTTCTTGTATATCAAAGAATTTATAGAATTTCTTTTTTGAAAATTTTTTTATATAAAAATTTTCAAAAATATTTCAAAAATAAAAAATTGGTATGCCATTACAAAGAAAATATTATTTGACACATAACAACAAACTTTCAATGAAATTCAATCCGTGCTCAAAAAACTCATTTTTCAACAAAAAAAAAATATAACTTTTCTCGAGAATGTAAAAATATTTTCTGGAATATTTTTCTTTGTTTTTATGTTGAGGCTTAGTTTTTATGTTAAGTTCATTGAAATCGGTTAACTCGTTTATGAGAAAGCCAGAAATCAAAAACGGTTCTTGCCAAGTACCGTTAATAGCGGTCTAAACATTTTTTTTCTAATATTAAAAGTACGACCTTACTTGTTGCATATTATGTAGGGGAAAGTGGCCTAAAATGGCACCCCAAGGTAAAATGGCCCCCTTGCTAGAAATCGTAGAATCGAAAATAATTAGAAACTTTTATGAACGCGATTCTTTAGTTTATTTGGCAAAACCAACATATACGAAATTTCAGGAACTTCAAGCTATTATTATTTGAAATTTGACAGGTCAAACTGTCTCTATCCACATCAAAAAGTACACTCGTTAAAATTTTGTGAAATTTTTTTTGCAAAAAAAAAGTATAAAAAATATTGTATTTTGGAAAAAGAAGTTAATGTGTGTACGCATGAAGTATTTCTTATTAATTTACTGAAATAAGTTGGTTTAAAACGATTTTAAATTTTTTGATGTAAAAATTAAATTGAAAAAACTCAAAAGGGGCAAAATGGCCTACTTAGTGCTCGGGTAAAATGGCATACCTATTTCACATGTCATTTTAAATTTTTTTTCACATTTTATTTTTTTTTAAGTGAAAATAGTTGCTATTTATGAACGATGTACTGAGAGGAAGTCCTGAACTGAGGAAAGCCCTTGATTCCGTCAAAAACCTGGAAAAAAGCATCCAAAACACTCAAAGTTGCAAAAACTACAAAAACGAGACGAGCAACCAACATGAACTGGGTTTTGATAGACTCGATGAAAGATCTGGGGGGATTAAGCACCACTTGTTCCAAGAAAATTGAAAAGAAGCCCTTTGACTCAATTTTGCATTTAAAATCACGTATGTTTGGACAGTGTGCCATTTTACCCGGGTAAATTTGATCAGTGAAATTTGTAGACGTCTTGAAAATTAAATACTTTTTGGAACTTTTTCAACTCGCAAATGAAAAAAATGTGAGAGTAATATATTAAACTTTGAAATGTATATAGCATTTAAGTTTGAATGCTACTGTTTTTCGAGATATAGGACATTTTCCTTAGGGGGGCCATTTTAGGCCACCTTCCCCTACGTATTTTTGGTAGGAGCCGTTTTTGAGAAAAACAGCTTTTTTCATTTTGTTCATATAATAAGTACCGTTAATTTCGGTTCTTAAAACAAAATTTAAATTTCCCCTCCCGGATTTTTTGAAGAACAAAATACAATAAACAAAATAAGACAAAATATTGACAAAGCTTAATATAAGCAACAACAAAATGTTAGAAAAAAAATAAAGTAAAACATCAAAAAGTAAAAAATAATGAATTAAAAAGTACCTACAATGAAGCTGCTAGTAAGCACAAGATTACAAACAAATATACACTAAAACTAAATTTAAGTATTAAGTTCAACATACATAAGCCCTTATGAGACAGTTTACGTAGAGTAAGAAGTAGAATATAAACGTTCATGTTTAACCCTATATGATTAGGTATCAACAAATGACCCTAAGAAAGAAAATATACTATGTATTAGAAATGAGAAAATAAAACTAATTGAATACAAAATAATTGATACAAGTTTTTACACCGCAGGAAAACATCTTGTTTGATTAAAGCACGTTGCATATTTAATAGTGGTAACTTGTTAAAGTGTTAAAATCAATAATGACTGCATTGTTGATTAGTTTTGTTTAAGGTATAAAAAAATATATATCTGATGAAAGTTATCATAAAAAGGCCAGATAATAATCTGATGAATAAAATAGTTTTTATGTTTTCTAATTGTTTTAAAACCTAGAAGACAAAAGGCATAAATGGAGGTAAAAATCTTTGAGGTTGTGCAGAAAAGATATTCTAATATTTCTTTCTTATTATTCAGCATTCTACAGCCGATTATTCTGTTAAAATTTGGAGAGTTATAACCAGGGAACGGATTTACCTAACTTTGCCCTTTTTTTTTGGTTACCGTAAGAAAGTATAGATTTTATACAAATTCGATTCATGTCCTATTGATTTCAAAAACATGGTTTTTATTTTGCCTTTTTTACCCGTTAATGACTTTTTTTGCCTTTTTTACCCGTTAATGACTTTTTTGCCTTTTTTTGCACATCAGAGCCTTTTTGTCTTTTTTCCAATTTTTTTTTTTTTGTTTTTTTTTTTTTATTCACTTTTTGGTGTACCAAATTAAGTGATTAACTTATTTCTACAAATCATAACAGCATGAAATTCATTTAGCTTCAGTTGGCATTACTTCGTTTAAAAACTGAACACATTTGAAAAAGAAAGTTGGAAGTTGGACCTACTTTTCTTCTTTTTTTTTTCTCATTAAAAACAAAAAGGATTTTGCAATTCTTTGAACTACAACCCTTTTTTTTGCTCCACATACAAACGCATAAATCTACCTAGATCTCATTGGGCAAGTGTTCCCGATTTTAAAGAATACCTATAAAAGAAAATTTGGAAAAAGCCAATGGACCGGTTGCAAATGAAGTGTTGAAAAAGTTCACTACTGTTTTCAACTCAAATCAGGGACTTAAAATCCTTGAACAAATAAATTTAGTAATTAACAATCGAAGGAGGCTCTTACCTGAAAACTTTAAAAAATTATTGGTAGTGCAATGCTTTTATAATTAAATATCAAACTGTTTCTCTTTTCTTAAAAAAAAAATGTCTGTTTTTCTATTTATTTTATAAATGCCTTTTTTGCATTTTTATTGATTTTTATTTGCCTATTTTTATTTTTTTTTTAGGTCATACAAATCCTTTCCCTGGTTATAGCATAATACTAACTTTGCTTGGAGAAAAAACGACAAAACAAAATTTTAAGAAATCATATCTCGAAAACCTATTCATTCGAATTTTTTTTAATTTGATTCAAAGTTGAAAAGACTTTAATAAAACAACAACAAAGAGTGTATTTAAACCAATTTAAATTGGCTGAGGTTATAACTATTTCTCGGAGACTATATTTTAATAAATTCAAGTACCTTACAAGCTAATAAACTCGTAAAATCTCCAACCAACCATGAACTCGAAACAAAACTGAAGTAACAAATAATTTCAAAAACAAACGCGCACCTGTTTTTTTCTCAAAATAGAACACAAGTACCTAAGCTATACTCATTCTCTCAATTTAAAACGCATTTTTCAATTATTCCGACACACCGGAATCAAAACAAATCCACATAATTTAACTCAAGTTCCATAAATCAAATGACTTTATTTTTTTTTTTTAATATATTTTTATGCCTGCTGCTGTGCACGTAAAAGTACATTTGTATTGGCATTATCACAAATATTTCTCAACAGATGTAAAATTATATTATTTCTAAAAAGTATCTATCTCTTGTACACAAACACAAAAAATTGCAACAAATTGCAATAAAATCTCAAGAATCTCAAAAACCATCACAACAAAAAAAATGTATAAAGATATACCCAAAATAAGCTATAGGATAGGAATCTTCTTCATGAGCGCGCATTTTGAAAATCCCAAGAGCGCAAATCCAATTTTCTAATTATAATTATTAAAAATATTAAAACAAAAAAAAAATAAAATGAAAACTCTTTAAGAGCCGCATAAAAAAATATTGTAGGTCAAAAAGTTCAATATACAAAAACGATCAAAAGATCTCGAAACTAATTCAAAATAATGTAGACAGAGAGAGATAGCTAATAGAGATCATTAGAAATTAAGAGGAGAGATGTATACACAAAAATTTTTTTTGTTCGGTTTGGTTTGAATAGAAAATTTTGTGTTTTGAAAAATATTTTTAGAATTTTTAAAAATAACTTTCTCAACTAAAAAGAACATTAGTATTATCGGGAAATTAGAATTTTTCTCCTGTGTGTTGTCAACTTTTCTCACTCTCTCAATTTTTGTTAAATTTTGTGTGAAAAAATGAAAAGAGAATTGAGATTTTTTGGAAATTAATTTTCAAAAAAAAAAATAAATGATACATAATTAAAAAAATGTCAAAAAAAATCACCTTTTATCAGTAAATAAACCGCAAAGACAGGTGATTTTCTTTTCCTTTTGCGTTTTTGACGTTTCAAGAAAAACACGAGAATTTTTCAAATACTAGATGCACTTAGAAAATTAGAAAATATATATGTAAAATTTTTGTTGTTTTTTGTCAATTGATTACGAAACATTTAATTTATTTAATTCAATTAAATTATGTTAAAACGTTACATATAAACTGTCACACAAAAATATTTTTATTTATATAATTTTTTTTTTTATTTTTAAACTTAGCAAATGCACTTTTTTTTAATATTTCTTTTGTGTTGTTGCAATTTTTTTTTTTTTTTATTTTTAATTAAAACTTAACTTTTTTGTATGGTTGTATAATTAAAATTAGAAAAAAAAATAATTTAAAAAAAAAAAACCAACAAAACGGTATAACGAACGTAATGCGTAACGTAAATTCAACCGAACAAAAGTTAAAAATGTCAAAACAAAAATTAATTTTTTATTTTAGTTAAAAAGAAATTAACTCATAAAATTAATTTAAATAAAATAAAATGAAATTAGGAGAAAAATAAATTAAATCAACTGAAAGAAGAACAAAATCACGTTCCTTCAACTGAATAGAACCGAAATAAACTGAGAAAATATTGTTGCAAGTCGAAGAATAAAATTGTTGGTTTGGTGGTGTTTTCCATTTTTTTTTTTTTTTTTTTGCTATTTTGAGGAAAAAACTTTTGGGAGAAATTTTGTGTTTATTCTCTTAGTGTCTTAGTTGATGTTGTTGGGTTTCACTACAGAGGGTTGTTGTTTTTTTATTTCCTTTTCGTTCTCTTTAGACAAAATGTGGGTGGTTGTTTTTTGTGAGGGTTGATATGAAAAAAAAAAAAAAACACACCGAGGGTGATCCTTATCGGAATAAATTTATTTGATGATGTGAGAATCGTGCGTGTGAGGGTTAAGTGTATGTTGTTGTACTTGAGCTCGTACCTTTTGATATCAGTGTCAGTAGATATTATTTGAGTAACAACCTACCTTTCTTTAATAATAAACAAACGAAAAAAAAATATGAGGGTTGGAAATGACGCACGTGGTGCGGTTAAATTAAATAGCACTTGGTGATATATGACACTTGGAGTTGGAAGATGTATAATTGGAAAGGAGTATGAGTTCATATTGTATTTTATTTTTTTTTTGTTTAAGGTTTCATTTAGTTTTGAAGATAGAAGAAAATATATAACGCCTTTTTTAAGCTTGCGGACTGTGGGCAGTACTCATATTGCTTTGGATTTTTTCAGGTAAAAACCGTTGCATTCGACCACCTAGACATAATAAGTAGCACATACATCATACATGCATATTTGTGAATATTAGTTTAACTCCATAAATTTGCGTAATGCCTTCTATAAACTAATTTTGGAAGTGAGAGATTTTTTTAACCTCGTTCCAATCATTTGTCCCCGAACTAAAATGTTATTAAATAAACCGGCCAACAAAAAAAAAAATTGACAGTACTTTTAACCGGACGAACCAGTCTTAATGGATTTGGATGCATTGAAGCCAGAGCCCAAACACCCTTCAAATTTTGAGTAAATTGCAGGAAACCATCGATTTTTGGCATTTTTGACTATATTTTTCATTTCATATACATAAAGTAAGGTTAAAAAAAAATATTGTTATCTTAAAATTTTCAAATATGAAAATTTCTTCACCAATTTTTTTAAATGAAAATAAATAAACAAAATATTAATATTTTACTTCAAACTAAATTAAACCTTAGGCACCGGTAATAGCGATCAAGAAAATGCATCACGAAAAATGAAACAGTGTGAGATTGAATATTTTTTCCTGATGATCGTTTATAGCGATCAGGAAAATTTACGTCAGGTGACACAAACAAAATCTACCTACTCTCTTCTTTTCCTGATTGAAATGCACACGAAAAATTGTTATGCAGTGGAACAGGAAAAAATTGAATCACTCCAGGGGGGAACGATTTGATTCATTTTGTTTCAAATGTCACACAGTTGGCACGAAAAATGAATTTGCATCTGGAAAACAAATAAATACCATTTAAACCAAAAATAAGTGGAGCACTTAATTTGCCCTAAAAGATCCAATAACAAAAACATATGTTCTGCTGACCTTGCTCTGCTAACTTGAGAGACATATTTATTTTCTTGACAAGAGGTCTACTTTCTATGAATTTTGGTCTTTTCCTTCGAGTTAGATTTTTTAAAATCTATTTTTCTTTTACATAGGTGAACTAATAAGTTTAAGATCTTATCTTTCCGAGAAATATGGCTCTCAATTGTTTTGGTATTAAATTTTATAAAGTAGGTAATTTCAAGGATTTGTTTCCAAAAATATGGATAGCGCTTCGAATTTTGATGACAATTCCTGTTCAAACCAGGAATTCCTATTCTTTCCATAAGTTAAATTATTTATGATTAAAATTTCATGAAAATAATTCGGCTAATATTGAAAATAGAAAGTTTCTTTTAACTCCTCTGCAAAATCTTGTAAAATGGAGTTAGAAACTTTGCGCGTGACAATATATTTACATATAACCTAATTAAAATTTAACACCTGGTTAACTATATAAAATATTTAAACATATAAATACAATACGTTTTCTTAGTGAATTTACAAAAATCGTTTTGTTTTCAGGTGGGATCCAATAAGAAGAAAATGATCAAAGCTTAAATATAATGCTATTACATTATTTATGTATCTAGTAATAAATTTTATCTCAAAATCGTTTCCTTTTCAGACTCCTGATCTAAAAAAAAGTCAACGACATAAATAGAATACATTTCCCATTAGAATACATTTCCAGCTTATTTTTGTTAAATTAGAAAAAACTTCATTACATCTGTCTCTACATTAAGTACATACCTACGCATCAAAACCTTATCTAATTGAAAAATTTTACCCAAATAGCAACGCCATCTACCTACTCCTACGACTTTATTTGTAACCATATGTTTCACCTTATTGAATAAAATCTACAAAAAAAAAAAACTATAATCCATTGATACACAAACCATGAGCTTAATGTGTAAACAAACTGTCAAAAAAAAAATATATAAATTTCTTTGAAAAAAAAATAATAGCCCCCATCAAAAATAACCACAAACAAAAAAAAATAAAAACTAAAATAAAAAAACTACCTACACTTTACTCTCTTCAATTGAAAATTGCATTATAATACTCAAATTTCTCTCTTGCATTCTCTTTTTTACTGAATGAAAGTTTTTTTTATTCTTATTTTTTTCATTTCAAACATTCCATACATATTAAATTCCCAACCAACCACCCCATTTTAGCCACGACAAACAAAATTTCTCAGAAAATATAAAAAAAAAAAAAACAACAACGAACTAAAAACAAAAAAAAAATACCCCTTACCACCCTCAATAGTAAAAGCTGTATGCCGGAAGAATAGTATTCTCCTAAAGGTATACAAAAAAAAAGAGAAAAATAAAAATAAACAAAAAAAAAATCCCAGGACATACATCTCAGAAGTGGGATAGAGAGCATACAAAAAAAATGAGAGATGGTTGATGCCACACCGCACAACAACCCACCCCTTAAATCAAACCAAATTTGATGCAACATCTCGGCATGGCAGCACTCGCACACAGCCGGTGTTAGAAAAAAGCTTTCTATTGCATTTCAAAGCTTCTTATTTTCTCATCTCTCTTCTTTCCATCACATTCACATTATCAATGTATATCATGTTAAAAAGTATAGAAAGAGACAAAACAATTGACACAGATGCATTGACAACAACAATCAAATAATAAAAAAAAAAAAATAAAGTACAAAATTGCATACATCTCTCTCCCTGAAACTAAATCGATTAATTTCTTCTTCTCCCACAATCATTATTATCATCGTTGTCGTGTATATATAAAAATGAGGGTAAAAATCAGGATACAAAAGCAGGATATAAATGGAAATTTTTTACTATGAAAACGTAAAAATATCCTCCTGCCTTTTCCTGATTATCCTGCTGATGCAATTGTGGGATGCAGAAACACAGAAACACAAAAACGAAAATATTGGAAATGAAGGATATGTGTGTGATGGAGTGTGGACGACGAACTGCTGAGTGGATGTGAGGAATAGTATAAAAGAGGATATAGAAATAGAATTTGATTGAATTATCATACAAACCACTCCTTGATGTCCTGGTTTTTTTTTTTAATTTTTTTTTCTTCTTCCTTTTTTTATATTTTCTTTAGAGCCTCTTGGAAGAACTACTGTGGCAAAATAGGAGAAAGCTTGTTTTTTAAATGCAGAATCCTTGTAGAGAGGAAATTACTATTTTTTTCTGAATTTTTCAGTTAATATCCTTTTTTTTTAATATTCACAACACGCATCACATTTACAAAAAAAAAATAAAACACACAGAAAAAATATCCTGTTTTGAGTATTATTGAGTATTGCACTAGAATTTCCTTTTAAAAAAGAAAAACACACACACAACCCCGCGAATTCGAAGACAACCGACGACGACTCGACTTATGACGTGACTCCTCTCTATGAGTAGTAAAAATATACAAAAAGAATCCTTTTGAGTAGGAGGAGTACAGTTGGTGTTTTTGTTGTTGTTGTTTTTGGTTTAGTAGATAGGTACATAGAAATATCCTTTTTTTTTATTTTGTGGATTTATCCTAGAAAATCACGCGATTTGTTTTTTTTTTCTATTTATATCCTTAAAGAATTTAGGGCGTTTTTTTTTTTCTTCCTTCTTCTGCTTTGATATCCTTAAATTTGCTCAAACAGATTGATTTTTAATTCTTTTGTGCTTTTTTGTATTGGTGCGTTTTATTTTTCACAGAAAAAAAAAATTTTTTTCGTCCTGCTGCAAATTTATTGCAATTGCTGCTGCTACTGCTGCTGCTGCTGCAATTCCTGTATATTCGTCGTGGTTGTATAGTCGACGTTGTGTAGTTGTCTCTCTACTCCTTTTTTTTATATTCCAGTTGATGTTGTTGTTGTTGTTGTTGCTGGTGTTGTTGCCTTTTCTACATATGATGATGATGTCCTGTGTGTGCAGCAACGCGATGTGTAGATAGAGTAGTTTTCTTCTTTTGGGTGTATATACACTATTTTAAGGTGCGGCAATAATTGTATTATTATGCGGTTTTTTTTTGTAGCTTTTTTTTTTAATTTTTACAAAAAGGAAGAATGCAATTATCCTTTTTTTTTCACTTTTAAATAAAAGAAAAAAATTATGAGAGAGACCACTCCGCGCGATAGTTTATTTTATTTTTTTTTTTTAATATTCTGAGTGTAGATATTTATTTAAGATTAGGTGGGGTTTTTTTTTTATATTTTTAAAAGGGTGGATTCGAAGGACGAAGAGTACGTGTATTTGAGATGCAAAAGAAAAAAGAAAAAACTGAAGCTGAATTATCCTTTTTTTTATCTTCACAAATTTTTCTTTGATTTTTATAAATAAGTTAATTATAATATTGAAATAGAAAAATTATCCTTTTCAAATTATGTGTGTGTTTGAGTGTGTGTATGAAAGAAAATTCAATAAGGATATAATTTATATATATGTACTTATTTGAATATATATATATATATTTTTTTTTTTTTTGGTAAATGATAAAACACAACTTGCGTTCAGAGAGTGCAAGAACTAAATGGGGGGTTGTTGGAAACCGACAAAAGTCAGAGGATCCTTGTTCGTTCTGGTCCGGTTTGGTTTGGCGCGGCGCCGCGCGATGGTAGTTGTAGAGAATACAACATTTTTGTGTGATGGCAAGGATATCAGAGAAGCAGAGCGAGCACCACCCACTCACAACAAAATATAATATA
Source organism: Episyrphus balteatus (assembly GCF_945859705.1). Taxonomy (NCBI): domain Eukaryota; kingdom Metazoa; phylum Arthropoda; class Insecta; order Diptera; family Syrphidae; genus Episyrphus; species Episyrphus balteatus. The sequence continues at coordinate 116,077,160 of NC_079136.1, forward strand.
AAATCTACTTGGGGAGCTTATTTAAAAAAAAAAAAACAAGTCTACTGGGAGAACATTTTATAGGTTCCTGGTTTGATGTTGCATTGGATTTGTTTTCTTTTCTTTTTTTGTATAAAAAAATCCTTTTTTGTATCTGTGTGTTATTTGTGTTTGTATGTATGTTGGTTTGGTTTGTTTTGAAACTTGACGCTTAAAAGTGGGTTTGGGGTGTAAGTGTATTCTCAGTGTCTCTGCGATGCAGGTCAGTGGGGGTGGTTGTAAAATACGAAAAATATAAACTGTGTTTTTTGCCTTCTTTTTGCACATTAATGGGTGGCAGCAGAGCAGCCATCGTCTCACAACAACAACATAAAACAAAAAAAAAAAAAATAAAAGATAAGGATATATAAGAACAAGAAACAGGACGTTACGTGTGAGAAATATTTAATTATGCGTAAGGGTGTTGCTGTTGCATATGCACTTGTTGTTGTTGTTGTAGGTACGTATTTAATAACGAATATGTGTGTGAAGGGAAGAAAAATACAATTCTGAAGTGCAGGTAAACAAATTATTATGCGGTGGGGATTATTGCCAGGTGAAATCGAATACTACTTTAGGGAATTTATAAGAAAATTTTCACTATTTTCGGATTGGAAATTAGGTTTTATTTTGAAAAAATACAAATTATGAAATTTAGAAATGCATTTTAAAACCAATTAATTAATATTAAAAAAAAAAAAAAGTTACTCATACGCCACAGTGACCATTTGAGTTTTGAAAAGTTATACGATTATACAGTTAACCCAAGTTTTAAATTTTTGCACATGTTGTTCATAGAAATAAAAACAATACAAATCTACAAAGAAGTGATTTTTTTTATTATATACACTGAGGGAAAAAACAACTTAAAATCAACAAAAACCACGTTGATTCAACTATTTTTCGGAATGATTTTGCGTTGAAGACGAACATTTTAAAATCAAAGTAGAACATCGTTAGTTTAAAGTGGTTTACCGTTATAAAACATATTTAAATCAAAGTTGTTTCAACTTAAAAAAAAAGCATCAATTTATTAAAAAAATAGAAAAAATGCGCAGCCGCTGGGGATCGAACCTACAACTCTTGGGTTACTAGGCGAATGCTTTACCAACGTGCTATCTCACTGTTGAAAATTAGAGTGATAAAATGCAACAAAAGCTGAAGTTCGACAAAAATAAAAAAATTTCTTACGTTGTTTCAATTTTATTTTGAAGAAGTTTCATGTTAATTTTTTCAACATTAAATCAACGTTGAACATTTTACGTTGTGTTTTTTCCCTCAGTGTACCTAATTATAAAACACGTACAGAAATTCCAAATATAATTCCATACAAATTACTAGATAATACAAATCTCACTAAAACTCAAAACATAAAATGTAAACATGTACTTACATAGTTTATAACACTGGCACAGTTTTCTACAACTAAGGTTTTCCCTCATCAAAGTAAAAATATTTACACCAATGAAAAAAGATGCTTAAAGTTTAACGTAGTTCAAAAATATACTTAAGCTACACGTTACGTGTAGGTAGGTACATCTATGTATTTCAAGCAAACGATCTCTCTTTGAGATCTTTACTCACTAATTCTAACAATTTTATTGATTTTAGGTTAGTATTTTTATGTCATTTTGCGATTTCAGCATTGGCTTTAAATATCTAATAAGCAACTAGTACTTATGAAATTTGGATCGTTTTTTTTATATATACTATACATAGTTCAAAAACAATTCAAAAATAAACATAATGTTAGTTCAGCTGTATTTTGGGATAGATCTTGAGTGAAAGGTATTTATGTGTTGATTCTAAAAACCAGACGTCATGGCAGACATATTAACATTTCAAACAAATAACTGTCTATAAAGCGGCATGTTTTGTACCTATTTGTATTTCGAGCTATTCTAACTGGTATTGAAAATTGATGATGTTTTTTTTTTTTTTGAATTCAACGGTTTCAAGGTTACTTTTGCAACATACTTTGACAATAAGACAATTGTTATCTTATCCAAATCTTATCTATAGAACTTTGACAAAACATGTTTCAAATAAAATCCTACGAACTTGCTTGAAACTTAGAAAATTTATTTATCTATTTAAATAAAATTTGGATGCCGTTTTGAACAAATTAATAGCCAACATCTACAATCAAAATTTCAAAAAATTGAATGTCCGGTTTTGGAAATTTTCAAAAAAAAAATTTTTGATTTTTTTTTTTTATTATTTAAGTTTATTTAAGTTTTTGTATTCTGAAAGGTTCTGAAAGGGTACAAAACTTGAATAATATGGTAAAATTACCTCATAAAAAGTCGGATTTCTCAAGAAAAAAAATTTTATCTCGGTTATTTATGAAATATTTCCAACAATGTTATACCATTTTGAAAAGAGAATTGAACACACCAACTTTTAAGGTAACTTGCCGAAACATTGTAGTGCATTTTTTTTACACTACGGCTCATTGAATTAGAGTCATTTAAATTTTTTTAGTACTAAGTTGGGTAAAAAAGTAAAATTTTTAAATGCATTTGATAGCAGGGTTATTCAAGGTTCCGTAACAAAAGAAAAAAATGAGAAAAATTAAGATTTGTAGTCACGGCACATGAAAAACCGTCACAGGGTGACCATTTTTTCGAATTTTTTTTCAAATGCCCATAACTCCCAAAATATATGGCTGCGATTTTTTTTATTATTTTTCTGATAACTGTCACCACCTACCCTATCTACCGTTTTCGTTTCGACGTTAACTTTTGGGACACCCTGTATAACTGAAAATGTTGTAATTTGTAAATAAATTATTGAAATCTGAAGGAAATTCAATACTATTTATGGAATAAAATGAAGTTTCAAATTCTTCGCTTTCACACCAAAGCTACAAAAAACTGTATTTTCTTATGTGTAACCATACGCAGGTCACACTGAAATATGTGCTTAAGAGCCCCCGCACACTACAAACTTTCTATCGGCCGATAGTTTAGTCGGTCTCTTAATCAGTATGAAAATGTATGAAGGTGCTCACCGGTCAAAAAGTTTGTTTGATCGAAGAGAAGTTTGTTTTGCTGCACAATTGCCTTCAAACTTAATTATTTCCTACCTAAACGACTATATAGTCGGCTGCCTGTGCGCATGCGCACATCCCAACCCGGCCGTTAGCCGATAGAAAGTCTGTAGTGTGCGGGAGCTCTAAGGCCCGATAGTAAATTAACCCTCTGTAGGCACACCTCTTTTTTGCGAATTTGTTTTATACTTTTTCATGGCACTAGAACTTTTTTCTGTATTCACAATTCCAAAACAATTTATTTTCACCCTTATAAAGACACTTTTATGTGACCACTTTTCATTTTTGTCCTGCCAGATTCGCACCCGTGTGCCGACAGAGGGTTAATAAGTTTTAAAAGTTTTGAAACCAGCTATACCCCAGACGGTCTTGAAACGTCCAGAAATATTTGTTTAAGAATTTTATCCTGCAAAGTTTCAAGTCGATAACATGAACCGTTTCTTTGTTACAGCACTAGAATATTTCAATTTTATAACAAAAAACAAGAAACTATGTGATATTTAAAATATTATTTTCTTTTATGAATATAAAAATTAAAAAATTGAAAAGTTATTTTAAAACTTTTGAGTTTTGAAAAACGTTTGATTTTATTTTTATGAATTTAAATTCGGTTCAATTTTTTTAATTTAATTTTTTTTAATAAGTTTGGCAACAAAAAAATATCAAGTATACAATTTCAAGAAAATAAACGAAACCGAAGCGAAAATAATGAGAAAATTTTCCTCATAAGATGATTATTAGGATGGGTCAACAATCCACTTTTTCGAATTTCAAATCCTAATAGCGCGGAAAAGTGGCCAATGGTGATGACTAAGCAGGGTTTAAAAAATTATCAAAATCAGTTAATATCTTCTGCCTCCAATTTGACATTGAAACTTGAAAAAAATTTACCACCTTAACGCTTTATTTTTTTAATAAAATAGCTTTAGACAACTCTTTTATGACTTAAATATTTAGTAGAAAAAAAATTGTTCAAATTGGGTAAGGTATTCCAGACTTCTGGCGTTTTGAAATTTGTCGAAATAATGCAAAATTCCTATTTTTACGATATTTTTTTCATTTTTATGGACCATATGGTAAATTATTAATTTTACCAAAATAAGAGGTAAAAATGAAGTTGAAACCATCAGGGAAAGTCATGAACTCGCTGAAGATTAAAAAATCTGGCAGTCAAGCTGGCTTTGACTATTTATCATTGTCCTCGCCACACAGTGGTGAATTTGGTGCTTTATGTCGTCAAAAATCATTTGTAAGGCCATTTCTTGACGAAAAGTCATGAAATTTGGTACACTGAAGCATATTAGTATGAGAATTACGAAAAAACTTCCAACTTTTATTTTTTCAAAATGGTGGTTTCAGAATGGTGGAGAGAATAAGTGTTAATAGAATTTTCTTTTTCAAAACTGTACGTAACCTAGAAATTTTAGTAAATGAATGTAAAATAGACGTTTGCACTTGGATTTATGTAGAACTGTTCATATTTAATGAAAAAAAAAAAAATTTAAAATTAAAACAAAGACCACATATTACCATAGTAGTAAAACACAATTTAGACCTTTTTTATGATATTTCTTGGATTTTTTGTTTAAATTTGCACTTTTTTTTATTTCTCACCTATTTATATTCATAAAAACATAGTTACCAACAATGTAACACCAATAAAATCAATTTTTTATGAAGAAAAATAGAAAAGGAATTTGTAATCGTTCGCATCTTAAATTTGTTACGAATCCCGGAATAATCACAGAATCCGTTCGTAATAAATACCTTACAATTTGTGTGAATTTTTTCATTATGGACGAATTCTGGGATTGTTTCCGGGATTCGTTGTAAATCTACGATACGAATAGAATTACTAATAACGACGACTACAGTTTGAAGGCCGTAACACATCGTTTTATTCAATAACTAGTCTTTGAAAAAATCTAAAGCCAATTGAACCTACAAATGGCAACACCTCAACAGCATCATCACTCACTTAATTGATGCGTGAAACTCTCCTCTTACTTTTTGATACAGTCAACACTCAAAGAGCCCATCCAAAATTCAAATACAACTGAAGTTATATCCCGAGATAAAAAAGTGTATACAAAAACAATTAGATATATTAAATTCACATCATATGATTTCAAAGACAATGGAAGAAATTTCCTCCAATTTTTCCCCCAGAGCATGCGTCAATCGAACATTGTTTTACACTCGCACAATCAAGTGCATCCCCAAAAAAAATGTATCCTTCCAACATCATATAATTTTCGAGGGAGGAACCGCATTCCATGTACCGGCATGGCGACTTCCAAAAATATATGGGAAAACAAATCCAAAAAAAAAACAACCATCAAGGAAATATTTTAACACAATTTCCACATACGACACGCGACACAGACAAAAATAGAGAAAAGCTCTCGCTCGTCTCTCAAGACTTATTGTGTAACATTTTTATTTCTAGAGCTTTTCTTGAAAGGACATTGGGATAGGTTCCTTTAAAGCATCATATATGTGCATCCCAATCCACCATTACCATCCCTTGCCTGATGGTGTCGTCCCTCGAGCCTCAACTCGACTCGTCGTCTTCGACCGACGACAACTGCCACCACACTTTGTGTGCCACCAACTTGACTCGGTAGCACTTTATGTCAAAAGACCATTGAACTCTGTAAAGAGAGAGATTCTAGGCAAGAGGGATGGAACTTACGAACGAGGCTTGGTTTGGTGCTTGGATGTTTACAGCAGCCAGCAATATTGATGCTGCTTTTTTAACTTACATACAAATTCTCTGCTCCTGATGCTTCTCATTTTGATTCTTTTGCTGATGTTGAAGCTGATGCTGATGCTTTTGCTGTGTGTTAATGTGAAATTTAAGGGATTACAAAATCCCACTTAACCTAATGACTTGGAAGTGATTATTATTATTATTTCTTTTGGATAAAAATGTATATGTATTTATTTTTGTATATGTATCTACCTAATAATATAATAATTGGGGTTACTCAAGAGGCTTGAGACTGTTAAAAGAAAATTTATATTTAAGTAGCTAGGTAAATATTGTGTACGAGTTTTTATGTATTTTAAAGAAGGAAAAAAAAGATATATTTATATAGAAATATCAGTGTAAGGTACGAAAAAGGGCGGTGTTGTTGTGGCCAGGATTGATGTAATGAATGGAAAAAAGCTTTTGCGAGAGAATATATTATAGCTACTGACTGACTGATGTAGGCAGATGAATGAATATAACAAAAGAAGTAGATTCAGAAAGATACATAGAATATGAATGTTTTCTTAAACTGTGAGTTATGTATTTATTTTAGAATGAATAACTTTTTAGAAGACAACTCCCACCACTTGATATGAAAATTTTGTAAAAAAAAAAGATATTTTCGGAAGCAAACGGTCATCCGAGGAGGAAATTTAAATTTATTATTTAAAGTCATACTCAGAGCATTTTCAAATGCATGATTAAGTTATTTTTGACCTTTTTAAAAATGTACACCCGGCTTGGTCACGCCCACGCAAGGAATCAAATATTTGTTGATAAATTCTAACCAAATTAAACATGGTAATTTTTAAGGCTCAATCACAAAATGACTAAGAAAAAATGCGTTTTTCAGGTTTTGATGCTAAATTTTCTTTTTTTTTTAGAAAATTGCCCCTCTCACCTAAACGGGGGGAGATATACCACCCCTCCCACACTAAAAAAAAAAATAATTGTATTTAATCCGCGTTATCAATTCCAGACGCCCGCTTTTTTCACTTGTTTTGGTACCTACCTACGATCTTTTTTAAAAATTTCTTTTTCTTTTATCAATTTTAGATGAATTAAGCAATATAAATGCACGGTTTTAATAGTATATTTAATGAGGAATACATAAAAAAACAGTAAAACATTAGTTTTAAGGGTTTTTTTCCATCAGCATTTAAAAATATTTCGAGTTCTAATGCCAGTCATACAATATTTTTTTTTTTTTCGAAAAACAACATTGAGGTAAGTGGATCTATTCATACTCGACACTTTTTACACAGACAACTTTTCGATTAAAAAATTACTTGAGCTTAAAAAAAAAAATCAAAAGAATACATTTATTTAAATAAAGAGGACAACTAAGCATAATCGAAAAATTCTGAAAAAAATAAGGGTAACTTTATTTTGTGTCGAGAAAACAATTTATCGGTACCCAGATGAAATTGAAATACATAATGATAAAAAAGATTTTTTGGTCCACCCTAATATTTATTACAATTAAAAAAAAAAAATAAAAATATTTTCCATTCAAAAAATGTTTGCAATGAACAAAAAATTCAATGCAAAATTTGTGCATTAAATATTGTTTTTACTTGCGATATAGGTACTATACATATATCAAGTTATGCATTCGTACAAAAAAAAATAAAATGCACGACTGGGTCGCACGAACTTGCTCTTAGAGTTAAAGTTGTTCAAATTTTTAAGACTTTTTATATGGAAATTTGGAAAAAAAAATAAAATTCGTTTTTTTTTTTTTTAAATAAAATAAAATCTGAAAAAAAATTTTCAAAATCGTTAGGACCTTTTTTTAAAAAACTAATTTTTAATAAATAATTTTTTGGAAAAAATGTTTTAAAATAAAATTGGTATGTCATTTTCTGGAAATCACGAATCAACACCGAAAAACAAAATTTCAAAAAAATTCAATGTCCCGTTTTCGAAAATTTGATTTTTCAAAAAAAAAAATTCAAAATATTTTTAAAAATCCAAAAATTATTTTTTTGGAAATTTGTTTTTTTTTTCTTACATTTAAATTGTATAAATGCTTCCTCACAAAAAGTTTCGTTGAAATCGAATAAGCAGTTTCGGAGATAATCGGATTTGAAAAAAAAAAAAACGGTTCTATGGCAGGTACCGTTAATAATGATTTTCCAAAAGAAAATTTTTCATTAAAAGATAGACCTTAGCTTAAAACTAACATTTGAATTTTTTAAACAAAATCGTTGGAGCCGTTTTCGAGATATTTCAATTTTACTAAAATCGGTATATGACAAGTACTGTTATTTTTGGTCCAAAATAATTAATTCCAAAAACCCCTCTGGAGAGTCGAAAAATAACGCTACATACCAAGTTTGACATTAATCGGTCCATCCGTTTAGGCTGTAGCTCCTTATACAGACAGACTGACAGACAGACAGACGGACTTCCGGGACCCACTCTGACATCGTAATGTCATGGAAAAATGTTATCTCAACTTTTTTTTTTTGTACGAATGCATAAATTGATATATAGTACCTATATCGCAAGTAAAAATGGTGACTTATTCAGAATATGGCTCGATTGTGAAAATTTCAAACTTTTTCAACAAAATTAAGCAGTTACTTGGATTGGAAATGCTTAATGAAGGAGAAAATGCGAAATTTAAAGAAATTTCGAGGCTTTTTGTGTCAGTTTATAGCAAAAATGGCAGCATTGGTAGAGAAAGAAGGATAGCTCTATGGAGGATAACCAACGATGGCTTCACTTTAATTTGTTTGTCAAGTTCGTAAGCCAGAATATAAGCTTTTGTTTGATAAACAAATTATTCTTTAGAACTTCAGGCAAAAAATGGGACTTCTGATTGACATACCCAAACCTAGTTATGATGGCACAACAAATCCTAGGTACACAACCAAAAAAAAAAAAACATGTGTGCAAATTCACACGTGGTAGAAGTGAAACCTTGAAAAATCGTTTTTCTTGCAAAAACAAAACAAAAAATCGAAAAAATCTAAATATGTATTATATCCAGGGGCGTATACAGGATTTCTTCTTGGGGGGGGTCATGCCAAATTTTTTTTTACAAAAGTTCTGATAGTAGGCATAAACTTGAAAATGTGCTATTTGAATTAAAAATATTAAAGTTTGCTCGTTTTGCATATCGAATCGAGCAGTTCCGAAGAGTTCTAAATATAACCAAACAAAAACGTTGTGTGATTCGTTTGCTTTTGTTTAGGGTTCAACCTTAAGTCTAACCAATTAAGACCATCCTGTCCTTAAAGTACAGTGTAATGTATAGGGATAGGATTTTCATACACTTAAAAACGAAAAATATGCGCTCAAAATATACTCTTAAAAAAAAGTATGCACTTTAAATATGCTTTTAAGGAAACATGAATTTGTAAAATATCAATATTTCTTTAAAATTATAAAAAGATTTTACTTAACTTTTATGAAATCTATATACGAAACCATTTCCTAGTTCAAAGATGTTACTTTTTGGAAATATTGGGGTTTTCTTTAAAAACAATAAATAAAATTGGCGAAAATTTACTCTTAAATAATCCAATTTATCATTTGAGCGTGTTTTTTATGAGTTTGGACAATGTTGATTTGCCAGTTTTGCACAGCATTTGCTTACATTTTTGACTTTTTTGCAATTGACTTTCAGTCACTTTTAGTCAAAAATTTTAAGCGTGAAATTTCGTTATTTTTGCCAATTTTTGCGAAAATAAAATGCTAATAAATGCAAAATATGCAAAAATATGCACTAACGACTGATTGAAATTTAAAGGAAATATCCTGATTTGTGTACATACTTCGTTGCCATGCTTCCGAGGTGTTCCTAAAAAAACATGCATTTGCATGGAAACCCGATCCCTAGTAATGTACAAGTCCTTCGATTCAATAATTTGCCTTTAAACAACTCTGCATTGTTTTCCGATAGTCCAGAATTATTTTATAAGTTAAAATAAAAATCATTTTAATTTAATAACACTGGTAACTTTCGAATTAATTGTATTCCTAACCTCAGGCAAACGAATCGCAAAGTTTTTCCAAAAAAATTGTGTTTGAAAATATAAATTTTTTTTAAATTTTGTTTTAAAATTGTACGCGAATTTTTATTTTTTTTAAGAAGATTCAAATAGGTACCTCTATGAAAATAGTAAAGACAAAAAAATATTTTTGTCGTAACAGAAAATATTAAACAAAATTATGCTAGTTTTAGGGTAGATATTTTTTCGAAATTTCAAACGCCAATACTAATTAAAGAAATGCTTTAGATCATTCACTAAGGATTTTACAATTTTCGGCTCTGATTTCGTCAGCTTTGAGGTATTTATCGGCGGTTTAAAATATAAAACATATTCAGTTATATTTATTAGATTTTCTTAAATTGATTATCGAAGGATATTTTAAGTGATCTAAGCTTGCTTAAATATTTAATTTGCCTATAGACAAGCTTGCTTATATTCTTATCTATTTTATCGGTTTAGTCAAAATTAAAAAAATATTTGGATTTTAAATCCATACAAAACTGTACAACACAGCTTAACTTGTAGCCTATCAATGCCTTACATTATCGAACGAATCAAAATAATCCTAATCCTGTATAGCGGTTGCTAAAAATATCCCCAAAAATAGTTGGTTTGAATACCGAAAAATTTTTTCACTTTTCATTTTCGTTCATGTTCTAAAACTTCGACATTTTGCAAATCACATAACAATTTTATGTTTATGTTTTGAGTTCTTGGGGGGGGGGGGGGGGGGGGGTCATGACTACGTGACCCCCCCCCCCCTGTATACGCCGTTGATTATATCACCTTTCATATGACGCTTCAATAGCATATTTCTACCATGCCTACAAAAAAAGTAAGAATTTTTTAAGCCAACCATGTCGAAATTTCGAACTGAGATTACGATACTTTCTACACTGGTGGCTGGTCATCGGCAACAGATCTCCACAGGTGTTTTGACGTATTTTTCAATTTTTTCATTTTTAGATTGTGTAACTTGTAGAGCACGTACCGTACCGTTATGATATATCAAATAAAAGGTTATGTTATAAGCATGCGTATTAAAGTTAAATCAAATTTGTATGTGCACTAGATCAAAAGATATAACGTGTGTAGAAAAAGAACATCCTTTTACCGTTATCTCAGAATTTTGAATATGAAATTAATTAAAATTTTTGTACAATTATAATTTATTTAATACTCTATCTACAGTACAAATTTCATTCATCTATCTATTAAAACAAGTTGAATGTTCGTGTCGCGTTTTCGTTTCATCTTGTTTCAAATCACTACGATACTAAAGAAGTTTTCACTTCAAAAACAATAAACATTAAATTTGTTCTTTAAATAAAAAAAAAACAACATTTTAAATGAAATTGAGCTCGAAAAATATTATGCAGTTTAATTCCTTTTACTAAGATGCATTTTTAGAAAAAAAATTTTCAAAGTCGTTAAGTCTATTTTTTTGATTACATTTTTTTTTTTTTAATTAAAAATAAAGTTGATATGCCATTCTGCAAACAACTATTTATCAACACCTTTAACCCAAACTTTCAAAAAATTAAATTTCAGGTGTTCGAAAATTTGATTTAAAAACATACAAAAAATCGTTAAAATTGAACGAGTTATTTGAGAGAAGGTCAGAAATTTAAAAAACGGATACATGAAAGGTATACCGTAAATAAAGATTTTTGAAAAAGATATTTCTTGTCTAAAAATTATTACTTGAGTATTTTAATCAAAATCGTAGAAGCCGCTTTTGAGAAAATTAAACTGGTCCAAAATTGGTGTATTTCGGGTACCGTTATTTTGATAAAAAAAAAAATTGCAAAAAAAACCCTCCCTGTACAGTGTCCACAAACTGCTACTCCTTAAACAGACCGACAGACAACCTAACAGAATGACAGTCAGGTGGACTTTCGAGACCCACTTTTTTCGCATTCTCTATCATCGTTCTATCATGTTTAATAGTTTTGTTCTACAAACAGTACCTCTACCTATGGTGATACGGAGGGAAATATCAAAAACTCTGAAAAAAAACTAGGCAATTTCAATTACAGCCCTAACTGCACTAGATTTGGCATTTATTTATTCAGACAAAATATTCAACAACATTTTTGTGGGTAAGAGTTGTTGACAGAAATATTCTTAGTCTTAATCCCAACAAATCTCATTGAACATTTTCGCACAATGTTGAAAAAAAATGCAACATTATTTCATTTTTGTAGGTTTGTAAAGTCCTTTAGAAAAGTCATATAGAACATTATTTTAGTGTGAGAAAAAACTTATATTATATGTATACAGGGTAGTGTGTCCCTTATTTTTAGCATTGCTGAATTTTAATGCGCATATGGGCTGAAAAGTTTCGAAACACATTTTTTTTAAATATGCTAATAATATGTTCCATGTAGTTTTAAAGTGTTTTCTTTTAAAATAAGTTGAAACTGTAAAATTTGTGGGTAAATTTGACTAATATCTTCAGTACTATATAGTCTAGTGCATTTATAATTTGACCCAGCAGTTTGTACCACCCCCAAATTTTTTTTGCTCATTCGATAGAACATTGGCTGAATATCATTACCCTGATTTTTCGCACTCGCGAAATTCACCCTTGGCCGCCTTCTTGGATTTTAGTTTTTGATGAATTTCTCGATTTCTATTTATCCTACATAAAAGTTGTGTATGCAAGAAACGTAGGCAATTAAATTTCGGGTCTTTTATAATAAGAACACTTTTTCGATATTCTGAATATTAAAAAAGTTACAAGCCAACAAAGTAAAAAAAACAGAAAAAAGTGACAATTTTAAAGTTTCGAGCACTTTTTATCAAAATTATGAAAAAACCTTCCGTGATAAGATTATTAACCTTAAAATTCTCTACAACTCTGCTAAACAACTTTTTTTTCTATCGCTATAAATACAAAAGTTATTAATACTTTTTTTTTTTAAATGCTCTTTTTTGTTTGTGTTTTGTATCTTTACTTTTTTCTTAATTTTTTAATTTTTTTTTTACCAAATCTTGAATTTTAAATGATTAGTGAGTATTTTATAGCTTTACGTTACAAGAGAAAATTCAGAACCTGCAATTTTTTTATACCTATTTAAGTTTCTTCATTGCGTAAAAAAGAGATATTTTTTAACAAAAAAGTATTAGTAACTTTATTAATTTAAGCGATACAAAAAAAAGTTTTACAGCAGAGTTGTAGAGAATTTTAAGGTGAATAATCTTATCACTGAAGGTTTTTTCATAATTTTGATAAAAAGTGCTCAAAACTTTAAAATTGTCACTTTTTTCTGTTTTTTTTTTTACTTTGTTGGCTTGTAACTTTTTTAATATTCAGATTATCGAAAAAGTGTTCTTAACATAAAAGACGCGGAATTCAATTGTCTACGGGTGTTTTCATAAACGTCTGCCTAACTTAGGCCTGCGTTAGTCGTGTTCATAAAGTCGGATCTGCGATCGGACTAACTTAGTCCAACTGCAGTTCTGCTGTTCATAAACGTCAGTATGTCGTCAACATCGGGCAGATTGCGCAGCCAAAATTTTATTGCTGCAGAACTCAAGAAGAAATTTATTTGACTCTTGATTCGATTTTTTTTGTTAATAAATGTAAATATTGTTAAAGAAAATGAAAAGCAAACATATTAATTAGGGTGGTGCAAAAAATGTTTCTTTTTTCATTTTTCGAAAAATTTAAATTTTAATGACACAGAAAATTTCGAAATCGTGTTTTTTGAGATAATGTGTTTATATTAATTTTTTTCGTATTAGGGTGGCTCTAAAAAATGTTATCTTCTACAGTTGCTTGAAGAATTCCAAAAAAATCAACGTGGATATTGTTTTGACCAAATTATCGAAGAAAAAAAAAATTTCCATTAGGGTGGTTCAAATTTTTTTTTTAATTAATTACAAAAAAAATTATTTTTCACTGCAGAGAAAGTTTGTAAAACATGGTTTATGAAATATAATGTAATTTGGCATGAATTTAATATTACTATAGCAAAAACGCACTTAACAAACTTTCTGTGCACTAAAAATCATTTTTTTTTTTTTCAAACGCATAAAAAAACTTTCTTGAACACCCTAATTAAAAATTTTGTTTCCATAGATAATTTGTTTTAAATGTGAACCACTCGGTGTTTTTATTATTTTTTTTTTTAGAAGAAAGTTTTTTTTTTAGCCACCCTAATGTAACACGGTTTACAAATTTTTCGTGGTATTAAAAACAATACTTTCGGGAACTGAAAAAGAAATATTTTTTTGCTTAAACAAAACTCATTCTGTGGTAATTTTTTATATTTTTTTTCTGACGTTTATGAACACTCAGTGACTGCTGAAAATTGTACCAACGCAGGCCTGCAAACATTCTGCAGAATTGGTGTGTTCATTAATGCAGCAAAGCAGAAAGACGATTGGACTGACGCAGATTTCCGACGTTTATGAAAACACCCTACGTTTCTTGTTTACACAACTTTTATGTAGGATAAATAGAAATCGAGATATTCAACAAAAACTAAAATCAAAGATGGCGGCCGAAAGGTGAATTTCGCGAGTGCGAAAAATCAGGGTAATGATATTCAGCCAATGCTGTATCGAATGAGCAAACAAAATTTTGGGGGTGGTACAAACTGCTGGGTCGTCCATATATGAACATCATAAATGAACTGGACTAATAAGAAAAATATTCCTATAGCTAATAATAATTTTTGTAAACCAGTTAAATAAAGCCAACTTTAAAATACTTTTTTGTGTAGGTATATCTACTCTTTATAGTGCTGAAGATATTTACCTACCAATTTTGAAAATTTTCTTTCATTTTGTTTGTATCATTTTACCGAGTTTTTAAATAAAGCATTTCAAAACTTCCTGTTGAAAAAGTAAAATTGACAAATTTCCTTGATTTCATTTCGTTCTCGAGTTAACGGTTTTTACGTTTGTGTTATTTTCTTCCGAAATTTTCGGTGGGCGAGATCAAAAATATTTCCAAATCTCTCAAATTTAATCTACCTACTCTACTAGACAAGAATAATGTTTATTTGGTTCTTTTACTTTGTTTTTATTTTTCATGTTCAAGACAAGATAATACCCTGTGATTTTCCATAACCTATTGCTATTACCTACCAAATCTAGAAAAATTAGCAAGTAGTTATTTGAAGATGCATAGGATACCTTACAAAAATTATAGCTTAGCACAGATGTATTAATTTAAATCATGATTCATTGATTTAACCCCTTGTAACCCAACATCGTAAATTTTAAAATTAATAATGTCAATCGAAAGGGCTTAAGCTATAATAAAACACGTATTTTTTAAAAATTCAATAAATTCATTATTTTCTTATTTATTTCGAAATTTACGCAGTAAAAAAAAATTTTAAATAATTTATTTTTGTATATAAATGCAAAAATTCAAACAAAAAGCTATTTAATATTTATTTTTAGGCGCATTCCTAAAATCCAAAAATAAAACCCCGTTAGTTTATGCACGAAAAATATTTTTTCTGAATTTCGTAGTTTTTACATAAATTTGCTTGTTTTCCAAAAAAGCCAAACTTTCAACATTAACTGCCAATTAAAAACTATTGGTGCTATTTATTAGAAATATGGCGCATTATTTCGATAAAGCAATTCTTAAAGATTATGTAGGAAGCTTTAAAAGAATAAAAATATGTTTTTCACAGCTTTTGGGCGATTGTTTTCGGTTTGTTACAGAAATGTCACATGGGGCTACAAGGGGTTAATAAACAAAATTAAACTACCCATTATATAGCTACCTAACCTACCTACTTTCGTACCAATTCTAATTAAAAAAAAATCAAAGTAGGTATGGGTACTTCGATTCTTTTGATTTATTTATAAGTGCATCGAAACAATAATTTTGTACCTATCTAAATAGTTATCATTTTATTACTATTTATTGCCCAATTCATTTAATACATTTCCGTTTTAGTTGCAACTTGAACTTGAAAAAAAAAACTAAAAGCATCATCTAGTGGCAACACTGATCAGCATGCTTCAAATCAAATCACCAAATCACGAGTTTCCCCAAAAAAAAAAACGAAGTGCATTGGAATGTTTACGTTCCACTTTCATTCATGTATACAAAATTCGCCGTCACAATGATCATACCCACACACACACGATCATTCTTATTTCCACTCAAAATAAAATCACACACACACAAATCTTGCACGATACAACTTTCGCTGCAAAGCTTTCAGTTTTATTTTTTTGTTGGTATTTGTCTAGACTTTGCAGACAGCTCGAACAAAAAAAAATACAAATGGCCAACCACCGTATAACACAAAATTTATGAAGAAAAAAAATGTTGCTGGATAATAAATTAACAGGAAATGTTGTCTTTTGGGATATTTTTGATTTCAAAACGGAAAGGAACAATATCTTATGAAAATTTTAAATTGTAGAAATTGTCTGAGAGTTTTTTTTTTTTTTTGTACTCACCTTACCACTCGAAGGACAATCGAAGTTGTTCGTTGGTTGTCATTTGCACACTGGTTTCTTCAATTAATGGCTGCAAAATTGAGTGATCGAATGGCGGACGATAGAATGGAGGAGGATTTTCTGTGGGGAAACGAATTACAGGTCGATTGATGAAGGTCGTCGCAAATCGTTGACGCATATGGTGGGTGGTATTTGAGAATCCTGCAAATTGAGGGGGAGGCGGACGAAAGAAATCAACTTGTTTGAAATAACGAATTGCGGTAATATGCGGATGGCACTGTTGACGATTTAAATCACTGTTCATTTTTCGCACAGACAACTTAAAAATCTAAAAAAATATCGTACCACAATTTGTATCAAATTTAAAAGAAAAAAAAAAAAACAGAAACCACTCGTAAATCAAACGTAGATTTTAGAATCTAGTAAAACTTTTACGCGATTACATGTGTAATAAAAACCTATTCCCTATATCAAACAAATGTAGCGAAACTGAATTGAAAAGAGGAAGCAATAAACCGAAAGAATAATTATGGTCAAAACCCAGATAAAATAACTTTTAAATCGAACTCAAATAAATGAAAGAAAATCAGGAAATTGCGACCAATTTAGTCAAAAGTTTTTCGAGTCTGAAGATTTTACATTTTACAACCGTTATCGCTGATTTTTGCTGCGATACAAAAAAAAAATATACTAATGCAGTCCTTCTCCTGAAAAAATGTAATAGTATGGGTGGATATATGCGTAGGGGTAGTTTCGTCTGGAAGTGCCAAATTGTTCATTTTTGTTGATCTTAAATCTTGATTGAGTGGTTTTTACTGATGTGCTCCTAGAAATATGCAACATGTTGTAGATGTCAGTTTTGTTTTTTTAAGGCACTGCCAGATAAAAAGTTTATTAATTTCTTTTTAAAACATATTTAGTTCGGTTTAAAATAAATGAATGGGGTTCTGGGTTAAATTTATTTATGCTTAATTAGTTAATTGTTAATACGTAAAAAGACTCTTATTATGTCTGTTATGATCATAATTTTGATTTAAAAAGGTCACGAAAATAGGAATAACTCTTATGTCTATTGTGCTTAGCTGTTTTAAGGCTTTTCAAGATTTTATGTTCTATTTTTGCCAAATAAGGGTAAACAATTTTACAACTTTGGCTGACTTTGTTTTTCGAATGAACTGAATAAACAGTTTTCATATTGATTTCACTACTTCGATCCAATTTGGTTGGAAAATGCCATTCTCGTTTTGTGAATAAAAAACTTCAAATTAATTTTACTCTATCAACATGCCCCAGATGTACGGAAACATTAGATATCAACCACCTCCTAGCCCACATCAACCGCTCCCTACCCAACAATGATGACAATATTTACGAAATTCTCAAAAACATTAACGTTCAAAATTTAGATACTATTCAAAGAACAATAACAAGTCTTAATTTTAAATTATTATAAATTTGTTAATAATAACGAGCCGAAAGCCTTGCAGCCTGTGCTCTCTAAAATAAGTACTAACTTAGCAATTTAAGATTCCTATGTTAGTCTGTATAAATAAATAAATAAATAATTTAAATATCGATTTTTAACAATCTTACACCTTTCTTTCTTTCAAATTCATTTTGTGAGAGTTTTCCGATCCCAAAATGAAAAACAATGATGCAGAAAGCTTATTTTTTGGTTCCAAAATAAATTTTGAAAGAAAAAAAAATTTACTCTCGTAAATTTCCCACTTTTTGCAAAATGTGGCCGTTGCAGTTATAACTTGATGATTTCCACAAATGAATAAGTTACAAAAACGATGCAAGAAGCTTATTTTAATTTTAATGCGCATTTAACGTTAATGCGCATGCCGATAATAATAATATTACCTTTCATTTGATATATCACACATAACGGTACGTGGTCTACAAGTTACACAATCTTAAATTGAAAAACTTGAAAAAAATTCATCAAAACACCTGTGGAGATCTGTTGCCGATAACCAGTCACCAGTGTAGGAAGTACCGTAATCACAGTTTGAAATTTCGACATGGTTGACTTTAAAAAATTCTTACTTCTTTTTTAGGCATCATGGAAATATGATTCAAGCGTCATTTAAAAGATGAAATAATAAAATTGATGATATAAAATTTATTATAGGTTGTCATTTAAAAAAATGGATTTAATGGTGTTAGAAGAGAAAAAAAAATGATTTTTTTTTTTGCTTTTTTTGAGAAAACTTATTGGGTTCAAACAATTCTAGTTCTTTTTGTAGATGTTGTATAGACATGGTCGATATAAATATTTCGAGCTGAAACAATAAGCTATCGGATGTTATAAAATTTACATATTTTAAGTTGTCATAAAAATGGATTTAAAGGTGATAAAACAAAAAAAAATTAGATATTGTATTTTTTTTTTTTTTTTTTTAAGAAAAAATATTTTTTAAGGTTTCACTTCTACCGCGTGTGAATTGCACACATGATTTTTTTTTTTTGTTCTATAAAACAATTTGTATACTCCTTTTTACAAACAAATTGCGTTAGTGAGAAAAAAGTATTTTCCCTCTGGGGCCCTATTTTGTAAAACGATTATCGTTGAAACTACTTCGTTCTCGTTAAAATGCGATTAGGTATTACGATAATCGTTTTATTTCAACGATACTCGTTAATGCTTACGACTGTCATTTGCCTATCGTTTGACTTTCGTTCTTGTTTGGCTTGCTTAGAAAAAAAATATGCCAAACTTCGAAGCCAATTTTATTTTCCCACTCAAGATGTTGTTTTTTTATCAATTTTTTGACAGCTATGAATAGGCGTGAAGTTGGATGCGCTTGAAAAAAAATTGTTTTTTCATTTTTATCTGGCAATATTTTCAACCATGCATTATCGTTTTATTTAATCGCTCTATGTCGTGAGTCGTGACTATCGTTGTCCTGGGTCATGGTATAAAAAGAGAAGGTATGATCATTAGAAAAAACTCAGTATCGAGAACTGTCAAAACTTATGGCTACTTAAGGTTTTGACAGCCCAGCCCATTGAAATTGTTGTTGTAAACAAATTTGTCTTGGAAATTGTTGTTGCTTTTGACTTTGCCAAATGCCGAACGTCAAAACCTTATTACCCCATTTTGTAAGATGGCGGCTCTAATGATCATACCTTGTCTTTTTATACCATGGTCCTGGGTATCGTTGTTTTTCCTTTCGTTTCGTAATACAAAATAGGGCCGATGTACTTTTGCAAAATTGCAGCAGTTTTCACTGAACGATAATCGCAATAAAAAACGCATGGCTTATGAAATTGTAAAAAAAAATCATTTAAGTTTTCACAAAAATGTTTCATTTTCTTACTTCACATTCGTTTCAAATACGATTCGAGAACTCATTAGCCGTGTTCCATTAGAGGTATTGAATTATTCATGAATACTTTACTAGCAATTTTCATTGTCAACATGATCCGATACACATCAGATTAGAATATAAAACTAGTGTGATTTCCATTTACCACAAAAAATCAATTATTTTTGATCTTCTGTCAAAAAATACCGGGAAATACTGGCATTTCATATTCTATTTGCCCATTGACTTAATATATATGGACTGCTAGAAGCATATTCAGGTTGGTTCCACTTGTTTCTTCGCGATACTAGCGCCCTAAAAAAAAGCGGAGAATAAGTGCAACATTTTTGACGAAGTGCGAAAGGAACAAATATAGAAAAACAGAGAAAGCACTACCTTTTAACGACAGATGTCATTCACTAAAAGTAAAGGATTGGAAGGAATGATTGCATTTTTTTCTATTTTTGGGTTTGTAGGTACCTATTTGAATTTTCATTTTTGGAATTGAGGTAGCTACAATGTATTTGTATTTTTTTCAAAGCAAAAAATTAATTTAAGGTTTTAAGCATTGTAGGTATATGAATTGGGTTGGCTGAGGATAAATTTAAAAAGTATCTAAACAGGACATTTTGCACTTTTTAAATTTAAGATTGTGAAGCTTGTGGTGCATGTACCGTTATGTGTGATATATCAAATGAAAGGTTATATTATCTACATGCAAAATAAAGTCAAATCAAATTTTTAAATGCTATTTTTGACTTAGTTAATAACATTGTATTCGAATTTCATAATTCATATACAATGTAAATTACTAAAAGTCCTAAAAATAAAACCCACTCGAAAATACCCCCAAAAAAATTGGTGATTTTCAAAAGTAGTCGGGGTTGCGATCGAGATAGTGTGTGTGCTTGTGATAGTGTTTGTGGTGGTTGCGATCGAGATAGTGTGTGTGCTTGTGATAATGTTTGTGGTGGTTGAGATCGAGGCTGTGTATGTGCTTGAGATAGTGTTGATGATGGATGTGTTTGTGGTGGGTTTGGGCGTGAATATGGTTTTGGTAGTGAAGATGATGAATTTGTTTGTGGTTGTCGTGGTTGCGATCGAGATAGTGTGTGTGCTTGTGATAGTGTTTGTGGTGGTTGCGATCGAGATAGTGTGTGTGCTTGTGATAATGTTTGTGGTGGTTGAGATCGAGGCTGTGTATGTGCTTGAGATAGTGTTGATGATGGATGTGTTTGTGGTGGGTTTGGGCGTGAATATGGTTTTGGTAGTGAAGATGATGAATTTGTTTGTGGTTGTCGTGGTAGTGTGTGTGTTTGTGGTACCTGAGTTAGTTTAGATGATGAATGGGATTGTGTAGGTCGTGTAAGTGTAGATGATGATTGTGGTTGTGATAGTCGTGTAGGTGTGGATGATGAATGTGTTTTTTGTGGGTTTGGGCGAGAATATGGTTTTTGTAGTGTAGATGATGAATGTGTTTGTGATTGGCGTTTTTGTATTGGTAGTGTATGTGTAGATGATGGTGTTACAGTAATTGAAGCAAGTGTAATTGATTGTGAGGGTTGTGTAATTGATGAAAGGGTTTCATTTATTCGCGAGGGTTGAGATGGACCGCTTTGTTTCGCAGCCACTTTTTTGCGGAGAGATTGCAACTCCAACAAATCCCTACAAGTTTGGTCCCTAAAACTACCCGAACATCTACAAGAGCCGTTAGATAGTGGCACGGCATACCTCTTAGGTAGTTTTCGCGACACAAGATCATTTATATCTTCCGGAAGGAAGTGCAGATCACACATAAAATATTCATATGGAGGTTCCTGTGTGTTAGAAACCCCCCCATGCCTTAGCCAAATTAGCCTTCTTTCATCAGTAGGCACTTTGAAGAAAGAAATGTTCTTATCATGCCTCTTGATTTCGGGGCACCTTACGTAACAGCAACGAACCATGTTTACGTAAGTTAGTAAATATAATATATAAGATATATATAAATAAGTAAGTAAGCAAGCAAGTGAGTAAGTAAAATAGAAGGTTATTATTATGTGATTAAAATAGTTATTAAGATTTATATAAATAAGTAAGTAAGCAAGCAAGTAAGTGAGTATTATGTTAGTAAGTGATTATTATGTGATTAAAATAGTTATTAAGATTTATATAAATAAGTAAGTAAGCAAGCAAGTAAGTGAGTAAGTAAGTAAAAAAGTAGGTTATTATTTGATTATAATGTGATTAAAATAGTTATTAAGATTTATATAAATAAGTAAGTAAGTAAGCAAGTAAGTGAGTATTATGTTAGTAAGTGATTATTATGTGATTAAAATAGTTATTAAGATTTATATAAATAAGTAAGTAAGCAAGCAAGTAAGTGAGTAAGTAAGTAAAAAAGTAGGTTATTATTTGATTATAATGTGATTAAAATAGTTATTAAGATTTATATAAATAAGTAAGTAAGTAAGCAAGTAAGTGAGTATTATGTTAGTAAGTGATTATTATGTGATTAAAATAGTTATTAAGATTTATATAAATAAGTAAGTAAGCAAGCAAGTAAGTGAGTAAGTAAGTAAAAAAGTAGGTTATTATTTGATTATAATGTGATTAAAATAGTTATTAAGATTTATATAAATAAGTAAGTAAGTAAGCAAGTAAGTGAGTATTATGTTAGTAAGTGATTATTATGTGATTAAAATAGTTATTAAGATTTATATAAATAAGTAAGTAAGCAAGCAAGTAAGTGAGTAAGTAAGTAAAAAAGTAGGTTATTATTTGATTATAATGTGATTAAAATAGTTATTAAGATTTATATAAATAAGTAAGTAAGTAAGCAAGTAAGTGAGTATTATGTTAGTAAGTGATTATTATGTGATTAAAATAGTTATTAAGATTTATATAAATAAGTAAGTAAGCAAGCAAGTAAGTGAGTAAGTAAGTAAAAAAGTAGGTTATTATTTGATTATAATGTGATTAAAATAGTTATTAAGATTTATATAAATAAGTAAGTAAGTAAGCAAGTAAGTGAGTATTATGTTAGTAAGTGATTATTATGTGATTAAAATAGTTGTTAAGATTTATATGAATAAGTAAGTAAGTTAGAAAAAAATAGGTTATTTTTTTATTAGTATGTGGTTATTAAAATAGTTAAGATATGTATAAATAAGTAAGTTAGTAAGCAAGTGAGTAAGTAAGTAAAAAAGTAGGTTATTATTTGATTATGTGATTAAAATACTTGTTAAGATTTATATGAATAATTAAGTAAGTAAGTAAGAAAAAAATAGGTTATTTTGTGATTATTATGTGGTTATTAAAATAGTTGAATAGTTGTTAAGATATATATAAATAAGTAAGTAAGCAAGCAAGTTAGTAATTAAAAAAGTAGGTTATTATTTGATAGTTGTTAAGATATATATAAATAAGTAAGTAAGTAAGTAAGATAAAAAGTAAGTTATTATGTGATTATAATGTGGTTATTATGTATATGATAAGTAAGTATATGAATAAGTAAGTATTATAGTGAATAAAAAAGTAGGTGTTTATGTGATGCTTAAAATATTTGTTTATTTAGTTATAAGTTAGTTAATAATAAAAGTAAGTAATAGTTAGTAAGTAAAAATAAGCAAGTAAGTTATTAAATAAGTAAGTAATTAGTAATATAAATTTATAAGTTAGTACCTAATAGAATTCAATAATATAGTTTAAAAATAAGATAAAATTAGATAAAAAAGCAAAAATAGGAAGTACCTATAAATAAGCAAGCAATTTAAAAAAAATATAGCAATAAAAATATAAAAAATAAAAAGAAACACCCTAATGATTCTACAGTTTTGAAAAAAACTAATAAAATCTGTCTAGCAATAACTCACTGGAATTTTCCAATTAAATCAAAAAATGCTCCAATCAATAGCCCAAAATAGTTGTTAGGTATGCCTTTAGTTTTGAAAAAAACTAATTGCCAATCGTTGCACTAGTCACTGTCACTATTACAATTACAACAACAAAATCAACAATTACAACACACCACAGCACAACTGAATCAGTTAAAAATCAAAGATTTTCTGATTCTAAAATCTCTTCTGCCCTTATCCTCAAAAAAAGCCGCCAAAACTTTTTTTCTTATGTGTCAATGTATAAGCCTACGTAGGAACGTAAATAAATAGAAAAATTCTCCTTATTTCAACGGAAAATACCGTTAAAATTGCACTTTTTCGCATATGATTACCACATTGTTAATTTTATTTTAGGTTTTCTT
Source organism: Episyrphus balteatus (assembly GCF_945859705.1). Lineage (NCBI taxonomy): Eukaryota > Metazoa > Arthropoda > Insecta > Diptera > Syrphidae > Episyrphus > Episyrphus balteatus. The sequence goes on from NC_079136.1 coordinate 116,100,984, forward strand.
TTCAAAAAGTTTTGAAGAAATTTTAAATTTGTGATAAATTTTGTTCAATAAGCAAAAAATATACATATTGAAACGAAATATATATCTAAACTTATAAAACAGAATTAACATTGAATGTTTTTATGCATAATAATGCATAATTTATAAATTATGTCCTTCTGAAAAACGAAAATATACTGTAATATTAAGGAGTAAAACCTTTTATTACTTTTGAAATATAACCATATTTCTTCTTGTGTAAAATTAAAACAAATACAACATGTTTTTAAAATCTTTATTTCGAAAAATCTTATTAAAATCATAATTGAATATTTTTTTGAACATGCAAAATTACTTTTAAAATAGTTACTATAATATGTATTTTTATATATAAAATGATATTTTAGTTTCATTTTTTCACTACCAGATAACTTAAATACAAACCAATTCGTCATTACAATGTCCAACAATTTTGGCATAATAATGTCACATTCCAATAATGAAAACATTATTTTATCATCAGCGGCAACAATGACAGCAAGTTTATATTTTTGCATCCCCTGCCTCATATGGCACGACAAAAAAAAATATTCCCAGACTTACCTTACGAAACGACAAAAAAAAATATTCCTATACCTCCAGTATACACACTTACCTTAGCAATACCAACAAACAGTTGGTTATTTTTTTCCATCTACTTTTCATAACAAAAAACAGCTGACGTTTTATTTTTTATTTTCTTATTCTTTATTTTCTTATTCTTTATTTTCTTATTCTCTATTTTCTTAATCATTATTTTCTTATTCCTTATTTTCTCCACCAAAAAATTATAAGCCACTCCCTCTTTTTTTCTTTCTTTATTTTTCCTTCTTTTTCCTTTCCTTCTCTCTGTGCAGATTTCAGCAAAACTGCTAGAAAAATGATTCCTTCCCAGACATTGGGATGGCGCTAGTAAATTTTGCGTTCGTGAGAGTACTATGAAAATTTATATACAAGGGTTGATCTTGATTGAGTGGTTTTTATTGATGTGCTCCTAGAAATATGCAACATGTTGTAGATGTCAGTTTTGTTTTTTTAAGGCACTGCCAGATAAAAAGTTTATTAATTTCTTTTTAAAACATATTTATAGTAGAGTAACTAAAGCAAATTATAAGGGAACCCGGCCGAACAGCTCTGATTTTGGTGATTTTTTTTTTCAAACGTAGGTAATAATTAAAAATACTTTAAAGTCTATAGATTAAAAATTGCCGGTGTTGCCGTATTGTTTTTTTAAATTAAAATTATTTTTTTTTAACAAAGCCATTTTTTTTGCTTAAATTTCATAAAACAAATGATAGCAAAAGATTCTCTAGGTAATTTAAGGAAAATATACATATAAAAGGCAGTAAGGGACAATCTTTAATCGTTTAAGCGATAGATGCAATTTTCTAACATTCTGACCTCAAACACAAAAAAAAATATTTTGAAAACAACGGCAACACCTACAATATTTTAATATACATTTTTAAAAGCCAGAAGCTCATTCTTATCTCTTAAATTTAAATCCACTTAATTTAATCAAGGCTTTTTGAAAAAATGGTTCTCAAACTCAGAATTTAAAAAAAAAAATGTTATTAGAAAAATTTAAAATGACTTTTTTCCAAACTTTTTCTAATAAAATATGAATTTATTTAAAAAAAAATTTTGGAAATAAATATTATCAGTTGAATTTCGAAGCAAAAAAGGTAAAATATTTCACACTTTTGAAAAAAAAAAAATTAAAAATTACTTCAATTTCAATGGTTTTTTTTTCTATTAAAACTGAATTTTTGCATTGAATAATTAATTTTCTCAAAGACTGCGTGGTAAATAGGAACTTTAAACTTTTGCTATTTAACTTTCAACAGTAAGGGGTTATTAAATGAATAAAAAATTATTTTATGTTTAGATGTTGAACTTTAAAAATAAATAAGTTACATTTTTTTTCAAAACTTTTATTAAAAAAAGTTCTTCGAAAATGAAATACTTTTTAATTTTTTTCATAAACCGTAATACATATTGACATTTCCTTTTATAATTTGAAATCATAATAAATGCGGCCAAAAAAATTTGAAAATAAATGCATTTTGTATTACGACCAAGTTTAAGAAACGACATGTTAAAATTTTTTCAATAATTTTTTTTTATTATATACCTAATTTTTTTTTTTCAAAAATCTGAGTTCAATTACCACTCTTTCAAAAGCCGTTCATTCAATTAACTTAATTTTAATTTTACATATATGACTAAGATTCAAGCTTTTAAAAAATGTATATTTGAATATTGTAGGTGTTGCCGTTGTGTTCAAATATTTTTTTTTGTGTTTGAAGTCAATAAATAAGAAAATTGCATCTATCGCTTGAACTATGGAAGATTGTCCCTCACTCCCATATATTTTTTTTTCCTTGAATTTCCTAGACAATCTTTTGGCATCAATTAATTTATGAAATTTAAGAAAAATTTTTGAAAAAAATTTGTTTTTGTTCACAAAAATCTTCAATTAAATTTAAAAAATCAAAACGGCAACACCGGCAATTTTTAATCTATAGACTTTAAAGTATTTTTAATTACCGACGTTTGAAAAAAAAGATCATCAAAATCTAAGCTGTTCGGCCGGGTTCCCTAATATTGCTAATTTTTGAGCTTTAGTTACTCCACTAATTGAAAAAATCATTTATATATATACAAAGATGTCTATTGTGCTTAGCTGTTTTAAGCCTTTTCAAGATTTTATTTTCTATTTTTGACAAATAAGGGTAAACAATTTTACAACTTTGGCTGACTTTGTTTTTCGAATGAACTGAATAAACAGTTTTCATATTGATTTCACTACTTCGATCCAATTTGGTTGGAAAATGCCATTCTCGTTTTGTGAATAAAAAACTTCAAATTAATTTTACTCTATCAACATGCCCCAGATGTACGGAAACATTAGATATCAACCACCTCCTAGCCCACATCAACCGCTCCCTACCCAACAATGATGACAATGTTTACGAAATTCTCAAAAACATTAACGTTCAAAATTTAGATACTATTCAAAGAACAATAACAAGTCTTGATTTTAAATTATTATAAATTTGTTAATAATAACGAGCCGAAAGCCCTTGCAGCCTGTGCTCTCTAAAATTAGTACTTAGCAATTTAAGATTCCTATGTTAGTCTGTATAAATAAATAAATAAATAATTTAAATATCGATTTTTAACAATCTTACACCTTCTTTCTTTCTTTCAAATTCATTTTGTGAGAGTTTTCCGATCCCAAAATGAAAAACAATGATGCAGAAAGCTTATTTTTTGGTTCCAAAATAAATTTTGAAAGAAAAAAAATTTACTCTCGTAAATTTCCCACTTTTTGCAAAATGTGGCCGTTGCAGTTATAACTTGATGATTTCCCCAAATGAATAAGTTACAAAAACGATGCAAAAAGCTTATTTTTGAAGTGAAAACTTCTTTAGTATCGTAGTGATTTGAAACAAGATGAAACGAAAAAGCGACACGAAGAATCAATTGATTATAACTCTTTTGTTTTAATAGATAGATGAATGAAATTTATACTGTAGATAGGTAATACAATAAACTATAATTGGACAAAATTTCAATCAACTTCATATTCAAAATCCTAAGATAACCGTGAAAATAGAATCTTTTTCTAAACACGTTATATCTTTTAATCAAGAGCACATACAAATTTGATTTAACGTTAATGCGCATGCCGATAATATTAATATTACCTTTCATTTGATATATCACACATAACGGTACGTGGTCTACAAGTTACACAATCTTAAATTGAAAAACTTGAAAAAATTCATCAAAACACCTGTGGAGATCTGTTGCCGATGACCAGTCACCAGTGTAGGAAGTACCGTAATCACAGTATGAAATTTCGACATGGTTGACTTTAAAAAATTCTTACTTCTTTTTTAGGCATCATGGAAATATGATTCAAGCGTCATTTAAAAGATGAAATAATAAAATTGATGATATAAAATTTATTATAGGTTGTCATTTAAAAAAATGGATTTAATGGTGTTAGAAGAGAAAAAAAAATGATTTTTTTTTTTGCTTTTTTTGAGAAAACTGATTGGGTTCAAACAATTCTAGTTCTTTTTGTAGATGTTGTATAGACATGGTCGATATATGTAAATATTTCGAGCTTATTGTTATCGGATGTTATAAAATTTACATATTTTAAGTTGTCATAAAAATGGATTTAAAGGTGATAAAACAAAAAAAAATTAGATATTGTATTTTTTTTTTTTTTTTTTAAGAAAAAATATTTTTTAAGGTTTCACTTCTACCGCGTGTGAATTGCACACATGATTTTTTTTTTTTGTTCTATAAAACAATTTGTATGCTCCTTTTTACAAACAAATTGCGTTAGTGAGAAAAAAGTATTTTCCCTCTGGGGCCCTATTTTGTAAAACGATTATCGTTGAAACTACTTCGTTCTCGTTAAAATGCGATTAGGTATTACGATAATCGTTTTATTTCAACGATACTCGTTAATGCTTACGACTGTCATTTGCCTATCGTTTGACTTTCGTTCTTGTTTGGCTTGCTTAGAAAAAAAATATGCCAAACTTCAAAGCCAATTTTATTTTCCCACTCAAGATGTTGTTTTTTATCAATTTTTTGACAGCTATGAATAGGCGTGAAGTTGGATGCGCTTGAAAAAAAATTGTTTTTTTCATTTTTATCTGGCAATATTTTCAACCATGCATTATCGTTTTATTTAATCGCTCTATGTCGTGAGTCGTGACTATCGTTGTCCTGGGTATCGTTGTTTTTCCTTTCGTTTCGTAATACAAAATAGGGCCCCTGTACTTTTGTTTCATTTTCTCACTTCACATTCGTTTCAAATACGATTCGAGAACTCATTAGCCGTGTTCCATTAGAGGTATTGAATTATTCATGAATACTTTACTAGCAATTTTCATTGTCAACATGATCCGATACACATCAGATTAGAATATAAAACTAGTGTGATTTCCATTTACCACAAAAAATCAATTATTTTTGATCTTCTGTCAAAAAATACCGGGAAATACTGGCATTTCATATTCTATTTGCCAAAAGAGATCATTAATTTTTGATCTGGGATCAAATTTCCTAAATCTCGATTTTTAACGAGATTTACACCTATTTACACACGCACTTTTACACACACCGTGTGCGTGTGTTTGGCAATTATGTGAACAATTTTTTTTTTTTGTAAATTCTTAATCAGTGGGTTTTTCTATATGGAAAACTTGCTGACACACAGTTACGAATGAAAATAAAATAAATTGGCAATATATCCATTTGCCACGAAAGATCAATGAAATTTTCCATTACGATAGATTTCGTGACAGTTTTTTTCGGCACTCGTAACAAATCACCGAAACAAATTAAATTCAAAATGATACTTTGTGTATTTTATTTATCATTTTTTTTTTTTCAATTAAAACTCATTTTGTTCAATTTTTTCTCATTAATAATGATAAGATATATTTCATTTTTTTTCTCAAACATTTAACTTACTTAAAAATAAAATAAATTTATAAAAACAAAAAATAAAAATATTACAAAAAGAGAAAATAGTTAAGAAAACAAAAAAAAAAAAAAAAGAAAACAAATTTTAAAATTATTCTAAATGAAAATTGTAGTGCAATTAGATAGTAGTAGATACGAACAAAATATTTTACGTATATGTATATAAGTTGTATGTTTATAAACAAATAGAATAGCTTTACATAAAAAATAGTAGGATAATTATTATAAATATTTTTTTTAGTTATTTTTTCCTTACCAGAAAGAAAGAATTTTATTTTTGTTGTTTTTTGTATTTAAAATTAAAAACAAAAAGTATTGTGAAACAGAATTTTTGTTTTCTTTCTTCTTTATCTATTTAGTTAATGTATACAAAAGGAAAGAAAAGAAAAAATATATAAACAAAATTAAAAACAATTTTCTTTTATTAACAATAGAGATAATAATAATAATAGTATAATAAAAAAAGAGGAATAATAACATTAACTAATCATACAATATATAACAAATTTTATTTATTTTTTTGTTTGACTAAAATTAAAGGCATATGTTTGTTTATGTTTTTTTTTTTTTTATTTTTTTTTATATTTTAAAATGTATATAAAAAAATTAAATAAAGTTTATAAACCTAGAGAAACAACAAAATTAAAACTAAAAAAAAATCAACATAATTTAATTATAATTTTTATTTAAGAAAACAAATTGTGTTTAATATAAAAAAAAACAGGATTTGATTGGATTTTTATTTCATTTTTGTTTTTTGTTTAATCTTTGTTGGTTTCCTTTCGTTTCTTAAGTTTTTAATTTTTTTATCTTTTATGTATAATTTATGTATAATATAAAATTGTATAATAGAATAATCATTTATATGTATATATAGATATATACTTTTGTTTTTTTTTTACTTAATTTAACAACTTTTTCTTTTGTTTTCATGTATTTCTTTTTTTCTTATTAATTTACTTTATTTCATTTTAGTTTTGCTATAAGTTTTTTGTTGTTTATTTTTTTAATGTTTTGTTTGTTCTCTTAGTACCTTAAGTTTATAATATTGTTGTAGTATTAAAATATTTTTTTTTTCTTGGTTTTATTTTTTTTTTTTGTAATTTTGTGTTTAAGTTATTTTCTATGTTTTTTGTTGTTTTGTTTACTTATATATTATGTTTATATATAGAATATGTTTTTGTTGTTTTTTTTTAATTAATATTTACAAAATAGTTTCTTGGTTATTTTCTATTTTTTTTTTACATTTATTTTGTTGATTTTCAGTAATTGTTTATTTTTCGTGTAAATTTTAAAATTTCACTTTGATTAAAATAAATATTGTTGTTTTTTGTAATTATTTTTTGTTTAATGTTAACAATGGTACGTTATGAGGGATGGGGAAGGAATTTGAGTTTTTTTTTTCTTATAAAAATTTCTTCTCAAGCTTTTTTGGTCGATTGAAATTTATTTTAACTTAAAAGCCAATAACAAATTAATAAATTTATGCAAATGTTTGAATCAGTCTATGATTTAATAAAAAAAAAAAAATGGTGAGTAAATTGAAGCAAAACACACTTTTGGAAGAATGAGAAATAAATGCTATTTAGTTCTAGTGCCTAAGTGATTATAAGTACAACAAATCATTGGACTCAGTCAAATTCTAGAAGTATCAGCCCTTTTCTGCTATCCATCGGGAGAAATATTCTCTACAAATTCACTTGCTCTGCGTCCCTTTCGAAGTTGGTTCTCTTTCAACGAAAAAATGAAAATTGCACCAAATTATACCTCGCAGGGGGTCAGGATTCACATAACTATCATTATATATATTATCTGCTTGTATAAGCTCACATCATTTTCAAATAAAATATCAAGTCTTATTTAAAAGTTCATGTTCGAAACATTCCTTTAAATCAGAGCAAGAATATGAATTCAATTCTTATTTTTCAGTTGACAAAAAATCCGTTTTTTCTACAAAGACAACAGCCGTGTTTCCAACAACAAAAACTTACTCGGATAACTTCTTTTTTTTTTTTCTTTCAGTAAACATGAGTTAGCAAAATGATTTGGAACAATTTGAAACTTTGGAACATCCATACAAAAAGAGCAAAGTACTACTAGTAGTTTACTAGCGATTTTCAATGGAACGCACTTTCAACAAAATCAATGCGATTCCCATCTACTAAGGCAGAAGAGCATGAGTAGTTCTAGTAGTAAATCTACAAGATCATCTACATATGAGTAAACTACCACACCACCCCTAAAGACACGGGGCTGAAATCAGAATGGCTTTGAAACATTTTCGTAAATATCTTTACTTTACATAATTCTCGGGAAAACACTGCTTATATTCACAATAGATTATTTTACATTAAAATACGAAAATTATTCTGATGCATTTAAAAAAATCTTGAAAATTTAACTGGAATTCAAAGCGAGTATTTTAATTTCATTTATGTGATATTTATTTCTTTTGGAAACTTTACTTAACTCTTCACGTTTGAATTAATTTTTTAATAAAATTAACCTGTTTGGTCATCTTTGATTTTTTTTTACCACAAATTCCGAACCAGGCAGTTCCGATGGTAATGAAAAAGTATCATAAATGTTATAATAATAATAATTTTAAAAATATGCCTGTAAGACTAGTTAGAAGGATAGAAAGGATTTTTTGTTGGTGCAGTGAATTGAAAACAAGATGGTTATTATCGCATGCGGGTGGCGTCCAGCAGTATCTGGGGAATAAATTAAAGACTGCTTCCCAAGGTGGGGCTCGAAACCACACCTCTGGGTTAACAGTCAAGCACTAAATTCGCTGCACCAATGCCAGGCGCAAAAAATGAAAGACAACAAATCAAAGAATTTAGCTACTTACCCAAAATAATAAAGCGGAATATGAAACGCTATTCCAGTTCCAAAAATTGGTAAACTGATTTCTTATTCATCTCCGAATTGAAAAACTGAAAAAAACGACAGCTAAAAAAAATGATACTCGTAGTTGCGACATAATTGATTGTGAATTACGAAAATGAATTAATATTTCTTTTTTAAACAACAAAACTAACCCAAGAACTAACACAAATTACATCTTACCCAAAACTATAAATAGTTGTACTCCTACGACCATAAAAAAACAGAGGATCTATTACGTAATACGTAACGTGCGGCAAGTAAAAGATAGTGGCGATTATGTAAAACGAGAAAGTCGTTTGGTCAAACTAAACCGAAAAAAGTATTTTTTTGAGAGACATGCATTCTCACAGCAGACGTAACAATATTACTACAGTTAAACGAAAATGATAGGGAAATGGAAGTCGTAAAGATTAACAAGTATCGTTGAAATAAAATGATTATCGTAATACGTAATCGCATTTAAACAAGAACGAAGTAGGTTCAACCATAATCGTTTTACAAAATGGGGCCCCAGTCGTCATTGTAAACAAGAATGGATTTTCAAAAAGTATTATCGTATGTTATCGCAATTTAACCATAACGCCGAGTTTTTAACGATTCGTGATTCTTTATGTGGACGTGCAAAACATTTGTTATTTCGCATTTCCTCAAAAAATGTTTACCTTCTTTTTAACTTGCGATAATATATGAAGGGTCCAGGGAAAAACGGCACATGTCCACTTTTTGTCAAAAATAAACTAATGATGAGGTCTTGTAGTATGTACTGAGCACTATCTAATGGGATCCTTACTTTTATAAAACAAATTTAAATTGCTGAAAAAATAAATTAAATTTGTGCTTTTAGTACCAAGTTGTATGGAGAACAAAATTTTTAAATGCGTTTTTCTCGAAATGAGTTGGAATGGACTTATGCTGTTTTTCCTCTGGGCCCTTCATATGATACTCAAAACAGGTATCTTCAATTAATTTTTCGGGGGAGTTTTGATTTCATAGGATTTTTATTCTATAGAAGTTAATTTGGTAAACTCCGAAGGAAAAAATAAATCGAGGAAAATTCTTGTGCGACCTTGAACACTCTTCCTCGTGTTCATCATCTGCATTGTACTCGTCTTAAAATGACGTTGACTCAAAATCGAGTTCATAATGTTACCTGAACGAGTCCAAACAAACGTGATACACTTAGAGACTTCGTCAACTCCTCACTTAAAGTCATGGTGCAAAAGACTAGATTTTTTTGCACAGAACCTCCGGCTTAACACTCATTCGCACTAACCATTACGCTACGGGTTACTCCTATATGATTACAGAGAAAAATGGTAAAATTGATATTATTGTAAAAAGCAAACGCCAATAAATATTCTAAAAATCGTCGAACCGAAAGTATTTCGCTACAAAAATGGTAAGTAAAATTTCTAATCTTGCTGAATTTTTACATTTAATATTATGTCATTTACTGGAAGTGAATTTTGATGAAAACAAAAAAGACTTTGTGTGTTCGTTTTAAAAAAAATATTTTATCTATTTTGAATTATGTATTTCTTTTTTGATTAATAGTTTTTTTCATTTGCTTTAAAAATATCTAAAAAAAAAAAAGTAGTTAAAAATCCATCCGATATTTCCATTCAAAGTTATGTACACCATTTAAGTTAACAAGATATATATGTATGTATATAAAAAAAATTCCATGCTCTCTCCCCCAAATGCTCTCATTAAAGCGCACTTAATATTAAGACTGTATTTTAGTAGTTAATTCTATTTTGTTTTAATAATAATATTGCCGGAGTTTTATTATTTTGTTTTTTGCTTTGTTTGTTTGTTTTTAGTTTTTAGTAAATGTGTATGCTTTCTGATAAAATTTATATTATTTTGTTTTTTTGTGATTTCTTGTTTTAGTTTTTTTTTTTTTTTATTTAAATAAAAAAAAATGTTTTCCTTTTTTGGTTTTCATCTACAAGTTCTGTGTGTTGTTGTTTCTCTTTTAATCTTTTTGTTTTTCGTCTTATTTTAAAAAATTTTTTCTTTTATTTTTAAATTTAAATTCTAAACTTAATCAATAAGTAATGAGTTATACAATTACAATAATATACAATTTTTTATACGTATTATCATACGTATATAAAAAATAATAATTCAAACTAAACAATAATCAAAAAATTTATACAAATAGTATTTTAAAAAATCTCAATTATACAAAAATGTTGTTCTATATCATCATCTTTCTTTTTTTTTTTTTAAATAAAAAACAATATTTTTTTTCTGTTATCTTATTTTCCCTAAAGGTGTATGTGTGTGTGTTTGTTTGTTTCTTTTTATCTTTGTATAACTAAATAATTAATAATAATTTTGTTTGATTTTTTTGATTTAAATTAATAAGTAATATATTTTTTTGTTTTAATTTATTTTAAATTTATTTTATTATCTTAAATTGTTTAATTTATTTTGTTTTTCTTTTTTAATTTAATTTGATTTTATTTTTCCGTATCGTTGGATAAAATTTTGTAATTGTTTTTATTTTGTTTTTAACCATAGAGCTATACACAGTAATGAATAATTATAATAATTATTAATAATAATATATTTTACCCACTAAAATGATTTTTTTTTTTTTGTTTTGTTTTAATTTAATTTCTGTTTACGTTATAGTTTTGTGTTGTTTTTTATTTTTTTGTTTTGTTTTAATATTTAGCTACTTAAAATAAAAACTAAAATTGTGATTACAAGTTTTTTATAGATTTGTGAAAACATTTAGTTTCAATTTTTTTAATTTAAATAATTTTGTTTTATTTTTACATAATATTTTAACTGAACACGACTTCTATGTTCAGCAGTTTCGTTTTCCTTTTTTTTTTTTTTAATAGGTTGGTTTGAATAAAAAACATATTAAAACTATTTTCATTTAAAAAAAATCTCTTTTTAAAACATAAACAATAAGATTTTTTATATAATATATGTATATGAATGTATATCTATATAAAAAAAAACTTATTTAAATATTTATATATATTTATAGAAAAAAAATCGAATCAATTTTTTTTTAAATTTTATTAACAATATTATAATAATTCTGATGATGATGTTGGTGGATTGTGAAACTAAAAACTACACAGCTAAACTAATTGTTTATTAATTTTTTTGTTTCATTTTGTTGTTATATAGTTTTTAACTAATTATATTTGACGGGTTCAACCTTCATCTCTTTAAGTTTTTTCAGTCCAGCTTGGACGTACTTAAAAACGTCATAAATTGTGCTGTGTAAAGTTAAGGGACCATAATCGTGGTCGAGAGCAATAAAGAAATCTGAAAATTAAAAAAACATGTTAGTTTTGACTATTTTATTGTCTTATTCATAATGTAATAAATAAGTTATATTACTCAATATTTAAAAGTTCAGATCATTAGATGAGGAATGATTTTTTTAAAAAGGATTAAGCTAACTTTAAAAATAAATAAATCAATTGTTATCTATAAATCATCCCCGAATAATCTATTCGGGAATATTTATTGACTACCATTTTCTGAACAATAAATATTTAAAATAAAGCACATTACTTTTCATTTGCAACTGTGTGAAAATGTGAGGAGATAAAAAAAGCTAAGGCAATAGGGATCTAAAAATTAGAGTGACAGATAAATTATCAATATAAATATAATGGTTCTAACTTTCTCAAAGAATTCAAAAGAATTTGGTTTATCGTTTTTAGAAGAAGATGGATCGGGTGGAGAAGAAGATCTAGAAATTGATTCAGGTGACTTCGGCTTGTAATTTATGTGCTACGACATAAAGTAATCGAAGATATCAAAACATCATTATAAGCAATACATCATAACATCATAGAGAAAAATATAACGTGAGGTAAAATTTAGCTGGTCGTCCCAAGGCAACAGGGATAATCCAAAGTGGTTTTAGAGATAATACTGTAAGTCTAAACATTCATTTATTATGAGGCCGTAATAACTTTCCATTGCTGTGTGAACAGCGGGGAACAGACAAAATACTGAAAGTAGTTACGAAGACTTCTTGTTTACACCTAAAAACCAACACGCTATAATTGCAAAACTTTCCTACCCAACATTTAAGAGTAAATTTTTAACTTGCGATACCAGATGATTAAAGAAAAATCAAAAAATTCTATAAACTTGAAATCGCAAGAGAAGTTTCCAAAAAAACACAGATACGACAACTAGTTGCTGCTAATCCATAAAATACATTTTGTGAGCTTGAATCCGTCTCAAAAATTGAAGCTGACTTTCAAAATTGAGAATCAACAAAAACCAGACCTAATGTGCATCAGTAGAACGAGTTTTTATATTGAAGCCAGGTAGCACCTCGAACATTTATTGAATAACGCAAGGTTAAGATTCAGCAAAAAAAAATTTTTGTTTATTTCAAAAGATAAAAAAAAGTGGTATTCTACTCCATAAAATAGATGCTAGAGATTAGTTTAAATTTTACTAAAGAGGCGCCAAGCTACTGTTAAAAAAACGTGTTCAACTAGTTCGTAGAGAATATTGACAAAATAGACAAGTTCTGGACAGCAACCTAACACAAGCTGTTTTCAGAACCAGTATGAACAACTTTCAAGAAATTTTCAGTGTATGTGTTTGAAGGAAAAAATTGTTGGAATTTTACAAAAGGAGAAATAATTCGTTTTGAGCTTTTTCGATAAGTTTAAAACTGACAAATATTAAATAAGATAAATAAATTTTAACACTTACCAGTATGATTTCCTTTTTTAACCAACATATCTGCCTGGTCCCATAAATCGTGACAGCTTATGAAATAGTTGAAAAATTGTGTTTGCTTTTGAAGAGCGATATGCACATTCAATGGTACCATTTGAGCTGGTGGTGTATTTGATCCAGAACCCTATATAAACAAAGAAAAAACACAAATTAACATTATGAGAAAAAATTCGTATTAATTTTTGTTGAATTACCTGTGAGCACACTGAATTTGTAGGTGATATTGATGATGGTGTATTTCCATTAACAATTTCCGTACTACCTTTGGCAAAGAAATCATTGCTTATTTTAAGCACTTCACAACAATCGATACGTTTCATTTTGTAAAGCTTTAGCGAGATCAAAGATTGGCATCGAAGGCTAAGTTAAAATAAAAAAAAAAATAATTGAAGAGAAAGAATTTTTGAGAAAATGTCTCTTCTTACCTTAATATTGCAACTTTATTATGGTTGTCAGCTTGACCATTAGGCGCAGTTTGCTGACTTCGAATTTTAGTCGAAATAAATCTAAAATAAAAAGAAAGACAAAAAATTGGGTTATAGTACTTCTAAAGCGATTTTTTCCGTTGGTTGTTTTCTCTTTCTTTTAGTTCATACTCACTTAATTAAGGCTAGAGTATCCTTGTACATGGTCCAGGCAGCCTTCTCTGTACGTTTATCCTGTTCCATTTCGGCACCGGATAAGAGAAAGTATAACGCCGCTTCAAGATACAATGTAACTTGATCGAAAGAGTTGGTTTCCCTGTCGGCGGCATGTTTCCTCCGGACAGCTTCATCAAGAAGTTTGGCATCACTACAAAGAGGACAAAAGATTTTTGTTTGAAAAAAATAATTTGAAACAGTGTTTTTGTTGTCCTTACCAATGACCTTCTCCCATAACATCATCATTGCGCTCAAAGTATGATCGATAAACCTTGACCGCACCTGCCGTTGCTGTTGGCTGTTGGGGTGGTAATAATGGCGGGACATTTGTGTTATTTTGGAGAGGCGGAAATAGGGCAGGTGGAGGTGCCACTGTTGATGTCGTCGTTGGTGACGTCACTGCTGGTGGTAGTAATAATTGTTGTTGTTGTAAGGGAGGTAAGCTGTATGAAGAAGGTGCAGATGCGGATGCAGGTTTTTCCATTAACCGATCGTGATTGGTTGGTGGAAGTTGTTCGAGCATATCCTTCTACAAAATAAAAAAAAAAAAAACACAATTTACTAAAAGAAAGATTTTTTACGTAAATAAGAAACTTACCTGTGCCATATCTTTATCCTTCTTTCGTTTCTTTTCCTTAAAGGGACTAGAACTCGAACTGGAACTACGTTTCCTGCGTGGTTTACTGGCACCAGAAATATACTCATCTTTGCTACTGCTATTGCTCAATGAAGAAGGCGATATCGGTCGTTGTTTCTCTTCCATTGCCGAATTGGCCGAGGCACCAATCATCAATGCATCGTCAGCACCATTTCCAGTGGCAAGGACACTCCCATTGCCAGGCTTAAATTCATTTTTGATTTGTTGCTCCTGCTTGACACCGGCAAGCTTTAGATTGTACTTTGCATTGTACTCGTCCTGCTCGTACTTGATGTTTTCGTGCTTGATGTCACCAGTTGTTGTAGTTGCGGTTGTCGTTGGAGGCACCCGTCCTACAACATAACCGTTATTTGGATGATGCAGAAGTTTTTCAGAGTAGTCACCAGGCTTTGGTGGTGTTCCACCACCACCGCGATCTGCAGATACATCAATAGGCTTCTCATTTTCAAATAGTCCACCATTTGAGGCGCTTTTTGATCCCGAAAGAACTCCTGTTACTGTTGCTCCTGAACCCAATAGAGCCGTCGGCGTTGAGGAACCACTTCTCGATGCTGACTTTTGTCGATTGCTGGCTGCCAGGTCAGCGGCTAGTATAGCATCGCCTGCTACAGGACTACTAATGCGAGGACTCAGTCCATACAATCGGTAGGGGTTCTTCTTCCATTCGGGATTGTAGCGCGGCAAACGAGCCAAATCAATTTTGCATATCAGCGTGTGATGTGGAATTACTGGAGGACCATATACAACACCTGCTGGAGATAAATGCGGCGAGGTGATAGTGGCGAGTTGCGTTGTAGGCGTTGGAGTGCGTGTCGGCGTTCGAGTTGGTGTTCGCGTGGGCGTTCGTGTTGGTGTTGTGATTCTCGTGCTCATTTTTCTCTCTACCGAACTGCGATCAGGTGTCTTTGCTAGGATTCCTGATCCCCCTGATCCCGGTGTCATTGCTTGAGTGGGGGTCATTATCCTGGGTGATTTTAAACGCGGTTGTTCTACCATCTGCGATGATGATGGTATTGTATTGCTATTGTTACTGTGATTAGAATTATTATTATTATTTAATAAAGAACTAGAATTATTAAGAATATGACTGTTGCTGCTGTTGTTGTTGTTGTTGCTTCCATTATTGTTATTATTATTTGTGTTATAATTTAGAATTGATTGCTGCTGTATAAGGTTTTCAGTACTATTACTAATATTACTTTTAAAGGCTATTGGTGATAAGAGTTTCTCATGATGATGAGTTGTAGTTGTTGTATTTGCTGTTGGTGTTATTGGTGTAATTGCTTGTGCAGCAGCTGCTGATGGTATTATTGCTGCATTTGGTGTTGTTGCTGTATGCAACATTGGTTGTTGTTGCTGCTGTTGTTGTTGTTGTTGGTGATGGTGGAGCTGTTGTTCCTTGGCTTGATTTTGTAATTCTTCCGATTGATCAACAATGAGGACTTGGCCTTTGTTTTTGGCTCCGCCATCTTTCAAATTGAAGAGTTTTCTTAAGGTATCACTTTTGTTTTTATCACTTTTTGTTTTATCACGGATTTTCTAAAATAAAAAAAGAAATTTTATTATTATAAGAATATTTCCCAATGGGAATCACACACAGAATTTTTTTGAGAAAAAAAAGTTAAATTGAATAGTTATTTTTTGCTATAAATGTGTTTTTCTTTTTCACGGACGGAAATTCATTTCCCTGAACAGCTGATTCATAACATCAAAAATGAAACGAATCGTTCCACCGATTTGTATTTCAATTTCACACAGTTTCACTGATACATTTCTGTCAGATAAAATTTATCGGGTGGATTTCAACCAGGAAAACTGAAATTTTCAATGACAGAAATTTTCAATAATTGCTATAAACGACCTGTCATGAAAATTCCAATGATTGGTTTCCATGATGAAAACCAATGATAGCTATAACTGGCCCCTTACTCTTAGGTACTTTTTTTCCATTTCATAAATTTTACTGAGTACCAATTCAAAAGCGGAACGGAAAGCACCTTCGAAAAGAATTGACTTTCGGAACGAAATACAGACTAAGGCCTGAGAAAGGAAGGAACCTCAGTATCTCTTATGGGTTTCGAATCATTCTTCGGAGTAGGAAAGCACATCATATAATATGAAGCATGTAAAAGCACACCGGTTCAACGTTATTACGACTTCATACCGCTACTACTACAGTGCTGTGCAAAACATATGCAACTGTTTTAACTTACTATTTCGTATTTATTTTCTGCATGTTTCTGCTCATAAAACAAATATGCAATTTATGAGGGAGAACGCTGTAGGGGTATACTTTGTATCTCTCAACTTTTTATAAAAAAAAAAAAAAATAATTCTTCAATGGGTTTTAAAAATAAAATAACAAAAAATCATTAAATTTGTCTGTGCAAAACATAAATATGCAACTTTGTATGTCAAAAAACATGTTGGACCAACGGACAAAGTAGCACCTTTATAGGAAAACAACCATTATTTAGTTCAAACGAAAGTGTTAAGTTATTAAAACTTAATAAGGATACAACGACAATTTGAAGTCATTCATTTGACAATCATGTAAAAAAATTACAGGCCATACAACACCTCCTTCCATACAAAAACAGTTGCATATGTTTTGCACAGCACTGTATATCTAGAAGTACTTCATAAGTGAATAATTTTTCAAATGTATTAACTTTGAGGCAGAGAGGGAATAATGTAGAAAACGGAAAGGTTCGAATCGGAATGTAAAATCAATATAAAATGGAAGTCCATAGATTGTGCCTCTAAAAGAAAATATGAAACTTTCGATGAAATTAGTATAGGATAACTCCTAGTAATTGCTGTTTCTAGCTGCGTTCCTTTTTTTTGCTTGCTATCCGCAGTTGGCGTTTATATGCATTACAAAAACAATACGCAGCTCCTGATAGGAATAGAAGTTAAACCAAGCTGCGCATAGAATTTTGATGAAGTGTATAAGTTTATGTTTCCTTTCTCTGGTGCGTGCATATAAATTTTTGTTCAGTGTTGATATTTGGGTAATCCTGCTACGGATAGCTTTGCCAAAAAAACACGCTTTCTATGATAAGAGAAAGTAATTGAAAAATAAGGTCTTACAGCAGAAAACAAGTGAAACGCTTCATAACTATCCCACTATTGTTTATTGGTGCCGTAGCATAGACTCTCTTCCAAATTATTGTTTCCTATCACCTGTTTATCGATTTCAAGGCCGAACTCTAACTCTAGCGCCAACACTTTCAAAATTCCGTCCAATTGCTTGCGTTAGCCAACGATGTTGACATAATCCGAAGAACAAAGCGTGATATCAAAAACAAGAATGTATATGTAGTCCTCAAAAAAGGACACTCAACATCGACTTATTCGACAAAATGTCACCACGGACCGCCATAACCTTGAGGTAGAAGAGAACTTCGTCTAGACTCTTCTATAAACACAGACAACAACAGTAGTGCTCAAATCAAACGAAGAAATACTCTTGCCAAACGCTCAATTGAACAGCAAAGCCTTCGCTCGAGCAACTTAATTGTCCCTATACAAGAAATTTATCATCCCACTTTTACTTTGACGATGGCGATTGGAGAAGAAAACTTTCAAATGTATCTCACCGACTAAACAATACTGCAAATCTAATAACAAGAATCAGCGTGTTAAATTGAAATAGTGACTCTGTGACATTAACTTTGGTGAAAAAACAACAACTTGATAAGCCTTTTTGAAAATCCATAAAAAAAATAGGTACTGTTGACTAAAAAGACACTGTGGATTATCTCTTGTTATAAATTTAGTGAAAAAAAACTTTTCATTTTTTTTGTAGATAAATTAATTCTTTTGAAATTAGTTTCCATAAAAAATTAAAGAAGTGTTTTTGTAATAATTAGATAACAAAGCCTAAAAAAAAAAATAATAAACTCGAAAATGCTTTGATGTATTTCCAAGGAATCAAAAAAATAAAATACTACGCAGTCATTCATCGAAAGGATAAGCATTATTATAAAATTAATTCATTTACACAAAGGTTACTTTAGGGTTAACTAATTAAAACATTTTTTGCTCATGTTTGACTGATCAAAGGGATTAAATTTAAACCATTATGATGGACTCCAATTCCCATTTTCAATTTATTTGTGTTTTCCAAGAAAAATTCGATACTATTTGAAAAGAGTAGCCTTTCGTTAAATAAGAAAAAAAAAAAACTTCCCAGAAGGTATATCCTGAGAGGATTTGCGTAACAATTCTTTTCTTTTTTCCAGGAAATACTTTTTAAAATAAAATTTAAATAAACTCCAAACAAAAAGAAAAAGAACAAAAAAAAAACTCACCTTATCTCTTCTTGATTTTTCACTTTCGCTGTCGGAATGATCATCGCTGCATGAGGACAATGAAACTTTACTCTTGCTGGATGGCTTTTTAATTGGTGAGTATTGATGCCGGTGAGAACTATTACTGCCACCTGGTCCAGAAGCACCCATGCTGTGTGTTGTATTTTCATTTGCAATACGTGTTGGTGATAATCGACTGCAATTAATTTAAAAAACAAAAATTCATTTCCAAAATAAAACAAAAAGCAAAAATCAATAACTTACTCATCAATGGAAGTATCTGATGATGATGAAGTGGTCGATGATGAGTCCTTATCATCGTCGTCACTTTTCCCATCACTCTTGTCATCATCATCTTCGTCCGATGATGATTTCTCCACTGGTGCTCGTTTATTTATTTGCTTTACTATTCTTCGATTTGAGAGCACCGGAGCTACAGGCACAACCACATCGTGTTTCAACACTGGTGGTATTATTGCTACAGGTCGACTTGCTGCCGCTGACATCACAGGCATCACATTTGCCTTTTTCGCTGCTTTTGTTGGAAGCACCCGACCTCGGCTGCTGCTGCCTTTGCCACTTATGCCAGAGCTGCTGTTGCCACCACCACCTGCACCACCACCACCGCCCTTATCTTCGTCATCTGACGAACTTGGATCGGAGGTATCGATGGTCTCTCGACTTTTGATATTAAGTTTTTGTACAGAATTCTGTCGAGACATTCGTCTTCTGGCTGTGGTCTTTTTGATAGCACCTTGTCCAACTTCCTTTTTGGCTGTCAGCGTGGGACCTTTGGTAGAGGACGCCGAACTGATATTACCACTAGGAGTATTTTTTCTCGGTCGACCACGACCTTTCTTTTCGGGCCCATCACCGGCAGATTTGGCTGGCGATACAATATTTGAGTATTCGCCGTCTTCTTCATCGCTCGAGCAATCCATGCCAGATTGCTTTTTATCTTTGGGCAGTCTTTTCCGCCTCTTTTTACCGGCAGTGGGA
The DNA here is from genome assembly GCF_945859705.1 of Episyrphus balteatus. NCBI lineage: Eukaryota > Metazoa > Arthropoda > Insecta > Diptera > Syrphidae > Episyrphus > Episyrphus balteatus. The sequence continues at coordinate 116,120,768 of NC_079136.1, forward strand.
GGGGAAGAGTTTTTCAACTTTGGTGAGGGCTTTGGCACCACCGGAACAATAACCGGTGCTGGAATAACAGGCGGCAGTGGTGATGGAGGAGCCAAAACAGGCGGCACCATCACTTTTTCCGCTTCCGGAACCGTTTCACAACTACTGCTATCACTCAGTCCCGATAACGGTTTGATGCCTTCATATTCAGCGGCAGCTTCAAATATCGCCGACGATTGATCCGACTCCACGGCATATAACTGCTTCTCATCTTGAATAGGACTCGATGAGGGACTCTTTTCGAATGATTCATTCTTTATTTGTCCCGGTTGGATTGTCACAAATTCATCAACAACTGCCGCCGTCGTCGTCGCTGATGGAAGCAATTTACTACCTGGCATCGAAAATAATGAATCACTCTCCTTTTTTATTTCACCAATGGCAGGCAGATGATGATTCATAATCGGCGACAATGGTTGCTGTGCTATATGATGGGCCAAAATCGGTGGCTCTCGCAATGGTGATATCGATGCCGATCCCAAATGATCATCATCGACTGGCATTGATGGTTCATTTTTGATACTCGGCTCAGGAATCTGATGCGTTGTTGGCATTACACCTCCAACAACACCTCCAACGCCACCACTATGCGGTGATGCATCATTTTGTGCCTGTGTCGCTGCTTGTTGTTTATTAAAGAAACGACTTAAATTCCAATTGTACTGATTCGAAGGAGGCGGTGGCGGTGGGGCTGGTTCAACTTTGGTACCATTCGATTCTTCGCTACCCGATTCACTAGAATTGGTTTCAGAGCTTTCACTAGAATTTGCAGAGGTCCTAAAAAAAGTAAGAAATATGTAAACAAAGGATTGTTAGTGACGTAGAAATATTATTTTCATGCACTTAAAAATGAAAAATATGCGCTAAAAATATGCTTTTAAAAATAGAAAATATGCACTTAAAATGCATTTGAAACCACATAATTTTATAAAATATCAATATTATTTTAAAATTATGAAAACATTTTACGTTACTTTTATGTTAAATTTATATACTAAACCATTTGCGAGTTCAAAGATCTAACTTTTTGGAATTATTAATTTTTGCTTTAAAAAACATAAATAAAATTGGTCAAAAGGAGAATGGGCAAATTTGTATAGAACGTGGACGTTGCGCGGCCAAGAATGATTTTGTCATTTATGAATGCAGTTAAAACGTGCAGAAGTTTTTTCAATGTGACGTACCCAACAAATGAATAAAATGCATTTTTGCATGTAATACTTTTTATAGATTTTGTCAATATTGGAACCTTTACGTGCATTTTAAATGCAGAATGCTGATGCTTTGCCATTTTTCCTGAGTTTGAAGACCCTTATCTTGAATTTCCACCACAAGAAACCAAATCATGGCCTTTCTAAAACAACATTTTTGAGTCATTTTTGTGAGTTTTTTTGTTAGTTTGAAACATTTGAAAACTCTCAATATAAGACTCGATACTGTTGGTTTAAAAAGCTTATATGAGTTCTATTGGTCGGATATTCCAGATTCATGTCTTTAGGCTCAGGGAAAATGACAGAATATCATATTTTATGATAAAAATATAATTTAATTTGTCCTTTACACATTGCACGATGCATTAACAATACTAATAACGAATTATCGAACATTCTTAATGCAATACAGCGAAACGCCCATAGAAAAAGATTTTCACAGTTCATTCATTTGATACCAATTTCATTAATGGCCGCGAAACGTCCAAAATGCCCGTCCTCCTTTACTGTTAAATAGTCCAATTTATCATTTGATCGTGTTGGAGTTCATTTTTTTATGAGTTTGGACAACGTTGGTTCGTCAAATTTGCACAGTATTTGCTTAAGTTTTTGACTTTTTTCCAATTGACGTTCAGTCACTTTTTGTGCCACCGGATCAGTAAAGAAATGGAACGCCATCAGTAAAACGAAATGGATTTTTTTGGCATTTGGCAATTCGCTGTTCAGTAAAACCTTCAAAATAGATTTATGAATTAAATTTAGCTTCAAGTACATTGTTTCGTTTTGAAAAAATTAGTCAAAATATGCTTTCAACTTATTTCATCAATATTTTGCTCACAATAAAAGTTTAAAATCTTCAAAATAGCTAAACAAAATTTTTCGGAAAGATTTTACTGATAGTTACTGAGCCCTAAGTACATTATGCGTTTATAGTAAAATATGATTGAATGCCATTTTAAAGGAAATCTCCTTATTTGTGTATTCATTGCCATGCTTCCAAGGTATTCCCAAAAAAATATGCATTTGCATGGAAATTTGATCCCTATTAATAAGAGAGATAGGAAGGAACTTACTGGTCAACAGAAGTCTGTTTTTTACGTTCATCGTCACTCTCTGAAAGTTCCAAATCATGGTCCAGGATTCTGTAAGATAAAAAAAAAACTGATATAAGTATTTGTACCAAGTTTAGAAGAAAAAAATCTAACTTACGTTGAATTTGGCACCGAAATTTTTTCTTTGGCTATCGATTTTCAAAAATGAGAGAAAAGAGAGACAGAAAACAAAATATATAAGAATTCAAAAAAGGATGAAAATTCAAATAAACTTACGTTTAATCGGTGATTCCTTTGGCGGTTTAGGCATCGGCGGAGCCAAAGAATACTTGTGCCTATTCGGTCCATTCAAATCGTAATTTTCAATTTGTATTCTCGGCGTTGCACTAATTTCCGTGTGTGGCGTCACCGAAGTCATCATTTCGCTAAGTATCGAATTGATATCCTTTTCTTGGGTTATCTTGTGCATATTTGGTATCGATGGCTGTGAGAAATGGCCATTGTGTAATGATGACGAATGATGTCCCATTTTACTACTACTACTACCACCTTGTCTACCATTCGGCATTATCGAAGTAGCTGGTGGTGGTAAGAGATTAGATGATGACAACGAAGAAGACGACGACGAGGAGGAAGATGAAGATTGTGGTGGTGGTCCTCTAGGTGGGGCCATACCGCTACTCGATCGAATATCATTTTTAACCGGCTGACCAGGATAGCCACCACGACCATTGTAAGGTGGTTTGTTATCAGCTTGTTTCATATATGGCAAACGCGATTGCGGTGGATGCGTTTGTTGTTGTTGTTGCTGCTGTTGATAGCTATGTGAGGGCGGTGGTAGTGGCAGGCGATTGTTATTACTGCTACTCGATTGTGGTGGCATTGGTTGAGGTGGCGGTGGTTGCATTGGAGGCGGCCTTCGGCCAGATGTTATTCCAATAAAACCTTTTTGTTCAATCAATGGCTTGGCCATTGAAAAATCACCCAATTTACTTGTGATTATATGATCACCTTCAGATGGATCAACCTAGAGAAGCAAAAATAAAAAATTTATTTGATTGCTTTTGAGAGTTGGACAATTCCAAAGTAACGGAGAGGACATATTGATGCTTGTTTCGAGTATTATGTTGTTGAGGAAGCAATATTTTGTCTTGAAACTTTGTGGGTCTCAAGAGCTCATGAAAAAGATGATGTTCTAGAAGTTTCAACAAAAACCAATAAAACGTAGCCAAATTATTCCCAGATAAAGACGGTAACGGAGAGGAAGCGTACTCGTTTTCTCCGTTACCGTCTTTGTCTGTGTATAATTAATCTACATTTGATTAGTTTTTTCTGAAACTTCTGGAACATCAACTTTATCATTAGCCCTTGAGACCCAACAAGTTTTAAGAAAAAAGATTGCTTCCTCAACAAGATATACTCTATAACAAGCGCCTAAAAATTGAAATGGAATAGCCGAGTTACAAAAAATGAAACTTACCCTAATCGGTTCCCGAAAGAGTCCTTGCTGCCGATCGGAGTGTTGAACTTGTTGGCGAGCCAACTTATCTCGTTCTCTACGTTCCCGGCGGTCGTAGTCCTCCATTCTGCAAATAAAATATAAAAAAATACAAAATTTTATAGTGACGAATGTTTTGAGAGAGAATAGAGCGATTATTGTTTTCAACATGCAACATAAAAATGCTAATTTCATAATAAATGGAAATTAAAAAAAAAAAATAAAACAAAAATAATGGAAGATAATAGAAAAAAGCAGGTGTGTGGCATTAGAAGCTTTGCATACATAAAAATGAGAAAATAATTATTTAATTGCAGTATGAAGAAAATTGTTGGAATGAAAACATATAAATAATGCAATTATAGGATTGCAGGACTTTAACAATGTGAAAGTGGATGTGTATTATATACAAATGACAATTTGTGAATTGTTATGAAAAAGAGAGACATTGACATGATGGACTATTGTAGAGCCTGTATTAACTTAGTGCAGGACAATGAATAGAAAAATGAAAGGTTTGACAATCACTTTTAGATTTAATTTTTCTTTTTTAAGATTTTCCGACAAAAATTGAGGATTTTAGTAATTTGCACATTTTATTAGTCTTTGATAAATGGTGAATACTTTACAGTTATTGTTTTATTTTTCTATTTCTAAAATAAGTATTTTTTTTTTCGCCATAAAAAAAAAAAAACAAGTAAACAAACATTTACCAGAATTTAATGCATTGACATTTCTATTTTTGCATTTGTTACAATTGTATTTATTATATTGTAACAAATTTTCACCAAATTTTGAACTATAAACAATTTATTCGGAATAAAAAACTAAAATGTTAACAGAGATAAAAAAAATACTTGTTTACGTTTTGCGAGCGGGAAAAAAATAATAATGGCCGACAGTAGCTGAAGGTGTCAGCTGTCACAGAGATGTCAAATGATTTTATCGATAAAGTAGATTTACAGGTAAGGTAGTTTTAAGGTTAATTAGAAACTTAAGGGTGTGTTTTGATGTCAGTAAAAATTTATTCAGTAGTTTTAAATTTTGAACGAATAAAACTTTGAATGAGAATACAGGGTATAATGAGAAATGAGACAAAAGCGTTTCTTCCTTTTATATGGATTTTGTCACAAATGTTTATAAATTTGTATACAATAGCCCTGTATGAAATCTGTCAAATTTTAAAGAGTGCGGATGAAATCTTCTCAGAGAAAAAAAAATTGTGCAAAAGTACGCAAACGCTTTTAGGACAAAATTTTTGTCTACTTTTTTAATGTCAAAAAATGTAAACAACAAAACCGATTGAGAAAAAAATAAAGAAAGGATAAATTTCATAACATTTTGTACTGTTTTTCAAACACTTTTTCATGTATTCTGAGCAATAAATAAAAATAAAAACAAAATCAAAACCAGACCGCCATGACACTCACAATGCGGTAGTTTGTTTTGTTTATATGAGTCATGTTCCATTGGACGTGGAAGACTACTCATGAGTAGAAATCTAGTACAACAACTACACATTCCCATCTCCTTGAGCAGATCATGTTGCTCATTTACTTGAACACTGTCATAACTAAAAAAAAAAGTGTTTTTTTTTTTCAGGAAACAAGTTTTAAATTAATGTCGTTTTCTATTGACGAATCTCAGAATGAGATTTGTGAATTTGACAGCTGAAAGGGGGGGTGAAGAGGGGAAATAGTGGACAAATCTCAGATTTCATGATCTATTTGCGTCTTGAGATTCAAAAAAATGTCAAAAAAATGAATCTGAGATTCAAGAATCTGATTCTGGATTTTTATCAAGATTCACGCATACAAACACATGCACTTTCACACACACTCCTCTGTTTGACATTTGTCTGAACATTTGTTGTTGTTTTATTTTTCTTATACGCACAGATTTCGCACACAATTACAAAACTAGATTTCATATTCTATTTGCAGTGGAAAATCTGAGAATTTTACACAAAAATCTCAAAAGTCAATAGAAAACGACATAAGTACATACAGGGTGTCCCAAAACTAATGGATCAAATGAAATATGCTGATAGGCCAACTTAAGGGCTCTCAGAATTTGGTAACTTGTTCATCCCAAATCCTTACGGTTTTCGATTTAATGCAGTTTTTGTGAAATTTCGAAAAATCCCGACTTGGCAACAGTATTTTGCTTCCTCTGCCCATAATTGATTTTTGTTTTTTACAATTCTTTCACTAAAACATTGCCTAATAACAAGAAATAACTAATTAATCAAAATATTTTTTATTTCATACGCCATTTTGTTGCAAATTAATTAACAGTTTCATGTTTTATAAAAACTCAATTTCTTACTTTTATTTCAGAGCAGCATCCCGAAAAAAATTTGTATGGTGTGATACTGGTTTATTATTTTAAAAACTTGCCGTGTTATTGCAGTTTTCAAAAATGTATAAAAATTTCCAAAGTTGAAATTAGAACGAAAGATATTACAATTTAAATGCAACAAAACAGGGCTTTTCAGAGAAAAATAACAAACAAAAATCGAGACTTTTATTCAAAAAGAAATAAACAAACAACAGTCGAGAAATGTGTTTATTTTTGTTTGTTATTTTTCTCTGAAAAGCCCTGTTTTTTTGCATTTAAATTGTAATATCTTTCGTTCTAATTTCAACTTTGGAAATTTTTATACATTTTTGAAAACTGCAATAACACGGCAAGTTTTTAAAATAATAAACCAGTATCACACCATACAAATTTTTTTCGGGATGCTGCTCTGAAATAAAAGTAAGAAATTGAGTTTTTATAAAACATGAAACTGTTAATTAATTTGCAACAAAATGGCGTATGAAATAAAAAATATTTTGATTAATTAGTTATTTCTTGTTATTAGGCAATGTTTTAGTGAAAGAATTGTAAAAAACAAAAATCAATTATGGGCAGAGGAAGCAAAATACTGTTGCCAAGTCGGGATTTTTCGAAATTTCACAAAAACTGCATTAAATCGAAAACCGTAAGGATTTGGGATGAACAAGTTACCAAATTCTGAGAGCCCTTAAGTTGGCCTATCAGCATATTTCGTTTGATCCATTACTTTTGGGACACCCTGTATATATCGATCTAATTTTGTATGCAAAAATTAGTTTCTAAAAAAAAACTAGTGCTCATTCTTCGTCAGTTTTATTCTAATAACTTCTGCATTAATAACTCAAAATACGTTGTTGTGATTTATGACAGTATTCAAGTAATTGAGCGATGTGTTGATTGTAGTAATAGATCTACTCATGAGTAAACTACCACATCCAATGGAACAGGGCTAAATGAAGAAAAACAGAGATTGCATAAGGTTTTGAGATTTCAGATTCAGATTTTTGTTGCATTAAGGGAAAATTGTTTCTCTCTCAGTTTCGGAGTACCTAATATAAATTGGGTTATAAAAATTGAAAAGTGCAGTTTTTAATCCTAATGCTAATCCTTGATTTGCTTAAAAGCCCTATTTAGTTCATACTGAGATAAAATTCTTTCATTCTATAGAGTTTAGAAAATCAGGATACAATTTTAACAAGTGTATAATTTAATATGTGGCATTAATAATTGCTTTGATTGAAAAGAAATTGGTTTTTATGCTTGTGTAGTATGTTATCTAATTTTGTTTGAAAATCAGCAAAATTAAACTGAAGAAAAAAGTGGAAACCGAATATATTTTCCTTCTCAAATTTAGTTCAAGTGTGAAAACTAGTTACCCTATTCCATTTTCTATAGGAAAGTTTTGCTCTAAATTTATGTTTTTGTGATCAAATTGAAGAGAATAAAGAGCTTATTTAAAACTTAAAACCTTCAAGCTGGACATTATGATTCATTTTTGACATTAATCATTGTTTATGAAGAAGGAGGAAATATTTACTTTTACAACTACACATCAATAATAAAACATACCTTTTATTATAAAATGCGATTGAAAAGTTTAAAAAGGTTCACTATTGTATTTGAGTGTATTTATTAATATTATATTTCACATTGAAAAGAACTTAAAACTTATAAGATTATTATCCGCTTCTTTTAGAAAAAAAATTACTGGTACATATGTACTTCTGCACTGGTCAAACTTGAAACACGAATTAATTTCCTTCTAAGGACTAAAGTGTACTTGAAACCTATAAGTCAGACATTTTCCGTCTCTTTCTCTCTTATTTGAAATCATTTTCTCTCCCTAAAATAAAGCTGACTAATTACTTTGTTTTTATGATGCTATAAGAGCTAGGTAAAGAAATGTTCACTGATACTGAGAATGCTTAAAGGATGATTGTGATTATCTTTTTATTTTTTTTTTTTGTGGTTGTTATTTATAATAAGTTGGTTTTCAAAAATTTTTTTTTGCATACGATATTTTGAACCCTTTCCCAAAATAAGTTTTTTCTGCATACAGAACTTCGTTTTAACTAAGAAAATGTTTTCAAAAAAAAAATTTTTCAAAACTGATTAAAATCAAACGATATTTCGAAAAATCGTATTTGAGAAATAAAGCTTCGCAAAAACCCCATGAAGGAGAAAGGCCTAGTGACTAACAAATCTCAACCATTCTTATGTGTGTATAATTAATTTGCAAGAACGGAAAAAACCTAGAATTCACGGCCGAGTCCGAAGCAGAGACCAAAGGGGTTTAATGAACAATTTTCAAAGTTAAATTTTAAATTAGATTAACTAAATGCATGAAGCCAATTATCGAGTGGCATCTTAGTACAAACAGGCCAATAAGTTTCGTAATTTACTAAAACTTTCTAACATAATTAGTGTCAACACAAACTGGCGCCCAATGCAAAGCCACAAGGTTAACTGAAACTAAATATGTATATAAACATAATGTTGAAAAGGGATTAAGTTTTTAAGGATTATTCAAACAATCACCCCAAACTGAGAAATCATTTAATAATAATCTAAGGTTGGTAAACAAATACAAAATATGAATGAAAGATGTAAGGTACTCATAACCTTGCCTTTAATAAATTTGTCTATAAAATAATAAACATATAAATATATATGAATGATTCCAAAATAAGGTAACATAAAGTCTGTGATGTAAAAATAAAAAATTATATTAAACAACACAAAAAAATATTTATGATGTATGCAAAAATGAATGACGAAACAGGACGAGAGGTGATTATGCATAAATGAATAACAACAAAAAAAACATAAATACATACAAATGGAGAGGATAAGAAGACAGAGAACACATTTTTTAAAAAAATATATATAAATATACATATAAACATATATGTATTTATAGATATGCATTGTGTAATGTAGGTATATTTAGAACACAAAAAAAAAAAAACAGCGCACAAACAAGGACAAGGACGACACAAAAACACAATCCAACCCAACAAACTGTGTTTTTACTTACTTGTCTGTTGATTATTATTGCTGTTTTTCTATCAACCTACTACCTGTGGTGTGCATTTATGCGTGAAAAACAAAACAAAAAATATACGATCTATATGTAGTTCCAGCTGCATGAAGGAGGAGTGTTTCTGTCGTCAGTCAAAACACCACACACACCACACAAATAACGGTTAAATAAGCTTCTTGAAAAATTAATTTTTTTTGTGTGCAACAAAAATGTCCTTGTTCTTGAAAAAGAAACTAATTTGATTTGTATCCTTTTTTTTGCAAATTTTATTGAAGTTTTTGTGTTTTTAGGTTGTGTGTTAGGAATTCAAAGAAGTAAGGGAGAAATACACGAACAAAATATAAAATTTCTCTCCATTCTTTTATTTTTTTTTTTCTTTTTGTTTATTTTTGCTTTTGTTATTTTTTTGTGATGTGTAAGGATTTTTTTCTTTTTTTTTTCTGTTGTTATAGTTGTTTTGTTTAACTTCCTTTCGGAATAGAAATAAAGTTTGGTCAGAGTTTACAAAAAATCATTTTTGTTTTTTTCTTTTGTTTTCCAAAATTAAGCACGCCAACCCACACCCACATAACAACAAAGGGGCGGTTGTGGTAATGGGATGGTAGTGGTTTTTGAGGTAAACCCTTGTATTCACATAGAAACAAAATTGAAAAAAAAATTAATGTGCTACCTATAAGGTTGCACTTTTAGGCCACTATTTTTTTTTTTTTTATGTTTGATAATTATGCACTTGTTTCATTGTTATTGTTCTCTCTATTTGTTTTATTTTTTCGCAATTAATTATTTCAAATTAAAGTTTGTAGTACCTGCAATTAAAATAAGAAATACACAAAATAGAGATAAGTTTTGTTCAAGATACATAGAGAGAAAAAAAATGTATAATAAATATAATAAAAAAAAAATAAAAATAAAAATATAAAAATAAATCCACCCTGGAGATTTTTCATTCCTTTTTAATTAAATAAAAGTTTTTCTATTTTCAGGATTCACAGAATGTAAAAAGAAAAAATAGAAAATAAATAAGAATTTTCTTTGTAGATAGTGATATTATATAGAACTGCAATCCTTTGGTAGTTTATGGGTTTTTACTCTTGGGGGAATATGCAGTAAGGAGAAAAACGATTAGATAACCAAACGCAGCAGCAGCAGAAACGGCAGCACAACATTCAACCTCTTGTTGCAGGAATTTGAAAATACGAAAAAAAAAAAAATAAAAACACAGTCAAAGCAAATCGAGAAAAGGACGATGAGTTAAAAAAAAAAAAACAGTCAAACAAACTTTCAAACTGTGTGTAAACTTAAGGTTCTTTCTCCCCGTTATTTGTGTGTAATCAAATTCCAAGGACGCGCGTCTTGATTCTCACGAACACCAAACTTGCAGTAGAGTAGGGACGAAAACCACAAACAAATACTAAAACTTCAAAGAGCAGAAAAAAAATTGAGGAATGGGTTTTTTTATGGGGATATAGGGAGATGGGATAGAAACGAGTTTACAAGATGGGGAGGATAATAGAAAAATTCTAAAGGATGAAGAGAAGAAGTCGAAGAAAAAAGTCGGAAGTCTTTTCGGTCAATTAGAGCGAGAACAGGAGTTAAGGGTTTTGGGTATCAGGTGGTGGCTGGCTGGTTGGTGGGTTGTTGAAAGAGTATTCCCTACGTTTGTTTATACGGAACTGAAATAGTTTTATATGTATAAATATGTTTGGTAAAGATGCAAGTTGGTTTTTCTTAAACTTAATCAATTGTTTGTTTAAGTTTTCTTTGCATAAGCTTTGACTGTATGTTTACTCAAAAGTTTTATTCTTTTTTTTTGCTGTTTTTATTTTTATTTTTTGAAAAATTAAAACAAAAGGATAAAAGACAAATGGCGAACATTTTCGTGGGGGGTATGTATGAACGACAAAAAAAAATAATTCTATAAACCAAGACATTCTGTCTGGTCCACAGGAAATGAAAAGCTAATAAAAATTACAACAAATAAAGTAAAAAAAAAAATGTGAGGGAAAACAAAGGACAATCCATTTCCAAGTCATCGTTCACCCTTGTTTTTGGTAATTTGCTAAATGCTTCTTAGGGTGTATAGATAGATAAACCCACATACGAATACCTATCTGTGTATCTGTATGTGTATGTATGAATTATTTGCCCTGGGGGATGTTTTTTTTTTGTTTTTGTTGTTGTTGTTACTTTAAAGTCGATTTTACTTTATTTCCATGGTACAGTAGACAAAAAATGCAATAAAAATTAATATATTACATTAGATTTAATTTTTGAGGTTATACAAAATAGAAATATATTTTAAGGATTTAGAAATACAAATAGGTATACCTAAATTTTGAGGAATTTCCCATAATATAATAAATTACCCTATTTTACTCAGGTAGGTATAGAAAGGAACAAAAAAAAAAAAAAAAAAACATGAAGAGTAACTGGCAATAAAATATAAAGGTTGATGTATTAACATTTAAATTATATGATTAGCGACGTGGAAAATAATAAATTGAATCATTATTTACGAAAGAAAAAAATAGAATAAGAATAAATTGGTATATATAAAATGATGAGTAGTTACATGTTAAATAGAGGAAGAAATGAAAGAAGAAAAAAGGCAAAATGTTTATGGCGTGCTTAAGAGAATTACTTGGCAAAGTTTATTACTTTTGGTTTTGATTCTATTGATTAAATAGATAATTAGTACTTTGTGCAATTTTTCGATTGGTCTAACAACTTTTGATAGGTCAGTTTTTTTTTATGAAAATAAAAGATAAATCATTAACCGTCTTAACGAAACTAACAAAATCTTGCGTTGTTTTTGATTTTAAGAAGGCAAACGATAAAATCCCCCACCAAATTTTATTTCAAAAAATAAATAAAATTGGATTTAATGCGTTTTATAGTGTTTTAAAAGTTTTGATTCAACAAGATTTACGGTTAATTCTGGAGTTCCTCAAGGAAGCCATTTATGTCCTATTCTTTTTCTTTAATATTATTTGTGAATGATTTTCTGACTATTTTAAAATACTCTGTTAAAATTTTTAAAGACTGTTTCTAGTAACGCCACGTAATAATCTAAAAATGGAAGTTTTGAGCTGGAGTAACTTGTAATCAACCATTGTAAGGGGCGGTAAGGCAGTGTATATTTTTTTTTACAAAAGAAGTGTGATTAAATGTTCAATAATGGTAAGTAAGCGCCACTCACTCATCTGTATAACTGACTGTTAAAAGACAAATATTGAGCTCTCAGGTCTCACGACTTCAATTAATATGTGCACTGCATTACCACTCATATTTCGAACTAGATTTGGAGTCAAGTACTCTTAAGTGTCACTAAAGTGCCAGATGTTAGGAACTTAAAAGTCACTTCCATATACATTCCTTTAGATAAGTTAGAAATAAAACATATTAATCAGAACCACATTTACTCTTGTATTGTTTTGTTCATTTCCTTTTTTTTAAATCCTCTCAGACCCAGTTTTTTTTAACTGCAATTTAGCTCACTGATTTTGAATAATGATTTTTAACGTATTAGCGAGAATTTAGCTAATATTGGAAACTTAAGTGAAATTTCCTGTAAAAACATTCACCCTACCTTACCGACACTCACCTAAAGAAAGACAACGACTAGACTAGCAGACACTCATGGGTTCTGACATCAAAATTGTTTATTATCAAAATTATTTTACCCTTTCAATACCACCGAGACACATAAATTTTTATAATTCTCCATCTTACATATTGTAATCCGTTATGTGACCCCAAGGAATAATGAAAATATGATAAAAATCAAAATTACCTCCAAAAAAACAAAAATAATCCAACAAGCTGACACACATAACAAAATATTCATACCAGCTTTGACAAAATTTGAGTTTTGTTTCCCACAAGTATTGCTTTCCACTTCTCTAAGTGAATAATCTGACATTAATAAACACCTGAAGATGAAACATTTATTACCTCCACTATATTTGGATTGACATTTCCTAAAACACACACGCTCGCAGTGTTCGCTATAATAAACCTACCTACGCGACTAAGCAAGCATATATACCATTTCACCTGTGCTATAACAAAAACATGGCGAAAAAAAAAACTAGAGGAAATTCCATAATACCATACACAACCACCAAACACACGGTGTGTTTTTGTAACATCGGTTATGATTTAATCAAGTTGTTTTAAAGTGCCATAAAAAAAAATATACTTGGAAAATAATATTTTTCCACGCCCATAGAACTAGGAAGAAAAAAAGAAAAACTTAAAAGGAAATACTATACCACTCACGGTCTCTCCTCTGGGAATGCAAAAAAAAAAAAAAATAAAAAAATAAAGGGGTTAAAATAGAAGAGACCTAAGAACCTATATCCTAGCCTCTATAGAAATAGAAAAAAAAAAGATACTCATTCACTATTCATAATGCTCAAATGCTTTGCCATAAAACACACATTCGCTTACACGACATCCAAACGCGATACAACAACAACACACACAGGAAGCCGAAAAGGACTTAAAAACTTTACTTCAAGTTGAACTATTTGCCCCCTAGAGGGGAGCCCTGCCTGACGCCTGTCATCTTTCCGTCTCCTATACATATTTTCTATCCATCCATTTCTATTCAAACGAAGAAGGCAAAAACAAAACTGAACTCGATAGTAAAAACACAAAAATCCCCTTTTTTAACCCACCTACATGTGACTCTGACTATGTGTATCTCTCACATGTTTTTAACTCTATTCAGTGTATAACACAGCTCTAATTTTTTTTTTTGTTATTGTTGGATGTGGGGTGGTGGGAGAGAATAAAATAGGGGTTGAGAACATAAATGAGAAAGACTGTGAAAACTGAAGGACTTCGAAAGAATCCTAGAAGTCGGCGGGTAGTTCTCTTCTCATCATCATCCTTATCATGTGTTGTAGTCATCGTCCTCCCGTTTTATGCCCTTCTCTCTTCTCGTTGTTAGTCTAAAACAGATTTGTTGCTTTTTTCCTTTAATTTTATTTCATATTGTCTATGGAGATGGAGAGGGTCTATATGGGCTTTGGTGAGCGAACGAGTGAGTGAGTGAGTGAGTAAGTGAGTGGGTAGGTGAGTGAGCGAGAGTGGGTGGTTTGTTTGAGTGGGTTCATCCTTTCATCGAAGGATACCAAGCACAGGCACACTGTCTACCACCCCAACTACTATGCCGACCCGTCAACCAGAGAGAGAAAAGAGAAGATACACACATTTACTCATTTGGTGGATCCACTTCACCGACAAACGCAAAATTAAAACTTTGTTTTTAGTCTCTTTTTCTTCCTTTACCCATCATTTTCTTTTGGTGGCTTATTTTTTTTTTTTGTTTTTTTTTTTTTTGTTGCTTTTGCCTTTGCCATTCTTTTTTTTTTTTCTTCTATTTTTACCGCCTTTTTTTTTAAATTTTGTTTTGGCGTAGTGCTTTTTTTTGTTGAGAGAGAGATGGTTGTTAGTGTGTTTTTTTGTTTGTGTGTACCTACTCTGTGTACCACTCACACTCCCTCGCGTGTCATCAGGACTCGCCTCTCGGATCGGAATCCTTTTGGCATTCACCCTTTTTGTATCCCACTTCTGAGATATTTTTTTTTTTGATATATGGTGAATTTGAATTTTGTTCTTGTGTTTTTCTGCATTTTTGAAAAATATAACTTCAAGAGAATTAAGGTTATATGTCCAAATGAGATGATGGGAAGAGATTAGTTTTATACATATTCTTTTTTTTTTTGTTTATTTTTTTGTTTTTGTTTTGTATTCTACTGCTGCTGCTGTTTCTTTCTTTTGTTTTCGAGTAGTTTTTCATTTTTTTGTTGTTGAAATTCTTTTTTGTTTTGTCTTCTTTTTTTTACTTGTTTTTTTTTTTTTTTTTATTATATTTTCCCACCTGCGGCTGTTGCTTGTGGTGTTTCAGATTGGATATGCTCCAAAAGATGCGGGTGAAATGTATATAAATCGTTTTTAAAAGTGAGGACTAGAAGGGAATGATGTAATCTCAAATTCACTTTCCCTGTTTTTTTGTGCATTGTTTCGTTTTGTTTCTTTTTTTTTTTTGTTGTTGATTTTTTTGTGTTTCCTTGTTTTGTCTAATGTCTTGTCTTGTTTTATATCTACAGATGTTTATAGTGAAAGAGTTTCAAAAAGATACAGCTTACACCACAATCACTAGTGTATCTACCTCCTACCTATACCTTCCTACAATTAGGGTAGGAGTTTCTCTGTTGTTGTTTTTTTGTTTTTTATTTTTGAGAAGAGATAGTCAAAAAGCTTTTAGCCGATGGGGGCAAATTGATATAGATGTTTGAACCCAACAAAATTGAGAGTATTACTCGTGTAATTGTCAATGAATTTCGAGCTGATCGGAGAGCTATGTTATGTTGTCGTCATCTTTTCGTGTATACTTATTTGTAGTTGTAACTTGTAATAGTTGTTGTTGTTGTTGTCGTTGACGTTTTTGTTTTTGATGTATTGTTGCTATAGGGTGTATTTAAATCCTCTTTTTTATATGAATTTTACACAGATTTTGTAACTGTAAGATATACGCTCGTAAGTGATGAAAATGTAGGCCAGGGTTTTTTGCTTTTGTTTTTATCTGCAAGCTTACGTTATTTGAAATTGACAAATGAATAGAATTTGTTTATATGTATTATTTTTTTTTTTTTTGAAGGAGAGATTTCGCAAAAGTAGTGCAAAGAGATGTTGAGAGCAAAAGATAATCGTTAAATGTAAAAACAATACAAGTGCATAGCTACACAATAAATATTGATTCAACGTGCAGCAAAGCTACATGTAGCTGGAAACATATGATTTGCTTACATGTTCAGCTATTCCACATGGAAAAGACTCACATGCAGCAGAGAAACATTAAACATGTGGAAAGGTGAAATATAACTAAACGAAATCTCGCAACTAGGCGAAATATGTATAATAAGATGACATGTAGCTGAGTATGTTACAGTTATAGGATATTGTACCTTAGCAACATGTAAATAAACAACATAAAGAAATGTGACATGCAGAAAGGTGACATGCAAAAAGGTGACATGTATGTACGTAGACATGAAGATAGACGACTTCTTGCTTGGTGCAGTAAGATGACATGTAGCTAGTCGCAGGTTAATGTCATGTAGCTTGGCGGCAAAGATCCAGGCAACATGAATCTGAAAATCGACATGCAACATTCAGGAGGGCGACATAAAGCTTTGCAGAAAAGTGCACAGCTATTTATATCTAAGCGACAAATGCAGTAAACCGTGACATGTAGCTGGTCGAAATTCAAAAAAAGTCACAAGAAGATGAACAACATGCTGCCAGACAATACTTAATTAGTGAAGATTTCGGCAAGAAACACGAGCCTATCTTAATGTAGTTGCTTAATGATCGTGCTTTTGCCCTTAAGAGCAATTTTTTTTAAACTTTATTATGGTTTATTTTGTTAAAAGGTCTCGAAAACTTCAAAAACTGCTTCTATTTTGTCAACGTGCATTGTTAAAAGGATTTTTTATTTAAATTCTATTTTGTTTTCTTAATCGAAGGTTAGTATTTTCAAGATTTTTTTTTAAATATTTCTCTAAAAGTTAAAGCCTTTATATTAGCATACAACATTTTATAATTTTTTGTTTATTTTCATAATCCCAAAGGATATTTAACAACATAATATTATATGATTTTTCCAAAAAAAAAAAAAAAAAAACAAAGTGTCCATTATAAAAATAACTGCAGACTTTTGCAATGCAAAGTAGGTATGTCTATAAAAACATTCTCTTTCTATTTCTCGGTGGTTAATGTTTTGATAAAAAGGTCATTTCAATAGTATTGTGTCCTTTTTATAAACATAGTATACATATAACCTTTCTTTGAATGTCCATTAGATAGTCTCGCGGGAGCCTATAAATAAGGTCAAGGGTGGAGTTGTTTGTTTTTTTTTTTTTCTATATTTTTGTGCCTTTTCAATGTTTTGCAAAAAGAACAAACAAACAGTCCCTGGAGTGGAGTGAAGTTTTTTTTTTGTTTTTTTTTACTTTGAAAATTTAGAAGTGAGAAAACTAAAGAGGATACAAATTTAAATTGATATTGGAGCTAACGCCTTAAAAATCTTTTGTTTTTTTTTTTAGTGGCGAAAGTGTTAAGAGAAGGCGTAAAAGATTAGATGGGAAAATGTTTTTAAAGGGCACACGAGCATCAGAAAAGGTTCAACATACAATTATCCCATTGATGTACATATAATATACATTTTTCAAAGAACAAAGCTTAATTTGAAAAGATTAGTTTTAAATAAAATGTTATGGTTTTTTAAATATTCATGTGTTAAATTTAGTATGAAAAATATACAAATTGGCATAAAGCGGATTTACCTCTTGATTCTCCTCCACAGTCACAAGTTATGAGAGTCACAAAAAGAATTTATTATTGTTATGATTATTGTGAGTTGTGGCGAGTTCGATAGGACATCACAACTTGAGACTTTTTGTGACTCTTACAAAGCGAATAGAAGGGGAGAATTGGACTGTTAAATTAGTTAACCTCGCGAGTATTAAAATAATCATTTTTTTTCGAAAATTTAGAAAATCTTAAATAGCGGGATTTCGAAAATTCGAAACAGAGAGTTTCAAATATTTTTAGTAAGATAAATTCCGAAAAAAACAAGTATTTCGAAATTCAAAATAAGAAGTTTGAGAAATCGAAAACTTTTGAACTAGATTTATTCTTTATTTTCACTCAATTGCCCGTTTAAAGTGTTGACTGGTCCTTGTAAGCATCCAGTTTTCGAAACTTAAATGGCACTTCTTTTGAAAAAATTACGCAACATAACCGACATTCCAAACTAATGATGAGCTGATGAACAAATTTCAAATATTCGAAATACGGACACATCGAATGTTTTTTTTTAACATAAGTCTGACTTTGGGGTGAAAATTTTGAAAATTCAAAATTGTGAATTGCAAAAAAAAAAATTACGAATAAGTACTGGAAACTTTTGAATTGGATTTGTTCTATTTTTATGAAGGCACTACCTTACCTTATCATCTTTAAAGTGTTGATTGCCCCTTAAGTACCCAATATTGGAAACTAAAGTGGGACTCATTTTGAAAAATGTAATCTGCATAACCGACACTTTAGACTGATGAAGAAATTTTGAAATGTTTAAAGCACGCACATATCTTTAAAGTATTTTTAAATAAACTCCCAAAGTCGGATACGAGTATTTCGAAAATTCAAAATAAGGAATTGCGAAAAAAGAATTACGAGTAATCGGAACTTCTGAATTGTGTTTGTTCTATATTTATAAGAAACTCAGGAGTTTTAAATTGGAAACTTAAGTGCCACTTCCCATGTAAAAAGGTGCACTTCCTTATCATCTCTAAACTTGCTCTTAAACAGCCAATATTTGAAACTCAAGTAAATTTACCTTTGTAAAATGTACACTGCATTGCCGTCTCTCAAGTTAAATTATTGGCTGTGAAAATGGGCTTATTTAGATTCTTTAAGCTTAATCTAGTTATGAGATCTCAGTATTACAAGTTCTGTTCTTTTATGGAAACAAATAACAAATTTGAGGATAAATTTAAATTTTTATCTCATTTACATCTTGCTGCAATCTTTCTCCGATTATAAAAAAAAAAAAAAACGAAAGAAACCAAGTAAGCCACCTCTTCGTCCAGTCCCCCTAAACTCCTCATAAGGAAAACTATATTGATTTTATTCCTCAAAAAATTTTTTTTAAAAATGTAGTTCAAGTACTCTCAAAGTCAGAACTTTCGCACAGATATTTCAATGAAAGTTCATCTGAAATCACCTTCCCAGATTACTATATAATACTGAAGGACATTGTGTATATACTTGATCCGCACTACCTATTCAATTAATTTTAATTGCTCTCTCTCTCGCAAAATGATGACGAAAAAGTCAAAAACTGACATGAAATTGTATAGTTCTGGCCACTAGGTGGGTAGATTGCTGCATCTCGCACACACTATATAAATTGTCATATCAAACCAAAACCTATTTCCTGTTCAACTGCTTCCATTATAATTCGAAATTCCACGATTAATTAACATGAAAACCACTCGTGTTCCCTATCCTTCTCTGACTCTGAGACTCTCTTGTGCAAGTCACGTTGTTGTCGTCGTCATCATCATCGTCGTCGTCGGTCGTCTGCATCGTTTGTTGTCCGCCTGCCATGATGATGGTGATCATCATTAACATTATCATGATAGTCCACATAGTGTTCCTTTCCTATACTACTTTTTCAGAAAAAAAAAATATAAATTCCCTCATATTTGTCGGCATCACATCTCGGAGCACCACACTTTATATTCAACCATATTCGTTTCTCGTTGTGTCGTCCCGTTCAACATCAACCAAAACTACAACAACAACAAAAACAAAACAAAAAAACCTGCGTGCACTTTCAACACAATAATTAGTGCAATTCACCATCAATCTTTTGCCTTCTGCCGACTCTGACGCCCTCTATGCCTCTTTCCGCTTCCTCTCTCTCTCTCTCTCTCTGCTTTGGGTTCACTTCTTGTGTGTAGCTCATAAATCATTCACTCGATGGCGTAGATTTCATTTAATGTGAATTTAAAGAAGCCATTCACACCAAAGTGCAATTTTTCCGCATGCTTTTTTGGTTTTTGGTTTTGTTTTGTTTTTATATATAAATTTCAAAAATAAAAAAAAAAAAAAAAGTGTCAGTCCTTACAGTTTACAGTTCTGTTTTCACACTTGAGTAGTAGTAGTTGGCATATTTTTCCTCGCTTTGTATTATTATGTTCGTCAAAAGAGAAAGAGTAGTAAAGTGGGCGAGATAGAGGGAATTAAAATAACCTGTAACGTTAACGTTACACTACACAACATAAAACTATATACAAACACACACTCTCTTTTTCTCTCTGTGTACCCATCAATTAGGTGAATTTTTTTGACAGATAAATACGAGTACAAGCAAACAAACAAAAATATAGTAACAGGCGGTGTGGTGTATTTTTTTGTTGTTTCTTTTTTTATTTTTTTTTTTTTTTTTTTTTTTTTTTTTTTTTTTTTTTTGTTAGAGAATGTTGAGAATTTCTTTGAGAGCGCGCGCGAAAGTGTTTTCGAAAATAATTTTTTCAATTATAAAAGTATAAAAATAGAATTTTTTTTATGAGGGGTTAAAGAAGAGGCATAGGTTATGTATAGAGGTATAATAGCCTTCATCAACGAAGGTGAGTTAATTATAAAGTCAGATCACATTAGTGTTTTTATGATATGAGAAGATTTTTATTAATTAATTCATACAATGTATAGAGAGCGAGAGAAAGAGAGCGAGAGAGAGGTGTGTTCAATGTTAATAGGGTTTATTAGTTGATGTTAGAACAACTATGTGACGTCTTAATAAGGCATGAAATTATGCTAAATTTCGGAATGAAGTATATGGTAATTCAATAAATTGAAGTATTTAACTCATTTTAGAAACAAATAGAAATTTTTAAACAATTATGGATGATTTTCTTCAGATTTATAGGTTGCAAACAATCAGATATGGATAGCTGTCACTTGTCAGATTATACTAAATAACATTTTTATTATCACTCATACTTTGATATTTCAGATATTTTAATTTTTTTTGCGAGTTCGGTATGATAAGAATGTCCGCTTTTGGAGATTGGTAAAGTTAAAATGCGCTTCCGGTGGTTAAAATGGGAATTAAATGTCAAGAAGTGTGAGATGACAAAGGTATCCGCCATTTTTTAATTGCGTGGTCGCCATTTTTTTTTACTAAACAATTAGCTTTACTTGTGGCACCGTAGTGTTCAGCATTTGAACTGAGGAGGAAGAAACTAGTGCCTCCTACCCATCAAAGTTTGAAAATAGTTTTGTTTAATTTTTTATATTTCTGAAAATGACAAACAAACAAACAAAAAAAAAACAAAATGTTGGGTAGCTTGACGTCTCGTCTGTTGATATTTCTCACAATAACGCGGAGCTAATTTCTTCCGCCTTAGCAACTCAGTATAAATTTTGATCACCGATTTTAACTCCACCAATCCCCAATGTAAAGAAAACAAAAAACAACGATTTTATTGCTCTGAGAACTAGGTGGCGCTAAAGTACATCCAATAGAAAATGATTAGTTGTTGCTTTCATCGACGGATATGTTGAAAAAATTGTTTTGGAATTAGTCGTGTCTTCAAGCAAATAATTTTTATTAATTTTGTTGACGTTTTTTCCGTTAGTTTTTTTTTTCAAGTGCGTAGGTAAATGACTAAAATCTTATTATTAAAACTAATGTGTATCACATACAAATCTGATTAAGCTAATGTGTTGTAGCAAGGAAGTTAATTATTTAATGGACGCTTTGAAAAAGTAATAGCTTTTGTGAGCCTTTGAACTAAAAAAATTGGAAATCAGTATGCAGTACTAACAAGAAATTGAGAGCCAGTTTCATAGTGGAATACTAATCTAAGCAGACAATACCGAAAAGTCACAATTTCATTATTAAACCAGACACTACCTTACCGTCTGTGCATTTAACTGCGATTTTGATTTGTATGTGTGAAAATGTGAACTACCTTATCATCTTATAACTGAAATGTCAATTATATCAGTCAACAATCAAGGTGAAAGAAGTCCCTCAAATGCTTGTGAAACAAACACAGATTTTGTTGTGGAGCCTGGGATCCAGTTTTAGTCGAATAAGTGACACTAAAGTGACCAATATTGAAAACTTAGTGAAACTGTCTAAGTAACTGTCTATGAACTGCCTTATCATACTTTCACTTAAGTGTTGAATATTAAACAATAGATAACATGAAAGGTAAAGTAGTGCACATTTATTCGTCCTGAGTAGTCCAAAATTTACTGATCTTATCACCTTTAAATCGGCTACTATGAGGCGATACGCATTCTTAAATTAAGATCACTTAGAGCTAGTATTTCAATGCAGAGTTAATCCTTAGTTAGTTTAGCTCAGTTTAGCCTTGGACAGAGTTTGGCATTTAGATTTATTTAGTTCATTCCAGCCCTCAGTATTATATTCAATAAGATCGAATTTAATATTCAATCAAATTTTGTTGAAAATGTCAAAAATAAAGTACCTACCCTAGACCTTTTGTTTGACATCTACTCTTTCACCTATATTAGTGAAAAATAAAAGTATGGAAAGGAAATTCCTGAATAGGGTTATTACCTTTTATATTCCTTTGATGTATACATTGAGGTATACAAAAGAATCATTCATATTTGATTTTACATACCTACCTACGTATTTAAATTCAAAGCTTTTTATCATTAAAGAATACAAATTGTAATTTACCAATATAATTGACATGAGATAATTCCACGTATTTCATTCATATTGTACTCGGTCTAGACAAAAGTAAAACGAATACAAAAAAAAAATTCATCCAAACGTCAGCAAATATTTTGATTGCGTCATAGACGGTGACATTTCCACTCAAAATATAATTTCAAATTGTGAGTGCTTATGTATGTTACTTGCTTGTGATGTTATTTTTCTGTTGCCATCTCAGTAGGGTTCTTCAATTGACATTTGAGTAGATTTTTTTTGCACATCACAGGATTATATATTTGGAATTTCACAACAAAAAAAAAATATATCTTGCGCTGTTTGAAACAACATAAAATACATTCTTTGCACAGAGGGTGGTATAGGAAAATTTATGAACCGCAACAAAACTAGAAATTGATGTTGGTAATTTTTATTCAATTTACGTTTTTTTTTGGTAAATATATTGACGGCTTTATTTTTATTTAAAAGTGGATGAGTATAAAGTGTTTAACACTATCACATATTCTTTTAAAGTTAATAGTTTGCTTAAAAAAAAAAAAACAGGTGATGTCAGTTTGACAGGAGGTAAATAAAAAAGTACAATTTGAATAGCACAGATATGAGAATTGAAAGCTTAGTGACAGCTTCACAAATGTCAAAATCTAATGATAGATGATGTCTAATTTATGACAACTCAATTGCAGCCCTATGTCTATGCATTTGAGTTTTATAAACTTCTCAGATCGGCTAATTAAAAGGAGCCCCTTAGAATAGATATGTCATTAACTTGCATAACGACGACGTCTATAAAAATTCTTTTGCTCGCAGTTGGCAATTAATTTGCGCACTGTACTTTTCAAAATTCATCAATTTCCATCA
Source organism: Episyrphus balteatus (assembly GCF_945859705.1). Lineage (NCBI taxonomy): Eukaryota > Metazoa > Arthropoda > Insecta > Diptera > Syrphidae > Episyrphus > Episyrphus balteatus. The sequence continues at coordinate 116,144,106 of NC_079136.1, forward strand.
ACAATAAAAACAAACAACAACAAAAAAAAATAACACATTAAAACGTGTTTAAAAGTTATCTTCTTCTTCTGTCTGACTAAATATCAACATTTCCTTAATAAAACAAATAAACCCTCTTGATTCACACGCAACCGGAAGAAGCATAAAAAGACCTTTATCATAACCATCCCCTATTTTCCTGTATACATATATTATCATCCCCACTTACTCATTCTTATACCTATACCTTCAACAATTTCCCTCTTTGCGCGTAAGTCCCGTCATTTTACTCAGAGAACATTAAAGAAAACAGAAAAAAAAGTAATAAAAACAAAAAAAAAAAAAACCAAACAAGAGTTTTCCTATATAAAAAAAGATGCAAAAAAAAAAAAACATTACCATTAATAGAAAACAACACGAAGCACACACAAGTCAGAGTCAACCCAGAAAACGTAGAAGAGTCTTCCCCCCAAAAAGACAAAGTATAGTACTTCTTCGTTTTCAGACCCGGCTCGGCGGCGAATTCAATATGTATACAAGCACTAGCTACCACGTTTAACGCCAATCATGGATGGCTAAAACGAACGAACCAACAACGTCGTTGCCAGTCGTCGTCATTCGTTTCGTGTTTTTATTTTCTCGTTTTTCTATTTTTTTTTTTTTTTTTTTTTTTTAATTTTCCACAATTGCCCAGTAGAGTATAGAAGAATATCCTATACCTATATCCACCACAGAATAAAGATGCAATGAGAGAGGGTATGTAGGGATGTGGATATATAGAGAAGGTACCTACGTATAACTTCGACTATGAATCGGTATTCAGCTATAGAGAATAAATCCCATCTCAAGCGGAAAGTCCGAAAATACGACGAAACGAAACGTATAGTTCCGAATTGACGAGCGCGCTATATACGAGATACCAGCAGACACGCTGCTGCTAGAGTGCTAGAGCAAAAGAGCAGCAGCAGCAGATAGCTTTTTCCTATGCGCCATGACAATGTTGGCGTGTGGCATTGGTCTCTGATGGTCTCTCCATTCTGGTATAGCTACATTATTGAGTATATGTATAATCAAATGGGAAATGTTAACGTGCAATAGCAGTCGCGGCAGCAAGATAGAGGAGAAGCAATGCCCGCAGAGAAGTTCATACAACAAAAAGCTAAATTATTGGTGTTTCGACGTTTATTTTTTTTTTTTTTTTCAGTTTTTCATTTGCAATCTTTGAAAATTCCACTAAATATACAGTGGTGTGTTGAAAAACATAACTGAATTTTAAATCATTTCAAGTTTTCATTTTTAATAAAGTAAACAAACAGAACCAACTTGCTATTCTATTTTTTCACCACATGAGTCCGCTTCTTATGAAACTGTTATACAAAACACCTGGTGTCAAAACTTAAAATGAGTGCTATAAATAAAATTTTATTTCAATAGAGTAGACGAACAGAACCAAAAAACAACACGTAGCTATTTCGTTCAAAATCTGAGTCGGCTTCATGTGAAACTGTTTAACGAAAATATCTCAAATTTAGTTTGACCACTCTCGAAATGAATTTTATATCAATGAAGTAAGCAAACAGAACTAAAAATTAAAAACAACAGTTCACTATTTTGTTCACAATATGTTTCCAATTCAATTTAAATTGTGAAACAAAATCATCTCAAAGCTTATCTAAAGACTTGAAATTGAGTTCTCTTATTAAAATGTTATTTCAATATAGTAAACAAACAGAACCAAAAACGATTGGTCACAATTTGCGCACTATATGGGTCTGCTCTTCGATTGAAACTGTTAAACAAAAACATCTCAAAGCTGGTCTGACCACTTGAAATTTAGTTCTCTATATTAAATTTTATTTCAATGAAGTAAACAAACAGAACCCAAAAAAAAAAACAATTGGTTCGCTATTATAATCACTATAATAGGTTAGCTTCATCTGAAACCGTAATACGATTCCATGTTAACTAACTTTGACTTTTGTTGTGGCGCCAAATGTTTACCGCTATAGTTTGAAATAATCTTTATATCAAATATCGTACATTTGGTTTGAATTTTCAGAAGCACTTCCTGATAGGCTCTGTTTGATAAGGTCATACAAAATGCTATCTCCAAAATTTTCAAAAATTTCAAATTATGTACTTGTCTTTAAGCGTAGCCGCAATGAATTGCGGAATTTACTCTATTTTGATTCGCATGAATTTTAAGAAGTGAATCTGCCCGATTACAAAACCATATTGCACATTAACCGGAACTAACCTTCGATTTATGCCCTTATTGATATTCAATGGGACATTTTGAATAATTAAACTGGTGATGATTAAACTGTTTCCAAGAAAATCCTCCAATACAACCCAAAGCGTCTATTTACAAAGCCACCAAAGCAATTCACTGAAATTACCACCCTTGACGATTGTATCATTGTTGACATGCAATGGGCCATGTATGTATATAAACACTGTCAATGTTTCTAAGAAAACCCTGGAACGTACCTATTCAAGGTATTTGATTTAAAATTGGTTGAATTTCTGATAACAGTTTAAAAATGACAAATGAATATGTTCAAATGAGTCGAATTTTTCTTTAAAAAAAAAATACAAAGAAAACTGCATTATCGACAATATTTTACTTTTTCACCGGGTGATTCTGTAGCACAAGAAAACTTGACAAATTTTTAAGTGATAAGTGGTACCTAAATTATAAGTGGCAATTGACAAGTTATAAGTGGCAATTAGCAATGATAAAGAATTATAAATTCTAACACGTTCGAATTTTTTTCGACCACAGTGTATCTTTTTTTTTGTTTTCGCACACAAATTTATGCTACCTGATTTCACATATTCGTACATTTTTCCATTCCATTTGCGGATTATGTGAAATAATTTTTTTTCTCCGATTTTTATTTAACAAAAAAAAAATTGAATTCGAGGTTGTATGTTTTTTTTTTTTAACGAGAATTGAAATAATTAGGGAGAACGATGAGTTTTACATAATTTTGTGCTCTTTTTTTTTTGTAATATTATAAAAGTGAAGTGCACAAGTTATTAATTGTTTCTGAAGTTTCTTTTTGTTTGTTTTTATTTGGGTTTGGGTTATTTTTTTATGACTTTTTGACTTTCGGACAGTGAGAAGGGGGTAATTAAAATTTTATGTGGAGTGACTGTGATGCAAAAGTTAAGTGGCGCATTTGAGTACAGTGTTTAGTTGTGTGATATATATACTTATAAAAAAAAAGGTTTTCACTTAAACAAGAATTAAATGATAGAGTAATAAAAATTTATTTTTGACGTGATAAGGCAAACCAGAGATAAATTTTTGACATGAAAAATGATATAATGTGACAGCTTAGATATGTTTATACATTTTTATAAAGAAGTCGGAATAAAAAACTAAAAAAAAATAGGTAGAACTATCACGCAATGAGACAATAAACGAATGTCCTGCCATTGCAATAAAGATAATTGCAATTGAAAGGGGTGAAATCGATACTTTTCAAAGGGAGATTTTTATCTGCCTTTATAATTATTGATTTATGATGTCTTTGTTTTTGACAGTTAAATGAATGTGGGCTTCAAATATGCAAATGCATCAAAGAAATAGAATGAATGCTGTTACGTGTTAAAACATTAAAAAAAAATTGTGTTTGCACCTTAAGCGGAAAAGGTTTTTTAAACAATGGAATAATGGCTGAATTCATTCAATGCTTTTGCATCACAATTTTTGTATGACACGAAAACACTACCTTACCTTCAAATCATCACCCTTGCATCAGAATTATTTTTTGATGCAAACATTTCATTGCAATAATAATTCGTGATTTCCAATTGCGTTAATGATCTTCAGCGGGAGCAAGAATTTTTTCTGCCAGATTTTCAATTAGAGAATCCAACAGTGTAGAAGTGAAAGATCGTCGATAACATAGTTTATTTTCATTCAATATTACGGTTCAAATGCGTTATAGGTGTTCAAATTTTGAATTAAACGTCAAGAAGTGAAAAAAAACTATTCCTTTTACAAATTTTGAGGAATTTCAACGCAAATGACTGCCAAATCGATCCGTCATTTAACATTTGTTTTTGTTATTTGTGTGGTCATGGCCACCATTATTTTTTGCACACAAGAAAATACTAACATAAGTGTATTTATAACTATTCTAAAAACTAGGTGGCTCTGAGGCCGCTACTTGATGTTTAATTCTAACTTTAAGGACTAGAGGCGCCACACGTTTATACTTAATACGCAACGGTTTGACTTAATAAGCGTCAAAAATGAAAATCAGTCATGGAGTAGTTTCGGTAAATGGGACTGTGATTCTGTCTGTTTACCCATAGAAAGCCTTGGATGACGGATTGCTTTATGACAGCTCACTTCTAATTTCTAGGTTTGTTCGATGTTTTCTCGAAATTCTATTGTATGCACTCAGAAAACGAAAATTAAACTGATCTATTTTTGAAACTGATGTCAGAGAATCTGGCGGATGGAAAAGTTGAAATTGGGGCTACTTTTTCCGCTAAATCCGTCGAATTCCGGCAGATCCGTCGGTTTTTTCATAAGAAGGTGTGTATTTTATCGGGCTGTCAGTTAAAAATTTTCGACGTACCGCACGTGACGGATTCAGTGACGGGAATGAAAGGTCGGTAAGGCAGTTCAATTTTTAAAGTTGGAAGTGTCCCATAAGCTTCCAATATTGGCTATTCAAATGTAGTGGTCAGTTTGGCAGTTGAGTTAGTGACATTTAAGTGGTCAATATTGGAAACTTAAATAAAAAAAAAGCATTGTATATATATTTCTATAGTAGGTACTATCAATCCATGAAAATACTTTAGCGACATCTTTTGGTAGATCTGCACTTCAATTTTCTGCATAAGGTTCAAACATAAAATAAACTAGCGATCCCAGCGGTGGCGACGCAAAACAGAAAATTCTACTTCATGAGAGTACTATAAGAATATATATACAATGAAAAAAGGTTAACTTCCTTACAAACAAACGAATTCTCATCTAATCGAAAATTACCTATTTCTACATTACCGACTACCTACAACCTCCCTAAGTAACAAAAACACTGTTTTGCTTTAAAAATAAATCTCCATCATCCCATTAGACCCCATGTTCGGTAAACTTCTATCAATACACAAATATATACGACTTTAATACATATGGTTCGGAGGACCTTTTAAAAGTCATTTTTTTGAAAATCTATATCTATACGGAAATTTATCTTGCTTATGATTTTGGTGTCGTAAATTGTATTTACGAGAAGTACAGCCCTATTCTGCTATCCATCGGGGGGAAAAATCGCTAAATATTCACCAATTACGATTCTGCTATTCATCGGGGGGGAATCCAAACTCACGTCGGTAATATCGGTAATGTTGTTCAGTATTCCACTAATCACGTGAATGAACTTGCTCCATACATTTGCAATCCGCATAAAAAATGTTGCGGATCTGTCACTTTTGTTTGTAAAAATAAATTCACCATCGTTGAAATTAAGCAAAATGCCACTTTTCATAAATTTTTAATTATTTCTTAACATTTAATCGGCTGCTTTTATTTTTTCTATGCAAATAAACACAAACAAAAAATTTTTTTTTCCTTTCAATTTACTTCGTCGCCATTTTTTTTTTAATTTGACGTTCACCTCGACGTCAAATTGAGGGATGATAATGCAGTTTACCCGATGGATAGCAGAATGGCAAGGTAGAGTTAAAGTGAACTGAATGTGTGAATCGGATCTGAGATTCACGGGAACAGCAGAATAGGGCTGGTAATTTCATTCTATATACACCAACTCTATAGAAACAATATCTACTATCGACTAACCTCCAATTTGTTTTACGAGTAGTGTTATAAAAGGCATAAATCTTTTAAGCCATTAAGTGTTAAGCTGTGGTAAAAACTATACTATTCATCAATATTCCCCACTTGGGTATTTTGCAAAAAAAGGAAAAGTTCAGTCCTGATGATATGGGTGCCAAACTGCCGACTGCCAGAAATAGATATACAAAGGCAAACGACACGACCTTAATGGGTATTTGTCGCACTCCCTAGAAAGCAGCTATATTTGTTTGTTTTTATTTTTTTGAAGAACTAACCTTTGTTTACGCTTATACGCTTCATGGGCACATTGTTTCTAAGTTAAGATAAATGATTGTAAAAGTTTCATCTTACTATTTTTACGCCTCGCAATAAAATACCATTCACTATAATACGAATGAATTTTATCTTAGAAAGAGAAAGAGAGAGAGAGGAATTCATGTAAGCCAGTATGCTTACTCGCTATAATGACAAACTCTAAATTATTCATACGCAATTTTAATGACACCAATTTAAACGACTCAATAAAATTATATCCATGCATACCTATAATACCTCTCTACCACATGCTTATCGTGTACCTGATCGGTATTAAATAAACTCATCAGAATACAAAATACCGAAGAGACATTCTGTGCACGAGAAATACACGCGTAACATGAATGTAACGTCTTCGTTGTCATAGCCGTAACTATAGTCGTCGTCGTCGTATCGTCATCAAATGTCAACTATACGCGCGGTGACATTTCACTGCCCATTTAACATACATAAAATAGCAGTAAATACCCCCAAGAACAGGAAGTACACAAACCTAACAACACAAAATGAGTCCACACTATATTCACAAAAAAAAAAAACACCAACAACAACACAAACAAGAAGAAAAAAGAAGAAAACTTCAGAAGTGGGAACAGCGCATAACTTCACATTCATATACTACACACTTACGATACGAATAGCATAGCTTTTCATCCAAAACCTAAACCATTGAAAGCCATTAGTTTAATGAGCTAGAACTGTCAAGTTGACGTTGTTGAACGTCAAAGACGAACGACGACGATAACAACGATGACGAGAGAGAGAGAGAGAGAGAGAGAGAAGAGGCTCAATGGGTGAAGGGCGAACGAAATATGAAAACAAATGACGAAAGCTTAAGAAATACACAAAATAAAAAGGGACTGGAAAATCGAGTGAATCAAGCAAGCAAAAAAAAAAAAAACTTAATTTGTATGCTATCTTTTATGTAAAGTAATCTTTTTGCAAGAATAATAAGTCTGACAGCTATACTGAGACATTTTGTGCAAAAGGTCAACAACTTTTAATAACTTTGAGCAACAGAAAAAAGCAAATAAGAAGAAGGGAACTAGGACGTGAGGAGCAGTAGTGCGTGTAAATGGCAGTAGCGATGACGATAGAGTAAAGCACGCGCTTGTCGTTTTGTATAAGGGACATAAAAAAAAAACGGGAAAACCCCGAAAGAATGAACAAACGAGAAAAAACGGAATAATAAATCATTTTTTCTTCATCCTATACCTAGTTTTCTTTTTTTCGAACACTTGTCACCACACGAAGAACCACTATCACCGACGACGAAGACGACCGGCGATATGGACGCACACCAGTAGCCTCCTGATGGGGAGGACAGAGTTAGGAGTTTTTTTTTCTGATGTCATCCCTTAAATACACCTTGTGTGAATAAACAGTGATATGTTTTCATTAAAAAATGGAGCAAAATCAATGATTTCTATAAGATTGTGTCATGAAAAGTCTCCATAAATCCACTGCGTTCAGAAGTTGCCTTGATCAATTTTAAAACAGATTGTAGTCGTAGTCTTAAATCTTGGGCCTAGTTTCAAGTTCACACTTTTATCTAGAGACGGTAAGGCAGTTCACACTTTAACACAAAAAAAACATTAATATTGACCACGATTGAAACTGACCGTTAAGTTTTCAGATCACCCAAATAAGTGCCATTTACTCATCTTCAAATCTTGGTGTTAAAGGTAGAAACATAATGAACAATACGTATATGTATTTCGAAATGTCAAATTTGTATTTAGTTCACTTGTAAAAAGTCAGACTAAAATAATTGAGAGACGGTAAGGCAGTTAACACTTTTCATAGCGTCCTCTCAAGTGTAATATTGGAAAAAGAACAAACACACAAGAAAGTGACAGATTTGTCACTTATTCAATCAAAAATGTAAAATACAAGCATTTTTTATAAAAAAAAAAGTTGAAACAAGCTTAAAATATTTAAAAAAAAAGTTTCAATGTACGAATGTCAGAAAAAAATGGCAATGACTTTTATCAAGCTTTTAGAATTTTTTTTTGTTGACATTTTTGGCTTTTTGTGTAAACTCTGTAGTGTAACTTTTCATTTGAAACAAGTCGTAATACTCTGTATGCATTTTTAATGCATTAAAAATAAGAAAAAAAAAGTTGCATACGGGCTTAAATGCCCAATATTTATGTAGTTCACTTTTAAAATAAAAGTTTAAATGAAAGTAATATTTCTTTCTACAGAAATAAGGAGAAATTCGAACTTAGCAGAACTGCTTAGGATGGGAATGGAGCTTTATTGAAAAAAATGCAATGCAAACATTTTAAACTATATGAAACTGCATGATCTATTACGCCAAGCGGCAACAGAACTGAACGATTCGGAATATAATTCAAATGTTTTTTTACAAAATATATACATAATTGGAAATATGAAAGTTTAAAACGATAATAAGTTGTAGGTATAAATTATTACTACATATTCAGCTCTGATCTTTTGTAGAGTCCTTCGCAATGACGCTTAGGGCTTTAAGTGTAGCTAGAGTTCAGCAAGTGCAGTTTAAACTTACAAATAGCTGCGAAATAAATTTAAGTGAGGAGCAATTAAGGACCATTTTAACAGTTAACACTTAAGTAAAGGGGGCGGTAAGGTAGTGTTAGTTTTCGCATGAAAAGCGATATCGTCTATCGATATCACACTAAATCGTCTATGAAATTAGCCCTATAAGAACAATGTGCTCCGAAACAAAAATGGACGAAGACTTTAACAAGTGTATCTAATTTATATGATTATTATAATGTTCCTACGATACCGACGGCATAAAGGAGCTGTAACAATGTGATGAATATTGAGATGATTATATAATGGAAACATGTACTGCGACCTATGAGGTCAATTGTGTTACCCCAATTTTCGATACAACTTATCTTTTACAGCACTATCTACAAAAAATTACCTTGAAGGTATTTAATTATTTGCAGCTGTCGGTAGGGTAGGTATATTTAAGGCCCAACTAAAAAAAAAAAAAAACATGACCAAATACATATTTGAAAATCATGAAGGGTCAGATTTTTTAGCTAGACTTAAGTTTAGAGATGGTAAGGTAGTGCTCGTGTTTACATGGGAGTTGTCATTTAATTTTACAATATCAGCCACTGCAAGAACCTCTTTATAGCCTGTCACTTTTAAAGTTCATTCTCTAATGAAAAACTGTTTTTTGAATCAACTGGAGTGAAGTTAATTTTACTTAGCACTATAAAAATGTCCCTAACAGAAGACTTTTTTTTTTCTTATTTTATATTGAAAATATTCCACCGTACATCACCAATCCCGCCCTATGTCGTCGGTGTCGTTGTCGGTCGGTTAGATTGTCGGTTTGGTGTCATAGTCATAGCCGTATCGTTAGAGAGTTGACCCAATCTTTTCATTTTCTCCCAGGGGTAGGTTATCGTAACACATTTACAATTGACTGTGGGGTATAATTATTATCACCATCACTCACTCAAAACCCAAACCCGAGAATCACCCAAAGTTGAGCAACACACAAAATTGCATACTTCTGTGTGGTATATGTATGTGTATATTCTCGCGGCAAAAGGAGAATATACATAGTAGTAGAAATCCAAGGACTGTCGTGCTAAAATTTTTGAACAAAACCGAAAAGAGGACTCTTGTTTCTCTTGCTAAACTCTGCGGCGTCTGTAGTTGCTGTGTTTGAGTAGAGAGAGGGTATAGTATAATAATAGTTGAAGACTGGTGAAGTAGGAGGCTAAATGTACTGTGGAATTTTTATTTAATCGGTGATTTTCGATAGAAGCTTTGAATATTGATTTCGGGAGGTCGTTTTTCATAACAGCGAGTAGAGTAGAGAGACACGAAAATTGGGATTATGTCTATGTGGGTGTAAAATTGATATACTTTAGGCCAAGGATGATTTATTTATGTAAACATAAAATTGAACGGTTATACGGGTGATGTTTTATATGGGCCAAATACCAGCCATATAGATAGCCAAAGCCAGGCGGGTGCACAAGCAGCGTGTAGAAAGGAATGGGTAAAAACAGATACAAATAATGGTACCAGTTGTTGTGACCGAACACAAGCCACGAATTATTTAATTAATTTCATGGAATTTGTAGGTATAAACGTTTTGGTCAGTAGTATAGTTTATGTGTGTAAGTGTGTGTGTATTTTTTTTGGAATGGATTTTATTCATAAAAGATTTGTTCTCCAATAAAATTGGCCACAGAAAAAAATATGCGTTTTTTTTTGTATTTGTTTTGGAATAAAAAAATTCTTTATGAATTGATTTGGTATTTTAAAGTTTAAAACCTTTGTTTGGTTGCGCTTAATGACGGTGGAATTGAGGGTTTTTTTTTTAATGGGAGATTTGGGTTCATAGTTTTTTGGTTATTTGCAGTTTAATATGATTGGCTGCGCTGTTAAATATTCAAACGAATTGTTCTGCGTTAAGCTTAAGCTTTGTAATACAGATGAATTAATATAATATATTTTTTTTGTTTAAAGAAATAAAAAAACTGATGGAAAATATTTAAGGCAACTTGTTTGTAAATGAGGTTCACAAAATTTAGTAGATATATATTTCTAATTGGATCTAAACCTTGTAACTCTACATTTGAAATATGATACATACATCTACATGGTATCAGAAGTGAGATAATTCGCTTGCCATATCCCATGACGCTTAATAGAAACTCGTATTTATAACTATTCTATGGTACTTTCTTGCGTTGCTGATGTTTTGTATGATTCACTATACTACCTTACCGACAACTTTTTCAGTTGTTTTGTTCTTGTAAAAGAATTATAGAATAAATCTGTCATTTTACACTGGTCAACAAAATTGCAACTTTTTTATTTTTTATGAATATTTATAACAGATTTTTAATATTTTTTTATTTAATCGCTGAATTCAAATCTGCCCTCAGTTTTTTTTTTCTAGCAGTTCTAGTTTGGGTGATACAGGTACCTACTTAAAATGTAGAAAACAATTCGATTATTCAGATATTATAACGGGAATATCTCGAAAACTCGAGCTGATAGAACAGTTTTGGTTTCGGATTCAAGTTCAGCAAACCACAAAAAAAAACATTTGAAAAATATTGTTTTGTTCCTGAAAGCAAACCACTGTACGCTAAGAAAATGCTTTAAAAGTACTTAGCAAGAAATCGATTATCGAGATTTTATAACTGGAATATCTTGAAAATACGAGCTGACTGAAAAATTCTGATTTTGGAATCGTGTTGAACACACGCAAAACCTTAAGAAAAGTATTAATTTGTTCCTGAAACAAATCCAATGTTATCTAGGAAAATGCTTACAAAGTAGCAAAAAATTGATTATTTTGATTTTGTAACGAGAATATCTCGAAAACGCGAGCCGATAGAAAATTTTTGACTTTGTAGGTATTCAAGTTCAGCACCCGAAAAACCTTCGGTAAAGTTCATCAAACTTAGTAAAACAAAAAAGTAAAACAGTTAGCACTTAAGTTTAGAAATGGTTAGGCTGTGCACATTTTAGCATAAAAAGTTTTACTTAATATTCCAATATTGGCCACTCAAATGTCACTTTCTCGACGAGTGAGTGAGATTACAGTGGCTGATATTAGAAACTTAAGTTTTCCCATACAAAAAAATGAGAACTGCCTTACCGTCCGTAAGCATTGAACTTCTGTAGTAAAATTGAATAAGGTAATTTGTTAGGTCCAGTTTCAAAGTCAATAGATGGTTGAGGAATGGTAAGGCAGTGCATGCTTTAACATAGACAGAAACACTTTAGTATCCAATATTGACAAATCTCACTTATTTTATTGTGTACCTGGCCTGCAGTTGAGTAATCGGCACTCAAGTGGCTGTAATTGAAAACTTAAGTAACACTTCCCATGTAAAAATGAGAACTACTTTACCCTTCGTAAATTTTGCTATTGACTTTGAGCTTTAAATTCCTGTTATTAAATTAAATAAGTTAATTTGTTAAATTCAAAGTTATTTTGCTTATAATTTCAACAGAATCATTGTTAAATTTTTGTTTGTTTGTCATTCTTAAAATCCAAGAATTTTATCCACCCTAAATTCTTATTCACACACAACCACTCATTCTCATACAAAAATTTATTCCAAATATCTTTACTCATTTTCATCTTGTTTGCTTTGATTTTCCATACGACCGACGGACGAGTACATCATTTATGTTTTATCCTTTTGCCGACTAACCCCCATAGTTTTGAAAAGCATAGTTTTACCTCCTCTTTTTCCCAAAATCATTAAAAATAAATAAACCCTGTAGGTATTTTATTACACCTTCCTTCACCATTCATTCATGGGTATAGACACATTCCTACAAATGCAAACTTTATTTAGGTACATACACACACAAACACACATACACAAATACATACATTTATTTCAAGTTCCCTTTGATGCAAACGAAAGTTGGGTTTTCGTTTCAAAGAATCTTCTATACATATAAAACGATATATACATAGGTATGTAGATGAAGGTTGTTTTACTTTCAGAGCAGGTATATCGATTGAGTTATGTGGTTTTTGTGGTTGGCAATTATATAGACTTTTCAGTATAAAGTAAAGACATCTGTTTCAAATATGCTCTCTGTGTGTCACAAGTGTTGTTGTTGAGAAAAGGGAACTCGTTTATGAAATGTGAAAAAATGTGAACTTCCCAAAAACAAAAATAAGGGGTTTTTGCATTCATTCAAAGTTCTTTAAAAGCATTCTAATTGTGAGAAAATAGTCTAAGCCTACTAGATACAAATATCTCCTTGTAGGTAGTTCTTAGGATTTAAGTACAACATTTTTATCAATATTTATATCACGTAGGCTTGTAATGATGATCGATTGTGAGTGTGTGTTTTGTTGTGTAGTTATCCTTATTGCATGCAAATTGTATCATCAAATAAATTTGGGGGAAGAAGATTATGTAAGGGTTTTAATCATTACATCATGCACCTATTAGCTTCTAGTCTTTTGAAAGAGAGTTTTAAAAAGTGGATAAGGTAGCTATTGTTAATAAATTACAAGTCAAGATTTATATACTTTGTAAGAATATGTCATGCATTCAATATTATTGAGAGGGTTTGTAACTTAGAGCAGAATATTTCCAAACTGTACAAAACAATTCTGATGTAAACGTACGGATTCCTTAAACTATTGAAATCCGAGGTGATTCCACTGTTTGATTTTTTCACCTTAATCCATTGGCAAACTTTGTTAACCGCAATGATTACGCTAGCCAAGAAATTATGGCAATACTTTAAATGACAAGGCCCAGTTTAACGGTCGGGAGTGTCACATTTAAGTAGATATTAATGGATACTTCAGTGACACTGCCTTACCAATAAACACTAGCCTTACGATTCCTAAACTCTAGTGTTGACTGTGAAACTTGGTCTTAATCTTCTGAAAGATATCCAATAGCATGCGGACAGTCAATGCATCATAAATGCAACATTTTCTTTAATCAAAAAATATCTGTGTAGCCCTGTGGCAAATAGCTTATGATGTGTAGGTAAGGTAGTCTTGAATTTGTTAACATTACGTCAATGCTATTGCCGGACTAATATTCATCAATCTACTGTGCCGATATCCTAATTTCGATATTTTGTACCTAATCGATACTGTTCAGTTCTTGGCGGCGGCGGTAATACGCTCTGGCATTCGAGACGGTAAGGTGGTGTATTTATGTATGAAAGAAAATGTCACGGTTTAAAAGTCGAGTAACTGGCACTTAATTGATAGAGGATATTAAGAACTTAAGTTAAATTTCCAAAAAAAATATAAACACTACCTTACCATTCCTACACTGTTGACTATGAAAATCTCCCAGTAAATTGGACACTTTAGTTGCACTTACTGGACTGCTAAATTGACTTTTCGGATTTCAGCTTTTAATTTCTAAATAATGTTTACAACGACATCAATTCCATAAAACAAGACATTTTTTTCAATTCATTTGATCTTAATAATTTAAACCGTCAAAAATGGGGGGCCATTTTTTAACCTGTAACCTTATGAACTTAGTAACTCAACGGTCAACTCTTAGTTTTTTAAAGAGCTTCTAACATTGGCCACATAAATGCCACCAACTCCTACAACACTGCGCAACTAACCTTTAAAGATATTCTTATCTTAAAACATCTATTGTCCTAAAAATAACCCAATGTAATTCCAAATTGTAGGTAATTTATTATATTCAGAGAACAAAGCTCTGTTTCCTTTCCACCCACATACATATACATTTTTTTTTTTTTTTTTTTTTTTCAATTGAAATTTATAAAGCTATTTCGGATTTTTTAAATTTTCAAAATTTTGATCCCGTAAATATTTGACATTGAACTTATTCAGATTAATAGCACACTCCTCCGTATAAATAGCTCTTGTCTATAATTACATCTGTGGTTTCTATATACAAAAAAAAAAAAAAACCATATAAAGCACAAGATTTCCTTACAAAAACTTCCTGCTGATTTCCAATGACAGCCATGTGAACCTCCATCTCACCACACATCCTTACGTTGATGTAAATTTATCGTCTTTGAACTTTTATCACATATCACACAAAAGAATATCAACATCAACACCCCAACAACAACAGCACCACCTCCACCATCAACACAGCACAGGTGTACCAACGTGTTCTTAAAATGAGATTTTCATTTATATTCTCTCCAAATTTATAAAACAAATTTGTAATAATGTGTCGTCGCCTTAAGCATCGTATAGTCTTAAAGACGTCGGCAATGTCGTCGTCGTTGTTGTTGTTGTGTAAAATCTGCTTTCGTTTTCCTTTTTTTTTTCTAAACCACCCACCCTTTTTTTTTCTTACTCTCTCGCATATTCTCAAAATTTATTCGTTTTCTGACTTTTCTAATAATTCATTTTAACAGATTTCAAGAAATTGAATTTGGTTTTTGTTGTTATGGTTTGTTATACCGTCTTCCTCCATTTAAAATACAGCCCGCCATATTCATATTGTTTCACCACAGCAGCCGTTTGCTATTGTGAACAATTTACTTAAACACTGTACTGTTATTTTTTTTTTTTTTTTTTTATTTTGCGACGCAATTACAATAAGCAATTATTTGTGATTACGAATCCGACGCACAATGGGACCAAACGACCAAAACCATCTCAAAATTGGTTTTAACAAATGTGATCATTTCAAAAAAGTAATGATTGTTTAGCATAATAGAAATGTGCGCAATTATGATAGCATACATTGTTTTTAATATATTTTTTATAAAAGTACTTAAAATGAGTCTCGAACCTTACATTTCAATTTTTATTGTTTTTCGTCCTATTTTATTTAACAGTTTAAACTTAGTTTTCTCAGAAGTTTGTGAAGAAACCTTATAAGTGTTGTATATCAATAAAAAGGTCAGAATCTCTACTTTATAAATCCGTTATTTGTTTTTGAATGTACTTTAAATTGATTGTTTAAAAAAAATAACAATTAATGGGAAGTAATTTGGCCAATTTTAATTTTCAATTGTAGATTTCTCCTTTGCCGACGACTGCCGATGTCGAGTTATGAATGAATTTAGTATCTCATTTTACTCAAAATTAAGGAATAAAAATAAAATTTTGCGCATATTTGCGCCATTTTGATTTACGGTCAAAAATGTATAAAATAAAAATTTTAAAATAATGTTTGAAAATCTTTTTTTTTCTGTCATCTACAGGGTGTCTCAAAATTAATGATTCAAATGAAATATTCTGATAGGCTATTTAAAGGGCTCTTAAAATTTGGTAACTTGTCTATCCCAAATATTTACGGTTTTCGATTAAATGCACTTCTTGTGAAATTTCGAAAAATTCCTACTTTAAAACAGTATTTTGACTCCCCTGTTCATAATTTATTTTTGTTTTTTTACAAATCTGTCCCTAAAACAATAATTGACAATTAGGAACAATTGACAAATAAAAAAAAATTATTTTGCTATAAATTAGTTTAAACAAAAGCCTATTGTAACGATGAATTACTGAACTACTTTTAAGATAAAAGTCTGAACACACTACCTACTACTGCAAAGGTAGAAATGTGAACGGGCCTTTAATAATCAAGAAACTACCTACTCTCTGAACACATCCCAAAATATCCAACTAGACTGGAAGTATGAAGCGCCCCCTCTTGGAAAGGAAGTTTCGAGAAGCAAAGACGAGAACCTTCGAAGACATTCTCGAATCTCGAAATTAAAGGGCAGCGTAAACACCGACCGGATACAGTTTAATCTTGAAAGTGAAAGAGTACAGTACAAAGTGAAATAAAGTGTTGCGAATTGTTAGTAGTAAATAAAGTGATATTTGTTTGAGCGAATAATAAAAGTAAATTGAGTTGAAATAAAGTGTGTTCTTATTTGAACGGAAATATAAGTGGAAATTAGATAAGTTTTATTGTGAACCCGGAATAAAACATTACACTATGTTTTTTATTGTTTTTTTTTTTACTCCGAAAAACCTTGTTTTGTTGAATTCAAATTATAGTATCTTTCATCTTAACTTCAATTTCCGAATTTTTTATACTTTTTTTGAAAACTGTGATAACTAGGCAAGTTATAAAAATGATAAACCAGTTACAAAATGTACAATTTATTTTTTAGGGTGTTGCTCTAAAATAAAAGTAAGAAATTGAGTTTCATTAAAACTGCTAACCAATTTGTAGCGATATGACGAACAAAATAAATAATGTTTTGATTAAATAACACTAGTCAACAAAATTAAACTTTTTTTTTGTTACAGAAACCAAGGTATACTTTTCTATAGGATTTTGGTATGCTGAGCTCAAATCCGAAGTCAAAAAAATTCTATCACATCACGTTTTTGAGATAATCCCGTTAGAAAATCGAAAATGCCGCTTTCTTACCAGTTTTCGAGATTATTTCTTAGCTTTTGGTTATTTGTTTTAAATAAATTTGTAACGATTTCTAATAGAACTAAATGTTGTCTTTCTAAGTCCGTTTAAATCTTTTAAAAATCTCTTATCTTCTTTGAGAAATCTGAAATTGAAATCAACGTGTTTGGTATATCTCATGTTTATTTACTTTTAATAGCGAATCTCGAAAAGTTCTTTGCCAATCGCTTTCAAATTTTGACACAACGTTCCATTTAAAATCTTGCAAATTTTTATATTTGCGAAGGTGGTGAATCGCAGTGAGATACATCAAAGCGTGACCGTGTCAGATACTTATACTAAATAATTACTTGTGAGAAAAATTTAATTTTTTTTTTCTTGTTAAAAACAAGATAAGAACTTACTGGAATGTAAATGAAACGTTGTGTCAAAATTTGAAAGCGATTGGCAAAAAACGTTTCGAGATTTACTATGAAAAGCAAATAAATATGAGATATACCAAACACGTTGATTTCAATTTCAGATTTCTCAAAGAAGATAAGAGATTTTTAAAAGATGTAAACGGATTTAGAAAGACAACATTTAGTTCTATAAGAAACCGTTACAAATTTATTTAAAACAAATAACCAAAAGCTAAGAAATAATCTCGAAAACTGGTAAGAAAGCGGCATTTTCGATTTTCTAACGGGATTATCTCAAAAACGTGATGTGATAGAATTTTTTTGACTTCGGATTTGAGCTCAGCATACCAAAATCCTATAGAAAAGTATACCTTGGTTTCTGTAACAAAAACCTTGTTGACCAGTGTAATTGATTCTTATTTACCAATGTCTTAGTGAACGTTTGTTAAAACAAAAATCAGTTATGAACAGGGGAAGTAAAATACTGTTTCAAAGTAGGAATTTTTCGAAATTTCACAAGAAGTGCATTTAATCGAAAATGGTAAGAATTTGAGATATGTATGTATTTTAAATTATTACTTTTGGGATCCCCTATAAAGGGAATTCCCAACAAGCTTGACATTCTGAACGGATTTCAAGTCCCATTTTATGCCGCAAATCAAAATCTGCAGATTTGATTTTATTTTATTTCATCCCATTTTTTCAAACTTTTATTTTTTTACGCTGTTTTAATTCTTATCTCAAGCTTTTGTTTTATTTAAAAAGTCTTCTCTATAAAATATAAATTATTTTCATATTCCATTTCGTTTTAATACATTTTCCTCTTTAACCCTTTTTTGTTGTTTGAGTTTTATAAAATACACAATAATTTTGATTTTATTACGAAAGTGGTTAATTTAGTCTCTACGTTTTTGGATACTTATCCCTTTCACATTTTTTCTTCCTTTTCTTACTTATAAAATAAATTCTACCTACAATGAATTGTATATTATCTTTCATTTGTATGCTTTTTTAAAATTTATTATCTTTTAATTTTTTCTTTCTTGACAATATATTATATATATGATAACTTCACTTATATTTAACACAAATTACGACGACTTAAAATATAATTTTGTATATGAATTAAGCCATTAATTGATGAATTTGAGCTTTTTTTCATAATTTCTGTTTTTGAAAATGTTATAATAAATACATACATAATTTTTTTAGTTCTGATTTTCAATCCATGTTGAAGCATATACATTGTAGTATATTTGTGCCAAATTTCAAAAAAAAATATTGAGAAACAAAAAAGTTATGGAATTTTGAGATGATTTACATCGTTTGGTCCCATAGTGCGACGAGGCGACTAAATATATTATGTAAATTATAATCGTTGTTTTTCTTTTTTTTTTTTTTTGTATCTCTCTCTTTTGCACCGATTTTGATGATGTTGTTTTCGGTTGGTGTTTCTTTTTTTGGTGTTTTTTTTTTCTTTTTTGTGTTATCGGCATGATTATCTACATCATGTTAATATAATGCTCAATGAAATAATTTCTAATTCGTTTTAATAATAACACGCACGCTTTTAAGTATCAAACTCATGTTTTTTTTTTTTCTTCTTTTGGGTGTTGTTTGTGTTTTGTGAGGGCAAAGAACAATTTTTCAGACACTTTCGATTTTATTTGATTGGAAAAGGAAACTGAAATTTTGCTATCATTTATTTTTATAAGATCATTTATTGTGTGTTGATTTTTTTTTCCTTCATCGGTTCAAAGTTGAATAGATGTTTATTCATTCACAATAACAACACGAATAGAAAAAAATTGAAGAAAAAAAAATTTCTTAGTAAATTTACTAACTTTTTTTTCACTGCAGGCAATTTTTTGCGTTGCTCAAGGACAGAATCGCAATAAATTTCTAATATTGTTTGTTTTTGTTGTTGTTTTTCTTTCGCATTTCTTTAAGTTTTTTTTTTTTTTTGTTTTTTATTCATTTGTTTTGTTAATAATTTTTTTTGCTTTATGGTTTAGGAGAGAGATACCTAGAGCTAATAATTGTATGCATTCGCTAAGCAATTTTTGTTTGTTTTCTTATTTTGTTTTTTTTTGTTTTTCATTTCATTTGGTTTCACAAGAGTGAGTATGATGTTTTTTTTTGTGATCTTGAAGTTTTTTTTTTTTATTTTATGAGTAATTTAATTGAGTTATGATGTGGTTGGTTTATTTCTTAAATTGTTTTGTTAAATATTAAATTGAAGCAATTTTTGAAAGAATTTTTATTATTTATAATAATAATGTCATGATTTGTAAACAGTTCTTCAACTTGAACTTAGCCATTGCTAAGAGTTTTTTTTTTATCGCAAAACATGAAAAGTACATGCAATAAATGTGTGGCAACACAGAATTTTTCAAGGCTTGGTACCACTTTTTTTTTAAACGGACCATTTTCACTTAAATTTAAAGATTAAAAAGTTTGTCAGCTTTTAACATTTGAAATGACACTTTAGTTTCCAATAGGTCTGTTTAATGAATCTGATCCGCACAGAAAAGATCCGAAAAGTACAGGTTTGTGTGTTTCATGAAGAAAAACCTTGCTCTAAACTGTTCTACAAACTGTCATTTTGTGTTCCATGAAGTTTTCCAGCACAGATTAGTTCAAGTTTTTCTGCTCCTACTTTTGAGGTAGAGCAAACGAGTGAGAAGTGTCAAACAGCAACTGATTTGTTTTATTCTTACAAAAATGTTTTAAATAAATTCAAAATAATGAAAATTTGTTTAGAATCTTCTTAATATGAAGAAAAATTCAAAATGTGAACAAATATTCTGATTAATTATAATTTATTTGAATGAAAAGTAATAACAAAAAAAATTATTTTTATTTTAAGTTTCAAAACTGACGGCAAAAGTCGACCCTATAAAATAGGAAGGTGTACTTTTCTGATCTTTTTTGTTGTGACAGTTTTCAAGAATGTGTGCTATTCTGATCTTTTCTGTTCCAGTTTTTCTTCATTAAACAGAACTAATATAAGGTACTCAAGTCTTTTTTATTTATTGAGTGTATCATTTGGCAAAAATCGATGTACAAAACTATATGGATATCACATTTTTCTATCAAACACTAGGGGGTTAAGTTAATGAGTTAATTAGTAGCGGAACTTTTTCACGCAAAAAATCCTAAGTAAATTCATAAATGAAGCACTGCTTTTTTCTGACTCAAAGCACTACTTCACCGGCAAAATGGAACCTGTTTGCATCAGATTTTTGAATGAAGGATTTTTTTGGCATAAGGATCAAAGTCGCAAAAAGCCTAAGTACGTCTAAGAACTTAAAAATAAACGTTGGATATGTCATCGGAACCAAATATAAAATGAATCTTTGGATGACAGGGTGTTTTTTCGATCAAGGAAAATGTAAAAATGTTTAATGAAAATTTAATTTGGAGGTATTTTTGTTTTATTTAATAAAAAAAACACTCTTTCACCGTAAGACTCATTTAATTTTTGGTTGCCATTACCATTTTTTGTCGGAAAAAAAAAACAATGAAAACAACAAAAATGATGAAATCTTTTCACTTTTAAAGTGATTGCTAGGGGACTATACCTAATGTAAATAACCCTAGCCTAATCAACACTTAAATACAGTGTACATTTTATACACGAAGTATCACTCAGTTTCATAGTCAACAATTAAAAAAATGGGACGGTAAGGTAGTGTGTTTTTTACATAGAAAAAAATTGTCTTTTAGGGCCGGTTTAACAATCGAGTAACTGCCGATAATTTCCCACTTCTTGAAAATTTATGTGACAATATCTATGTAAAAAGCTGATGCTTTGCAGATAAGGTAGTGTTTTCATGTCATTAAAAAAAAATTTGTGATGCAAAAGAAGTGATTCGTTTATGAATTCAACGTTTAATCACTACCACCCAAACATTATTAGCTAGAAAACTAGGAACTTTAGTTAAACTTACTCGACTATGAAATTGGCTTTTGGGATTTCAGCCTCTCATTTCTAAATAATGTAAACAATGGCATTTTCGATATATGTCAAAGTGGTTTTGGACGATATTCTTGTCCATCCGATGGATTTTTTTAATCGACATTCGATTCGTATCGAGTAGATTCCGGGAAGCGAATCGTTGCTATTTAAGTTTTAACTCAATACTATTATTATTCATTAATTTTAATTCCGAAAACAACCAAATAAATAGAAAGCGTTCCAGATTGTTCAAAATTCTGAATAACAGTTTAATACAAATAGGAAAAGTTATATCAAGTTCTGATATGTCTTGTCTTAGTAAAAAGTTTACCTTACGCTATTACGTATCGTTACATTATCAGAAATAAATGAAAATTAAATGTGAAATAGAGTCAGTGTTTCACAATATTTTACTTTGATAAGCATACTATTTACTGCATGTACCAAACCATTTGACATTCAACTCACTTCATAATGTTACTGCTGTCAAAAAAAAAATCAATGCGGAAAAGATTCCCAGTAGGAGATTTAACTTCGTGGATAAACGAAAATGCCAAAGCACGAGGAAATTAAAACTTTTGTTTCCGATTATAAGAAAATATCTTCCAATATTTTTTTTTTTTTTCAACCATCTCAAACGTCACACCAAAGTTCAAAGGTTACGAAAATATTTGTTTTCTTTCTTCTTTTTTGAAAATATATTCTTAAAACTACACGCGTTTGTGTATGTGAAGGCATGTATGTAGATAATAACCGTCAAAGTAAGCTTGTCATACAAATGTCTACAATCCGTTCTCCATGAATACATTTTTAAATTATAATCACGTGGTGTTACCCTTGATTGATTAACTGTTATACTTCACAATCGTGTGTATACATAATAAATAAAAAAAAAAAATTTTAAAAAAATAGAAATAGAAATAATTTGTATACAACAAAATTACTATTCAATCTTTCATAATAAATATCTGTGATGTCTGAACATCAACACACTACTTATCATTTTCTCATTATACCGTTAGCTAAACCAATAATATACTTTTTATTATTATTATTATCATTTCGCCATATTTCGCTTTGAAATAATGTGTTTTTCTGTGTTTTTTTTTTTTCTTTTTCTTTTTCATAAATCAACTCCGAGTCGAGAGCTTGCTTCAACATCATCGGTCGTTCGTCGTCATTATAATTGGTTTCTATTTCTCTCTAATACACATTTATTCTCTTCGTTGAATAATAAATATATAAAAAAAAAATCACCGCGTTTGGTACTTCTGTATACACACAGAGTATCTATACAACATCTTCGTTATTGTATCTGTTGTTCATTGTGAATTTTCTTGATTTTTTTTTGTAATCTCTGATAAGCAAGATATTTTCGTTTGATAGTTTAGGCTTCTATCGCTCTTATCAATTAAGACAATTTAACTCAATTTTAATTACAAACATATGTATAGCTTTTTTTTTGTTTTATAAAATTGCTAAAAGTGTACACTTTTTTTTCTTCAATTCTCAATTCTATTTTGTTATCTTGAAAATGATTAAAGATATAACAATCAATATTGGCATAGCGCTTAGCAAGGCGATAAAAGTTTTTCAATTTTTTTTTTTTGCTTTGTTTTGTTTTTGTTTTCTCTTGATTTCTGTGTAAACATTTGTAAAAGCAGGTGTTTTTGACGTTAGAATAATGTCATTAGTTCGCATTATTGTGAATTGTTGTAAATAAAATGTTGCAAAATTGAAGATATTCTTAGAATAACTATTTTTAATTGTGATTTAGTAGATAATATGTTATAAGTATTTAAGGATGTGTTAAGTTATTTTTGTGTTTGCAATTTTTTTTTTTTTTGTAAACAAATTTTAATTTTTGTTGAGGTTTACTTTTTTTTATAAATTGGTTGTTTTATGATTTGGTTGTTGAAATAAGTAAGCTTGTTCTTGGACAACAGGTTTTCTCCCACTGTCACTACAATTTCGAAAGTACTTTTCAACTTAACCAATCCCTGATACGAATAATTTGTACTAGAGATCATCATGGAAAGGAATTCAAAAGGAAGTTAAGGATCAACAATAAGTTTATTAGATAAATTCATTAATTCAAGGTACATCAAAAAATGTAAATCAATGTTTGGCAGGAAATTTGAAAAGAATTAACTCCGCGTTTGGGCACTTAAACTTAAAAGCCATCACCTTTAACTTTAACCACAAGACATTTAGAAAAGCTTCAGTTTCTTAGTAGTCACTTAGTTACCACTTAATATACATGTCTTTCTCAATTTGTTGAGCATACATTGAACTTATTATAGTTTAAATGGTTATAGCCTGTTGATTTATCATTCAATCATTTTAATGATAAAAGATCTACAAACCCAGACGAACTTGTTAGCTTTACCCAAAACAAAAAAATGTGTGTGTGTCCTTGAAAAGTTGATTATTTATTTTATTACCTCATTTACATATTCAAAAACAAAAAAAAAATACAATCTAATGTTAAACTCTGGCAATGTTGACACACTTACCACAAGAATATACCACACTAAATCATTACCATATTACCCATTCTAAAATGTAGGCACACAAAAAACCCTACATAAAAAAAAGACCCACATCTCACATTTCTTACAAAAAAAAAAAAAAAAAAAAAAAACGAAAAAAGAAGCATCTCCCGCCCCCATTTCCACTTAGATAGCTAAAACTATATGTACACAATTCCCAACTACCCCTTCAAACAATTCCTATTGTTTAAAATATAATAATAATAAGAATTAAATGGAAACGAACTAAAAATGACAACATCTATGAAGAACGTGTCATTCACACATTACTCAAACTCATTTTCTTCCTCCACCCGCCTTCGCCATCTTCATCTCCATCTGCACATCTTCATCCCCATTCATATTCTATTCTTCTCATCTTAGCATTTGCCAAGACAAAAAAGTTTTTTTTATATATATGTACATACAATTTTTTTTCTACAAAATAAAATACAAAAAAAAAAAAATCAGGTCAAGTGACGTTGATAAGAAGGAAACTATACGGAAGGAGACACACGAGGAAACATTAAGAAATAAAAAAGAATAGATTGTAATTTTCATGGATACACAACAACACTCTTATACCCACCACAAAACACCCTGTACCTAACCTAGGCCCACCCTTAAAATACAGTAAAAGCTGTTGATTGGAACACCACTTAAAATATTCTTTCCAAAAGAAGTGTCATTAAAAAAAAAAAAAATAATATTAATGGTGTCTAGTCTATCATGTGAAACATTATTCACCACATTTTTGACAGATGAATGTGGTGAATTGGTTCGTATGTAATAGATTTATGATTTGACATAAGGCTACGTTTTAATTGTCATTATTTTATAATTTGAATTATTTTAAGGTGGAAACAGCTTAGTTTTAACAAAAACAATACTGACAGTTGAACATGTGACAAGATCACAATAGTTGATAACAGTCTAGATAGATAAAATATAGTGTAAAGCTAAATTTAATGTTTTAATTTGCTTGGTTTTACTGTATATAGGTACCCTACTTCATCCTTGCAAGGTACATTATTTAAACCCATACTTTTTCCAATGCTAAACTTTTTTTTTTCCATCATCCTAGTTAAGTAGGTAGCGCGCAAAAATATGTATAGAAAAGAAACGACGAACAAATAATATAAAAAAAATTCCATTTCTCACTCACATGTGACGAACAAGGGAGGAAAGTTCCAAAGAAAAAAAAAAAAGCTGAACAAAATAAGAAAAAATGAAGCAAGAAAAAAGAAAAAAGAAAAATGATAAATAAAACTCCACTAGCAATCGATTTACGACCCCATACAATGGCCACTCGAACAATATTTTATATCCATTTTATTTATTTACAGTTTCCGATACTTATCCGACATTCCCCGTATACACAGTTGGTATAGTTGTTGTTGTTCGGTGCTCTTGCTTCTGTCTATACTTCCACCTACATTTTAGCAGTACCACTTTTTTCCAACTATAAAATAAACCACCCATTTTCACTCCTTACCCCCTACTTACACTAGGTACATCGTCGTCGTTTTATAGAGTACACAAAACGAACAGAAGAAGAATATGAAAAGCAAAATAAGGGAATATAGGGGGTTCCCAAAGAGGTGTTTCACACACAGAGAAAGAGAGAAGGTTGACGGGAAGTTTTGTAGAAAATATACAAGATGGTGATTTATTCAAGTTTAAACGAATATCGAAGGACATGTCTTGCAAGGCTATTCTATAAGGGCTAAAATGGGGGCGGGTTTGCGATAAATGAATATACGCGAAAGGATACGAATACGAGATACGAGACTAAATTTATTGATAGGGTGAAAGTTGAAACTCACTTAGGGGGTATAACAAAAGGGTTTTGTATTGTTATTGGAGGAGCCAAACAACTATGAGTATTTGTTGTGTATAAAAACCGTGACGAGTTCATACATATATTATAATGGTTCTCCTAGAAAAAAAAAAAAAAAAACAACCCGATTAACATGCAAACTATTTTGAGAATTTATCAAGGCTTCAATGCTTTTGTATTATATAGAAATGTCAAAATTTCGATTCACTTCAGTTCAGATGGTTCTTGTTTTATAAAGATAAAAGAAATGAAAAGGACTTCCCATGAGGTTTAATTTTATAAAAGCCGTTTTATATGAATGAAGGAGCCCTAAAAGAGGAAACATAAAAAGGATTTTCATCAGGAAGTGATCTATTTAAATAATAATGAAAAAGCAACAGTCGCTTGGGTTTGTTTGTTTACATTTTTTTTTTTATTTTTTTTGGAAGAAAAATTCTGTTCATTGTATTTGACGTCATGAATTATGGACTTTATTTTGTGTCCTTTATAACTCATTTAGTATAAGGTACGCCGCTTTGCTTTTGTTACTTTGGTTTTTGTGTTATTCTGATTTGCTATTGTGAATGAGTTTAACTTTTTTGTTTTTTTTTTTTTTATTTCAGAATTGATGATTTATTGAGGTATTTAATTATTCGCTTATTGTTTAAACCACCAGGATATTTCAAAAACAGTAAGTCGCTTTTGTTAATGTAGCAGGTGCCTTGTTATTTGTAAGCTTTTTGCTTATTGTGAATACTTGTTTATTTAAGGTGTAGCTGTAATCGAAGTTCAATGCGGGTATTGAGAAATTTCAACAGAAATGACAGGGATATCAAAACTAAATGAAAAATTGCTTATCGATTAAGCTGTCATTTGCGTTGATATTTCTCAAAATAAGGCAACGATAGTTTCGGTTTGGATTTGATTTTCTCATAGGAAGCGTAAGACTAAAATTAATGAAGAATTCAACAATAATATTTTTGCGATTGCCATTTCTTTTTCTCCCATATTAATGTTTTAGGTGGTGTTCACATTTGACTCAGTGCTCCTCCAACTCATTTTGAAGTATTTCTGTTGTTTTTTCACACGCACTTTATGGTGGGAAAAAACGACTTATTTGGATTTCTTGTTAAAATCAAGTCAGAAGACTAAGTCCGATGTGAATCAAATTGACACTACTAAGTCACAGTGAGAAAAAATGATATCATCATCAACATCTTTAACGGCTAAAAAACAAATAAAAGCGGACCTAAAGGACTACCTTTTTTAGATGCCGGCCAGAGCGCAAAGTAGAATTGTACTAACAATCTTTCAAAAAAGAGTTACCTTACTTACTTTCCTTAAATTTATAAAGTGTTTACTGTAAAACTGGTCCTAACTCTTATAGGTACTTTCAAAAACCGTGCACTGACTTATCATTCAATCAGCTTAAATGTTGACTTGAGAAACTGGGCCTACTCTTACTTTCTTAGTACAAAATTTGAAATCACCTATAAGAGTTAGGACCAGTTTCACAGTACCATCCTTTAACTTAAATGTTTACCGTGAAACTTAATCCAGTCATTTACTTTATCAACAATTTTTCAAGGAAAAACCTTTTTGGAATTGTTCCAACTATTTAAAGTTCGATAAGTTGAAACTGAGAATTCCGTCTAATTCAAACAGTTTATGAACTTAAAATGTCATTTAAATGAAACCAACTGTTACCTAATAAGTTTTTCATTTTTAATCTCCAAATGTCAATATTTGTTGACATAAAATTGACAAGTTTGATTTATTATATAAGATTTACACAACTGGCAAATTGTCATTTCATATTCATTCAAATGTCATATCATCAATCACAATACCTTAGTTAAGTACCTACAAACATAATATCAATTACCAATCACATTTTATTTCTATTAAAAACCAATTCACAATAGAGTTTTTTTTGTTTGTATTGTTTCTATTTCATTCTGTCATATGCACCCACATTTTTGTGAAAGTCTCCATTATCAAATCCTGTTTGTCATTTAAAATAACAACACAAAATCTCAATTGAAAATAATTTCCAACGAAAAATCAGACAAAAATTTGTTCCCATTTAAACTAACCTCAACATAAAAATGTTCAACTAGGTATATCGAATTCCATTGAAAACATTCTTTGTCTCAAGTTTTTTAACTTCTTGATGACAGCAACTGTCATCATATTCTACGAAATTTAATACGTGTATAATGAGACATATATTCACTAACACAATGCAATGTGATCCTTTCTACCAAAGAATTAAAATGAAAATAAAAAAAACCAAACTAACCTTAAATTGAAAAAAAAAAGTGTTAAAATTAAAAAGAAATTGATATTAGACTCTCTTTTTTTTTTTTGTTACTTCTCTCTTTCATCTTAACAAATTTTAATGTCACCATTAAAAGTACCAACAACAAAAAGCAACAAAAAAACCTTTTAACGAATAAAGCATAAAAAAAAAAAACAAGAACCACACAATCTTTAATCACTAAAACTTCCCAAATTACAAATTTGTTCCGGCATTATAATTTTATAGCCAATCTTCTTCTTCTCTCTCTTTCTCTCTCTAGTCAACTCTCTTATTTACCCCCCAGTATTCTCATCATCTATTTTGTGTGTCTGTTGCATTTTGTATTTTGTCGTTCCTCTCTCTCTTCTATTTGCCATGTCCACTTTTAATTCTTCATTTATCCACAGATTAATTAGCATACGCTCGACAGCATTAATGCAAAAAAAAAACGAAAAGAATAGTAATAATAAAAATAAAAAAAAGAAGAGCCTGCACAATTAAAATATAAAAAAAAGAGAATATGAAAAAAAAAAAGAAAGCGAAAAGTGAAAAAGCCATAAAGTACCTAGGTATCTCTAGCTTTCATAGTTGAAACACAGACAGAAGCAAAAGGCAGATATTCAGCAAGCCAAAACATCAGCAGAGCCATAGCTACTAGTACTAGTAGGTTTAGTGCCCAAGGAAAAAAGTCAGTCGTTCACAGTAGAGAAACAAAAACAAACGAAAATACAAAAAAAAAAATTAAAGAAGCACGGAGAAAATAAAAGGTCGAACATTTAAATCACCAAATGCGTGGTGAATAGCAATGAAAAGATATTCCCCCGGCGGAAGAGTAGAAGAACAAAAATGCAAATGATATTTTATATATATATATATACAATTTTAGTTTTTTGTTGTTGTTTCTGCCTATAGTAGCTAGCGCTTTGTCTTCTAATAAGACAGAAGAGGAGACAGGAGTACTAAAAAAGCGTGATTTAAGTGTCAGTGTTTTGTATGCCATGTTGTGTGGTGCCTATTGTTCAGCGACCGACTTCGTATTATAGTCGTTCGTTGTTCGTTCACTACATTCCCGACTGGGCACATATATTGCTCCCTTCCGTCCTATGGTACTCTCGTTCTTCTAGGTGTTTCACAATTTCTGCCACTAGTTTCTACTTTTTTTTTTCAGTTTTTTATAGTTTTTTTTTTTGCTCTATTGTAGCGCGCCATGCGGTCATTCATCCAACCTATTTTCAATCCGCGAAGCTTCCCAACATAGTTCCATCGCTATACTTACGGTTTTTTTTTCTTTCTTTCTTTGCATTTTTTTATTTCTACTCATTTAATTTTTTTTTTCTGTATATATATTATCTAAGCTTGTTCCTTCCTACATGTCTGTCGGTCTTTCGGTTCTTCTTCAGAAAAGCACCCCTACCTCCCCTATTTCTTTCACCACCACCACCTTCTTTTGTGTTTTTGTTTTGTTTGTTTATTCGTTGTGTTGTGATTTTTTTTTTTTTTTGTTGGTTAATTTTCTAAAGCAAACTATTCGCGCTTTTATGCTTCCCAAGTGTGTAGTATGCCACCGTGACATTCGATTTAGAATTAAAAATAAAAAATTTAAAAAAAAATTGAAATTGAAAAATGCATTGAAGGGTAGGTAGAGGTACCTACATATGAAGGGCTTATAGCTTTAGGTGTAGGTATATTCTAACGAGAAGCTATATAATAAAAATAAAGGGGTAGATTTAACCAACCATCCAAGCATGATTCTGGATGGTGATAGCTTGCAGCTTAAAGGGAGGCAAAGTATAGGGTTCACGTTCAATATGGAAACAAACAAGCTGGTGTGTGATGATTTTTTTTTTTATTTTATTTTATTTTATTTTTTTTTTTTATTATTTTTGTAAGCTGTGTTTCTGGTTGGTTTTTCAAATTAAAAATCGATTGTATATTATAGCTTGTTATGTTTATAGGAAGTGTATGTATGTGTGTGTGTTTGTTTTTTTTTTTTTTGTCTTCTTCTCTGATTTTATTGTTTGCCAGCTAAAGGATATATAGGGTGAAGGTTGAATGGATTTTGTATAAGGAGAAGAATATAATAAATTAAGGATGAATGGCAATGAATTTTGTAATAGGATTCAAAAAGTTCCTTCGTGTTGTTTGCTAATTTTTGAAAATGTTGGTGGCCTTGTTAGAAAATTTGGATTTTGTTATTTTATTGAAATAATTATTATTATTATGGAAGGACCAAGTTTTCATAATAATATTGATACTGATACATACTTATCTTTTTACTACGGATGGAAACAATTATTCAAATTAAGCCAGTGTTTTTAAAGAAGAAAGAAGTTATAACATTAAAGCTCTTACATAAGAATAAGGAATGCACTAGAAATTGATGTGCCAGGATAATTGTTTACAAAATCACTAAGGAACTACATAGAATGACAATGACGGTAAGTTTTGGCTGAGTTTAATAACACATCAAAAATTTTAATCAAAAATATTTGTTGGTGCAAACGTAATTCTCTGTAGGTAAGGTAGTGTTTTCTTTCTATACAAAAAGTTTGTGAGGCAAAAGCAGTAATGCGTTTATGAATTCAGCCTTTATAATGATGGTAAGGTAGTGCATAATATCCTATTTCACAATTAAGAGTATCAAACAACCGAAAACGTTTTCGTTTACCCTTACTATGTAGATATGCAAAATTTCAAACTGCCTTACCATATGTAAACTTTAGTGTTAACGATATAGGTAAGTGCCTCTTTAGTGACTGATATTTGAAACTAACAAAGTCGAGTAAGTGGCACTTAGGTGCCCAATATTGGACACTTGGACAAGTGAATCTCAGTTGCTTTACGGTCCTTTAACCTAAATGTTGTTTGTTATTCTGGACCCAGGTGACACTTCTTAAGCAAAATGACCACTACCTTATCATGTCTTGTCTTGTCTTGAGTAAATTTACCGTTAAACTTGACACTTAAGCGGATGATAGTGGTAAGTGGCACTTAGGTGTCTAATATTGGAAACTTCCTATATGTAAAATAAAAATAAAATAAAACTAGTAGTTCACAGGAAAAACTGCTATATCGCAGCTGAAGTTTTTAGATCACACCCGAAACTAGTACCTACTTCCAATCAAAAATGGAACATTACAGCCGAAACTAATGAAATGTTATATCATTTCGAAAACTTTTAAATCACAAGTTGGTCTTCAGGTGTTTAAAAGCTATTTAATTTAGTGTGTGTGGTAAAGAGCGATTTTTAAAGAGCAGTGATAGCAATGAGTAGCATATAAAAAAAGCAGCGATTAATAGCTGCTATTTCGCTAAATTATTATGATCGCTAATTTTTTTTTTATAATCTTTTTAAAAAAAAAGAAACCAGCAACTTAGTATGATTTGGAATTTTATAAGGCTGAGGATTGAGCAGAGAGCAGCTATATTAAAGAGCAATAGCAACTGTTCACTGCTCAGTAAAAGAGGAGAGTGATTTAAAACAGCAATCGCAATAGCAGCCTTAGCTCTAATTTAATTACCGACTTGAGGACTCAATTTTTTTTTTTTTTTTTGCTTCGTTTCTCGACGAAGTGTTTGTTTAGTCATCAGATAGGCGCCTTTAACTATAATTCTCACGCCAGTACAAAAAAATCTGAAGGATCTGATCATATAAGTAATTAAACAAAGTACTAGATGATTATTCAATTTATTTTTTTTTTTCATATAACGAAAAAAAAAAATAACTTTTCTAGTTATTAGAATAAATTATATTAGTCTTCTTTCACAATGAATACTTATTCATTATATCGAATAAGTTGATAGCACGCAATTTCTTAACGCAGCATTGCCTTCGCAACAAAATCTACAGTCAACTAAAACGATAAAAATGTGTCTTTCATGACATTTTTTTCAAGTTGATTTCTCCACCAAACCGATGTAAAAAAATCTATACACACAACTGACATTATACTCTACATAATATTTATAGATATGTATGTGCAAAAGCCATGACATAATTACCATTGCCTGCTATCTGCACATTATAACGATTTTTTTTTTTTTAGTTTAATGCATATAATGGTTTGTTATCTGGCATAGACGGATAGAAAATCGACCAAAATTGATATTAAATTCCGTTGGGGGCAACAGACTCTTGGATTAATTGTCAAATAAATAAATAAAATATTCATTACGAAAACTGATGGTCATGTTGTTGTATATCTATGAGCATAGCAGGTATCTGCATACATTTACCTTACCTTAGGGCGAAAACAAACAAAATGCCATGAATATTTAATAAATCTTTTCAAATATTTAGCTTGGCCTTTCCTAGAGAACAACTACTAACTAATGAACAGAATAAAATTCATTTGAAAGATTCCAAACATTAAGCAAAAAAAAAGCATATAAACAATGCCTTCCAACTCTTTTTATTAGAA
The DNA here is from genome assembly GCF_945859705.1 of Episyrphus balteatus. Lineage (NCBI taxonomy): Eukaryota > Metazoa > Arthropoda > Insecta > Diptera > Syrphidae > Episyrphus > Episyrphus balteatus. The sequence goes on from NC_079136.1 coordinate 116,176,506, forward strand.
GGATTGGTAATTGGTTGCAGATTTAGGAATGAAAATAAAAATGGGTTGGACTGTTACAGGGCTTTGATCGGTTAAGCATTTATTCATTTAGTACTTGAGTGTGATAGCAAACAAATAGCAAATCCGATTGTTCAAAAACGAGCTTAAAAAAACGAAAATTATATCCATTATCTACAATATAATACTTAAAATTCTAGTACTTCATTTGGAACGTATGTTGAACGTGTTGATCAAACTAGTATGGACCCACTTGACACTTAAGTAGTCAAAAGTTTCACCTCATATGCCTTACCATCACTTCACTGTGAAACTGTTTCTCAAGAGTCTACCTTAAGAGCTATTGGGGTAGTTTAATCTTTAAGTATTACTGTGGTAAGGCAGTGTACATTTTTACTAAGGAAATGTTACTTAGGGCCATTTTCGAATAAGGGACAATTAAGTGGTTAACGTAAGTTGCACATCAAATTAACTCTACTGCTTTCAAGGACTTCAATTCTACGTTTGAAGTAGTTCGAAGCACATCAAAGTACTCCAAAATAACGTAGTTTATATGAAAATGCACACTGCCTTAGCTGCCTTCTCATTTAAAAATGTGCACTACTTTATCATCTCCAAAACATTAATTAAATTTAGTTAAGTTTTACAGGTGTTTCTATAACTTGTGTAAAGCTTTTTAGAAGTAAAATTGTAAGTTGGGATCCTAATCTTAAGTGTTTCCGAAACTAAACCTAAAACGTACTAACCGACAGAGGTGGCAAAGAGTCTTCTCATGTGAAAATATGCACTACCTTATCAACTAAAAAAAAAACTATTTTGCTTCTGTTAAGTGTTGCAATAACTTCTTTTAAGCTTAATAGAAGCAAAATTGTTAGTTTGGACTCTAAACTTTTGTGATAATTGTGAAACTGGGCCATACACTTATAGAAGACTTGGATGTCCAAAAAATTGGCTACTGTCAAACTGCAACGCAACTTATTTCATGCATTGGTTTATCATAGACACATTATAAAATTGTTTTATTATTCATAATGATTTCATTTTTGTTCATATGAGTAAGAAGAGAATCAATCGGAAATAGCATTGAAAAGGTTAACATATATACATATTCACCATAAGAACGAAAATTGATATCCAGAAAATAAAAATCATGCAGGTGCCTCGTGTTGGGGAAATTATATCCCTTTTTATTCGAAATTTACTTATTTTCTTTTATAAATCAAATCGTACAAGAGGTGTGCAAAGTATGGTCGTCCTCGTTAAAAGGGGGGCAGGCACAGTTGCATACATTGCCTAAATGAAAATCCGACTCTGTGTGCAATTGTGCGAAAGAATCAAATCAAAAATCCTATAAAAATGATGATAAAAAGGAAAATGAACTTTTTTTTTATTATATTTGCAGTTTTTTTTTTTTACTTTTTTGTTGCTTCGTTCTGCTTTTTCGTTCCTGAATGTTCTGCTGTCTCTTTTTTTTTTTTGATTTTTTACGATTTTTTTTTTTTATTTTATATCATTTTTTTTTTTTTTTGTGAACTGTTTGTATATTTGTCTGTCATTATCTTCTCGCCCCCTCTTAACAAGTTGATGTGATTTGATTTCGAGAGAAGAAAAAAAGTAGGTTTGTTTGTTTGTTTGTTTTTTTTTTTTTTGTCTGTATAAAATATTCTTTCGGATTTTTTTGGCAAAGTTGCAAAAATGTTTTTGCTCCCGTGAGATGTTCGGCGGTCGAATAAAAGATGAACAAAAAATACCATTCGAGGAAGCCGAAAAACGAAGAAGCATAGAAAAAGAAGAATACTTTTGCTATGAGTTGTTACATTTTTATTTCGTTTATGTAGGTATTTTTTTTTTTTTTTTAAATTTTTCTGACACACTAAACTTAAAAGAATTTAAATTAAATTCATTCTTTCGACGAATCACGTAGGTACTTATTGAACACAGCCACACAACAAACATTCCCCATTATGAAAATATTAAATTTAAATGCTAGTGCCAAAAACCAAAAAATGTATGCCACAAAAAGAAGAGATAGAGAGAGAGTGGACAAAAAGGCATTTATTCTGGTTAATTTGCATGCCAGTAGTAGGTAGGTAGTATAGTAAAAGTCCGAACAAACAAAAATAAGAGATGCAAAAATTGACACTTCAGCTGTCATATATTTACGACTATCGGTGTTGTTGTTTTTTTTTTTTTTTCGTATTATTTTGTTGGCACGACTTAATTATTACAGTTTACTCTTCACCGCTGTCCCTATTCATGGTACCTACATGTGTAAACGAAGCACAACCAACTGTCAGACAGACAGACGGACAGACTGTAGTTGTTGTACCTTATAGCGGGAGTTCGGTGGTGACAAATGACATGTGTGGTGTATGTGCTTGTGCATGGTGCAGCATACAATTCTGACAGACGTGAAGCGCGTTTGTGATATGGAGTAAGTAAAGTACTACGCGCGAGAGAGGTGATGGTGACAATACCATATAAGCGGCAGCAGTAGCGTCGTTGGTAAATATCTGCTGCGCTGCGATATATCTGAATTTGGTTGAAGCGTTCATGAATAAATGATATTTGACTCGTTATGGAGGCAATTACGCTTTGCACATTTATACATTTTATTATTTTTTATTTTACTTTTTGTTTTTGTTGTTGTTATTGCATCTCTCTCTCTCTCTCACTCATTTTTTTTAAATCACTCAGTTATTTATAGTTGACAGAAGAGGGAATGGCAGCGCAAAGCGACGAGTCTATATGATGGCATATGCTAGCTATGCACAATATCTGTCACTAAGGTTGCTGCTACTGCTGCTGTTGCTGCTGATGCTTTCTGTTGATGGTGGCAATGACAGTAGCAATGTCAGTATTGATATACTGTTTTGGCAGTTGACTGACTATGGTTGCAGAAATCGATTTGTACACTTGTCATATATGTATGTATGAGCGAGGAAGGTGAATATCTATATGATACACCTCTACTAGCTCTCTATAGATATGAAAAGGAGGGAAATCCGATTTTGTTTTTTTTTTTTTGTTTTTTATGAAGCTACTTCTACATCTTCTCTGCACACACTCTTTGTATCTCGATTTGTCGTTCTTACACTCGATTGAACATTGATATATTTATTTTTTTTTATTTTATTTTCCGATATTAACAAGGAAAAAAGGCTTTTTTTTTTGCTGCTCCTCTGTTTGGTGCGAGATGTGATGAAATGATATACTTGTAGTACTCGTATGTCTGTACAAAAAAGGAAGTGGGTAATGTTTTCAATATTTATTTTGTTATTTTTTTCCTTTCTTGTTTTTTTTTTTTTTTTTATTATTATCTGTACGGAAGAATGGGTAATATATTATGCGAAAGTAAAGAGAGAAAGTATTTTTTTTTTTTTTGTATTTATTCTTTTTGACTTTTGGGAAGGTACCTACTTGTGGAAAATGTCAAATTAAATTAATGACAACAATAGGTGAATTGGCAAAGAAACATAAGTAGGTACATGAGGTTTTTTTTTTTTTTTTGAGTTTAAGAATTATTGAAGCTTGATGGAAATTCACGGAAGATTTACACCAATTTGAAAAAGATTTTGATTCTTCTCATCCTAAATGTTATTTTATATCACAAAAATGTGTTGATTTGGCATCACTCATCCCAAAATACATTGAGGAGACGTCATAATTCAGGCGAAAAGAAGAGATTTTGGGAAATGGTATGTACCTAATTGGGGATTCTTAAATTTGGAATGCAAGCAATTTTTAAAGAGCAGTGATAGCAGAGAGCAGCATATAAAAAGTAGTGATTGCTATTTAATCACTCTTTAAATAGCAGTTAATGTCGCAAATTCCTCTTTTAATTTCTTCTTATTGAAATATGATGAATAAATAAAAAGTAAGTTACCATTTTCAATTTTTTCAGTAAAATATCTCCTTGAATGCCTGCACTCAAACAATGTTAATTCAAATACAACTTGTCTGTTTCGTCATCATCATGTTGAATTTTTCTCTACATTTTTGCTTTTTTCACTGTTAATCAAATCATTAGATACGAAGAACAGAATGCTTACAAAAAAAACAATGCAATTTTAAGGAGCTGAGAACATTTTCTGAAAAGAGCTGTGAAGTTACAAAGAACAGAGAGCAGATTTGCTTATAAAAGCCAGTGGTGAAATCTCTAAGAGTGTCAAACATTTTTAATGTTAGTTTGGATTTGAAGAAGCTTCTTGATCGCTTCAGGTTTATCATTGTAAATAAAAGAAAAAACAGAACGCAATTAAATAGAATGGTTTGAATTTTTGTAAGGCTGAGGACTGAGCAGTGAGCAGCTATATTGAAAATCAATCGCAACTATTCACTGCTCAGTGCAAGAGCAGAGTGATTGAAAGCAGTTATCGCAATGGAAGCCTCAGCTCTACCCCAAGCCCTCGTCTTCTCGAAAAAGTTCATGTTTTTGGACCAGTCTGTTTAGTGTTTCAGCGTTTCTTGATAAGGACAACAGGATACGACAAATCTGAAGTTGTTACCCAAGTCCTCGTCTTCGCGGAAAAAAAACGCGATTTTGGGTTCGTTTTTTTTCGATTATTTGGACAAAGGCAAAACGCCTATAATGGGTATTGCGTAATCAGGGATACAAGAGCAAAATTATGCGACCAATTTTATCTACATTAGGTACGATTAGATATTGATTCAAACATCCAAGTCTTGTTCACATCGACAACAACTTTTAAAAAAAACTATTTGTGTTTATTCGTTATTTAAAATTTGATTTCACTCTTTTCTTTTCATTTTCACCCAGCAACGGTACCTCCTAAAAATCATGATGCATCATCATCATCATCATAGCTTGTCCTCGAAAATTCATATCAACTACATTTCATCTGACACATCATTCTTTTGTTTGTTTTATAAATTTCAGTGTTGAACATTTTATTTTCCTCTTTAAAAAAAAATATAAAACAAAAAATATTCCCATCCCACTCAATCAGTCCTTTCAATTAGTAATCCAATTTATATTAAGTCACAAAATAAATAAAAAAAAGAGACAACAACAAAAAAAATCTATAAAAAAAGATATAAACACGCAAAGATATAATAAAATTAAAAAAAACTACGCAGACAACAAAGTTCCTATACAAACTTAAAGTAAAAACAAAAATGTTTTTTTTTTCTGTTTTCTCCCCAAAAAATATAAAGAGTGAAAGCTTCTATTTCTCATTATTTTATTCTCTTTAATTAAAAGAAAAAAAGAAAGAAACAAAATTGTCTCTAAACAACGAAATACCAGATTTTGACAAATATTTCTCACTTGACAATTGACAGATGGCAAAAAATAAAGGTGAAATAAGTATTTATTTCTGGTGAATATAGAAACTCACCACAAAAAACGATTTTGCTAGGTCAATAAATGATAATGGCTATGAAAATTAATGTCAATAAACGATTAACAATAAAAATAAATAATAATACAAATAAAAAAAAAAAAAACAAAACAAAGAAAAAATAAACTTACAGGGGAAAAAAAAAAAACAAAACAAAAAACAACCAGCACAAAAATTAGAACTTCATTTTACATAAATTTCAACTCAGTCAGTGAGCGTTTTGCTGAATATTGTCGTCGTCGTTGTTGTGCTTGAGACTTTTGCCCCATTATTTGTCACCCCCTATCATCATGATGGCATGAAAACAATGAAATTTTTTTTTTTTTTTTATTTTTGCTGTTTCTACTTCTGTCATTTGTTGTTGATGGTCCCCGTTCTCCCCTTCTACCTTCATATTCTAAGTATTTGAATTAAAATAGAAGCTAAAGAAGTAGAAGTGAAATGAAAAATGAAGTGTGGCCTGGCCCTTATTTTTCTTTCTTTGTTTTTAATCTCTTTTGTTTTTTTGACATATCCGTAATATATGTAGGTAGGAATACAAAAAAAAAGAGAGAAAATAATAAAAACATATTATATTCAAGTGAGTACAAAATACAATGATAATCAGCGTGACGTGAAAGTAGCTATGAGATGATGATGATAGAACATAAAAGTCGACGAGGAGTTTGGAGAGGAATTTTGTAGATATATTTTATACACAAAGAACGCTCCTATAGCTAAAGAATGGATAACATAACCAGAACTAGGTACATATCCAAAAGAAAAGAAAAAAATCCAGCTCCACTAACATGAACCACCTTAGAATTTAGCAATAAGTAGATAGTAGAGAGGGCGCGATGGTAACGACGACGGCGGTGACAGTAGTAGGAGCAAGATATAGCAAGAGCATCACAAGTAGCAACGGCAATAGGGCACGTGACTTGAATAAAGTTTGTCGACAAACGACAACGGTGAGACGACAAGGCACTCCAACGGCGGCGTTCCATGTTTCTTCTTCCATTGCCGTTTGTGAATTTTTATTATTTTTTTTTTGTTTGCTTGATATTCGTTCGTTCTATTCTGTATTCTACGTTTTTCGGTCCACCACCGAACTCTCTCTTTCTTCTGACATTCGATAGGTTAAGTGGAAAAAAGGGGGAGGGTCGTCACCGTCGTCATCGTCGTCTCTCGTTCTGTCAGTTGAAAAGTCGTTTCGGTGGACTGTCAAAAGATTACAAAACGACGGGTTTGCTTGTAGGTATCTGACGTTGCTGCTGACTTCGTGTCGTAGCCATCTCATAGTCGTCGTTGTTGTTGTCGTCGTCGATCGATCGATTTGTATACTTTAGATAGAAATTACTAGGGCACATCGCACCAACTTCAATTTAATATTCTCCCTGTATTCGGTTCTCCCCGTTTTCATTCTCTTTGTGTTTGCCCCTGGTCTTTCATTCTTTTTTGTCTTATTGGGTGATTTGTCCTCCCTATTACCCCCCACAACTGTTTCTTATAGTATACATATTTTGGTATGTTTTCATTTTGTCGGCAACGCGGTTAGCACCTCTTGTCATCTTGTATTGTGTTGTTATATATTTTAATAAGTAATAGAGAACAAGTTGTAATCACATTTTTATTTATTCGTTTTAGATTTTTTTTTTTTTTTGTGTTTTGTTGCTGTTTTCATTTTTATGTTTTTGTATTGTTTTTGAACGACGACGACAATGGCGAACATAGAGAGAATGATGCTATAAATTTCAATGTGGGTTGATTTGTTTGTTTGTTGTGTGTGATTAATGTGAGTTCAAAGTGTGGGCAGGGGAAACCCTTTTTTGTTTTTGCAATTTAAGTGCATGTTGTTTATAATTTTTTTTTTTGCATAATCATGATTTTTATATGTATTTTCTGATGTAATCATACACTTATACATGTCAAATGAAGATGAATTTGATTTTATAATTATGACGGCAGATGTCGCTTTGTAAATACATACATTTTGAAACGTCATTTGGTTAAAGCTTAGTTTAGAATGAAGATAGTGATTTGTTGTCAAAATAAAACGACTATGAGCTGACATAAAGCTGTTTTGTAGGTTAACTCTACTATTTTGAGAGTAGACAGAAAAGTGTAAAATAAACAAGTATGTAGGTTAAACATGCAAAATAAAAATCATAAAAAAGATAAATGTTCAGTGTGTTTTGAGGAGTTCATTATCGTTTCCGAGAACAGGATTTTCTGAACAATTGTACTGGACCAAATCCCAAAAAATTAACTCGCAGCGTTAAGATAATTCTTATTTACTTAAATGAAACTTCATATTTTTAGAATTTTTAGAAAAAAAAAAACACTTTTTAACATATCTTATTCACTTGGCAGGGTTTGACAGCAGTTCCGTAAAGCAAGAACTGCGACCTCAAAATTGTTGAACCAAACTTGTCTACCTAATTCGTTTGTCCACCCAAAATGTTTGTTTATGAAAATTTAGAGTAAATGCCATTTTTATAGAAATTCTGAATACTGAAAAAATCGTCTAAAATGCTGAAATTTTGAGATAGACGTAATAAAGGTGATTGCAATTGTCTACCTCGAGTTCTACATACATACCAAATATTATCGTTTTTCCACCCTCTGTTTAGGTAAAATTCAAAAAAAAAAAAAAATTTGCACTGAAAAATTGAAAATCCCCTAAAATCTCCAAATATCAATTTTGTTTCTAAATTTCAAACTGCTGTTGATTGTCCACCTTGAGTTCTTTACAAATATTTAATTCATCGTTTGACCACACTCCGTTTAGGAGATATTCAAAATTTAGGAGATTTAAAAATTCCCAACAAAAGTTACGCATACGCCACAGTTTACGTACTGACAATTTCAAAGTCCTCTAAATCTCCAAAAATTACTTTATTTAAAAAATTCAACTTTTGCCGGTTGCCCAATGTCCTCCTCGAGGTCTTTGTTTCTGTCGTTTGTCAATCTCGAGTTCTTTACATTTTACATTAAGGTATTCAAAAAACAAATTTTGTACTGAAAATTTTAAAGGCCACTAAAATCCCCAAAAATTACTTTTTTCCAAAATTCAAAATTCTGGTGTTTGTCAACATCGAGGTCTTTTACATATACCAAAAATCGTCGTTTAGAAAATATATTCGAAAAACGAATTTAGTACTGAAAATTTTAAAGTCCCCTAAAATACCCAAAAATTACTTTAATATATGTTCAGACAGACAGATTTTTAGTTGATTTTAACTTTTAACCGAAACAATTTTTTTTGTAAATACTTTTTTTTTTAATTTCAATTCATGCTAGGTATTTAAACTTAAGCTTATTAAAAAGTTCATTGTAGGCCTCTTACAGCCACAATATTTATTATCAAGAGACTCATTTTCTATGTACTTTTGAAATTATAATTCAAAAAGTAATCAATTATTAGTTTACCTACCGCGTGAAATCATTTTGATACGATAAAACCTATCAATTTTTGTATAGGTACGTATAAAAATCTACACGCGCGCAAAATTTTATTCCACCCCTCGTGAGACTTACGAAAGTATTTATTTATGAACCTAAAGCATATTGTAATTATAGAGAGAGCGCAAATCAACCCCGTAGCCATATCTGCTGGAAAATCCTTATGCTTATGGAGCAGTAGCAGTAGCAGCAGCAGCTACAGACAGCGAATTATACTTTTTAAATTGTTTACCCACTACTCACTCTCTCCCTCTTTCTTTTTTCTATTGTTTATATTGTTGGTGTCTAGCTATGAGAGAAAAAAAAATATATATATTCATAACTGAATCCAAAAACAACACAGGTGTAAACAATGATTTACATTCACACAAGGTGGAAGTTACGCAGCTTAGAAACACGCAACGCAACGGAAGAGGTAAAACAAAACCAACAAAATCGCATGTACATCCCATAACCTAGGAGAAGATTTTTTTTAATAATAATAATAACAACAACAACAACAAAAATGGAAGGAAAAACAACGTATAAATACCACTCTCACTGGCATTGTGCGCTTTCAAATAAATATCACTCCCGCCAAGCAAACCCAACACAATCAAACTCGCAAACCTTTTTCCGTTATAGCAACACCAAAATAACCCCACACACATGAATATTCGTGCAGGTTAAACCACACCATACTACCATTGAGCATCGATAGAGGTCTCTCACCCGTCAAAAAAGAAAAAAAAAAACCATTCCAACGATGTGGAAAGGGTAGAATTGCCATTATCAGCCATTGGGAATAGCTTGTTCATCATCATTATAATCATTTAACCAACAAGGCAACAACTCACTCATGATCCACACACGATATAGTAGTTGAAACGAACATACCTACCGGACCGGCAGAGCACAAAGCAAAAATGATGGAAAAAAAAAACAGAATTAGTGGTATAGGCATATTCCAGCTGATTAAACACATATACACACACACAACACATTGATGTGTTGTCTGCAAAATGTAATCACTCAACGAACATACCCCATTTTTGTTGCCTAAAAATAATTTTTAACTCCCCATAATTCACCACACCTTCGTTTAACCCCCAAACCATACTGTCAAACTAACCACAATAACCACTATACACCGTTATGACCGAATCAGGTGTTATTTGGGACAAAACATTTTATTACACACGGCGAGGCACGTGCAGAGTGAAAAAAACGTACATAATAAAAGGAAATACCAATGGTAGATATGAATGACGGTATTTAACAAACCAGGTGAAGGTAGACAGATGACATACGTACTTGTATACATACACATGATGAAAAATATAAATAAAAAAAAAGGTGAATTGATAAAAAAAAAAAAAATAAGAGAAAAAAAGTTGAATTTACGAGCAAAAACAATGAGAAAATTTGAACGAAACCAACTAAATCTACACTAAATGAATCATCATCTATCGCATATGAACATATAAACATGCATGCATGCATGTATATGAATGTGAGATTATTATATGCGTGAATAAGCAGATTGAAGCAATATTTTTTTGTTAATTCCTGACACGATTCTTGTTCAATACTATTATTTTGCGTCTATTCAATGCGTTTTTACTGATTGACAATCTGATTTTTGTAATTAAATCTTTATAACGTTTTTGTATGTTTTACAGTTTTCGGTGAACTGGAATTAATTACCATTAATTGATGTGCGCTGTGTTTGTGGTTTGCATGCGGGCGATGGTGGAGGATGGTAGAAGAGGTAAAAAGGAAAAAAATAGCAGTTTAAGCTGTGGTTTTCAATAAGATTTAACACGAGCGTTACTTTCTCTATGCATATATTGAAATGTAGATATCAACTCATCAATAAAACAAATAATAAAAAAAAATTAACATCAGTTTTAATTTTATGCAAAAGGCAAAATTTATTTTTCTCAAATTCACTTTGGTATCTACTAGATTTTCTCTGTTTGCAATTATTTTTAGTGGCGATAAATTTATTTTACTAACCATCCAATTAGAGAGAGCAAAAAGTAGATTAGATCAAAATGAACGGCGGCGCTGTCATTCATGACTCGTTTTCTACATTTAACTAGACAGAATATAAATCGTTTTCTTTAACCACGATGACACTTTCGACTTATGCATTCAAGTTTGATGCAGTTAAAAATAGAAAAAAAAAAAACTGAAGTGTGAACAGAACCTTACAGTGTGGATACAAAAAAATGATTGTAATCGAAATTAAAACTGGCAATTGGATAAGAATTTCCCATAGTCATTTTTATCCACATAGAGGTTATTGTACTTGACTTACTTGTTTTAAATTAGTTCTCGTATAAAACTAAGGGTCAGTGACACTTTAATTCCCAATACATGAACTACCTTACCATCCTTAAACTTAAGCGCTAACAGTTAAACGTTCTATTATGTACATATATGGACTATGAGGTAGTGCAAATTATTGAATGGAACGTTACACTTGAGAGAAAACTTAAGGGTCAATTTTTATTAAAGCATGTGAACTGCCTTACCGTCTTTAACCTCAATAGCTGACATTGAAACTGTCTCTTAAGTTAAGGGAAGATAATGTAGTGCACATTTTCAAATGGAAAGTAAATGATACTCAAGTGCCCAAAATAGAGACAATTTATATTTAAACATCTGAACTACATTACCGACATTAAGCTTAACCGCTGACTTTGCAACATTCATTTAAGTTTAGGGACAATGAGGTAGTGCACAGTTTTAGATGAAAAGTACCACGCCCTTTCCGGCAAATTTTGATTGTTCCTTTTTTTCTTGATGTTTACATTTTTTTGACATAAAAAAGTACCAGACATTTTGGTCCTGGTTTGGGTACTTTTGCACAATTTTTCTCTGAAAGGATTTCATTCCCACTCTTTAGATTTGAAAGATTTCATATTTTTTTTTTCAAAAAGAACTTAAACAGACCGTAAAAATGACATTGTGAGTATTAATGTTTTTAATTTTTGATTGACCTCACTCCGCCGACTCAGATGTGAGTCCAAAGATTGTAAATGAGTTTAATATTTCCTGCCGCTTTTTTGTCTATTTCCTTCTCACCATGAAGTGCAAGTGAAAAAGCAATACAGAAATGTCAAAATGAAACGGCGGAGTTAGGCCAATATGAACATCGTCTTGTAGAAAATTTTAATCAAACACACCTAGTTAAGATGTCATGGTTGCTCATTGACAGCTGTCACTTTAACTGTCCGATTTTGATTATTTTGACGTTACAAACTTGAGTCTCCTAAAATTAAGAACTCTGAAGAATATTGTAATTTCTGATTTCTCCGCCCTTAACCCTTTTGTGATGTATTCACAAATGTTATTCTTGCTGTCAATATTAGATCTGTTTGAGTTTTTTTTTTGAAAACAAAAAAAAAAAAAAACAAATGAAATCAAAAAGGTTCGACGAGAAAACATTATGTTGTATATTAATAAAAAAAAACACACAAAAAAAACCGTAACTGCTGTACGATTCCGTCAAAAAAGGTCTTCAATTTTTGTTGTTGTATTTACATAACTATAAATGTCAAACGTCAGAAGTGTCAATATCTAAAAGGATATTCTACATGTTCACTGTAGGTTTTTTTTTTTTTTCGTTTTTTGATTCTTTTCATACAAAACCATGTATCCGTGATTCATATTCGTTCAGTTATGCACCAAGTGTCATGTATTTTCTGAATGCAAATGAGCACGAGCAGCGACACATGATTCGAGAATAAAAATAAAAATTGTATACGAATGAAACGATAACAAAGTTAAAAACATAACCTTATATTTCATGTTGGGATGTTGATATTTATTGAATTGCTAATTGAGTTATTGAGTGGCGTTCATTGGAATGAAAAGTAAAAAAAAAAAAAAACAGTGTCGAGAAACACAAAATTATCATCTCATAGAAAATGGAAAAAAAAAAATGAAGACGATGAAACGCTAATTTACGTTTCTTCAATACAAGTTCTTTCTCTTTCAATCCTTTCAAGACTTGAGATCTTAAGATGTCTTCAAGAGACTCCTAAATATACAAAAAAAAAAAAACACTCACAAGTCGCAACAACGAACCACTTAAAGAAGTGTGTCGGCTGTCAACGACCAAATCAAAGGCCATATTCAGTTTTGTCTTTCTGCGTGTCTCGAGTCGAGTCGGGAGTCGAGATCGAGACGACGCGAAGAGTGAACTAAAATTTGCTAAATTTCAAATGCAAAACAACAAAATTAAGATGCAACACTAAGGGGTGGCCAGCATTGTATAGGTACGTACATTCGTTCTCGTACGTAACGTAACTATAAAACTAAAATGCCAAAACGTCAGAATGAGAAAAAAAAAGGCAAAAAAAAACATACATATAAATAAGAAATAAAGCATCCACAACGAAGCAAAACACAGCAGCCAGCAAAGCAACACTTGTATGCATTTGTGACATGGGTGGAATATTTAATTAAATTATTTGTGTACTGTCTAACTATGTAGGTATAGAGAGGTTGTATATAAATTTCTTCGTTTCGTTCCGTTCATCGTTGTCGTCCTCGAATTCGCACTCTTCTCAATTTATCTATCTTCTCTAGACCTCTGGATGTTGTATGATAAAATTTCCATTTTCAACGAGAGAAGAGAGTTAGAATTCACACAAAAGTTTATGGTTTGAAAGTAAAGTTGTTGGCGTTCGTCGTCACCGTCGCTATATCGTACCAATGTAGACACACACATAAGACATATTTTACCTATGCAGATACAAAGGATGTCGTCCTTTATTATATAAAATAGAGAGAAAAGGGATACTTTTTTTTTTTTTGTTCTGTCTGTTGTGTATAAAGTAATAAAGTGAGTTGTGTGTAGGTTACCAATGTTAAGCTTTTTGTAACTTGGCAATGGAATAAATTAACTGAAGTCTTGATAAGTGTAGAAGAATCGATTTAGTTAGCATAACACTGATGTTCTAAAAAATGATTAAGAGGGAGAGAAAGAGACTCACAGACAGAACATAAAATGTGACATTTAACAATTTTGATAAAATAACATTTTTGTTTAAAATATGCAAAGGTTCTTAATTTAATGACAACCAAATTATATCGTTCGGAAAGTGAAGCTTTTTTGCAAGTGAGAGCGATGATATGATATTTTTGAGAGAAAATACATATTTGGGAATTAATTCGCCAATATTTTTTTTTTTTTTAAGTAAACATTGTTTAGGATAAAAACTTTACAACTATTTGATTGTATGGAACATTAATACAAACAGAGTTCAACAATCAGATTGGTTTTTGCTTCTCGCGAAAACACTTCTAAAAGGCAGTGATTTCAAAATTGTTACTAACTGCTATGAGACCTCTCATCTGGTTTTTCGTGTCCATCTCAATAATATGTGTGAACGTTATTGTAAATTAAGGCAGTATAATTTTTTTTTAGAAAAGGATAGCTTGTTGAACAATTGAAAGAAAAACTTAAAAACGCATATCGTCGGCCTCATAAAGAAACCTTGTAACTCCACCTTTTTTTCGAAAATGACTTTTGAATGTCATTTTTTAGCAAATATGTCAGCGGAGCAACCCAGAAAATTTGAAGTCATTCAGAAAACTCTAAATAGACTTAAATTCAAATTTTGCACAGCACTTAACTCATAACTACTCTGTTGTTTCTCTACTTTTTCGTCTCTCCTGTAATATTTTGAAGTTTGGGAGTTACGAGGTTTCCTTATGAGGCCGACGATATGTGGAATAGCAATAAACTGCAATCGTTTTTAGTTGCAATAAGGACCAAATTGTTTTTTTTTTTTAAAGAAGTAGAGTAAAGAACATGTTTCAGTGCTCATTAAGTGCTAGTTAACTACCCCAAATAAAATTTAGTACTCCACTATATTTGAAAAAAAAAAATAATGTTCTACCCTGATTTAAAGTCAGGGTACTAATTAGGTGTTCTACGAATAAAATAAAAAGTCAGACAATCGTGTAGCAATCAATGTTTAGAATTCAATTGAAGCTGTTTTTAAAATGTTCACTGTAGCGTATACGTAACTTTTTTGTTGTCTGAAAAACTTGAATGAGTTGTAAAAAATCTTTTCGTGACTAATAATAATAAAGATTAGTGACATCTGTTAGATGAATATTTATTGACCTTTCAACAATATCACACGTGTCGTGCAGACAATTTGTTTCATGATGTGAACATCAGCCAAGACGTTCAAAGGTCTTCAATTCGCAACATACTTCAATATTTAACGATTTCGGTCGTATACGTTTGGGTCAACAAAAGTTGAGCAGTTCCATTGATCCATTGATCTATATTTATTCCACATCGGATCAGGATCATGATTGAAGGTTTTTAAAGCGTCAACAGGGAGTTTAGAAATTTTATCTTTAGCGAAAGTGGAATCGAATGAGACATCAATAGCCGAATCGCGAGGACAAATGCTATGTTCGGAATGTTGTGCAATTTTGGATTAATAATTCTTCCAGCTTATAACCAAGCTACGACTGTACCACCCAAAGCACTTGGAAAGCTACATCAACTGTTAAAAAGAAGCTAAAAAAGTTCGTAAATAAATGTCCATGTATTTTCTTAAGGATTTTCTTAATCGCCCATCGTATACCTACCAAACGAAGAACCTCTTTGAAGAACGTCTCAAGAATTCTTTGAATAGGGTTTCAATTGGGCGCCACTTTTTCTCTTAAAAATGACAAAAAAATAAAAAATGTTTTCGTTTTCTAAATGCTTTTTTTATATAACCATTGTTTTGTGTTTTTCAGATTTATGGAAAGATAATGCGAAAGAACAGAACATAATAAATCCACACTGTTCCATTAAAATCTTTTGGTGCAGAAAAAAATACACTCGTATATACAAACACTTATTATAAATATAATAATAATTATCCTGAAGCTAGAATATGTTCTTTTGAGTATATATACACTCTCCATGACATTTTAATTAAGAAATTTGATCAAATGAAATTCCTTGTTCAACAGACCTTCAACACACACACTCAGACATTGTGACACAATAAAAAAAAAAAAAAAAAGAATTAAAAAAATAAGTCAACTTTGTGTTGACCCACTTCCGAGGTTATTTCGTGTACAAAGTACAAAACCCATAAGTGAAGTATTAGGTACCTACTACCTATTCCTTTCATCATTATTATATTGAAATAAATAAAGATTTCTCTTTCTAGTTTTTTTTTTTACTTTTGGTATTTTCTTTTTTTCTTCTTCCACCCATCTTACCAAGGCAGCCTGTCAAAACAAACTTAATGAAACATTTTTCAACCTCATCTCTGAACAAATATCTTGTACATAAACTCAACAAGAAAAAAAAAATAAAACGGGTAATTTTCCTCGGACAAAATTAATTTCTCAAATCTACGCGCCAGCAAATCATGAAAAAAAAAAAAAAGAATTAAAACGGTGAACTAATACCCAACGACTTCCAGCAGTTCACCACCACACCTCCTTCTTCTTTTTTGCCTTGATTATATTTTTTTTATTTGGAGTGTCTCTTTTTAATGTGTTTTATTTTTTTATTTATTCTTTATTTTTTTTGTTATGTTTTTCTTTTTCGCTCCCATTTCTTACCTCCTGCTTCACTCTGTCTTTTGATAAAAATTGCTCGGTTATATTCGCGCAAGTGAGGAAACAAATTCAATTAAAGGAAGATATTAAAAAAAAAAAAATTGAAACAACAAACAAAAAAAATGAACTGCAGTATCAAATAGTCTGGAAAATCTGTTGCATTTTAAAAAGTGCTTTATTTTGAAAATAATAAGTAAGATAAACAAACAAATGTTTATAGCCAATTTCACAATGGACACTTTTACACTATGAACATGAAATCTCGCTTGTTAAAGCTTCCGTAAGGCTACTATAAATAGCTTTCTACAGAACCAACTATCATATGGAAGTCATTACTTCGTCAACTACTCTTTAAACTTATAAGAAAAAAGTTGTGTAAAAAAGTCTTAACTAGCTTTTATAAGACTTTCGTGAACGAGCTTATAGATATAGAAAGGGCCAGTAACTTCGAAAAGATTTCTTTAAAACTTTTTAATTTGAAGTAGAACAGATTGTTGTTTCCATAAAAATTCTATGAATATTTCCTTATAATCAATTTTACATAACTTCTTAAACAAATCTTTAAAGTTATGTTAAAGTGTGTAAAGATGGCTTGCTAAGCTTCTATAAGACTTTCGTAAGCGAGATTATAGAAATTGGAAGGACCAGTAACATCTAAATTTTTAATTTAAAGCCTCACAGATTGTAGTTTATGTTAAGTTTCTATAAATCTTTCTTCAAAAGTGTTGAAATAAGTTTTTAAAAGCTTCGGTAAGTCTTCTGTAAGTGAGCTAATGGAATCTCTATGAAGAAGGAACTTCATTTACAGTTTTTTCATTGGCTTTTAAGAGGAATTTATTGTATAGTGATAAAACTATTTAAACACAAAAAGAACAAATTCAAAAGAAAAAACAATCAATTAAAGAAATAAGAAAGATTAAAAAAATATCATTAACAACTTTACTTTACAAATTATTGAGGTTTCACTTGCAAATTTGTCTTCCTACTTCGTATAATAAATATACATAATATTTTTTTTTATTTGTTTAATTATGTTGCGGTTTAACTTTGTGTTGGTTTGGAATAAAATACACTTTTTGCCTTATCAAACAAATCAACAAATAATTAAATAAAATATTAAACGCACCACCAAAGCTGTGTTACCAAATACTTTTTTTGTTTGTTGGTGTAATTGTTGTTGAACTCAATAATAATTGTTTCCAACCAAATGAAAAAAAAAAATTAAAAAGGTACAAACAAAAATTATCATTTAAGTGGTGAGAGAATTAAATGACTCAAGGTCGTAAGTTTTTTAGGTTAAAGTAACCTGTCTGTGTTTTTTTTTTTTTGTTTCTCTTTTTTTCCACAAAAAAAAGGTTAATTGTGTTTCGAAATGTTTTTTTTTTTTTTTTTCTTTTTGTTAGGTCAAATTTTGCGGGTTGACATTTATCCTAGTCAAATAAGAGTTATGTAGAAACAAAAATCATAAAGAACATTTTGAAACTCTTGAAAAAAACTTTTGGTGAGTGTCAACTGTACAATATAAAACTCGAAAAAGCTTGAAGGTTGATTGCGTGAAACGCTATTTAAATTGTGTTTTTTTTTTTTATTCGCAGTCTTTTGCGAATTTATTGTTTTGTAGGAAATAATTTTTAATAAGCATGAAAGTTCTTTTATAAGTAGTTCAAATAAAATAGACTCACTTCAAAGATTTAAGAATACTTTTACAGGAAAATAAAATTGTCCTCAATTTCCAGAATATTTTTTTTTTTTTTTTTTTCAATCAATCTATATTTGATATTTTATTTTTGTTTTGTTTTCATTTTGTTTGAGGTTTAAATTTGAGATAAGAATTCTAATAGAATTTAATATGTACAATGAGATAATGATAAGAGATAAGCAAACAGAGTGCTTATCAATGTTAAATGCTCGGTATTCAGTTTTAATTTAGAATAATAATTACAAGAACGCAATGTTTTTTTTTGCAAATATTCAGTTATTTTACAAAAATTCCGTTAAAAATGGCGCCCAATTGAAGTCCAAACACGATAAAAAAAAAAAAAATATTAAACGAAACACAAAAATTTTGGTACAACCTGTTATTAAATTTTAAGCTTGTGTAAAAGCACAGAAACAACAAAAACATATTCAAAACAATTTGTATGAATAAATTATCTAGAAAAAGTGGCGCCCAATTAAAACCCACATTCTAAGAAAAACAAACTTAAAAAAACCTATAACAAAAAACTGAAACAAACACTAAAAGTTGCAATAAGTTCTTTAGTTCTCATTTCTATAACTAACGACATTCGTTCGTTTTGTTTTTTTTTTTCTGAATACAGGAGACAAACTTTGTGTACAGCAGACAAGACAAATAGGATAGTTTGTGTGTTAATTTTGATAATTGGATTGTTCTGCCAAAAGTGTGTGTTGTATACACACAATAATAATAATAAGCTAACAAATATAATTTTGCCTCTCACATTAAACCGAGACAACATAAAAAGGAGTTGGCTTTTAATTATTCTTGCCACAAAAATTGTGTGTTCTCATCGTAAAAGACAATTTAAAAGTTCGTAATCTTTTCAAAAAAAAAAAAAAGAAAAGAATCCCTCTCTTTTTCTCTCTCGGTTCATTTTGCAAAACTTAAAATTTCCAATATTGTGTCCTTTATAAAATAGAACATACACTTTGTCGTAGATATTTATATACAAAGTCTGTTAGGTGACATGTAATTTCAATTGTTGGCCCATCCCATGTCATCCATCCATATTGTAGTAGAATGTAGATATAGGTTAGGTAAGGTAGAGTCAGGATGAGTGAAAAGAATAAAAAAAAATAAAGGAAGTAAAATTCTCTCTCGTCCTACCGCAATATAAATTGAGTCTTAATCATTCATGCCTTGCACTCTATGCTTGCACAACCAAGGCAGGCACAGTAGTTGGCGTGGTATCTTTATATGTAGAGTAGAGAATCCTTATACCCTTTCTATACTCTGTGTAATTTCTTCTACATTGTCGTTTGTCGTCGTCGTAGAGTTGTCCTTTGGCTGAATGTGTCCCTATAACCATATCCAATTCTTGTGTGTCAAGGAAGAAAATTCATTCTCTCCATCTCACTCTCTCTCTCTCTATCTCCCTCTTTCTCTTCAGATTTTTATAATAAATTTTTAAATTTTCCAAAAACGCAATGAAGCCAAACTACTAAATTAGTATCAAAGTTTGTCCTTCATTTCAAGCGAGAAAAACACAGAGTAAAGGCAAAGGCAAACCCAAAGCAACGCCGAATGAGTGTGACTGAGCGAGAGAGAGAGAGAGAGGGCCAAAGAAAATCCTATATTAGACATGTTATGCCACAGACAGAGAGGAAAGAGGGAAAAGAAAATTCCTTTACAAACATTTCTATATACCTACATTAAAAGCCGTCGTCTGTGTGAAGTGAAGAGTCCTCAAAAGTAGGACATTATCCATTTAGGTTTGGCTATCAAATTTCTCAAAGCGAAAAATCTCCAGAGCAGAGGGAGAAGTTTAAACATAAGGAAAATATATATATAAAAAAATAGATACAAAAAAAAAAATAATTAAATAGAAAAAGAAAATAAAAGTAAAAAATACCAAAAAAAAAAAAGTTATTTCTTTTAATTTGAAATTAAGGAAAAAAAAACTTACCGTGGTTTTGGTATTTTCTTCATATCCATTTCATTGGGTTTAGTAAGCTTCTTACTAAAGTCTCTCATTGTGAATCATTTCTTGATGTTTTTGTGGTTGAAGGTTGTTTCTTTGAAGAAATCATAAGATTATTTTTTTTGTATGCTTTTTTTTTTTGAAGAAATGTTTTAATTTTTGTTTGTTTTGTTTTTGAAGTTGTTGATGTTTTTGTGTTTGTTTACAAACACTAAACAATTTTATTTGGTGTTATTTATTTTGATATTTTTTTTTGTAAAATATTATTTTTTTTTTAAGTAATTTTATTATTTGTTTTGTTTTTTTTTTTTTTTATTTATTTGATTTGAATTTTTATTTATATTTTTGATTTAAATATTTTTTGTTTTTAATTTAAGTTTTATTCACTATTGTTTTTTTTTTGTATTGATTAAATTAATTTTAATTAATCAAATTAATTTTAATTAATTTGATTGAAAGAAAGTTAAGATACTGTTGAAGAAATATTTGTATTTATTAGAAAATTTTGTTTAATATTTTTTTTTAATTTTATTTTTTTTTACTTTGCAGGAGAAAAAATGAAAGAAGTCATGAATATTTTTTTTTTTTTCAAATTTTGTTCTTCCTTCAACTTAGATAGATTGATATAAATTTTATTTCAACGTGTCTTCGAATTCACGTCAATTTAGTGAGATTACTCTGAAGCTGAACTAACTCCAGGACTAAAATTGACTGAAAAACATGTGTGTTGTTAACCCAACGAAATCGCGAACGTTGGTACCTTTGTACTTTCGATATCTTGGATGAGTACATACTTAAGCCGTGTTTTATTGATAAATTAGTACTTAGCCCACTAAAATTTTGCACTGTAAACTACAACAAACGACTAAGGATAAATGCTAAGGATAAACAGAATACATAATCGTTTGTTGTGGTTTATAGAATTTTTTTTTTTTTTGTAAACTTATACATTTTTGATTCTTCGACAACAAATGTTTTAGAACCTTCTTTCGGAGCCATCTTTGTTAGGTACAATGAACCTTATACACAATTGGCGAACGTGACTAATGTCATAAGATACTTTCATAAAACATAAAGATTTCATTTATTTTTAAACGAAATAGAAGGTTCATCTTACAACCACACCAACAACAAAATATCAATGATAAACTATTTTAACTATTTCATAAGCCTTAGGCAAGTTTATTCATCGATAAGTATTCCCTTAGAAAAATATTATATCACGATAAGAAAAACTAAACCCAAATCAAGTAAAATGAAAACGAGCCCTCCATATCTTTCTTAGCTTACGCTCTCTCTCTTTCTTACTGTCTATCTGCAAGATGATTTTTTTTTTTTAATTTTTGTTGTTTTGGGGGATTTTATTTTTGTTTTCAATTTTTGTCAACTAGAATACAATTTGATTTTTATCAATATTAGTTTTCCCATGAGTAGGAAATTAAAAAAAAATATCAATTAATTGTAAACTTGTTTTCATCAGGTATTTAAAATAAATGACTTAAACTTCATTTATATATACATACATATGTTAAAGTTCAGACTCATCATCAACACCTTTATGAAAAGTAAAAGTTCCCAAAAAAGAAAGAAAAAAACTAAGTTTAATCTGTGGAAGAAAGTGAAATGATTTTGATTTTAAAGTTATTTCACTTTCACTAAACGAAATTGAACATTGTTAAAATGCTTTTGTTTTATCTTAAGAGGCTTCAAAAAATATATGAATATGTAAATTCAAGTTGAAAGATTCAATTAATTTTAATGATTATTTTTATTTAGTGTAAATAAATTAAAAATAAAAATTTTTAAAGTGAATCTAAATGGCAACAAAACATTAAAAAAAAAATAAATGCTAGCCACAGTTAATCCCTAGTCGGTTATCTGCGTGAAATTTTGATGAGATAGTGGAAATATTGAACCACAAATCATCATATAATTATGCCATATTATTCATTGATATGTTCCAGTTTCCCATACTTTTCTATCTAAGATTAGATTTTGATAAGTAACTTTCGCATATTCTATCCTTTATGACTCTCAAGGGGACATAGAATTTTTTTTACTATGAAATGAAAGGGGAAGAACTCTCCCTTCCTTACCAGTTCAGCAGCGTGGAATTTTATAACGCCCCGATACCGATTGTAAGTTGATTTTTATATTATCGCTTAAGCCCTGAAGCAATGTTTTACATTTATTGACTATTTTTGAATTTAATTTGACTATAAAAGGGTGTGTCGCAAAAGTGTTTTAAAAGTGTTAAAGGAGCGTGCTCAATATCAGGGAAATTTCCAATCCTTAGAATTTTAATTCTCATAGGGTTTTAAATGTAGTAAACTAGAAAATATTTTGGAGCAGATCACATTTTTGTCCAGTATTTTAAATATACAGTGACGAGCAAAAGTGGTCAAATGTTTTGCCTTTTTTGAAAAAGTTGTTTAAAACTTAGTGTTCTTTACATAAATTAAATCGTTTTTATTTTATTATTTTTCTATATTATGCCACCATTAATTTTCCTGATTAAAATTTTAAAAAATGCTTCATTGTCCAAAAATGGAGAGTATCATATTGGTATTTGGACTTGACCAATTCTGCTCGTTTTGGAAAAAGGCTTTTGTTTCAATATATTGAGTGTACTAGAATTAATTTTTACCACTTTTAACCACTTTTAACAATGCCTCGAGATAGGACCTATCAATCTGTGAAGAAATAATTTTAAAATTCGGTCGTATTTCAGCTTAATGGAAAGCTCAAAGCTCATCGCTTTTAGACTTGTGTTTTTTTACTGCGCTTACGATTTCTTCAAAAATTTCAACAGATTTTCAGCCAAAATGGGTCAGGGCCTTATGCTGACTACGCAACTGTCTTAAATTTCTGATTTTCGAAGCAATATTTGACAATTTTAAAGGTTTTGGTGGGGTCTTCATCTAGTTGAAAAATTATATCAGACAACACGGAGTCTTCTTTTGCCAAAAAACGTGGTAAATTGTTTCGTTTTATATCAGGATAGGTTCGCTTGTTCATTATTTTTTCAAATTTAGCTAGCAATCCACAAGATAACACCGGAAAATATTCTTGAGTCCATAATAATTTATGTCCGTTCTATAAACTTGATAGTGCTGAAATGTTTTTTCCAGTTTTGGATAGTAACTAGATTTGCATTCTATTTCTTCTGTGTTCTCGTCAATCCAATCTACTTTTCCCATTGGTTATTGATTCCTTTTTGTGGTTATAGTTAAAGTTTTAGTAAAAGTTTTAGTAAAAATTCATCTAACCTAACGATTTTTGACTTGAAAAAAGGTTTGGTGATGTTCTGTTTGAGTTTTTGGGGGGAGTTCCCGACCTTTGATAAAATTTGAAGATATGATGGAGAGGATGTGTCTTTCATGCTAAGTGACAATATGACTGTGTGTTGGATCGTTGTCTAAAGTTTGCTTAAGATTAGTTAAGTTGTTTTTTTTTTGGAAATTCCTTTCCAGGTTTCATTATGTACATTATTAGGGCTGTTCTGATTTACATTCGAAATCTAATTTTTCCCGTTTT
Source organism: Episyrphus balteatus (assembly GCF_945859705.1). Lineage (NCBI taxonomy): Eukaryota > Metazoa > Arthropoda > Insecta > Diptera > Syrphidae > Episyrphus > Episyrphus balteatus. The sequence goes on from NC_079136.1 coordinate 116,200,087, forward strand.
CGAATTTTACCTGCTCCTGATTCTGAATTCGAGCTATCGTGCTTTACCATTCTTTTGGCGTGTAAACTTGACATTTGGGTGGCCATATTAATTTTACACGTAGACATTAGGTGTGTTTGTTTGTTTGTTTTTTTTTTTTAATTTTCTAAAGTATTCAATAAATTCTGTTTGTTTATCCATTCGAGTTTTTTTTACTTAATGCCACGCCCAATTAGGTATAATAATACCTAATAATAATTTTAACTACATATATGCCTGTAAGACCTAAGGTTTTTTAAATGCATATTGCACGGCACTAGTTAGAAGGAATAGAAAGATATAAGAAAGAATTTTTTGTTGGTAGATTCCACCCACTTTAACTTGTCTCTATTAAAAGTGATAAAAGTTAAAGAACTTCATCCTTCCCAAAATATTAACGGTAAAAAGGAATAATTAGGTAGATAGGAAGCTAAGATCATAAGCTTTTTTTTGTAATTTAGATAAATAACAATACAGGTATTTAGGTACCAATTTATTATTTTCACCCAATTGAACCCTCAATGACAAACAATTTAATAAGATTTAAAATAATTGACCTAATAATAAGCCTTTAAAGCATTAAAAATCCATTTCATAGGTTACCTACCTACCTAAATGCCATTTATGTGCCTACCAAATTTCACCCTTCAAATAAAAACCTCCCTAACCAAAACCATACATTAATTCCCAGTTGAATTGTCATTTACAAGATTTTCAAAAAAAAATTAAACCCTCACTTCAATCAACAAGCAATTCGATTTCACACGACCTTTTTGTAAGTAAAGTGGGTAGAGAGTGATAAAATGTCACCTACCTTCCTCTACCTACATTAGGTTTGTTTGTTTTTTTTTTTAATTGATTTTTTTTACAAAAACTTATTTTCATCCTCAAACCATGTGTGGTTATAAAAATCGTTCTCACAGTTCAAAGGTGCAGTACGGAATAGAGAGATTCCTATCCTCCCCCAACCCACCAAACCATCACCCAACTTAATTATAATAGGTAAAACCTCAACAAAAACCACTTGACATTATTCCGTCTCCAATTTCCCATGAATACCTTCGTCGTCTTTGTTATGAGTAGGTTGGGTAGGTAGGATAAAAAAAAAAAAAAAACACCCAACACTCTTATCGGATTTATATCGGATTTTTCTCGCAGAAAGGACATCTTCATCATCATCGTCATCAACATCATCATCATCAAGCATAATAATTGACAAGCACAACTAGATAGATGACAGTTCGACCTATTTTTTCAACCGAGTTCGATTTTCGTGTAATTTAAATCTGTCAAAGTTGGCAGGATTTGTTTTTACAATTTTATTTTTTTTTTATTATTTAAACCATGATCATCATTACAGCTCATTAAATAAAATGAATAAAATATAAAAAAAATAACAAGTAGAAAAAAAAAAAAACAATATGGATAAGAAATCAATTTCAAAAAGGACACTCAGCTAAATGTATATATTATAGGTACCTACACATATTTATATATTTTATACACAGGATACAGCGGATAGAAAAAGTAAAGAGGAATAACCAACAATCACCGATTGGCGCGCACCAAAGGAGCCAAAAAAAAGAAAAAAAAAAAAAAAAAAAAGACATCCATTGCCAGGCCACCAACAACAAACAAAGAATAGATATAAAGCACAGTAGTTAAATAAGGGATAAGAACCAAGGATCCTACTTAATAAAAAGGGATGAAATGTAACAACGAGGACGATGAACAAGTTCCTAAATCCTCCTCTCTGTGTCTCTGACTCTGGGGCATAGAGAGAGGCAAAAGGCAAGGCATGATATCGGCATCATGAGAAGTTGGAAAAGACGAAAGGAGGCAATGTGCAAAGGAGCAACAAGGGGCACATTTTCATAATGACAGAGCGAAAGGGGAAGTTTTTCTTCCTCACCACTGTGTGTTTTATGTTGTATGCCTATGCTATATCCTGTCGCCTGTCGTCCCGTGTACTCTCCTCTTTTGCTTGTTGCGTTTTTTTTTCTATTTTTCTTCTCTCAACATCTCATCTCTCTGACTTTGCAAAAAATTATAAAAAAAAAAAATAAAACAAAAACCTCAACGAAGAGGTGGGATGAATAAAAAAAATAAAAGAAAAAAACACCCAATTCAGTCTAGCAAACGATAAAATTTCCTTTTCTTTGTTCATACTTTGCAATGAAATTCGCTGCGATGTGTAAATGTGTACTGTCTGTATATTGTATTTGTTGATTGTATTCGTGTGGTGTAATAGAGCAAAGTTAGCTCAAGGAAAAACCCCAAGTAAACACAGAGTACAGTAGTTCTGACTCGGTCACACGTTTGTCGCTGTTGCTTTGCTTTTTTATAAGCAGCATATACTGCGGTTATCTTTTTTTATTTAACACACAAATCGCATTTGGTAATATATTTCATTCGCTGGATCTGTTTGATTTTATTTTTTTTTATATGAATTTTTTTTTTTTCATTTAATTCCGCCTTTTGGCCAGTCAGTAGTAATTGAATGTCTGCCAGATGTTGAAAGAATATATAATATCCCTAAGAAAAAAAAAAAAAACAACAAACAGTTGTGGTGAAAAGTTAAGCTTTTGCAGGTATCATGAAGGTTCTTAAGAGATGAATTGTATTTGACAAGTTGGGTTTATGGTGGATATTTTGTTTGATTGACTAGGTGGAAAAATGTTAAGACTGTGTGAAGTGAATGATTTGAGTTATGGAAACTGAAAGAGGATTCAATCTGAATTGGAAGTTTGCATTTACATTCATGTCGAAGAAACAGGTTGTAGATTTTGTTATTTGAAATGATACTGTCAATTTAGGTCAAGCAATATACAATTCATTCTAAAGAATTTTAAAGCAAAATTTGGATGATTTGGACAAGTATTTAAAAATTCTGCATTCTGTTATTATTTTGTTTTTCAAGGTTACGAGTAAATTTTTGTCTGTTCTTATTGGAAATCATTTTCGAACACATAAATTTGACATTTTACTTTTATTATGAGATTTGTTCATACTTTTCATTATTATGAGATTCGCGCGAATTTTTATTTTCACACCTCAAAATTGATTCTCCCGTGGTCAAAATTTTCCGCTTCGCGTTTCGGTTGTGAAATTTGAGTAGATTCTCATGTCAACAAATTTTTTTCCGCTTCGCTTTCAACCAATTATTACAAGAAGGGTTGATATGTTTTTGATCATTACGTTATCATTATTTGTCCGCTTTGTTTGTAAGATATTTTTTTCAAATCACGCGAACTAAAACCCCCCCCCCCCCCCCCAGATACCGCACGCGCTGGGGTCAATTTTCACCGAGTACGAAGTCATTTGCGGATGATTATCGTATCGGCACTTTTTAGTGTTTTTTGAAGGTAAAAACAAATTCAAAAGAATTAAATAAGTAAAGTGAATTGTGATACGAATATCAAAGGAACGTCAAAGATTGGGACTGCTTCTTCCTCTTTTCCGTAAATTATTGTTTTGCTATGTCTTATTTTGATTTAAAACATAAAAAATCAAAGTCGACTTTAGACTACCTACTTATTAGCGACACTGCTGTTTTTTAAAGTTTTTGATCAGTTTTTGTATGAAGAGCATGTAAGTAGTTAATATGTACCAGTTGACACAATCCAAGACAAAGCTATGTTTCTGAAACTTACAATAGAAATATATTATATTTTCCCAGATCGAATTGGAAGGACTCTACTATTTTGTATGCCATGAAAATGGTTTATAAACTGAAGGTACTATCCATTTCCGCAAAAACGCAGCTTTTTTCCAGATGGCACATACAATACAAACATAAAGTAAAATCATTCTCCAAAATGACAAGAAATAAATCACCAAAATTGAAGGTGAAGTTATTTCCCAATTAAAAGTGTAATAAATTCTCAGTCGTGGTGGGAATTTATTCCACTTCAAAAAGTGGAACAGATTCCCACATAAGGTGGAATAAATTCCCATGTGGAGCAGATTCCCGTGGAATTATTTCCCTGCACCATTTAAATTATATGATTTGAAAACAAAAGTGATTTTTCAATGCAAAGCTGACAAGTAGTAAACTTAAACTGAAATTTTATGAAAAATGCCCGTCGGGATACTGCGATAATCTTGAATGAAGTTTTGATGCCTAAAACGCATAAAAGTATTTAAGTAAGATATAGCGAATTGATCAAATATACATTATATATGTTATGTATTATTTATTTTTACAATTTATTTTACAGAACATTGAAATTAAAAGAAGCTTTGAATATTCTCACCTTGTACAAGGCTAATATTTCAAAAATAATTGTGAGTTTTGCTGGTCTTGCATGCGCAGTATCTTCTTCAATACTCGCAATTTAAATTCCATTGTAATTAAAATTACAATTTAATCTTGGTGAGTTCGTAAACGTAAATTTTACAAAAATTATAGGTACAAGCAAAAAATACAAAAAAATTTGAAATAACCTGGCATGCAAAACAGACCGAACCAAGATTTTGAATTTTAATCGAGCTTAATTTTAACTGAAATTTTTTGTCTCCATTTTTCTTCACTTTTTTCCGTGTGCAAAATTGTGACAGATAAAAAATGTACAATTGGAAAGGAAAATATGATTTTTTCACTGCGTACAACTCAGCTGAAATTCATGAATATAATTTGGCTCAGCTAAATTTGTTCTTTTTTTATGTTTTTAAATGGAGTAAGGTACTATTACCGAGAGAGTGAGAAAATATATGAAAAGTAATAAAGCAGATTTGCATACACGTGACGCATATTGCTGTGAGTGAACGTGACGGTAGAATTAAACAAAGACATTTTCGAGTCATCTTCCGAATATTTTCACTAGCTTTAAAGTGTTTTTCTGGGACTTGAATCCCAGTTTTTCTTCTCGAAAATAATGGTTTCTCGACCTTTAATTAGAAACAACACCAAATAGCTCTAATAGCTTAATAACGAGCTCAATTTGTAATTTTTCTTCAAAGATTTTTCACTACAATCCGGGAAAAGTTCACGCTACTCCATGAACCTTATTTTTTTGGGTTTGAAATTCTTCCAAACACTGCTAACTGATTTGAACTGCCCCATATGCTTACTGAGAGTCATGATGAAACTATTGTTTTTGCTTTAAAATTTAGTGGCAAGTTCCCCAAAGCTGCGTAACTCAGTTTTGTGATTTTGTAAAAAGGTTATTATAACGTAACATCTAGCTCCAATTTTTCCCTTAAAAACTGTGGTTTTCTGCTTAAATACTGATTAACTTGGTCCATCGGCTGATACAAAACAAGACATTAATTCATCAGAGAAAGAAAAAGAATAGATAGAACAGAAGAACTAGGTATAACCAAAACTACGTGGCACAGAGGTGGAGACATAGTTGAAAATTGTCTCATGTTATCGCACAGGTGGCTTCAGTTAAGTTGGCGATTTAGAAAAAAAAAACTTCCGAGTCGACCAATGCGCTCTAAATATGGTTCATCTATGTTTTACTAGACTTACAAATAAGAGACAAACAGAAAAATAAGACTAGAAGAAAATATAAAAGAGCGAGAAAAGAGTACAAACGTTAAGATGAATGAATTGTCAATCTTAGGTTGGTTTGCGTACTGTTCATAATAAAAATTAGGCCTAATTTATTTACTATTCATTAAATTTAAAGTCGTCATTTAAAACAGGAAATTTTAGTTTTGCATGTGATTTGACGTATCTCTCATTTTTAATGACGACTTTAAATATAATGGAGAGTTAATTAATTTGGGGCTAAACCAAATTCATGTTAAACTTTGTAGTTTTTTGTTACAAAAAAGAGAGAGCTTTGAGGAAGAACAAACAGTTTCCTTGTTGAGAATTTGAGGCAAACATTTCTTTGACCAAAACTCGTTAAAAGGTTCATTATTATTGTTAATTACTTATCGTAAAAAATTATAGGCTCATTAAATTTGACAATTTTTTTAATTTTTAATGGCTACTTATATAAAAGATGTTGACGTTATATTCTTCTTTTGATCATTTTAATATTAAATGAAGTTACAATGCGAGAATGTTGTTGTTTGTTCTCGTTCTATTGTTTCTTAAAGCAACGAAGCGCAATTGCAAATATAAATATAAAAAAAGTCATAGAGAGAAAACAAAAATAATAATGCACACAGTTGCTGTTTTTTTTTTTTTTTTTTTTCAATAGTTCTCGACTGAAAAGGTTAAGTATCTTAAGTCGACTTAGGATGTTTCGCGTTTTTTTTGTTGAACCTCAGTGCCATCTTAAAGGCCTACATTTCTGTCTTATCGGCATCTTTCTATCTCACCCCTTTGCTTTTTTATGCATAAAAACAATTTCATCTTATGTTCAAAAGACACATATTCAAATTCTTAAGTAGACTTAAGATTATATTGGGTTAAGACTTTTTTTATTATTGTGAAATCTTAAATTATCTTATGTTGACTTATCATCAAAATTGACATAAGATACTTTACCTTTTCAGTCGAGAGTTATTTCTTGTTTATAAAGACAAATTTCATATTCATAAAAGCAGAGAATTTGACTTTTAAGACGCTGATTTATTTCTTTTTTTCTTTATGTTCTATTGCAATTAAAAACAACAACAAAACAGCGGTCAGCTGTTTAATAAAATACTTAAATATGTACTTTACTGTTACAAAAAGTTGAAAAACTTAGACTGTGTACGCATGAACAATATTAAATGTAGTTCATCACATCGGTTGCAGAGATTGAAGTCATTTTCGATTTATGATCCAGTCATGCGCCTTATCACTGTTGTTGTATATGAAAACATTTCAAATCTTATAAGAATATTTTAATTCACAAAATCACATAATATGTATGTCGTTCAGTTCAATTAAATATTTTAACTGCAAAATAAAAACTGTATCGATTTCCTTGCTAATCCCTGTTTATAGAAAAAATAAGGAATTACTTTTTATCACTCAATGAAAATTGATGAGGAAAAAAAGAATAACTTAAAACACGTCCGAAAACTTTTATCATTCACTGTCAATTGGGCGAAATTTCATTTCACATCTAATCTATCAAGTGTAAAAGAGACACAAACATCTATCTATTGGAAACTTTTTTCTTCACATCGACATCATCATGATCATGACTTCTTTCACATTTTCTCTTAAACAAATGTAATTTATTTGTTAACACTTCTTTAATAAAAAACACTAAAAAAAAAAAAAAAACAATTTTGTCTAAAATAATTTTTTTTATTTTATTAAAATCATCACTTTTTTCAAAAATTTGACATTTTATTGCACAAAATACAAATACAAAAAAAAAAAAAAACTCCCCAATGAAGATGAGAGTGTGAAGAATACAGCAAATGGGGAACAAAATAAAATATCCCAAATATCTATCTTGCTCTAACTCATACAATATTTTGGCAACAAATGATTTTTAATGATTTTTTCCTTTTCACCATTGCACACACATTATTTTTCCACTTCGATTTCGGTAAATAAAAAATTTTTTTTCCAAAGAAATTCTAATCAATGAATAAGATTTATTGGAAATTCCTTTTTAAAACAAATATTCTAACCAAAAAAGTTAAAAAATTGTTTTCACTTTATTTTTTATTATGTACTTCATATCTTCACACTCTTATGACACATTTTTTATTTTTTTTTTCGTATAATTTCTTTTTGCATCATTTTTCGTCAGGCGACGACGACAACGACACGATGAGAAAAACAAAATAAGAGAAAATTTATTGAACATAAAAAAAAAAAAAATTCGCACGAAATTTTCTAGTTTTTTTTTTATTTTCATTACCTTTTCCTTTCTTCACTCTTCTTCCAGTTATATCTCTCTTATATCCACTTGATAAAGGGAAATTTAAGAAAAAAAAAAAAAACAAAATAAGGCAATTAATTACAAATTAACATTGTTTTTGTCAGATGTACCGCAGGTTTTTTAAGTGGTTAAGGGGCAGGTAGGGGTAAAGAGAAGGTCTCAAGAAATTCATAAGAAAAAACTCAATTCGACGAAAAAATCTTAGCGAAATTGTTAATTAAATTTCCCTGCGTTAAAAACGAAAAAAAAAATTAAGAAAAATTACTTTACACACAGCAGAGTTAATTTTTCTTCACATTATTTTTTTTTTTATTCAATTCCATTCGTTCGTCCGTCCGTCAGTCGCGTTTTACTTTATTTTCTTTTTTCATTCCCTTATGTCTCCACCTCGTCTTTGGTGGCCTATGAACCGAATTCAGCGCCGCGGCGAGAAGGAATCGAGAGAAACGAAGAAGAAACGACGTCGAACAGAAGAAATAATATCGAAGGGAAAAAAATTGGAACTTTTTTTTTCTCTCTGGTTGATTTTATATCTTATATTTTTTTTTTTAGTTTCAAGTTTTGCACCTTTATTTAGAGGAAATTGATAGAAATTCACTCGAAAACTAATAGACCATCGGTTAACGGAACAATTTATGATATTTTCGGGTTTTTTATTGTTTTATTTTCTGGGAGAAATTTTTAGAAAAGTTTCCAAAAATGAAAATCAACCCAACACGCAAAGTTCGCCATTTTCTACTCTTTTTTCGGTTTTCTTCTTTTGACATATATTTCTCGCCTTGCCTTGGCCCAATCCGATATGGTTGGTGTGGTGATGCGAAGTGTGCGAAAGAGATGTGTAGATTTATGAGGCGAATTGATGCAAATATTTTTGTATATAGCTAATAATGAGTGTGAATGAGATAAAGGGTGTATGTATAAGAAGGGAAATTTTGTTTTTTTTTCCGATTTCGCCAGGAATATGGTGGATATATTGGCGGTCATTGCCATATATGTGCGAGATGTATTTGTTGCTGTTTTTATGTGCAAATGGTGGAATTCGGAGTTTTTCGCCTGGGATTTTTTTTTTTTTTTTCATTTTATTTTGAAGTTTAGGTTTGTTTGATTTGGGAATAGAGAGTAATTCTGTGTTCTATTTGCTAGGGTAGTTTGCTTTAAAATTTAAAATGTATCAAAATTTTATATTGGTGTAGACCTGTTTGTTTATTGTATTTACCATTTTATAGCCTTTTCACACCAAACCCAAAAACGCGGTTTATGGCAAAAAGTTTTCAAAAACCTGAAAAGCGTTCACACTACAAGTTTACAGGTTTTTGTTTGACGTTTAAAATATTTTGACATCCAAATGTCAAGTTTTCGATGGGATTTAATTTTTATTGCTTAAATCAGCTTGAGCTCACAAAATTAATCAAATAAAAGGAACTCTGACAATTTAAATAAATAATTTTAATTCATTAACATAAAACAGAGGAATATATAAAAGTTTTGCAAAGTTTCTTCCTCTTTGAGACACCAAATACAAGGAAAAAAAACGACTTCGAAGTAGCATCCAGATAGCTTAATTAGTAAAGTTGAGAAGAGATTTTTGATGAAGAAGATCGTTTGGACATCTTTTTTTTTGTTTTTTTTTCTGCTCTGCCATTTTCTACAATTAATGAAAAGAAATTTGATTAATTATACAGAATATTTTGTTAATGAATACAAAAATATTTCTTACCAGTTGCAAAAATCAACAAACTGCATTTGTAAAACAGCTGATTCTGTCAGTTCTTTTTTTTTTTTGTCTGCTCTCATTTTTTTTTTGTCTGCTGAATTTGTGCTGAATTCTTCAAAAGGTTTGTTTGGTTATTTCGTTTGGAGTTGAATGTTTTCATTTTCAGGTTTTTGGCGAGTTTAATCAAAAACTTGTGTTTTACGAAAACTTGTGGTTTATGGAAAATGTATGGAAAAACTTGTGTTTTTGATATAGGTTTTTAGGTTTTTTCGCAAAAACCGCGTTTTTGGCTTGGTGTGAAAAGGCTATTACCATGTTTACCAAGAGTTTACACCATTAAATGAATACCCCTAGTATACAAAATTGCCAGTCTAACAAAAAAACTATTCTTAAGCCTGGTACGCTGCTCGCGCTAAATTTTAGCTGAGATAAAATTCCCATACAAGTTATCGATAACTTGTATGGAATAAATTTTATCTCGGCTAAAAATTTTCGATAATTTGTATGGGAGCTAAAATTTAGCGCGAGTAGCGTACCAGGCTTTAAGCTTTAATTACATTGACCTAAAAACTGAAAAAGTGAAAATTTTCACACAGATTTTGATGATTTCCCGAATGGAGAAATTACAAAAATGATGGATAAAGCTTATTTTTAGGTCTAAAAACAACTTAACGACAAATTGCGGTAGCAAAAAAACAATATTTCCACTTCTGTACTTTTGAAAAAAAAAGTGGCCAGTGTAGTTATGGCTTTGAAGATTAGTATGCAGCTGAAGCGAAACGAAATTTTGCATACAAAAATTCGTTAACGCAATCTTGAACGAAATTAAATTTGTTTTGTTTTTGCTTTCAAACTTTTTTTCTGATGTTTTTTCTTTAATTTTTTTACTTGTATTTTTATCATTTTTACTTTGCTATAATACCCGATGATATTTTTTCGTTAACATATCGTGGACACAAAGCCAAAACCACGAATCTGCAAAATTGTAGTTTTGAGGAAAACGGCTTCAAAGTTTTGGAAACTCATGCATTCTTATGGAAACTCGTGCAACGGAAATTGATATTTTAGGCTCTAATGCAACAGATGTAGGATTGGGATCGAGGCAGTGAATAGAGGGACCGATAACAAGTAAAATGATGCATTAAAGTGAAAATGTCCAAAAATGCAGATTCGCGGTTTTGGCGTTGTGCCGACGATATTCGCTGTTGACTTTGGAGTCTTCAAAATTTTTCTTTTCGTAAATATGTCAAAATTTTGTATGGATTTGAAAGTTTGTTAACCACATTTACCGTTTTACCAGGTAAACCAAGAGTTTGCACAGTTGCATGAATACTCCTATTAATTCATCTGTCAAAATACATGGAAAAATCTTTTATCTTTGCTCCAATTCAATTTATAAGGGGTGTTCATGAAACGGTGGTTAACCTGGTAAACCTGGGGTGTGGATCTGTTTGTTTACCATATTTACCATTTTACTAGGTTTACCAAGAGATTTTACACCGTTGCATGAATACCCCTATTATTTATTAAATTATTAAGGGTATTGATGAAACTGCTCTGTATATAGGAGAGATGAAAACAAATAACAAAGTGGATACTAAAGGAGATGATGAGACAGAAAATAAACTGGATAGAAAAAAAATTCAAAACCGAACATGAACGTTCAGGTGAGGAATTAGTTTCATACAATTACCGGTACCGCTACCGCATTCATTTCTGGTATGTTCCTCTTGTTCCAAGTGAAACGAAATTTTTCATATAAAAATAGCACAACCAAATCTTGAACGAAGAATTTCGATATGCTTTTCGTTTTTCAATACGCAGCAGCTCTGAACAAAAAATTTCAGATTATGTGGAGAGGTTTTTCTCTTTTGTTACTTATTTTTTATTGTCCTGAGTTATGTGGAAAGTTTATTCATTTCTAATCCATTTATTTCTTTTTTAAAAAGGTTTTTTTTAAATTTTAAATTAAATTGGATTTTTTTTATTTTGACTTTGATAGAATGACCACACCCATGATAGACAGAAAACAAGGTAGGGTAGAGTTGCCTATTTGCGGCCGTCTCCAGTTTCCGGGAACCTTTCGGAAAATCGTTATAACTAGTAGGCTTTAACTAGTAGGCTTTATTCCAAACAAAAAATACCAAGACTGGAAACTTTCGTACGTCTTACCCCCTCAAAACCCTTTTGTGTACATTGTTGTCTGTGAATATATGTGAAAGCCACCACGTTGGTAAATGACGTTAACACGCATTTATAGATTCACGACATTCACCACACATCCAACACGAACACAACGATAGATTGACGACATTTACCACACCTCGCAGCTTGTAGTCAAATGTCATTAGACCGCTCAGTTTCCAGTCTTGGTATTTTTTGTTTATGGTTTCCAGTCTTGGTATTTTTTGTTTATGGTGTTAACTATTTAACGCAATTCACACACGGCCTTAGAAAAAAAATTCAAAATCATTAGAGCCGTTTTTTTTTTAAACTAATTTTTTATAAATAATTTTTTGAAAAAAATGTTTTGAAATAAAGTTGGTATGCCATTTAGTAAAAACTATTAATCAACACCTAAAACCAAAATTTCAAAAAATTCAATGTCTCGTTTTCGAAAATTCGATTTTTCAAAAAAAAAAAAAAAAAAAACTAAAAATTTTTTTTTTAGTCCAAAAATTATTTTTATCAAAATTTAATTTTTAATATAAGCTGCGTTCCTTTGGAAATATTTATCTACTTTTTAGTACTTAAAGCTGCTTTGAACTACTTTTTCAGTATAGCAAAGTAGATCAAAGTAGTTTTAAGTACTAAAAAGTAGATAAATATTTCCAAAGGAACGCAGCTATATATAAAAACTATAAAAGTTCGTTTGTTTGAAAATCAGATTAGAAAAAAAACTGTACTAACTTTTAATATAACGATTTTTGAAAAAAAAACCTTTTTTCATAAAAGGATAGACCTTGTCTAAGAACCAATACTTAAATTTTTATATCAAAATCCTAGAAGCCGTTTTTGAGAAAATTAAAATTTCCAAAATTGGTATATGACAGGTACCGTTATTTTTGGTCCAAAAAAGTTAATTCCAAAAACCGCTCTGTAAAGGAACTAAAAACTGCCACATACCAAGTTTGAAGTAAATCGGCCCATCCGTTTAGGCTGTAACTCCTTATACAGACATCCTGGCAGACGGACTTTCGAGACCCACTTTTTTCGCATTCTCTATCATAGTAATCAGCCCTATCGTGAGTTTCAAGTGAACAAGATTCCACCCGGAAAAATACAATTTTACTTTTCCCCTATTGTGAGTTCCGAGCGAAAAGTTGTTCACGTTCGGACATTTTCCTTTATTTTCAACTTTTTTTTCAGGTAATTTGCGAAGTGTTCGACAGCTCTTATCTTACTTAAATATTGGTGCTGAACAAGAAACTTGTTTAGCTGAAAATTTAAATTCCCTTCGGGTGAATCGAAACTTTTTAGAGCTTTTGTGCGTATATTAAACTGAAAAAATCAATAAACTTTACTGGTTTTCTCCGTGTTTCCAACTTATCACCTGACTATCCCAAAAGCCCTTTTTACTTGCTCTATAGGGCAAGTTATGGTTTCGTCTCGAAAAAAAATTTAAGGTTTTAATCAAAACCAACATTGCGATGATGGAGAATTCCATAAAAGTGGGTCTCGCAACTCCGTCCATGCGTCCATCTGTACACATTTCCACAGCCTAAACGGGTGGATGGATTTTCTTCAAATTTGGTACTGATGATTTTTATGGAATTCTGAAAGTTGTTTTTTTTTGTTTATATCTTTCTTAGAAAGTGTACCTCCCATAACTCGAAAACGGCTATAACGATTTTGATTAAGCTTTGCAGACGTAATATTCAATTGCAATAAAACTGCAACATCTCCAACATCAACTAAATTTCTTTAAAATTTATATAGAGGCAGCTCTTAAAATCTACAAGTAAACTTACATAAGAGCTTTGAACTGCAAGAGCAAGTACGTGCGACCCAGTCGTTCATTTTATTTTCATGATTTTTCAAATTACATATTGCAAAATAAATTTTTTTTAAACCATATCCTGATTTTTGTGAAAAATTTAGTCAAGATTTCCAAGCCCTCCTTAATTTTCGTGTTCAATCAGCTGTTGCCGAGAAATTTACGTTAAAGGCAAAAAGATCCTTTTCCATTCAAATGAACAAGTTATCCGATCCATTGTGTGGTTAAGTTGGAAAAATATAAGTTGGAAGTTATCCAAGTTTTTAGACAAGAAAAAACCGGATTTCAATATTCATTAGATTGAGCGGAACAAGTTGCTTGAAAAAGATATCAAAACTAAAAAGTTTGATCTTTAAAACCTGTTTTTTTAAATACCAGTCGACCATTTTTTAAGCACTTAGCAAAATTGGATTGCGTTTTTAATCCTTTAATTTTTTCCACTAGTGTAGATTCCAACGGATTCAAGAATCTTTTTTTTCGGATTCGTAGAATGTATCCCCGATTTAAATTGATTTTGTGATAAGAAAAGGCGGCATCTAGATCTTCAGTACACAATTTTTTGACATAATGTACTAGAAAAACAAGTAAATGAAACCCAACACAATTTTGATTACGTTCTTTTTATGAAAAAAAAAAATTCTTTAATTATTAAACATAGTAAAAGAAGTGCAAGTGTTTTACACAGATTATAATATAATTAATAACCATTTACACGATACATAGTCTTTCTCTATATATATATGCACGTACGTTTACTTTTCATTACACCTTTATTTTTGTATTATGCGCAATTTTTAATTTTTACTTTTTCTTGTCTTCGTTAATAATAATTATTAAAAATCAATAAAATGTAACAGAATAGTTGTATACGAAATTATTAATTTTCTTTTCCTTTAATCTATAAATATAGTAAATTATTTATATAATGCATCGACGATAAATGAAAGGGAGAAAAAAAAATAATAATTAATTAATAAATGTATGTATAATATTTCTAGCGAGGGTTTTCTTTTCTTTCATTCTTTTTCTTTAAAATTTTGTTTTTCTTTTGTTCCCCAAAAATATTTTATTTTTATACAATTTTTATATAATATTCTTTTTCTTGTTATAATAATTTTCTTTGCTTGTCCTTCTCGCTATTTTTATGGTTGTCTGTTCTTTTTCTTCTTATAGGTATTTATTTTTTGTTGATAACTTGTTTGGTTTTTTTTATTTTGTTTATTAGGATGAAAGAGGAAATTGTGAGAAGGATACAAATTAGTTAAAAATAAAAAATAAGGAGAATAATAAAAAGAGTTAAAAGAAATTGTTTTAAATCAAAATTTTAATAAAATGAAATTTTAGTTTAGTTTTTTTGTTTTGTATTTAAGTTTTTGATGTGGGGGAGGATTTGGATTGATTTTATGTTTGCCTAATTTTCAAGATTTTCTTTTTTAATATTTATTTCTTCATTTGGGGATGCATTCGGATTCAGCGGACTTGAATTAGGACTTTGGGTAGTTATTGTTGTATTTGGGGGATTTGTTGTTGTTGTTGTTGTTGTGGTTTGAGTTTGTTGTTGTTGTGGTTGTGGTTGGGCAAAATGAATGTTTAAATCATCATAAGGATTAGCTAAACGTTAAAACCGGGACCTTACAAATACAGCACTCGAATCATGTTCGCTATAACCCAGACGCTTTGTATGCTTGAACACTTCATTTGTTATAGCTGTAACGGGCATTGATTGATCAAGATTCTCTGCCATTCCCAAAACCAAACGTAGATCTTTTTGCATGTGCATTAAAGGCTGTTGTGGGTTGAAATCACCCTTCGCCATTTCTATAAAAACAAACAAACAAAAATATAATAAATCGAACTGTAGATTAATAATATTTGTATTTGTAGTGTAATTTTACCTTTTCCTTTTTCGAGTAAAAGCTGCGATTTCATTGACGTCAATTCAAATATATCAATGATATCCTTCAATGATATGGAGAAGCGATCCGCTGTGAAATGAAAATAAAAAAATATTGAATTTTATCAATTTTTTTTTTTTATTATTTTTATTTGAAGAAAAAAGCGTATACATAGTCATCCAACTCGCCAAAAAAGATTTTTACAATTTGGGGACTGCGATGTTTTTCTATCCTTTGGATTTGTTTTGTTAGTGTTGCCAGACTCGATTTAAAATAAATCAGTCTATTGAATTTTAGAATCATTTGTTTTTTTTTTTTTTTGATTGAGATTTTTTTTTTAATATATTAGAAGAAGAAGAAAAAACTAGAATACAAAAACTTGAAAACTGTCAAAACAAGAAAGCACAGAGAAGTATATTTTATAGCAGCGGCCCGTCTAACACGTTGATGTGTAACTTAGAGTGTTAGTTGTTAAATTTTATTTACAAATCCAATTTATAAATTTCACTGATGGAATTTCATTTTATTGAATAGCTGAGCAAATGCCAAAAAGAATTCTGTTTCGTTATACTGAACTGTTCCGGTTCCATCATTAAAAAATTGCTGATTCAATGAACAGTAAAAAAGACAAAAAAGTGTTTCATGCGCGTGCGCGAATGTAAAATAAAAGTTTAATTATTTAAGGGGTATTAACACTTTGTAGGTACAAAATCGAGTGTCATTTTCATCCGCGTATAAAACAAATGATTCAATTTTTCTGTCCAAAACATATTCAACTTTGTCTTCCATTGTAACAAAATATGTATTTGTAGAAAACACTTTTACGGGTATACATATTTAGCATGGAATTCAATTATACAAAAAGAGTTGTTCACTAGTTTAGTTCGATAGAGACTTGTAAAAAGTTTTTTTTTTCGCAATGTTTCGAAATCAGCTCCATTAAAACTTAAAGCTCAACATAAATAATAAAAATAAATGGAACCAGTCTCCAAGTTTTAATAATAATAAATATACAGTATCCAAAAAGTAATTCCCCAAACGAAGTATGCTGAAAGATCAACTTATTTTTGTTTTTTACAATTTTTACACCTGAACATTGGTTAATAAAATTGAGAAAAATTATTTCAAGAAACATTTTTTCATCTAGTACGCCATTTTGTAACCGATTAATTAACAGTTTGAAGTGTTAATAAAACTCAGTTTCCCTTAAAAAATTTCACTATCGAAAAAAAAATTTTATAAAATCACCATGATATAATATCGTACATCCCGCTATCATTTTGCTACCAGTGAGCAAAGATACCCTGGGTATCTCTCCCAGTGAGAGAAGTTAAAAAAAAAACCTTTCAGCTGATGAGTATATTCTACCAATGAGTGTTACAAGTAGTGATATGAAAAAGGAGTACCCTACCAATTAATTGTAATCCGTCTTTCTTGTCTCTTTTTAATGCGAAAAATATACCTAAAAGACACGGCAATTGACTTCCTATTTTAATTCTTGTTTGTATTTTTATCATTTTATGCAAGATTTTATTGCAGCTCACAAACTTATTTAGCTTGTTCAAATATATACGCACAAATTTTATAATTTTTTTTTCTATGTAGGTATAGGAACATAACAATTTACTTACCGAGAGCTAAAGCTTCTGAAAAGCCAACAAGGCTCACACCAAGTATTGTTTGAAGAATAAGGTTCACTTTGCAAGCATTTCCAACATCTATAATTGAATCAAAATAAAAAAGTTACAACTTCTTCTGAATACCCAAACCGTTTTTTTAGTTGAAACTTACCCCCTAAAAAGAATGTATTTTTGGCGATAGTTTTAAAACATGAATGACACTCTTCAAAAACAGTGCGATCACCGCCAGCTAAAATTATAAGCATACCATCTTCGGCTTCTTGCCTTGTGCCATGAATCTATTAAAAAGTTTAAGTAAAATCCTTTGTTTTCAATGTTTTAAGAAAATAAGAAAAGTTAACTTACTTGAACCTCTAGGTATCTACCTCCACATTGTGCGATACCTTCTGCGATATCTTGTGAAGTTTCTGGATCAATAGTGGACATTTCCACGTATGCCTTGTTGTTAAGGTCTTTTCCTTGCAAAACCCCGCAGTTGCCAAATACCAACTAATAAAAGGCCCCAAAATCAGTAAAAAAAAATTAAACAAAACAACAAGAAAATAAAAAACTTACATCTTTCGATGCTTTTGGATCCGATACACAACAGAATGTAATATCCGCAGCATCGACAACGTCCATTGGAGTTTCCTTAACTTCAGCACCAGCTTCAGCGAATGGTTTACACTAAATCACAAATCAACACTTTATATAAATCACAAGAAACCTCTCCTCTTTCGACTTACCTTTGACATTGTTCTATTCCATACGACCACTTTATGGCCTGTGCATATTAAATCCTTTACAATAGTCGATCCCATAATTCCCAAACCAAGGAATCCAAAAGTCAAATTCGATGGTGTTATATCCCGTTCGGATAAAGTTGCCGATCGAACATTCATATCAATTGCTTGTGCCTCTGGCCGACTTATAATTGGTCGATCAAGTAGAGCAACTGTTGAGCTCATATTGCGACGCGACAAACTGCCAATGTGCGACAAAGCGTCAGTATTTACTCGTCTACGTGACGATGTAGCCTCTGTGGCTTCTGATTCAACTCGTTTCCTTTTGCTTTCGGATGCTTTGCTTGCACTGCTGCGACGTTTTGTTGCAGATTTAGTTGCCGATATGGAGGACTTTGCTCGAGATTTAGCTTTTGTTGCTTTTTTTGGTGGTTTTGGTGGTTCACCTAAATCATTGGTTGAATCGGCTGTTTCAAGACCATCGCGAATCTTATCGAAATCAGCATCACTGGCATAATTGGGAGCGGAAGCAACAGAAGCTGCTTTAATTTCAGCATCAATATCAACTGGATTATCAATGTAGGCTAAAATTTCTTGCAGAGCCAATTTAAAGGAATTTGGCTTGTTTGGGCGCATAAGTTCGTCTTTGTATGGGCCCTCGAATGGTTTAATATTATGTTCCTCAATCCATGCACTAAAAATTAAGGAATATTTAAAAAGTAGGAAAATTCAAGACCTTCTATCCGCATCAAGTTGTTAATGAAGATAAGTCTAAAATGCATTTTTAGTTGAAAGAAAAATTGATTCTATTTCTAGCGGACAGCGTGAGAAAATCAGACACGTTATTTTTTCTATAAATTAGTGTTTTATTTTGTTTTAACTGAGTTGACACAACATTATAGTCATTTATAATTTTGTGTGAAGTTAAACGTTTAATTAATAACATAGTGTTTTGTACTTAAAAGTCTTGTAAGATCGAGCTAAATTTTAATCAATACAAAATTCAATCCAAAATCTAGTGTATGATTTCATAAACATTTAACAAGCTTTTAAATTTTTAAATGACGTCTTTTGTATGGAACAAACGCCATTTTAGGAGGTAAAACGTTGATAAATATTTATAAGGGCTTTATGAAACTGATCATAAGAATACAAAATTTATATTTTTTTCTCTAGGGATTGCCAATGTTAAGAACATACATAAAAACAGCATTAGGAGTTAAAGGAGAACACATAATGAATTAAGGAAAGGTCTCGTTGCGTGTAGAATTTTTTATATGAACATAAGTTTGTACGCGCGCAGGGTGGTGGTTGGAATTAAATTAATTTAGTAACTTGAAAGCAGCTATTGATATAAGAAAAACATCAATGCATAAGTTGTAGAGGACACAATTAGGTAACTTAAGATTTCCATGAACATGACAAAAATAAGTCGCACGATATAGCTATGAAATTAAACATAAGTTTCTCCAGTTTAAAATATGGAGTAATGATTGGCGTTATGTTAAAATAAAAATATGATAAATGCATGAAAAACAGATTTTTTTTAGAAGTTTATTTGTGTATTTTATTATTGATTAATAATATGTAAAAATACAATAATATTAATTAAATTGCCAATAGTAAATGATTAATTGGTTAGTTTTTTGTTGCCTAAGTTAATTTTTTATTTTAATTTGTATTATATTACATTCGTTTTCTAATTTTTTTTTAGAATAGGTAAATATTAGGAAAGAACTATTTAATCTGTTTGAGCAAAGAACCATTTGCTGATATTTGAAGGTTTAAAGAACTTTATATTTAGTTTATACCGTACATCCTGAGTTAGATTTGCAGGTATGACTTTTTTGGCTCTTTTGCATAAAGTGCAAAATTAATTAAATCATCACAAAACCAAAGTAAAAAAATCTTGTTTCAAAAATTTGTAACAGTCGTCATTAAGCTCATAGAGCTTTTAGCTCTATGAGATGTATAATGCACTTTACCATGCCAATCGTACCAGAATGCGGCCGGGAAGATCTGTTGAAATTTTCTTTAGCTCGATGAGTAAAGCATCTCTACAGTGGTCGCTTTGCCTATTACTTATAAGAGTTTCAAATTCGGTTTTACTTTTCAAGTTATGTATAAAAAACTCGAAAAGTAACAAAAAAAAGTTATCATTTCAAAAAAACGGTCATAACTTAAGTTTTACATTGATTTTTTATATCTTGTTTTCAAAATATAAATACAAAATTCGAAAGATTTTGATTTTTCTTTGAGTAAGACATTTTTTTTTTGTCAACAGTTTACTTAAAATAAATATTTTTTGAAAATATTTCGACTCATTACACATAAACTTAGGATCTAACAAAATAGGATTGGGAAAACAGCAAATCGGCACACGATTACGATCATATGTTAACGTTTTGACTATTGCTGTTTCTATTTAATCAGTAAAAATTGTTATAATTGTTTAATATTTTTTTTTATTTTTTGTAATTTTTGATTTATTATATTTATATTAGGCTGTGCCATTTTGAGGCGACTTTCGTTTTTCAAATAAATTGTAAATTGTAAATCATATGGGAAATAAAAATTTGCGATGCGGCAGTACTTAATATTAATATTAAGGGCTGTAACTTTTACAGTATCTTTTTTTCATCATTTCCAACAATATTTTCGATGTAACTATGAACAAACAAAAAATAAGGGTCATATAGCGGTAATACGTTAACGAACTTATGAGGTGGTTCATGAGGTGTATAACAATGTACTAATTATTGTGTCAAAATGTTTAGAAATATCATCTGACCTCAGACAAAAAAATTTGGTTCATGTAAGGCAAGTTTAAATTTAACAATTTTACCATCTTGGAACATTACTTTTCAAAATATGTTGACCAGCTGAAAGATACTTGTGGACACTAAATATTGGCACCATCGCATCTTTGTGACAATAGAATCGTTTTTTTTTTGTTGAATTCATAATTTGTGAGAAGTTGTTAATTCGGAATAGGGCTATTCATGGTTGCCACTCTTTTGTTGTTTCTTGAATGCTGAATGTAGCTACTTACTACAGTGAAAGGTATTCAGCCGTATTGTAAATGAAAACTACCGGGAAATCGAGTTCTGAAGAAGGGCTCTCAATCAAAAAGTTTATGCAAATTTCGCTCTTTTTCGTTATTGTTAACGGCAATAGAACAAAAATAAAACAAAAAAGGAATGATATTTATATACATTTCCCCGGGCCGATTGATTCCAAGTTATTTTCTAGCTTTGGCATAAGATCGATCACCCGTTCCGTTTTGAAGCTATATCAAAAAACTTGCTTATGGAGCAGGCACCTAACTTCGTACAAACGAGTTAACTCGATACAATCGAAAAGCAGCAGCAGCTATTTTGGATCAATCAAGCATTTCCAATTAAAAATTCTCGATTGAACTAAATTAGATGCTGCCGATATTAGATTGTACTTGCCAAACTCGATTGCAGTGTTGCCGCTGGGGAAATACGAGAAGGTCGCAAAAAAAGGGGTCATTAGGCAAAAAAAAAGTCGCATGTATAACTTTTTTTTTTAAATATCAAAATCGGACGAAATTCGTATAATATTCAGCCCTATGATGGTAGCCGATCGGAAGAAAATTTTATCCGATTTGTACGAATTTTTCAATTTTCATATGATTTTAACCCTTCCGACAGTAAAATCGGACAGATGTACGAAAAAAAATCTTATTTAAAATACATGCGATGCTATGCAGTGAACTGTCAAAATATTTGAGACGTGCTTTATGCTTTTTTTTCTTTCCGATTCTTCCCGATAGAAAATTAAACGTGAAAAATTATCCGAAAAATATAAAAACCAAAAAAATTGGAATAATTTCTCTCCTCAAATTCGGGTACCGTGAATACAAAAATCTTCCGATCGGAACTTTTCTCCGATCGGATATTTTTACGATCGGCTACCATCATAGGTCTGATTGCTAAAAAACAAGGTATTGAGGATCATTTTTAGATTTTTTTGGTTCAATTTTATGCAATTCCTTCTAGAAACTTGCAATTCCAATTGAGAAGTTTCCACAATATGGTTCCTTTAGGTTTTTAATTTTGTTCCCTGCCGTTCATAATAACGAAAAAGCGAAAACGGAGCAAAATCTTACTAAAGGAGCGCCGGATGATTTCATAAAATTCTTTGATTTGAAAAAAATATTATAAAACATTAATTATTGTAAAATTTTGGCAAAAAGCAACATTTTCCAAAATTTTGTTTCCATAGGTAGTATTTTTATCCTCGATGTTAAGAACGTCAGAAGTGAATGTGTTTCTTAAGATTCATTAAAACATGTATTAAAATAGGAAAATAGCATAAGAAACTTAGTCCAAAAACAGGCATTTTAAGGGACAAAATACAGGAAGGCAGATTTTTTTTCAAATCTAATAAAAGGAGATTAATAGAAAAAACTAATTCCTAGTTTTCACCAAATTAATGGCGAATTCGAACATTTTGGAAAACCGGAACTGAGGCTAAAGGGGTTATGTTTATGTCTAAACAAGAAAAAATTTGATATGCGAAGGAGATATTTTCCATCATTTAGGTGGTATAAGGAATTTTCTACAAAAATTGTTTTTGATCGGCAGATTAAGTTGGATTTGAATGCAAATTAATTTATTATTTGATGAACTCTCTGATTGTAGTGTAGGTACTGGTTGCTATACATTGATTACATCAAAGAATCTGAGATGAAAAAAAAAATTCAATGGAAGGTTGAAAGGTTTTCATCAAAAAGGAAACTAATTTTTTCCATTCATTGTTTTAGAGATGGGGTCAAAAAAGTCGCAGTATTTTTCAAAAAGGGTTAAAATAGCCAGTTTTTTCAAAAGGTCGTGTCATGGTCGCACGAGTTAAAATAAAATGCACGACTGACCGCACGAACTTGCTTGCTTGGTATATAAAAAAAAAAAAAAAACAAAAATTCATTTTTCAAAAAAATAAAACAATATCTGAAATCAAATCGCCCCACAAAACAAGTATGCAATTTTATTTGATATATTAAGGTGCATTTTTAGAAAAAAAATTTTCAAAATCGTTAGATCCGTTTTTTAAAAAACTAATTTTTTATAAATAATTTTTTGAAAAAAAAGTTTAAAAATAAAACTGGTATGCCATTTTGTAGAAATAACTAATCAACATCTAAAAACAAAATTTCAAAAAAATTCAATGTCCCGTTTACGAAAATTTGATTTTTCAAAAAAATATTTCAAAATTTTTTTAAAAATCCAAAAATTATTTTTTTCAAAATTTCATTTTTGGCTTTTATTAAAATTGTATAAATGCTTTTGTATAAAAAATTTCGTTGAAATACAATAAGTAGTTTTGCAGAAAATCCGATTTGAAAAAAGCGGTCCTATGGCAGGTACCGTTAATAATGATTTTCAAAAAAAAATTTTTTCTTCAAAAGATAGATCTTGTTTAAAAACTAACATTTGAATTTTTTTAACAAAATCGTTGGAGCCGTTTTCGTGAAATTAAACTTTTCCGAAATTTTTGTATGACAGGTACCGTTATTTTTGGTCCAAAAAAATTAATTCCAAAAACCCCTCTGGAGAGTCTCCAAAAACTGCTACATAGCAAGTTTGAAGTCAATCGGTCCATCCGTTTAGGCTGTAGTTCCTTATACAGACAGACAGACTGACAGACAGACGGACTTCCGGGACCCACTTTTTTCGCATTGTCTATCATCGTAATGTCATGGAAAAATGTTATCTCAACTTTTTTTTTTGTACGAATGCATAACTTGATATATAGTACCTATATCGCAAGTAAAAAGGGGTCAAAATGCGACTTAAGTCGCACAGCGGCAACACTGCTCGATTGTATCAAGTAACGTGCTGGATTTACATGGGGAAGGTACCAAAAGGTTTTTTTTTTTTTTTTTTGCAGGATAGTACCACAACAAGACACAACAGTGTATATTTATGCAAAACAACATTTTCACACAAATCTATTAAACCAAGTATACATCTAACTTATCTGTAAGCAAAATATATGAATGAACTAAAATTTTCAATCTGACAAGCGTCTGTATTCTAACTAGCTTTAAGAAATGCATTACTAGAATGTTAGTTTTGAACAGGCTTCATCTTCATTCCATTAAAGTGTACGAACACCAAATGCAACAAGGAAATTCTTTTCGACTTGAATTCAAAAGAAGCCATCATTAAATTTTAACATACCAATTTGAAAAAATAAAGAAAAAACACCTCTTCAAGAGCCATTTTGTTTGTTTATAAAACAACAATAAATGACTGACGTATTAAAAAAAAAACCTTTTTTATACTGACACCACTCGAAAATATAGCTGACATGCACACAAAATTCATTTAAGATACTACCCCAGCCTGATATATAAAAAAAAAACTCCAAAAAGAAAAAACTTCCTAATTAATTATTACAACTAGGTGGCAGCAATTTATATAAACAATATGCATAGTTCCCTGCTCGAAAAAAAAGGGCAGAAAAAGTAGACCTCTTCTAACATTGAAAACTCCACATAACCAAAGAAAAAAAAATCAAACTAAAATCGAACATAATTTTTCTTATCAAACAAAAAATTGTATAAAATGATTTTTTTCAAAGATTACAAATGCATTATTTTTCTATGTCAATTTTTTTTTTTTTTTTGGATACTTACTAGTTTCTAGAGCCAAAAAAGAAAACACATTTACATGGAACATTCCTTCGGGGCTGATGTAGCATCTCCTCTGGGGGTTCAACAATCTAAGCAAAATAGAATTAAAAAGAAAAATGAAAAAAACTAAATAATCTAAAAGCAAACATTTTTTTTATGGAATGAAAATAAGTTAGAAAAAGGTACTTCAAAATGGAGAAAACTTAAAAAATTTTTGGAAAATGATTTTAATTAGTAGTAATTTACTTACCATCGATGGCCAGGGTGTGAATCCCTTCATTTTGGCCCTGAAATTAAATAAAAAATAAATTAATGCAAAAATAAACCAATATTCGATTAAAAAGTAGAAAAAAAGAACGCGCGGGAAAAAGATTTTTTCCTCTGTGAGTGAGGCCGGCCATTGTGGTGGCTGATGGTTGAAAGTCGACGATGATGGATGGATTCCATGGACAAGAAAAAATCACAATTCCAATGGAAATTCAACAAAAACTTGACAATTTTTTGGTTATGTTTGCAAGATAATTTCATAAATTTTACAATTTTAATGAATATTCTCAACTTTTCTATCAAAAAACTATCTAAATAGCCACGGCGACATTTCAAATTAGAAAGAAAGCTTGGGTATAGTTTTTTTTTTCACGATTGCCATTGAAAAATAAGAAAAGGAAATTCCAATAAAAAAAAAAATAAATACATTTGCATGATAATAAACTACACATTAAATTAAAAAACTCACCATATTAAATCTTTGGGTTTGTAAATAATCGGTTCGGACATTATTTTGGATTTTGCTTTGCGTTTGCGAGCAATTTTTAATTTTATTAAAAATAAAATTTCTTCGTTTTTTTATTTGCTCTACACAACGAAAACGACGACGACAGCGAGCTAAACGAAACGAATACGAAAACGGCAACCCACTCGGAACACTTTACTGAGTTAAATAAAGCCGAAGAGGAGTAGAGGATAGAAAGAGTCAAGTCGTTTTACTTAATCAGTCTATCTCGCTTTATTTGAATTGTAGGAAATTACTTGTATTTTATTTTTTTTTCGTTTTTTTATTTTTTCTTGAATAAAAATATGAGTTATAACATGCAAATTGATGTAATAATCAAATAATAAACAAATAAATGATAAGTTTAGTGTGAATTTATATTTAAAGATGAATAGTTTTTTAATTGGAAAATAATGAAAATTCTTTGGACTGGTTTTGTCTTGTGGGTTGTCTCTTTTGACGCGTTTCTTTTTTTTTTTTTTTTTTGATAGATAGAAAACAATATGGCCGGTTTGTTCTTGTTTTTCTTGTTGTCAAAAATAATTAACGAAAGATTTTGGACGAGAATTTTTGGTTTTGTTTGTTATGGTTGTTGTATGAAATAATACTGCTTGTTTTAGATGGAAGTTATTGTATTGAAATAATAGATGGCGTTAAAATATTTTATTAAAATTCTCAAGAGGAACAGTTTGTTTAGATTAAAGAAAATTTAAAAAGGCTATATTTAATGATATTTTGATTCTAGATTTTAAAATAATGTTGTTTTTTTGCTTGATTTTGTTGGAAAATAATAAAAATAGATTTCCATAGCTTCTAAAACTGTTTGGAAATGAATAGTGAGGACACAAACCTCTGAGTATATATGAAATACTGGTTTAAGGAAGTGTGCACATTTAATCAAAACTAGAAACTAATGTCGATCTTACACTGATGCATTTTTTTATCCAATAATAGGTTGGTGTGTTTTTTATTACCACCGGTATTAACTGGACAAAAAAAACGCAGTCGGGGCTAAGCAATTTACATGTTAAATGCAACAACACTTTAGCCCCTTGGGCTTAGTTGTTTAGCCCGGAGAATTCTCTGGGCTTAACTTTTTCAACAGATTTAAATCTGTGCTACCAAATTAAGTTGTTCGTAAATTGTTTGGAATTTGTTTAAAAACATCAAAATTGATGTTTGGAATGACAATTATTATTTTAAATATTTATTTAATAGTTAGTTAAACTTTTTTTCTTCAAAAACACACAAGAAACCCCAAAAGCGAAAAATATGACAACTTTATATTTTTTTGTGTCAGCTGATTTCGGAACATTTAGTATGCAGTGCTGCCAATTTTTCTCGCTAAGCCCCGAGGCGTTTTTTTTTAACCAGTTAAGACCGGTGGTAATAAAAAACACACCTGCGTTCCTTTGGGAATTTTTATCTACTGCTTGGTAGGTACTTAAAACTACTTTGATCTACTTTTGCTATATTGAAAAAGTATTTCAAAGCAGCTTTAAGTACCAAGCAGTAGATAAATATTCCCAAAGGAACGCAGCTAATTTACCTAACAAATAATCATAGTTGATAGAAATTTTGTAAGTTAATTTTTTTTTAAATCATTTTTGTTTTCGAAAATTTTCAATATTGTAAAATTTAAAAATAATATTCAACCTAGTACGCAGCTGAAGCGAAACAAAAAATGTTCAAATCTAAAAAACCAATAGCGTACATATGTTAATAACAAACCCAAGTAACAATTTTGCTTGCATAAGGTCCAATTTTTTCGATTCGACAAGCTATAGTTTGTACCTATACGTTTAGTTTAAGGCTTACTTACGAAAGTTAACCATTTAAAAAAAAAAGGAGGTCTCCTTAAGGCTATCTAGAAGTGTTTAGAAGAAGCCTTGTAAATATCAATTAAAAACGACCTTTATAAGACCTGTTTGAACCTTTCTAAAGAAACCTTGTATTTTCAAGTGACAGAAGGCTTTTACAAGACCTGTTCCAAGAGGTTCTTGTAAGTATGCAATGTTTTCATCTTGTAAGTATGCAATGTTTGTCACCTGTTAGTATGCAATGTTGTTATCCTGAAGAGTGCATTAAAAACATTTTTTTTATGATATTCGTCGAATTTCTTATAATTTTGGATATGACAATACATACAAAGAGTCAGTTGGGGTAAGTGCGCGCACTTTTCACTTTAAGGCAAAATTGTGAAGATTCTATAAGAGATATCAGAATAAAGTTTTTTACGTTTGATAAACCTATATTTTGGGAACAAGAAAACACAAAAAAAAAGTTTTTTAGTTTAAATATTTCATATGATTATAAACAAAAACCAAATGAAGTCAATGTGCGCACTCTTACCCCAAAGTCAGGGTAAGATCGCGCAAAATCTTGGGTAAGAGCGCGCACATAGTTTTAATAGGAATCTTGACAGTTTACGTGAACTAAATTTCTAAAAACTTTATGTTATACTTAGTTAAACAAAACTTTGTTTCAAAACTTCCAAGTTTTCACTAAAATTAATGAAAATATAAAAGAAAAAACAAATTAAGTTCAAATACAAAAACTTAAACTTTATTTACAAAATAAAACAAACAAAATAATATTTCTAATTAAATTAAAAGAAAACTGCCTTTCTTTTTTGAAATTAAGGAATAAAAGCCTTCGTTTCTCAAGATTCAAGTTTGACATTTCTCTGTCTTGTTGAAAAAAGAAAAGTTTAATATGGGAAGAAGTGCGCGCTCTTACCCACAAAAGGACTGCGCGATTTTACCCACAAAGGTACTTTTTTTTCTATTTATCAAATTTATTATAAAATATAAGAAAGTCTAACAAATTTTTGACTTAAATCAAATATAAATAGGCACAATTCAAAAATATATGCTACTTTCGGTATATAATGCTCCCACGCCGACGCCACACACTTTTCCCGCACAACTTTTTTTTTTTTTGTTTTTAGTCATATTTGTTCAAGCCTGTTTTAAAATAAAATGGAGCTGAGCACACACTCCCGAAGGTTATCACTTATTGACGTCTTACTAAGCGCTGATTTCCTCATTTTCAGTTTTAGATTTTTTGGACACAACTCGAGAAATAAGCAGTGCGCGCTCTTACCCACTGCGCGATCTTACCCCAAATGACTCTACTGTTCAATATTATAGCTAATTATAGAAATAGCTAATTTATGACCAAAGAGCTTAAATTGTAAGAATTTCGACGAATACTTAAAAAAATATTTAATGCCCACTTTTGCAGAAAATTTAGTATTTTGAATAAAAACTCATTTATTAATGCAAAACATTTCAGTTTTCCATTATAAAATATTGAAAAAAACATTCGTCCAGTGGGATTTAACCCCTTGTTATAGAAAAATCGTCTCGACAATTTCTATGGGAGCTTAAATTTAGCATGATCTGCGTACTAGGTTTTGATAGCGCTAGAACGAAAATAGCGCTAACTGACATTTTTTCTCGGTTTTTCTTCACTTTTTTTCCGTGCGCACAGTGTGGCCAATGGTATCAAAAGCTGGAAAAAATAGCTATTTTTATTATTATTATTATTATTATAAGTTTATTACAATGCAAATAAATTACAAAATAATATGTGAAAAGCGCTAGCTACCAGGGCCAAAGGCTAAACGATTTTTAATTGATTTTGAAATATACATATTAGTTATAAATGATTGATACAAAAATTCAAGGTTATATATTTCTATGAATATTGAAGGCTTTAAGAATGGAATATATTACTTTAATGTTGTCTATGGATGGTGATTTCAGGAGTTCCAACATCGGTTCGTTGATGCCGTGAGATGATAGGGTTCTTTTTATTGGTTCACAGTTGGAGGCAAGATGTGGAACCGTGAGTGGCCCGTCGTTACATAAGTGACATCTTGGGGGATCTTTGTTCTCGAGGAGATGACAATGTGTTAAGTTGGAGTGTCCCAATCGCAGACGAGTGAAACAACGGATCATGGGGCTACTGCAGTTTGTAGGATAAGAAGCAGAGTCAGCACTGGGATTGATAGTAGTATAGTGGTGGCTATATGCGTTCCACTTGGTCATCCTGAGGTCCTTCCAGTATTGTTTTACTTTATTGTAAATATCTTTTTTACTTATCACACAGGTCATAATTAGGGGTTCACTAGCTGCACTTTTGGCGACTGTGTCCGCGAGTTCATTTCCCTTTATTCCCGCGTGTCCGGGAATCCAAAAAAGTTTGATGGATTTTTTATTTGCAATCAGTTTATCTCTTATGTGACGGATTATTTGGTGGTTGTTGTTGATATTTTGTATGGCATTGATGGTCGACAAACTGTCCGTGAAAATTATTCTTTTTTCTGCATTCTGCAGTTTCATTGCAGAAAGTATTGCTGCTGCTTCTGCACAAAAAACTGATGAAAAGTCTGGTAGGAGGGATTTGTAAAGGGTATTTCCGGTATCGTCAACTACAGCAAAGGCCGTGCCGTGTTGGTTTTTCGTACCGTCTGTGTATATGAAGTTCCAATTATCCCTTTTGTAGGGGGATGATTTTTCGAAGAAATAAGATCTGTACACGTCATTGCTAGTTGATTTTTTCGGAAGCAAAGTAAGATCTGTATTAATAGAACTAGGAGAAAGAAGCCATGGTGGGTGTAGGCATTCTTTTTCACTATGGAAAGACAGTGGTATACCAATTTTTTCGGTGGATAATAAAATGTTGTTGATCGTCGAAGGGCATTTCGGTGTTTTTTTCCGGAGAGAACAAAGTTTTGCGGTTGGTATGATTGGCGATTTGTAAGGTCCGTTTATTTTGTAACAGAGGATGGCTGTAAGGTAGCCCATTCTATCTTCTATAGACGGCAGTCCGGATTCGGTGAGCAAGTTAACTATCGGAGTTGTCCTGAAGGCTTTTAGGGCTAGACGGATTGCACCATGATATTCTGGTTTCAGCAGTTGAAGAGATGTTTTTGAGCACTTTCCATATATTGTTAAGCCATAGTCTAGTTTTGATATAATAATAGTTTTTATAATTCTTATTATGGTATTTACATGAACAAAGCTTGATTTGCAAGATAAATATTTTATGACATTAACCCTGGAAGATAGGCTTTTTTTAAGTTGTTTACAATGTTCCTTAAAGTTAAATTTATTATCAAAAATTATACCAAGAATACTTAAGCTGTCTCTGTTACATATAGGAATATTGTTAAAGTATAAATTGATTTCTTTTGGACAACTCGTTTTTCTACATATATGTAAGATATTACTTTTATTAATTGATATGATAGAACCTGAAATGTTGGACCAATTGTTGATATCAGTAAGAACGTTTGAAAAGATTGTTGTTAATTGTAGAAGGTTTTTGCATTTTGAGAACACCAGAAGGTCATCGGCATACAGAGAATACCGCACAGATTGATAATTATTAAGGATTTCGCTTATATCGTTAAAAGCTATGGCAAATATAACCACGGAAAGTGGAGATCCTTGGGGGATCCCATTATTTAAATCTTTAAGGTTGGAGTAAACATTATTTATTCGTGTGCGGAATTTTCTGTTTGTAAGAAATGATTTGATATATTGAAACATTTTTGGTCCAACCTTCCATTCCATAAGTTTTTTTAGGACAACATGAATCCCTATTCTATCAAAAGCCTTTTCGAAGTCGATTGATAGAATAGAGATATGATTTTTCGTGGATAGGGATGTTGCAATATATTCATCAATGTACAAAAGTGCGTCGGTGGTACCGAGACCTTGTTTAAAGGCAACTTGATTGTTGCTTATGAAATTATTATTTTCAGTGAACCATTGAAGTCTTTTTGCAATAATTTTTTCTAAAATTTTACCCATGCAGGAGAGTAGTGATATGGGGCGATAGCTGGTAGATTCAAGTGGGTTTTTCTTAGGTTTTAGCATTGGTATGACTGTTGCTGTCTTCCAGGTCTGAGGGATAATACCACTGTTGAAAATATTGTTGTACAGAGACAGTATTCGATCTTTGAGAGTGTTAGGGCAGTTTTTTAACATAGGGTAGGATACCCGATCCATTCCAGGAGTATTGCCTTTGACAAGGGAAAGACAGTTTTCAAATTCGGTGCGACTAATAGGTAACTCGATTAACTTACCGGATGTAGATGTGTTAGATGGATGAATACACGATTGCAAGATAGTAGTTTTAGATTGGACAAATTGTGGTGTAAAATTGTTATCGTTTGAGTATGAAGACCAAATGTTGCCGAAGTGATTGGCGATTTCTAATGAATCTAAAAGTGTTGTCGAGTCAGTTTTTATAGTTTTTATGGAATGTGGGGAGAAATTGCCTGTAAGACGTCCGATGTCGGCCCAAAGTTTTTTGGGAGTTGAGTTGCAGTTGATATTGCTTGTAAATTCCTCAAAGGATTTTCTTTTTGAAAGCTTAGCAGCTCGTCGAAAGTATGCGTTTGATTTCCGATACTCAATAAGGTTGTAGTTAGTTGGGTGTTTTTTAAAGGTTTTCCAGGCATTTTGTTTTGTTTTCCGTAACTCGCTTATCTCTTTGTTCCACCATGGGGGATTTGATCTACCAAGACCTTTGTGTGATTGTGGGATTGCGATGTTGGCTGCTTCTCTAATAGATTTAAGTATTTTTGATGCTTCTTGGTTTATATTTGTTGAGATAGGTCTAGATGATAGCGATTTTAAAGAATGGGTCTGAAATTGGTTCCAATCAGCGCGATCGATAAGGTATTTAGGTTTAAATTTTGAGATGCGTGATGAAGAGTCCATTGATAAGGCTGAAAGTAACGGAAAGTGATCACTACCATGTAGATTGTCGAAAGCAAACCAAGATATATTAGGAAATAGCTGTGGGGAAACCATTGTGAGATCAACATGTGTGAAGGAGTTGTGGGTCGAGAAATGGGTCGGGGAGCCATCGTTTAGCAGAATGAGATTTGTGATAGCAAGAAAATCTTCAATCTTTTTGCCTCTGGTGTTACTTATAGGAGAGCCCCAGAGCGTACTCCAGGAATTAAAATCCCCAGTAAGTATTACTGGATTATGAAATTGATCGACAATGTCACATAAGTCGGATGTTGCAAATGGTTGGTCTGGTGGGATATACACATTTAGGATTGTAATTTTGAATTTAAGTTCTATTTCAATTGCTAATGTGGATAAATTGGAGTTTGTTGGAATAGGAGTTTGTGGAATGGACTTGTGAACAAAAATCCCTATCCCTTGTTTGTGGGTCGTATTTGTTGGAAGGTTATGCGAATAAAAATTGTATTGTTTTCGAGATAGAGACGAAAGTTTATTTTGGTCTGTTATGTGAGGTAGATGGGTTTCTTGAATCGAAATAATAGATGGGTTATGATCTTTAATCAGTAATTGCAACTCATGGTAATTGTTGAAAAGACCGTTAATATTCCATTGCAGAATCTTGACCATCATAATAAAAAGAAAATCTCTTGGACGCAATATGGTTTTATTTTTTTTTTTTATGTATATTGCGAAAAAGAGAAGGGGGAGGAGGGTAAATTTAATATCGAATTTAGAGTCGAATTACGTTTGGGAAATATAGTTATGATTTTAAGGTAACTATTAGTTAAATATTTTTATTTTTTTTTTTTTTTGGTTATACCTGTAAAAGGTATAAAGTGTATTATATTTTGTTGATTGAATTTGGAACCCCAGAAATCTGGGGTTCTTTAGTTTAGAGTATGGCGGCGACTGTCGGGGGCGGGCACCTCATGGAAAATCGAATTTCCACGAACTGTCCGCCCCCGACAGCCGCCGCCAAAGGTGAGTAGATTATATTTATTTATTCCATAATGACGTCCGTCGCTTCGTCACTATCGTCGTTAGATTGTGCGGGAGCTGAGGTGTAATACTGAGATTTTAAAATTAAATCTTTAGTCATAATTGTTATAGGAGAGTTGGGTAATTTTGTGATGTTAGTTTCATCGTTTGTGGGTGGTTTGATTGGGGTGGATTGTGTTTGAATTGATGTTGTAAGGTTGTTGGTAGGATTGTTTGTAGATGATGATGTGGATGGTTTTGTTTTTGAAGGTTGGGTATCAAAGTCTATGGAAGAATCGTTTTCAGAGACTGGATTCGTTGAGTTTGGAGGTGAAGAAGTTCCTGGATTGGATGTTGATTTAGCCGGGGCTAGATCAGATTGATTTGTGTTTGAGGGTAAAGAGGGGATGGATTTTATTGTTTTATTTTGGGGGGATGGTGGTTCGGTTGTATTCGCGTTTTTTTCAGTAGCAGTTGAGTTAGAGTTTTGGCCACGTATTTGAGAGGCATAGGTTTTAGACGGGTTGATTTGTTGGAATGTTTTATTGTATAGTCGCCTAGCTTCTGAAATAGAGCATTTTTGCTTGGTTTTGATTTCTAGTATTTGTTTTTCTTGAATGTATCGTGGACATTCGTTTGAGTTGGAAGGGTGAACTCCTTCGCAATTGACGCACATTGTTCTTGTACATGGAACGGGCGTGTGTGGAGGTAAGTTGCATACATAACACGTGGGCTTGCCAGTGCACCGATTTTTCGTATGACCTAAACGTTGACACACTTTGCATCTCATGGGATTAGGGAAATAATCCTTGACTAGTACCGTAGACCAACCGGCTACCACTTGTTCAGGATGATTATATAAATTGAATGTGAGAACTATGTGCCCAGTGGGAACTTTTTTGTTGTCGACAGATTTAGTAAATTTGAAAGCACTTGTTACACCTTGAGAAGCCATATTTTTCGCGATTTCGGTATCCGGGCAGTTATTTAAGAAGGGGGCATAGATAATACCTTTGCTTAAGTTGAGGGAATCGTGAAATTTCACAGAGATAGGGCACAAGTTTGCGAGCGTTTTCGTTGCGATGAATCTACGTGCGATAGCTTCTGATTTGGTAAGAATAAGGAGGTTGCCGTCGCGGAGTTGGGAGATTGTTTCCCATTGGGTACTTATGCCGTCGATTGCTTTGCGTAGTTCGAAGACATTGAATGAATTTAGAGATTTATTACTGTCTGTTGAGGATATAACAATATATTTTGGGTTTGCGGAGTTGATTGGGTTCGTAGAAAAGTCCAAACCTGTGTAGGTAACGCGTGCACGTTTTCCTTTTTGTGTTTGATGTTGATTACTTAGGACTACCAAGTCTAAGTCGGAAAACTTCCCCCCTCTGCGGGGGGGCGGCCCTGCCATGGTGAAAAAAACTTTTTTAAGATTTATTCAATTGAAAAGGATAAATTGAAATTCGATTAAATTGCTTGAAAAGCAAATTGCAAAAAGGGTTGTCAAAAAAAACACGTGGGTTATATGAGCGAGACAGATATACTGTATGAAACTGGTTTCCGAGGAAAAAAGATGAAGTGATCGCTACGAAGGCTAGACCGAAATTGCCAAATACAAATTTACTTTAATAGAGGGATTAATAGGCTGCACAAAACCGGTTTTAATTCCACGATTTTAGCCTAACGGGGAGAGTAACTAAACTTTAAAATGTCACCATTGACGAAATTATTCGTTATCTAACTTTTTTTTTAGCTCCCATGGGGGTTTCAAGTTTTAAGGCTAGTTCGTTAAAACAAAAGATACAAATTTTAAATAAATATGGAATAACAAGCAAAAGGAAAGCTTTCGATTCTCTTTCCTCTTTTGAATTATGAGTGTGTAGTTTGTTTGAAATAATTTTTCGAATTCGGTGTCTTTAAGATCATTCGTGTTTTTTGTGCATCATACAAATTCCTTGAGAAAAAGTTCATAACGATGTGAAGTGGCGCTTTGTTTTTGGTGTCCCTTTATTGATGAGAGTGTCAGCTTTAGTGTCAATTAAAAAAATGTTGCCCATGTTTGCCCCTTTTTGAGTAAACACTATGTGAAGTTATCTAAAAATAACCATTTTTTTTGTATATATTTCTCAGATTCCGGCAGTGCTGAGAATACCGGTCAACTAGATTTTTGACACAAGGACCTAATTATACTTTTCTGAAGGTGTAAGAGATTCTGAACTCGTATCCATAGTCAGAATTATTCTATTAGCCACAACTGAGAGTGTGTACGGTTAGCATGCTGGCTAAAAATTTAAGAAAATAGTCTTGATCAACAAAATGGAAACTCATCTCGAGATATCTCATGCATAAAATAAGATGGAAAGATTTAAACAGTTTTTTGAAGAAGGAAAACAGATCACGGCGTCAAACTATGCTGAAATAATAAACCACAATTAGCATAACCTCAAAAACATTCAAAATAAGTGTTTTGTTTTTGCATTTTATAACGCTAATATTTAAAAAAACGAAAGCTTAAAGAATATTTCTGAATGTGTATTCGAGTTCAGTATTCCTAAATCCTTCAGAAAAGTATATTTTGGTTCTTTGGACAAAAAAAGTTGAATATTGTTGACCAGTGTATTTTTTGATTAAGAAGATTTTAGGTGTGTTTTTTATTACAACCGGTCTTAACTAGACAAAAAAAACGCAGTCTGGGCTAAGCAATTTACATGTTAAATACAACAACACCTTAGCCCCTTGGGCTTAGTTGTTTAGCCCGGAGATTTCTCTGGGCTTAACTTTTTGAAGAGTTTTAAATCTGTGCTGACAAACTAATTTTTACATAAATTGTTTAGAATTTGTTTAAAAACGAGAAAACTGAAGTTTGGAAGGACAAAATGAATTAAAATAGTTTTTCTAGCATACATTTTTGTATCTCTTTGTAAAACATACATGAAA
Organism: Episyrphus balteatus; assembly: GCF_945859705.1. NCBI lineage: Eukaryota > Metazoa > Arthropoda > Insecta > Diptera > Syrphidae > Episyrphus > Episyrphus balteatus. Next base: position 116,235,984 of record NC_079136.1, read on the forward strand.
AATACAAGAAAAGGACGAAAGCGAAAAATATGACAACTCTAAATTTTTGTTGTGTCTGCTGGTTTTCGGAACTTTCAATATACAGTGCTGCCAAGATTTCAGGTTAAGCCCTGAGGCGTTTTTGTTGTCCAGTTAAGACCGGTGGTAATAAAAAACACACCTTTTGTTAACCCAATTAATGAGTCAGATCAAAAATCTATATTTTTTAAGAAAAAATTTATTTAAATAATAAAACCAGTAAATTCAAAGTATTGAAAAATTAAATAACAATTTTCCTTCTCAAACAACTTCAAAGCTAAAGGTAAAAGATACCTTCTTAGTTATCTGCGTTTTTAATAATTTTTCATAGAATCACAAGAGTTGTCTTAGTTTTGTACTTTATTATAGTATTTTTACCCATAACAAACTTAAAAACGAACAAAAATAATTTTTGCCAACTTTTCCTACCATCCCTTCAAGCAAGAAAACGGAGTTCAGAAAAGACACTCCCACCTCCGACCGAGAAAAGCGGGGTTACACTCACACACTTGCAACTTTTTGTGTATGAACACAAAGTCGAAGGAGAAATCGTGGTGAAAAAACCAATACATATAAAATCGGCTCCGCGGTAATTATAATTTCCATACTAATTTGAGCCGTCTTCGGACCCGTTTCTGAGCCGAAGTCGGACTCAGCTCCGCCCGAGGCGGAGCGGATTCGGACCGAGGTCGGACTTGTTTGCTTGAAGGGATCGGCCACACTGTGGTGCGATTAATTGTGTCAGATACGAAATGTATCAAAATATTTTTTGGATGTTCTTTTTATTTTGGTATGTTTTTGTATAAACTATCATGTACTTATTTGAAAAAATCTAAAGAAGGCAAAAGTATAATTATTTTATCTAATTTTATAATAAAAATTAATATCAATCGATTTAACTTCCAAATCAGGCTTAAAATATTTATGCAAATAATTTATTAATTATAATTTCCTCTTGCCATAAAACAAACAATTACAAAAAAAATCTATTATTCATTAATCATTCATACGAAGTTAATAATAACAAAAAATGTTTGAGTTCTATACTGAAGTCATCAAGATAGATTAATTTTATATAAATGTTTTGCTTAAAATTGTATCATTTAATAGTCATAAAATAGTAATTTACATTATTTGAACTATGATCTACATTTTTTTAATAATAGTCACCTTTTGAATATTAATTTTTGATTCACGAGATGTACCTATATTTTAAACTTTAAACTCTGTCGTAAAATTATTGTAACATATATGCTTTATTCTATTTTCTTGTTTTTATTTACATAGATAAATGTGATGTTGTCAACTTTTGAATTTTATAATTATTCAAAAATGCTATAACCATACGTAACAGTTAAAAATGAAGTTATGAGCTAATAGGAAACGAAAAATAACAACAAGTGTTTTTTCTTGTTATTTTCAGCATCGACATTGAACTTGACTGTTTAAGCCAAGTCACTTTAGCCAAAACGTGACAACAATTCTAAACAAATTTCAAAAATTTGTCTTCAAGTTACCAAAAATTCTTTCCAACCAAAATATTAAACAGTAATTACACGAAAACAATATTACGCTGTTCCCCATATCAGGCCAAAATAAGACAATTGCAATTCTTTGTGGGTCTATCTAAATTGTGTTTACTTTTTCATTTGTTATTTATTTTTCTTTGACTATTTTACGTAATGGGTATATATTTTGTCTAGCTTAATCGTGCATAGAAAAGTAATTAAAATTGTTATTAAACTTGAAAATTAAAATGAATTTTGTTTAAATTTTAACAACATAGAAACAAATTGGTTTATTAAATTTCTAATCGTCTTAGTGATAAGTTGCTCAAAGCTTACAAAATGTCAGAATCAATATTTGATGATAAAGAATTTGTGTATACAGATGACCAGAAGCAAAAGATTTCGGAATTAAGGATACTCGTTGAAGGTGATAAACTGCTTTAAAGGATTTTTTGTGTAGAAAAGTTGTTAAATACGAAAACTATTTTGATAGATTGCTGTGAACTTGAAATTGGAACGGAGGATGTTTTCCTGTCAAAGTTTCTCTATGCAGCTCAGTGGAATGTACAGAATGCATATGAAAATATTCATCGATATTATGACTTTAAGAATTTATATCCAAATTGGATAGCAAGTCATCCAATTGAACAATATAAGGATCAATTTTTAGTTGATAAATGCAGATTTGTAATGCCAAAACCGGATAAAGGTGGCAGAGCAATAATGATAATTAAATCCAGTAAGTAAAAATACACACAATGCTAATGAAAAATAGAATTTTTGAATAAGAAATCTTTGTTTTTTTATAGTTGATTTATTTGATAAATATCCAAACTATTTCTATGATCTCGTTGAAATTGATGATTTAATATTTGAATCGTTGTTTTTGCTGCCGCAAGTACAAAAATGTGGAATTAATATGATATTTGATTTACTCGAGTAAGTAATACTGTACAATTTTTTTATGTTTAAGAATAAGAACCTATCTTTAAGGCCGTAACGAGAACATTTTTGCGTCGGTTTTACCTCTATTCAGTCAAAAATGGCCTCCTACCGTATTTATTTTTTAACTAAGATTTTTGTGATAAAAAATATATATTTTTTTTTTTCAAAAAGTTATGAAAATGTTGTAAAAGGTTCCAAAAAATTAACTAGAAATTTAAAAGAAAATAATCGAGAAGAAGTAGTGGGCAACTTTATATCGTTTAGGTGTTATGTGCAAATTGGAAACTTCCACAAATTGACAACACCTTACACCTATAATACCAAGATAAAGATTAAAGAAAAGCTAGCAGTTTACAAAAACAAATTTAATTCAATATGGTTGGTTTTTGAAAATGTAGTTTTTAATATCAGAATTATAAAAAATAATGAGAAAAAACATAAATAATTTAATATATTATAAAATTAATGAATAATTTTTTCAAAAATTTGGAAAAGTTTATTTTTCTCGAAAATAGCTCCAACAATTTTGTTAAAAAATTCAAATGTTAGTTTTTAGAGAAGGTCTTTCGGGAGCGGATTCCGACTTCAAAACAAAAAATCTTTTTAAAAATTCTGTTTTTTTTTTTTTTCAATTATATCTTTCATAAATTCTGCATTTCAAAATGCTGTCAGCTTATTTGAATTAAATTAAATTTTTTGAATATCCATTTTTATTTGATAAATTATTATTAAAATTTTAATTATTTTCCCAAAATGTTCCCTAAAATTAATTAATTTATCAAATAAAAACTAAAAAATTTATTTAATTAAGAGCCAATTTTTCAATCTTCTAATAAACAGTCAGTTAACTGTTAGACGAATAAAGTTATTAGGCTCATAAACAGTCAGATAAAAACATTGAATTTTTCAATCAAGAATAATTTATTCTACAGAATAACAAAAAAAATTGTCAAATTCAAAAATATTTAAAATTAAACGTCATTTTTATTCATGATTGTTTTTGTTTTCTTGTGTTCCACTGTATTTTGTTTTAAATTCTTTCAAAACAGCTTTGACAACTGACACAATATTTTTGTTGAGATTATTCCTTAGAATAATTTTTATTCGTCTCCGAAAGAAGCAGATAGTTTTATTCTTAGGAATAAGCTATATCTGCTTGTTGAAAAATTGATTTTTTCTCTATCCTTAGGAATAAGTACTAACTGACTGTTTAACTGACTATTGAAAAATTGGCCCTAAAAGAGATTAAAAAGTGTTTTTTTTTAATTTTCAAAATTTTTCTGAAAAGCAGAATTTTGTAAAACAAAATTTTGAAAGCAGAATTTTGTGCAGAGAGAGTTTTGGCCCCAAAACGGTATATCTTCTAATTATGTTTTTTTCCAAAATAGTTATTAACGGGTCTGCCAATGTTTCAACCAATGTTTTGTACAAAAGTATTTATATATGTGATTTACAAATCAAAAATTAAATTTTGAAAAAAATTAATTATTCGATTTTGAAAAAAAAAAATTGTAAATTTTATTTAAAAAATCAAGTCCTCGAAATAGGAACATTATTTTTTTTTTTAATTTTGTTTCTAGTTGTTGATAAATAATTTCTACAAAATGACATAAACACTATATATGTACATTTTAAATTTGTTTTCCAATAAATAAGAACAAAATTCTTTAAGCAACCAACCAAGACGGCCTTAATGTTAAAATTAAGAAAAATTGTCAAAAAATAATTTATTGGACTTTTAAAAACAGTTTCAAAATTTATTTTTGAAAAATCAAGTTCTTGAAAACGGCCTGAAAAATTTATATGAAATTTTGTTTTTAAGGGTGGAATAATAATTTCTTTAGATTAGCATATCGACGGTTAAACTTCATAACCTCGTAAGTCGTTTTTGCAAGTTTTTCAGAAATCAAAAAAACAAAATGTTGTGTTTCTTGTTTTTGTATGGGATCTATCAATACGAGTGTTTGAATTTTGTCATTCCTGACAAATGTTCAGAACAACATTGTTAAGCTGAATATACCAAAAGATAGCTCTGAATTTTCTGAATAGTTTGCATTATTAATATTTTTTCGAATTTTTAGACTTACGAGGTTATGAAGTTTAACCGTCGATATCTAAATTGATTTAGAAAAATTTTGATTTAGTAAAAACAATTTAAAAAACAAAACGGTTTCCACATAAAAAAAAAAAAAAAATGTAAAATTTTTTTGTTATACAAGAAATTAAATGGCATACTGGATCTTAACCATTTAAAAGGGTGTTTTCATTATTTAAAAAACTATTTGTAGTCCTTTTTTAAATTTCTTATAAAAATAATTAAAAATTAAATTAAAATTTTTATTTCATTAATGCTATAAAAAAAAATAAAACATTCTAAGCAACTTTTACCATAAGAGCAAGAACGTGCGACCCAGTTGTGCACTTTATTTTTTAATGCATTTTAATAAAATAAATTAAATTGCATAATTGTTTTGGAGCTCAAATCACTTAAAATGATCTTTCTTCCTTTGAAGAAGGAATTTTTTTTTACTGTAGACAGAAAGACTTAAAAATTTTAGCTACATGATTTCGAAGAGCAAATAAGAATTCAATTTTCCACCAAAATATTTATATTTTATTTATATAATTTTTTTTAGGGCAACAAAAAACATTATAAAATTAGTATCACCTTCCAACTCAAAAATGATGAACAAAAAGAATGAAGTCCTCCCCAATACAAATCGAGCTTGTCAGCTTCTTCAAAAAGGCTTCCTAATGAACACAGCGACCTCTATGATAATGCCATTTATGGAAAAATCTTTCAGAGATACTGTAAGTTTTTGTTTTATTTTTTTTTTATACAAACTTAATCCAACAAAAAATTAATATTTATTTGTATACTCTTCTTAAAGATCTCCCATCATGATGGGAAAAATTTGAAAAAATTTCGAGCTGCCCTTGGTGAAGAATACGTTCCAGCAATTTATGGAGGTCCGGAAAAAAACACCTTGGACGAGAATCTCATTTGGAATCATATTATGGCAAATCGAGACTACTTGATGAAATTACAAACATACAAGAAAGTTGTAAAGAAATAAAATGATAAATTAAATGTAAATTGCTTTTGCGTTGTGTGTTTCGATCAATTTGATTATATTCTTTGCCATAATCATTTCAAATGGAGAAGAGATTGGTATAATTTTGTATAGCATTGCTTATATGCTGTATAAGAAATTATCCATCCCACCTTTCCATAATAACATGAAACCTCTTTACAGACCACACCTCAAGCTCTCAGTGTTCCTTAAATTAAGTTGTTATTTATTTTGTTTTCCTTACAGAAGGTGGAAACATTACCTACTCTTAAAATAGGATTAAAGGTAAAACTGTTTGGAAATCCATCGAATTTCGACCACAAACGTACCTACTCAAAAAAAAAAAAAAGAAAAAAAAAAAAAAAAACAGAAATAGAAAAAGACCAAAGAAAAGGAACTCACCTAATCTCTACCACTCAGAAGGGATAACCTAAGTTTATTTGTATTTTTGTTTATGGCTGCTTCATTTGGTTTTATTGGCCTCCTTTGGTTATAAAGAAGGAGCTAATCTTTGAATTGAATAATTTGCGAGTGTTTTTCGGTTCGTTCCTTATTTTCGTCGTTCGTTAAGTGGAAACGGAAACAGAGAAACACCAAAAATATGTATTCGCATCCGGGATTTTTATGATTATTCGTGATAAACTTTTACTTTTTCCCTTCTATTTGATTATAGGTTATTATATCATGTGAATGTGTGAGTTGGATGGTTTTTTTTTTTATTGCATAGGGTAAAAGCGGGTGAGATGGCATACCTTTTTTGTTTTTGTCATATTTTACAAAGTAAACCACATTTCATATTTCTAACAATGCAAAAATGTTCTATATTCAATATCCAACGTATTATTTGGTTTACAGAATTTTATATTTTAAATTTATATTTTTAAATTAATATAGAAAAAAAGTTTGAAAAATACCATCTCCCCCTATAGGGTGGGTGAGATGGCGCATGAGTTTGTTTAAGGTTTCTATTGCCAAATTCATTGCACAAATGGTTGAACGATGTGAAGGAGTCAAGCACCAATGCATGCCATATAATAGATTGCAACTAGTCGTCTTTTTTATAAAATTTGAGCTTGGCTGAATTACTTAAAAAAATATTTTGAGGGTGATATGGCACATGCTAACACTATACTCAATTGAAAAATTCTTGTACGGAATGCGCCATTTCACCCGCAAAAAACTGCGCCATCTCACCTTTTTTCGCATAATTCCTATTCGTAAGCACCCTTAAAAAGCAGATAGAACTAGAGCTCAGATTTCACGCGCAATCCATAACTTATACTCTCTTGTTTGTATTGGTGTATCAAGGGCATCTAAGATCCCAACGACTCACAAAATATCGGAACAAAAAAAAAAAGAGCGAAAAAAAAAATTCGAAAAAAATCATCACATGATTTGCTTTGAAATTTTTTTTATTTTTTGTATCAAAGACAAAGAAACGAATACTGGCTACTTCGATTTAAAATATTTAAAGAAAGCTAAAAATATTTTTCATATATTTTAAGAGCAATAAATGTAAAAGATATTTAAAGTGCGCCATCTCCCCCGCCGCGCCATCTCACCCGCTTTTACCCTACAAGTAGGTACATAAGTATTTGTTGTTGGGATTATCAAAATAAGATTCTGACTTTTGATGTTTGATTTTATTTCGGGTTATTTTTGATGTTTTGTGTGATTTTTGTCTTTGGTAATAAAGTTTAATCAAGAATTTAACAAATTGGATTAACGTGCATAGGTGTGAGAGAATAAACTTTCTTAAAAGGTCTTTATCACGTGCGGGGTTGTAAAAATTTTATTGCATATTGACATTAAATAAATGAAAATGTATATGAGTGTGGGTATAGATAGACCTTTATGGGAATACAACTGTTAAGATTTTGTTGACAGTATTAGGCAAAATATTAAAAAAATCCTAGGTCTTAACGACTTTTTTCATAAGACTATGCATTTTTTTTTAGAAAATATAAGCTAAAATTTGAAAAAGTTAAAAAATTTCGCGGTTTTTTGCGCCGCACGCACATGTAGAATTAAATTGTGAATTTCTTCTAGTTTTTTGCGGAGATGATTTCGGTCTTAAATTAAGCGGATAAATCTTCTTAATTTCTTGAATACGCAAACTTAAAATAAAACCACTTCATTTAAACAGAAAACCATATTATTTGTATGTGGAAACATTTTAATAAAAAAAAAAAAAACTGGCAGTCATTGGGGATCGAACCTACAATTTAACGCAACGAGAATCGCAAAATTGTGTATTGTTTAATACAAATTCATTGTTTGGAAATTTTTTAAATCGTCAACGAGAATCTCGCAACGCTCTCGCCTCGTTGTCTCGCAATATTGTAAATCAGACATTTGTTGAGAATGCAAAATATGAGAACCGAGTTTCACCAATGCATTTGAGTTCAGAAGAGGTAAGGATTAATAATGTGGATCTTGCCGGTCAACTATTTGGTCCATTTTTTTTACCTACCTTCCCTACTCTTATTTGTATAGGAAATAGGCTGTAGAATATGTCTTAAAAAATATAGCAAATAATAAATATTGAAATACAAATTTTAGTTCCTGACTTTTTTTTCCAGATGGTGCCATAATATATAGTATAAGTAAAATTTGTATTGCTTATAGCCAGCGGACAAACAAAATGCTTCGTACTATATCATACCTCATTTGTCAATTTTTGAGAAGAAGTTATGAAGTTATAGAGGAAGAGGAACGTACAATTAAAGTGGGTAAAAAAACCCCCTCGCTCTTGGATTAATGTATAACATATTTTTACATCTTCCCTAATTTTTTTTTTTCATAAAAACATAGTTGGCAACAATACAGAATAATCAATTTTATATGATGAAGTAAAAAATTGTGCCAACTTAATTCAAGAAATAGCATAAAAAAGGTCTTAAAGTGTGTTTTACTATACTTTGATAATATTTGGTAAAAATAATAATTTACCAAACAGTCTATTCTAAACAAATGAAAAAATACCGGAAGTCCTTACTCAATTTGAACAATTTGTTTTGTCTACATAATATATAGCTCATATAAGAGTTGTCTAAAGCTAAGGAATATCTGAGAAAAATATACACTCAGTCACAAAAGTAAGTATACACCCCTAACTTTGTTTAACCAAGACCTCAAAAAAAAGAATCTAACACATTTTCGAAAAAAATTTAAATGTGGTTTTATTTCATTAATCATTGCCTACATATTTACAAAAAAAAATTTGTCAAATAATCAATACTAAATGAAAAAGTGACAAAAAATTAAACACAGTACAAAATTATGCATTACAAAAGTAAGTATACAGAGAAGAAAAAACTATGAAAATCGATGTTAAAAGTATAAATATCTAAATTTTTTTGGGAATTAATATATTTTAGGCTACCCCCTAGACTTGACGAGGTCAAACTAACTTGAAGGCATTGATTTTACTAGATTTTTTGCAACTTTTGGGCCGAATCTTTTCCACTCTTCCTAAAAGACTCGTTTCAGCTAATCCTTTGAATGCTTCCTTGCTTTTCTCACCAAATGGTCCAACAGATGCTAAATAGTATCCAAATCGAGTGACTGGGGGACGTTTGGATCTGGTTTTGAAAGTTTTTGATCAAAAATTCACTCAAAAATACCGAGTTTTGCTTAGGGCCGTTACCTTTATTGAAGATAATCAATCCATCTTAGCCTAATTATTCGACACTCTGGTGCAGGTTTGTCTATAAAATATCTAAAAAACAATACCCATCCATTGTTTACTCAAGGAGACCAAATAACCCACACCGAAAGCATAAGCAAAAACCCCCATACCATAAACGAATCACTGCAGTTTTTACCAGTACCTTCCTTTCTTTTCGGATCTACTTCTTTTCTCGGTTTTCTAGAAATATTGGCACATCCATAACTCATATGCGCGCAAGACGAAGTGTACTGCTCAGATGGACCTGGTAAAATTTGGAGAAAGATACAAAAGTAACAAAATCCCATCAAAAAGCTGGTACTGGTAAAAACTGCAGTGATTCGTTTATGGTATGGGGGTTTTTGCTTATGCTTTCGGTGTGGGTTATTTGGTCTCCTTGAGTAAACAATGGATGGGTATTGTTTTTTAGATATTTTATAGACAAACCTGCACCAGAGTGTCGAATAATTAGGCTAAGATGGATTGATTATCTTCAATAAAGGTAACGGCCCTAAGCAAAACTCGGTATTTTTGAGTGAATTTTTGATCAAAAACTTTCAAAACCAGATCCAAACGTCCCCCAGTCACTCGATTTGGATACTATTTAGCATCTGTTGGACCATTTGGTGAGAAAAGCAAGGAAGCATTCAAAGGATTAGCTGGAACGAGTCTTTTAGGAAGAGTGGAAAAGATTCGGCCCAAAAGTTGCAAAAAATCTAGTAAAATCAATGCCTTCAAGTTAGTTTGACCTCGTCAAGTCTAGGGGGTAGCCTAAAATATATTAATTCCCAAAAAAATTTAGATATTTATACTTTTAACATCGATTTTCATAGTTTTTTCTTCTCTGTATACTTACTTTTGTAATGCAAAATTTTGTACTGTGTTTAATTTTTTGTCACTTTTTCATTTAGTATTGATTATTTGACAAATTTTTTTTTGTAAATATGTAGGCAATGATTAATGAAATAAAACCACATTTAAATTTTTTTCGAAAATGTGTTAGATTCTTTTTTTTGAGGTCTTGGTTAAACAAAGATAGGGGTGTATACTTACTTTTGTGACTGAGTGTACGTGGATTTTATTTATGAAATATCCTTGATTATTTCTTATTTTCTTCAAGTACCTTAAAAACACTAAAAATAGGAAGTAGATTTAGTAGATAGGTAGTTCTTTTTCACTATTGTAGTACACACATTTTTTAACCCATTTTTTATAGCAACTTACACAGTATCTTCCTTAACTTTCATTTTCACATTTTGAGCTTTATATCCAACAAATCATAATAACATACCCGATTTGACAATTGAGCTTTTAGTAGGTATAAACTTTTTTATATTTTATGTGACTATTTCAAAGAGAGACCTTAAAACTAATAAAAAAAAAAAATAAAAACTATCAAAAACACTTTATGCTTTATGGTGACCATTTATCTTACTTAAATTATTCTATTTTTTCTTTCCTTTTCTTAAAGTGAACAGTTTAGATCTAGAAACAAAAGTGATTGGCTCAGTTTTTTCTTGAATTCTAAACGGAGAAAAAAAGAGCACCTTAAAATAAGATGATGTCCACTTTAAATCTCAACACCTTAAAACAATAGGATTTCCGTTTAAAATAAGTGGAATCCGCATAAACTCTGTTTAATTTAAGATGAACTTCATTTCATTTTAATATGAATTTTCATCTTAAAAAAACCATTAAAAATAATTTTTTAAAAATGTTGTACGACTTCAGCTTTAGGATCGATCTTCAGTTTCCACATGAAAATCAGATGATTTTCCGCTTAAATCAAGTGGATTTCTTTCAAATTGCACATTCAAAAAATTGAGAAAATTTATTCGCTTAATTTAAGATGGAAGGCATGTTGGCAAAAAACCATGCAGTAATCCGATTAATTTAATGTGGAGAAAAAATTCTCCGTGCATGACAAAAAAAGTCAATGTAAAGCCGCTGTACTTACAAGGATTAGCTAGTTCATGACTTTTGAATTTCTTACCTCCATATCCAATTTATTGCCACATTACATAGCGTATAACTAGAGGGAAAATAAGACGCTTCCAACGATTTTTCATTTGTCAAATTACAATAGGTAGTTTAGAAGTTATGATGGAACATATATGAACATGCTGATAAAACACAAAAACCTCCTTTTGGGCAAAATATGGTAACCATGAAACCACCATATTCTTTACTTACCTGTCCCTGCTTGCTTTGAAACTCTCTCGGGATGATCTTTATATACTGTTCATGTTCTCTTCTTTGATGCCTATTACTAACCTTTACTACAAAACAGACATAACTTCCGGTAAGATATTTTTTTTTTTATCAATTGCATATCGGAAAGTGAAACATCAAATGATAGGGTCATTTAAGACCTTTTTCTTTCGTTTCGTTTTCATTTTCATTATCATTGTGGGCAATGAAATGATTGAGCAGCTTCGACTATATCAATATTCCTTTGCTGTAAAAATATAATAAAAACAAAAACAAATTGAAATCGGGTATGAGAATCCTTGTTCTAGTTTCCTTTTGGCATAACAACAACAAAAATATACTCAAGCAAACTGGAAAAAAATAATAAAAAAGATAAAACCTAACAGGCGGAAAAATTCCATTCCGGTGTAAAATGTGATAGAGGTGGCGACCGACGACAAGGTGAAATGGTATATGGTACCTGAAGCTAGTGAAGTGAACCTGATGGTGCCCAGCAAAGAGTTGGGCTACAGGATGACACGCGTATTTGTTGTCTTTCAGAGGTAGTGAGGGTACTAAAGGTGTTCACTTTTATTACCAACAAACTATCTAGGATCTCCGGTTGATGGCCGATATAGAGTGTAGTAGTAGTTGTAGATGGTATTGGTATGGTACTTGTTGCCTGTCGTTATGTATGTCAGTCCTTTCTCTTCTTTGTAACTGTTTTTTTTTTTTTTTTTTTTTTTTTTTTTTGTAGTTGTTGCATATCAACATGAGTTTTTTTTCTTGTGTGCTTTATTCTTGCTATGTGTGAAAGAAATTTGATTTGCGTCTGTAAAGTTTATTTCCCTAGAGACATGAGAGAGAGCGCATGGTGCAAACGGATGGAGACACTTTGGGTTTTGTGTGCTGACCTATTATTACACTTTGTTCCATATTGCCGTACATTTTTGTTCTATCAGAAAAGTAGCTACGTGTTTTCTGTCGTATTTTTTTTTTCTTGATACATGAAAGGGTTTTCCTAGCTATTCAGTAGGTATACATATACAAAGGTATAGAAATTTCTTGTGATACACACGCACTAACTTCTTCACTTTTGTCAGTTATTTCTTGCTTTATTGGTTTTATTAAGGTTTGATGTTTGGGGTTTTATGTGATTACCCAAGAGACAAATGAACGGAAAATGTGACGAGACTGAATTGAACATAAAAGAGCTAAAGATTGCCGCTCGAAATGTTTATGAGATTTCAATGACGTTTGAGGACGTTTTACGTTTTACTTATGAGGACTTGTACGGAAAAAATACCTTAAAACAAGCGAATTCTGTATTAAATTAAGCGGAAAGCCGTATGTTTTTTTTTGCCAAGTAGACTTAATATTAAATTAAGGGGACAGATATTATTAATTCCTAGAATGTGCTAATTTAAAAGAAATCCACTTAATTTAAGAGGAAAATCCTTGTTGTGGAGATATTTTAATAAAAAAAAAAAAAAATATCCACTAGGGATCGATCCTTAAACTGTTGGGTCACTAAATGAGTGCTTTATCATCAGGCTATATCTCACAATTGGAAATTAGTATGATAAACTGCAACTAAAGCTGAAGTCTGACGATAATTTTTAAATTGGTTGAAGTTGTTTCAACTACCAAATATTAAGAAGATTACCACATCAATTTTTTTTCGAAAATCTTTTAATATGCCACTGAGAATTAAAATGGAATCTTTTTATTTTTAGTCGGCTTTTTTAAGATGAAAATTCTTATTAAAATAAGATGAAGTTCAACTTAAATTTAACAGAATTAAAGCGGATTCCACTTATTGAAAGCGGGAATCGTAATGTTTTAAGATAGTGAGATTTAAGGTTGGCATCATCTTTTGTAATGCTATTTCTTCAGATGATATTAGCCGTGTTTTATTGGTGCTCAGTATTTAACTGAGTAAACATTTTATGCTGTTAACAACAACAAACGATTACTTTTATTTATTTATAATAATCATTTATTGTAAGACAGGCATATCAAACTCAATGGCTTTCGCGGGCCAAAATAACAGGGTATAAATTTCTATGGGCCGCAAAAAAAAGAAACAATTAGAATTTTTATGAAACAGATTTATTTTTATAAAAGAACAATTATGTAGTAATATTAATGTTTTCTGCCTGACACTTGGCATTTCTTTTCTGCTACCATCTTCTCTACTTGTGGGGAAAATTTATTAGAAGTTATTACTTTTAAAACACCCCAGGTTTAGATCTGTAATTCTGGATCTAACAGGTGACTTAATTCCATTCATTAGTGAAAACAGCTTTTGTCATAAATTCATCCCAAGAGTCTGATAATAATACAACACGACAAGAACAATCTGTCGATATTGATGCTTCTAAAGAACTTTCAACATCAAATCAATGTAATTTTTCATCTGTATTTGCAAATACTAAATCGACAACTACTACTTTCTCGTTACCAACTCAATCTAATACAAATACTCCTCACCATGAGCAACCTGTTGACCTAGTTGCTCCTCAGGAATTTGTTACATCAAATGAATGTAATTCCTTATCATCTTGCTTAGCTGCTACAAACACCACCTCAACAATTAATCCTCCTTCGACAATGATTGACCAGCATCCTATAAATATGATAACTTCTCCAGTCCACACATCTCCTCTTACGGCTTCTACAACTGACAGAAACTTTGTATCACCGTTTGAGTCAGGTTTAAAAATAGTTGAAGGACACAAAACACTTTTTATTTCTAAACTTACTCCATCTACAAATGCTCTTGATGTGAAATGTCATATTAAATCTAAGATTGGAACACTGAATTCTATAGCCGTTGAAAAAATACTCCATCGCAATTATTCTAAATATTCATCGTTTAAAATTAAACTTCCAGACTCAGTTTTCTACCTTCTAAACTCGAGTTCGTTTTGGCCGAATGGAATAGTCATGCATGAGTATCAAAATAGACGATCCAATTATAACTCTCACCATTTTCAAAATCGATTGACAATGCGCCTCAACCAAAGCAGCTACAAAAACTACTGATTTACTACCAGAATGTAAACGGCCTCCGGACAAAGACCAACAAGGTCTATAATAATGTAAATAATATTCCCCATGATGTTCTAATACTAACAGAAACATGGCTGAATTCATCTTTTGCTGACACTGAATTATTTGATTCCAATTTTCAAATTTTTCGTCGTGATCGTCATAATGACCCCAATATAGTTACTGTTGGAGGAGGTTTGTTAATAGCCGTACGCAATAATTTGTTTTGTAATCTCGTCGATGATTTTTTGGACTCCAACCTCGAAATAATTTGTGTAAAAATATCAACTTCGTCTGGTCATTTATATGTGGTTGCTTGCTATATACCGCCTTCTTCTACCAGTGATGTCTACAACAAACTTTTTGATTGCTTAGAATCCATAAATGAAAAAATTGAACCTGCAGATGAACTTCTTGTAATTGGCGACTTTAATTTGCCAAATCTTGAATGGGCTATATCATCGGAACATGAATCTTATCATGCCATCAATGCATCGAGCAACAACGAAGTTCTTTTAATCGATGGAATGACTTCATTCGGACTAAATCAATTAAACAATGTCAAAAACCGATTTGGTAAAATTTTAGACCTGGTATACTTTTCTGACCTTAATAATTCTGATGGAACTACATTACTCGCCGATACGAAGCTCATTGATGAAGATCGACATCATCCTGCATTATCTATTTCGTTAAACTTAAATATTAATAATGTAAGTTATCATTGTAAGAATATGCATGAATTCAACTTTAAAAAATGTAATTTTTCTGAACTCTTCCTCTTATTGGATGGTATTAATTGGAACATCTTGTTTTTAAATATTAGTTTCGATGAAATGGTCTTTTGTTTTTATAAAATCATGTTTGATTGTTTTTTAGAGACCATTCCATTACGAAAAATAAGAAATTTAAGTAATACTCCACCGTGGTTTGATCAACATATTAAAACTATTAAAAATAAAAGAAACAAAGCGTGGGTGAAGTTAAATCGATCCTGGAGTATTGAAGCTCAAAATGAATATACTAGACTTAAAGATGAATTTATCAACTACTCCAATTTTCTTTATTCGGACTTTATACTTAGAACTGAAGATAATCTTAAATCTAATCCACAAAATTTTTGGAAATATGTAAATCGTAAAAGAAAATGTGATGGTTACCCAACTAATATGAGCTACCAAAATGCAGAAAGTCATTACCCAGAGGACATTGCAAATATGTTTGCCGAATATTTCCAGTCTGCTTTTGAAAAATCTTCTTCTTGTGATACTTACAATACCTCTACTGTTAATGAGTTTTCACATCTTAGTAATATTAACTTTTCTATTTCTGAGGCAACTATCTTAGAATATATTAAAAAATTAGACGATTGTTTAAATCCTGGTCCTGATGGTTTCCCCGCTTTTATGTTAAAAAAATGTGCAATATATATGTCGTATCCGTTGTTTTTACTTTTTAACCAGTCTATAATTACCTGTAAATTCCCGACACTTTGGAAAAATGCATTCCTTATTCCAACTCATAAGAAAGGTAAAAAAAATTTAGTTCTAAATTATAGGCCAATAGCTAAACTATCTGCTATACCCAAAATGTTTGAATCTATTATTTGTGATGTTTTGTCTTTTCACTGTTCCTCCGTTTTATGTGACAACCAACATGGCTTTGTTAAAAAGAGATCCACTATTACAAATTTGTTACAGTTTACTACATACTGTATTGACGCGTTTGAAAAAAAACAACAAGTTGACTGTATTTTCACTGACTTCAGCAAAGCATTTGACAAACTAAGCCACAATATACTTTTAAAAAAACTGCAAAATATGGGTCTTAACGACAGATTTGTTTTATGGGTATCTTCATATCTAAAAGATAGGTTATATAGTGTTGTTTTTAAGAGTAAACGTTCTAAATGTTTTACTGTTAACTCTGGTGTACCTCAGGGTAGTCATCTTGGCCCGTTATTATTTGTACTATTTATTAATGATCTTCCGTCTGTCCTAGTAAATTCTTTGTCTCTTATATATGCTGATGATGTAAAAATTTTTCGTACAGTCAACTCTGCAAATGACTGTGATCTTTTACAAAGAGACCTTCAACGTTTTTGGGAATGGTGCAATATTAATGGTTTAGTTTTAAATATTGACAAGTGTAAAACAATGTGTTTTACACGCAAAAAAAATGTGATTGTCTATAATTATGCGATTAATCTATCACCACTAACTAATTTGTCTAGTTTCACTGACCTTGGGATAGTATTGGACTCAAAATTAACTTTTACTGACCATTTTGACTACATTATTAAAAAAGCTAACATGACTCTTGGTTTTATCAAAAGATTTGCTCGGGAATTTCGTGACCCTTACGTTTTAAAAACTCTTTATGTCTCATTCGTAAGATCCATTTTAGAATATGGTTGCGTTATATGGGCGCCATATTATGCGGTTCATATAAATAGATTGGAGTCCGTTCAAAGAAGATTTATGAGATTTTGCTTAAGATTTCTACCATGGTCAAATCGAATTAACTTGCCACCTTACGCTCAACGTATTAATCTAATAAATCTTCCATTTCTTACCAGTCACAGAGCGTATTTACAATTTTGTTTTATTGTCGGGATAATAAATGGATCGATTTCAGCTCCATCGATCCTCTGTCGATTAAATTTAATTGCTAGTCAGTATAGCTTGAGAAGGCAGTTGCCAATTTCTAACATTTTCAGTAGATCAAACTACGGTGCTAATAGCCCTTTAAATCTTTTAATCAATATTTACAATAAAAATTCAAATATAAATAACTCCAGCATTGAAAATATAAAATCACTTAACTTTAAAAAAATATTCTTTATTCAAAATAACCCATAATGTACATTATATGTAAGTTTTTCTTTTAGTTTTGTAATAATATAATACCTATATTAATCCAGTCAAATAAGGGTTTAACCTCGGAATTAATGTTAGTAGAAATTTTTTTTGCTCAATATCTTCCTTTTGCCATTCTATAACATATCTCAAAAGTCTAGAAAAATCCCATGTCCGCTTGTCGCGATTTCATGGTCAAATCGTGAAATGGAGATTTTCAAAATTAGCAAAAATAGGCTACGGTATTATATACACATATGATACATGATTTTAAGGTATTTTTTAATGCTGATTCCAAAAAATCTAAAATCAAGACAATTTGACGTCTCTGGAAAAAGTAAAACCTGTTTTTCATCTGTCAACTCATATTATTATAACAGTTGCAAACTTACTGCCGAAAAACCCTTAAAAGTTATGGTAGATGAACCAAATTTTGCATGAAGATTTTAGAATCCATCATTATTAAAAATCAAAACAATCCATTACAAAAAATATATATACCTACGAAATAATGGTATTTTTTGATCGAGGGGCAAATTTTAGGATATGCACTGAAGAAGATTCTTGTTCATCTTAGGAATAAGTGCTAATAGGCTAATTTTTTCATTTTAATCTTTGTTTGGATATTCTTTAACTACCCTCAAAAATTTAAAAAAATCTCATGTCCGCAAGTCCTAATTTTCTTGGTTTGAAAATAAGGTGCAGATTTAAAAAAATTGAAAAACTACACTTCAGATATTTGTGTCAGATCAACATGAATTAGGTGCATTACTTTTCAGGGATGGTCAGGTTGACTTGTTTGTGAGTTTTGTTGGAATAAGTGTTAAAAAATACCTTTAAATCATGTCGCTTATGTTGGTATACATATAAAAATTTAAACTTTTCTTATTAATTTTTTAAAATCTGCACCTTATAATCCATCATTATTAAAAATCAAAACAATCCATTACAAAAAATATATATACCTACGAAATAATGGTATTTTTTGATCGAGGGGCAAATTTTAGGATATGCACTGAAGAAGATTCTTGTTCATCTTAGGAATACGTGCTAATAGGCTAATTTTTTCATTTTAATCTTTGTTTGGATATTCTTTAACTACCCTCAAAAATTTAAAAAAATCTCATGTCCGCAAGTCCTAATTTTCTTGGTTTGAAAATAAGGTGCAGATTTAAAAAAAGAGTGTGTGTACACATGTACACGCGACTGAAGTTATACTTCTCATTCAGTATATGTAAATGAATTTCATTTGATATTTTTAATTTCTATTATTAAATTAATTAATCCACACTTCGTTTTTTTACATTTTTGTCAAGTGAACAATAAATTAATTCTTTCATCCTCCTTGCGTCCATGTAGTTTTCAATTTATTCTGTGAAATTAACTCATGTTGTGTGGTTCAGAACGTACGATATATTCTTAACGAAAGTAAACGACTTGCGCATAAAATGTGCGCTATGGTGATTTTATGAGAATTGTGTGTGCTTCAGCACTAGTAGTAGCAATATGCTAGCTCACTTTTGAGCTAGGTACCATAGCTCAGCTCATTTGAGCTGAGCTGAAGGTGAGCTGAGCTGAAAGTGAGCTGAGCTGATGGTTGAGCTGAGCTGAGCTGTTGGGTAAGCTAAGGTAAAGTGAGCTGAGCTGTGATGGGTGCGAGGATACATTTTTATTTGGAAAGTATAATGAAATATGAAGATATTTTAAACTTTTATAAATTATTTTAATTATTTTAACACATGGATATTTTTATAAATTAAACAGATAATTTTTCGTGATCTTTTCTCTTGGTTCTTTTAATAGTTAATATATTTCTATTTTTTTAGTAAATTATTTAATTTTTTGTCATAAAAAAAAATTCCGGTACAATCCGGTTTTTGACTTTTTTCAAAATTCCGAGAAAATCACGTTTGAAAGTTGGGGCAAATTTTTTTTTCTTCGAAAAATCCCCCAATCTTTGAACGCTTCTGGAAGCTAAACCGCTTGAGAGCAATTTTTGGGAGTGATGCCAAATGATAGCTTGTGTCATGGGCCTACGCTTTGCACATTGTCAGATTTTAAAAAAATCGACTTCCATGTTAAACCGCCACATCATGCCTATTTTTTCAGAATCGTGCCTATTTTTTTTTACTTTTAAGTTCTCCCTGTTTGAGAACACGTGGACCTACAGGGATGAGAGTTGTACCCAAATGTAGGTTAGAGTCCCCGCTACCTTTTGGCATCAAAAAATTTTTTTTCATTTTCTTCAAAATTCCGAGATTTAGGCGTTGGAACGCTTTGATCTAGAGACAGGGGAGTGGTGCCAAATGAAAGCTTATATTCTCAGCCACCCGATAGTGGTATAGTCCGGTTTTTCGATTTTTTTTTAAATTCCGAGAAAATTGCGTTTGAAAGTTGGTGTAAAATTTTTTTTCGAAAAATCCCCGAATCTTTGAACGCTCCTAGAAGCTAAACCGCTTGAGAGCAATTTTTGGGAGTGATGCCAAATGATAGCTTGTGTCATGGGCCTACGCTTTGCACATTGTCAGATTTAAAAAAAATCGACTTCCATGTTAAACCGCCACATCATGCCTATTTTTTCAGAATCGTGCCTATTTTTTTTTACTTTTAAGTTCTCCCGGTTTGAGAACACGTGGACCTACAGGGATGAGAGTTGTACCCAAATGTAGGTTAGAGTCCCCGCTACCTTTTGGCATCAACAATTTTTTTTCATTTTCTTCAAAATTCCGAGATTTAGGCGTTGGAACGCTTTGATCTAGAGACAGGGGAGTGGTGCCAAATGAAAGCTTATATTCTCAGCTACCCGATAGTGGTATAATCCGGTTTTTCGATTTTTTTCAAAAATCCGAGAAAATCGCCTTTGAAAGTTGGTGTAAAATTTTTTTTCGAAAAATCCCCGAATCTTTGAACGCTCCTAGAAGCTAAACCGCTTGAGAGCAATTTTTGGGAGTGATGCCAAATGATAGCTTGTGTCATGGGCCTACGCTTTGCACATTGTCAGATTTTTAAAAAATCGACTTCCATGTTAAACCGCCACATCATGCCTACTTTTTCAGAATCGGGCTTAACTTTTTTTTTACTTTTAAGTTCTCCCGGTTTGAGAACACGTGGACCTACAGGGATGAGAGTTGTACCCAAATGTAGGTTAGAGTCCCCGCTACCTTTTGGCATCAAAAAATTTTTTTTCATTTTCTTCAAAATTCCGAGATATAGGCGTTGGAACGCTTTGATCTAGAGACAGGGGAGTGGTGCCAAATGAAAGCTTATATTCTCAGCTACCCGATAGTGGTATAGTCCAGTTTTTCGATTTTTTTTTAAATTCCGAGAAAATTGCGTTTGAAAGTTGGGGTAAAATTTTTTTTCGAAAAATCCCCGAATCTTTGAACGCTCCTTGAAGCTAAACCGCTTGAGAGCAATTTTTGGGAGTGATGCCAAATGATAGCTTGTGTCATGGGCCTACGCTTTGCACATTGTCAGATTTTTAAAAAATCGACTTCCATGTTAAACCGCCACATCATGCCTATTTTTTCAGAATCGTGCCTATTTTTTTTTTACTTTTAAGTTCTCCCGGTTTGAGAACACGTGGACCTACAGGGATGAGAGTTGTACCAAAATGTAGGTTAGAGTCCCCGCTACCTTTTGGCATCAAAAAAATTTTTTTCATTTTCTTCAAAATTCCGAGATATAGGCGTTGGAAGTTGGGGCGCTCACTTTCAGCTCAGCTCATTTCCAGCTCAGCTCAAATGAGCTGAGCTATGGTACCTAGTTCAAATTTGAGCTGAGCTGTGAGCTGAGCTGAAATGTGAGCTTTTTGCAACCCTGGCAACTTGCCACATGGAAATTACCACATGCAACTTGCCACATACAACTTGCCACATTTAACTTGCCACATGCCACTTGCCACACGCAACTTGCCACATGCAACTTGCTACACGCAACTTGCCACATGCAGCTTGCCACATGCAACTTGCCCCACGCAACTTGCCACATACAACTTGCCACATGCAACTTGCCACATACAACTTGCCACATGCAACTTGCCACATGAAACATGTAACTTGCAACGTGTTGTGTGTTTTATGTTTGCCGTACTGCGGCGTACTGCATTTTTAAATACTAAAGTACTTCCTACTCTAAAGGTGAAACGACAGCCCTGCTACCCAGGGTGATCGCGTCATAATCCCTTTGACATTCTTGTCAAAAAGTAAATTTTCATACCCACCCTCCCATAAGAAGTATAACTTCAAAAATTGAAAAACTACACTTCAGATATTTGTGTCAGATCAACATGAATTAGGTGCATTACTTTTCAGGGATGGTCAGGTTGACTTGTTTGTGAGTTTTGTTGGAATAAGTGTTAAAAAATACCTTTAAATCATGTCGCTTATGTTGGTATACATATAAAAATTTAAACTTTTCTTATTAATTTTTTAAAATCTGCACCTTATTTTCAAACCAAGAAAATTAGGACTTGCGGACATGAGATTTTTTTAAATTTTTGAGGGTAGTTAAAGAATATCCAAACAAAGATTAAAATGAAAAAATTAGCCTATTAGCACTTATTCCTAAGATGAACAAGAATCTTCTTTAACGCATATCCTAAAATTTGCCCATCGATCAAAAAATGTACTTATGTATATCGTTAGTATTTAACGAAATAAACTTTTCCAATATATACAGCTGCTCGCATCGAAAAGTGCTTCTAAATATACAAATTATTTCATATGCCAATTTTCGAGTGTTCTCCAATCTGATTGGTAGATACTTATATAATAATTTTTATCAAAAAAACTAAACCGACTTCCATAGTTCAAAACTGGGTTTTATGGTTTTTCTCATAGTTTCCATAGCCATAACTGGACAAAATTTAAATGGAACCACACTGCAGGGCCCAGCTTTCCAATACAAAAAGAATTATCAAAATTGGTTAACTCAGTCCAAAGTTAAGTGGTAACAAGCATAAATAAAAATTAAAGGCGAATTGAATACCTCCTCCTTTTTGGAAGTTGGTAAAAATTCAGGCATCCCAAATTCATCGATTTTAGATCTTAAAACGGAGTCACACTGGATTTCGATTACCTCCATTTGCAAATGATTAGGTACTAACTCTATATTTATAAATCCGTCTCAAAAAAGATATTTAAAAAGCGAATTTTTTTCATTGGAATTCATTTCAGAAAAAGTAGCGACAATAAGTCGATTGCAGATCGAATTTTTGGATGTTTGGAATTCGACATAAATCATTTTTTACAAATAAACAAATTAAGAGCTTTTTCCCAAAAATTCACCTAGGTTGAAACAAACCGTGTGGGACTTTTTCGCTGCTTTCCCATCTGCAATGCACAGTGGTTCCGTAGTAGGCCATAGGCCAAAATATCGATGTCAATATAATGACGTTATTTTTCGTTATATATGTTATAAATAGCCTATTCTTTAAGATGGCGTAACAGAAATTTTGAGAAAATAACGGAACTTTTCATATCGACCATGAAAAGTTGTCGAAAAAAGTCTGGTTTCAAGCTTTATTTTTGGTCCCGAATCAACTTAAACTTTTAAGTGTATTTTTCGGTTAAAATTATTTTTAAAGTTTTTTTGTTGTTATGGAACTTAAAGTTGAAGGTATGTACTATATTTAAAGAGTTTACAATTCTATTTTATTTAAAATTTTCAATAAAAAACAGACTAGAAAAGGACAGGTTCAAATTCCATACTTTTGTTTTTCTTATCACTTTAACGAAACTTTTAACTATGTTGTCATCAATATAAATACATGATTCATATACATAAATTTTCTCTAGCATGTGTAGTTTCTAAAACAATTGAATTTGTCTGCGAATAAGTGCGACGGGCTACGACTGACTCTTTCACACTCACTGTTTCAATTTTACCCATATTTCTCATATTTAAAAATTTTTCAAATAATTTTTTCTTTTTTTGAATTTTTATGTTTTCCTCAAGTTTTTGTACATATTTTTATAAAAATATATGATATTAAGCAAGCTTTAAATCTGAAATGTAACATAAAAATTATGACTGAAATTGAAAAAAAAAAAAATAAATAATTTAAAAAAAATAACTAATCATTTGTTTGTATGTTGATTCAAGGCTTCTTTTTACATTTTGTTATTAAATGTATACAAGATTTCTTTATCAATCAATTGTTTTTCATTGGAATTATTCTTTTTTATTGATAAAAAAATATATTCTCACACATATTCAAGTATATTTTGTTGCTATCCTAACCATAATCTCCTATGGCCGCCCTTCTTAGAAACCGGTACCACTGTGCACTGGAGAAAAGATAAACAATTATTTTCTCCAATGCTAATTTCAGCAAAAAAAAGCTTTTTTTCAACACAAAAAATGTTTGCTTACCTTTTCACCAAACGGACAACATCGTTTTGAAATGGAGAAATTTGTGTTCATTATATATACATTATACATTTAAATTTTATTTTTTTAAACAGAAATTGAATGTAAAAAAATTGAAAATGCAAGTTGTACCTAAATTAAGCTTGGGCCGCACAAATATAGAATGTGGGCCGCATGCGGCCCGCGGGCCGCAAGTTTGACATGCCTGTTGTAAGAGGTCAATAATGTATAATTTTAGAAAAAAATGTCTCTGTTTACTTACAAATTAAAAACTTTTGTTTATCCTCAGCAATCATTTGTTGTTGTTTCCCGTGCAAAATTTTACTGAGCTAAGTACTCAGTTACCAATAAAACACGCCTATCTGAGTAGGTATTTGAAGAAAATCAGGTACCTTTTCTGTTATATGCCTAACAGTTAGGGTTTTATCTATAATACATAAAGATTTTGCTACTATAAGTGACAAGTATTTTATATGCCCGCTGTTTCAATGTTATGTTTATAATCCATTAACATGTTAACATGGCACCATATACCTACTCGTAGAGGCAAAAGTCATTAACAAACAATATTATTATCAAATTATAACCTTAAAATAATTGAGACAAAAAAAAATTAAAAACCTAAAACGTTAAGCATTGGAAAAGTAAGAGTTTTCTAACGTGACCTGTTTTGTCAAATTATGAGTTTAGAGGTCTCATCGGACATGTCTCATGGAACATGAAATTACTGTATTAGTTTGTTTGAACAATAAGTTTTGACACTTTTCCAATACAACAATGTTTGAGATTCTACTTAATGATCAATATAATTGATCTGGAAAACATGAGTTGAGAGTTTTTTATCCTAAGCCGATTATATTTTAATTCCATTTCTTTCCATCAAACAACAGCCCATTCATACATTAGTTGAATTTTTAGTAATTTGGACCTCGAAGTTTCGCACTTTCATGGTTTTTACCACCATGTCAAAATTTTCGCTATATTCCAAAATTAAGGTATTCATATCATTCATTATGAATTAATTTTTGCAAAAACTGGAACATGGCATTGACTAATCCACTCTTACAAGTGTCGAACGTGTATAAAGTCTAAAAACTTAAGTATATGAATTTGTCATCGAAACGAAAAATAAAATGTATCTGGCTTTTTGGGACCATTTACAGATTTAACTGTATGTTGCTTCGAAAAAAACACCTTTTCACACAAATTTTTTTATGAAAACTCTTTATTATTGCTTTTTATCCCAAATGCAACCTTTTAACCAAATTTTATAAGGATGACCCATCAATTTTTGTCTCACTCAAAAAACACCTTATAAACCATGATATTCTTATAGACACTTGAGATTTTTTTTTTCAATCTCAAAAGTAACATAAATGCTGAGTTTCAATGGGATACAACTATTATTACTTAGTTTTTTCCAATATACCCACATTTTCCCTGCACCAAAAAAAAAATACCCTTTTACATTAAAAAAAAAATGTAATTCCCATGGCAAAGGCAAAATTTTTCATAAATTTCGTAAAGGTACCATTTATACCGCGGATTTTTCTACATAAAAAAAAACACCCTTTCACATACTTACTTACTTAGGGTGACCAGCGCCGTAAGGCTGCTACAATCCGCTGTGGATTTGGGCTTCAACCAACAAGCTTCGCCAGCCAGCTCTATCTTTTTTATTGAGTTTATTGAGGTCCTTTCACATACAATTTTTTTTATAAATTAAATATGTTTACCAATTTTCATTGGGGTACCATTGTTGTCCTAGAATTTGTGATGCTACTTACTCTGAATTTGATCACTTCTTAAAAAAACACCCCCTTTCACTCAAGATTATATTGTAGGTATATTCTTTTGATTCTTATAGTTCTTATTGCAAACGAAACGTTTTCATTACGTTTAAAAAATTAACAACATTTTTTGTTAGCTGTTATGATACCTTTGTCACACATAACTCAACCCCTAAAAAAATCACCTTGCTTTATCTAAAACCAGATTAGATTTAGATAGATTTAGATTCTTCCTTTATTCATTAGATAAATTACAAGTTTTTTCCTATTGGAAATACGGACATGACAATGCTGCCGTCTGCCGGAAATGACATTTCAGTAAAATAAATAAAATTATATAAAGAGAAGATGTATCAAAAAGATTTACAATAAATTTGAAATAATAAATTACATAAATAAATATTATAAAAAATATTAGACAAAAGCTTATATTAACATAGATATGAGGAATAAATTTGTATATAATTTTAAATTTTAAGTATTAAATTTTTAATTTTAAATTTTAAATTTTTTAAATTTTCAATTATTTTAAATTTTTAATATTTTTTAAAATTTTTTAAATTTTTAAAATTTTTAATTTTTTTTTTTTTTTTATTTTTTTAAATTTTTTTTAAAATTATGGAAGAGCGAGAAACTTTTGAGCAATTTTAATGATTTGCAACATAAAAACTAGTAATTTTAATGATTTAAAACATAAAAAAAATATAAAAAGAATATCAATTTTAATGATTTGAAACATAACGATTTGATTAAAAGCAATAATTTGCAGGCCTTAAATTGAATAGAGACTTGTTGTAAGAACTAATTTAACAAAAAACTATTACGATAAGTCATAGCATGACTGCAATATTTATACAAGGTGAGCCAACCACGGGCGCCATTTAATATTTCGTAAAGACTATTTACGCACAGAAAACTTTCTTGGAAATGGAATCTTCGGATTTCTTGTAGAATTGGGCATACAGCAATGAAGTGGTAAATATTTTCAGACTCTCTCCTGTTACATAGATCACAAGTTTGCTGAAGATCGACTCTATGTGGCATGAAATTCAAATTTAATAATTCAACTCTAGCTCTGAATATGGTGCTTATAACTTTTGAACAAAATTTTGTGTTGAAAATCTAAAACCATCATATCGAATTTCATCACTGTATCATGTTTGTACATGGTTTTCGGTTATATTTTACTTGTTGAAATAGAAAAAAAACACCCTTGCGTTTAATCGAGAATAACTTTTCGTATTGGCTTTATTTTTATGTCATTCGATTTAGCATACGAATACAAAATAACCTAAAAAGTGTGTCATATATTGTTGTCATTCACCCCCTCCAGCGAAAAAAACACCCTTCCACCCAATTTTGTTTGTAAAAACTTTTTGAATCCTTGATTTTTATTCCAAACTTTTTGTCAAGTTTCATTAGGCATGAGGGTAACAATTTTTTTAACCCCTTGTAACCCAACATCGTAAATTTTAAAATTAATAATGTAAATCGAAAGGGCTTTAGCTATAATAAAACACGTATTTTTTAAAAATTCAATAAATTCATTATTTGCTTAGTTATTTCGAAATTTACGCAGTAAAAAAAAAGTTTAAATAATTTATTTTTGTATATAAATGCAAAAATTCAAACAAAAAGCTATCTAATATTTATTTTTAGACACATTCCTAAAATCCAAAAATAAAACCCCGTTAGTTTATGCACGAAAAATATTTTTTCTGAATTTCGTAGTTCTTACATAAATTTGCTTGTTTTCCAAAAAAGCCGAACTTTCAACATTAACTGCCAATTAAAAACTATTGGTGCTATTTATTAGAAATATGGCGCATTATTTCGATAAAGCAATTCTTAAAGATTATATAAGAAGCTTTAAAAGAATAAAAATATGTTTTTTATAGCTTTTGGGCGATCTTTTTCGGTTTGTTACAGAAATGTCACATGGGGCTACAAGGGGTTAAATGCCTATTTTACCTGTACTATAATATAAGCATCCTACAGCTAGTTTAGGATTTTTTAGGGAGTTAATTAAATTCAATGTCTTCAAAATCCCGTGTTAAACACTTATAAGTAAAAAGTAAAATCAAAATAAGACCTGTAGCCAACGAAGAAGATAACATTCACTTAGAAGTTCGATACTCAGAAACCAATATGCAAACATATAAAAAAAAAATTACGTATACACCCCAGTAGCCGCAGTAGAAATATTTATTGAAGTGAACCAGAAACTCATCTTTAATATTTTCCTTTAAACAACATCTTTCTTCGGTGTGTGCACCAACTAATTTACAATTCTAAGGTAGGCCAATTTTTTTTTACGTGGCAACACCATTAAGCTGCCAATTATCCACCTTAGAGCTAAAGGTTAATCAGCTCGTTCCCATTACACACTCAGCCAGCACATTCTATTGTTTGAGTTGTTCACCTCAACTTCACTAAATATTGCAACGTTGCAATATTCAAAGTCTATGTGCGAGTGAAAGAGACAGAAATAAAGTGTGCATAAGTCAAAGTCAAACTTACAACGAAGAAATTCAATCCAAAACCAAATCCAAACTCCTTTCATTATAGACACCGAACTAAGGGATACACAAAGAGAAGAGGAAACCCAAGCTTCCTTTCCCCGTTATAAAGCTTGTAATGCATGAAAATAGAATAGAACCTTATAGTATATGGTATTTTACCTTGTGTTGCTGCTTCGGTGATGCAGTTATGCAGTTATTTGTGATGCTGATGCACAGAATGAATTAATTATTTAATTTGATTTTCCATATTCACTCCTCTCTGCCTTCATTTTAATTCATCATCCTCACTTTTCATGTCGTTGCCTTCAGGGTTGTTTTGTTTGCCATCTCATCATCCATCGTCGTTATCAGAAAAGCCTCTCGTTCTTGTGAATAAAATGCTGTCAGAGCTCAGAGGAGGTGTGCGCCTTTCGATGACGCACACACAATTCCATGGCAGATTGCTTTTGCCTGCACGTAATAAGCATTTTGTGAGGAAGATTGGTTAATCACCAGAAATGCAGTACACATGTTTTTCTTCATCGTCGTCGCCGTCTTCGTCGTGCGTCGTTCGTATTGATAGTTGGTGGTTTTACTTGTTTAAGACTTTTTCTTGTCTTCATCTAGATTCTAGAAGCTTTGTAACAGTTTACTTCTTGTTTCTCTATATAATTAGCTAAAGGAGCAAATTTTGTGGTTTCTATTGTTTTTCTTTTCCGAGCTTTATAATCAATGTGTCTTAATAGAAAATTCAATAGTTAAAATCTTTCTCTGGGAATTTTGAAAAGAAGCAATGTAACGTAATTGAATTTTAGTTGAATGAAAAGTTGAGTTTAGCCTAGACTTTATCAGTTAGTATTAATTTTTTTTCGAAAACAAGATGCATAGTTGCGAGGAGGAATATGATATAAAATAAAATTTTTGCATACTTTTTAAAATTTTTAAAAGAATTTATGCACATCAGTAAAATTATGAACAGATCCATTAAAAATATAAAGGCAAAGTTTTAAATCAACAATTCTTATGTTGTAGAGTAGACTTTAAGGGCTGATTTGTCGTTAAAATCATGAATTTCATTCAACCATATACCCTCCATTAACTCAGGAGCCATTGCAGTTAGTAAAAAGTTGACTGAAATATCGAAGCCTTGAAATTGTTAAGAAAGCTTTCGCTAACTTTGGTTTGCACAGCCGAATTCATATTGATAATATAGCAATAAGTAAACAAAATATTTTACGAGTCCCTGATAGACTTTACTGTTAAAACCGTTGAAACACGAAAAAAAGTAAGTTTTTTCTCTGTATGATGAAAATTCTGTATAATGTTGTACGATACTGAATGATTAAAATTCCGTTTTTCAAAATACTGTACAAAATTCAGAATCCTGTAATTATAAATACTGTATGAGTAAAATATTGTGTATTATAATGCTCTATTACTCTATGTTGAAGAAGTTTAACAAACTGACTTAATATTCGTGCAAGTTTTGAATGATCTCATAGTTTGATGGTGTTGATGATTGACAAAAGTAATTAAGGTAAAATGGATAAAAAAGAGAAGTAGACAAAAAAGAGAAAGGGATGAAAATTATTTTTAAAGTACGTATTTTGCAATTGCTTAGTTGAAGCTAATAAGAACGTTCTGGTGTCGTGTGGTGGAAGTAAAATTGATATGATACTTAGCTTTTGGAAAAATTTTATTTTAAAGTTCTGTATCCAAAAATGCTGTAAAAAGGCTGAAAAATCCTTTTGATAATGTAAACAAGTGCTCACTTTTTACATTATTAAAAATTTTTTTTAGCCTTTTTACAGCATTTTAAAATTCAAAATTTTGAAAACAGAATTTTGAAATGCCGTGTTTTGATCAGCCAGAATTTTGAAGTACAAAATTTTGCATAACTGTATTTTGATCATACAGTATTTGGACGCCAATCCAAAAATTTTTATATAAGAACTATTTGGGTTGGGGTCAAATTCTGCCGGGGCCAAAACTCAGCTTTAAAAATTCAGCTTTTCAAAAATCTGCTTTTCATAATTCTGTTTTGCAAAATTCTGAAAAAAAATTAAAAAGGGTTTGGAAATTGTTAAAAAACGCTTGCTTTTTAAATATCAAATATAATTTATGAATTACTTAATTAAAGTAATAGGAAAAGGAATATTATTTGAGAACTGATTCAATTTTATTTATCCTCCATGGATTATAAGCATTTGCGTGATATTGCATTTAACAAAAATATATACAAGTTTCTTTACTTAGTCTTTTTTTAATAGTTTATAGTTTAATAGTTTTTTTTTAATAGTTTGTCAGTTCCATAACTTTCTACAATGAATCATATTATTTAATTAGATTTTCGTAATCGAATTATGACAGTATAACTGACATTAAATTGACACACTTGACTCGAAACCAAATTTAACTAACAAGAAATCTCCAAACAATTCTCAATATTTTTTTTCTAATTTACAAAAACTTATCAGTTCATTTTTAATCTGACAACCACTCAGCGAACTGTCAAAATTCATAAAATTTCTTCCACTCCATATCTACATTCACGTAAAACACATTTCAAGAGCGCAAAAGTTTCATATAAAAAAAACATTTCAAATTAAAACTATCTTTTCATCATTTTATTGTTATATAGATGAGTTTACTGAAACGTTCAACAGTAGATAGTATGTATTAGTAAGAAAAACTTACTTTTTCAGTTTTAATTTCTTTATTTTTCCTACAAAACTAAAGCAATTTTTTAACTGTTGACTCCTCTTCATGATGATCCCTCGAAAGAAAGTATTTCTTTTTTTTTTTAACACGAAATAGAAAATGTTCAAGGGATGCAATTTGTTTTTTTTTTGGATTTGGTGGAATTCAGCGTGGATGAATTTGGTTTCAATGGCGCCTGTTAAATCTCATGGTGAATAATTCAGAAGTTGATTACAATTAATTAGTCTTCGATAAAAACGGTCTTTTCAAATCTACATATAAGTGTTTTTCGAAAAAAAAAAAAATGTTACTCATACACCACAGTGACCCGAAATCGTTTAAAAAATCTATAACTGACAAAATAATGAAACAAATCGAACTAAAAGGACAATTTTTTTCAAAGAATTTTTTGGTCACTGTGGTGTATGAGTAATATTTTTCTCGAAAAAAAAACTTAGTGTTGAAAAGGACATTTTTATCGCTGAATAATTATTTTAATACAAAAAAAAAAAAAAACTGCCTACAATTCTTCTCACCGAATTTTTGGATGAGAAGGGAGAATATCTGGGCTGGCAATTTAAGGTAGAGTTATTAATAGGTAGAGACATCTATTTTCGATGGATGAAGCAACTTTTTTACAGTTTAGTTGACAAAGCAGGGCCTTAAGTTCCCGAATAACAGCTGAACCAGCCACGGATTCCATCAAATACCAACTCTTCTACAAATGCACAATAATTTGTAATTTCATTTAAGTTTAACCCATCAACAATGATGGTTTTTTCTTTTTTTTTTTTTTGTTTCTTCAATCTCTGTGCACGACTTAACCGCATCGTTTTTGAGAAAAAAAAATAATAAAACAAAACAAAACAAAAAAGGGCTCCAAACCCCAAAAACCAAAGCGAAGAACTTTTATTATCCTGATAAATAAATTTCAATAATTCCTTTGCTACTTCTTCTCTTTCAGCCATTTGCCTGATACTTCTGTTGCATGGATTTTTGTGTGTTTCTGTTTTGCAGAAAAGTACAGAAAAAAAAAAAATAAAACTTTCTGCATTACTTTGTTTATATATTTTAGCGAAAAAAAAGAATTTGTTCTAACAGCAGAGCAAAAAAAAAAAAATAAACTTTCACAATTTGTGTGTAAAGTTTTTGGAAGACCAAAAAAAAAGGTAGGTAGGTAAAGAGCAAGATCTTTGACATCAAAGCTAATTTACACTCGACCATAACAATAAATTATGCCGCACCCTCTGGCACATAGATTTAAGAAGGTTTTCATTAAATCACACAAAACTTTCCTCTTTCTATTTTGCTTCGCCGATATTATAGGTTTCCAGAATGTGTGCCGCTCTCTGTGTACCTACCCAACAAGAATGCATATATACCAAGGTGAATTGCTTACCTTTGCAATATTGCTATTCTCGCTGTGCTGTCATAAATATTATTTAAGATAACCCATATATAGTCTCGAATCGGCATTCACTTGCACACATATACATACCCATCATACCTATACAAATATAATGCACAAAAATATTTCCCACACTCAAATATCTCAGGCTAAAAGGACGAAGAACGGACAGATAGACCGACAAACAAACAAATGAACGAACGGATGCAGACTCTTAATCAAAATTTAATAATATCCTTCTGGAGTGCACGAGGTAAATCATATTTTGTCCTCTCTATATCCATATACCATATAGACACACACTCTCTACTACTCGAATCATTGACAAGCAATAATTCCTAATAATGTAATAATTACAAAAGGACCTCCACCTCTTGTGTCCTAGTTTAAGCCTTCTTCTCGTCCTTTTAATACTTAGTACTTATCGTTTTTGGAAATATGTAGGGTGAATGAGAGTTTCCTGGGTACATTCTGTTCGGACATTCATCTTCAAATTGTCGTCCTTTTTCCAGGACTTTGTCACTATCTATGGCGTTGCATGCATTTGGGTTTTGGTTGATGTGCTTTCTTCTATGGTTCCATTTGATTGCACACATTCGATGTGAATGAATGTTTCTATAGTTTTATAATAAAATACGTATTTGGAGAATGATTATAATAGTCTGGGAAGGATTGTTGCAAAATGATAATAAGTAACAAAAAAAAAAAACTAATACTTTTTTCCTAGATTCCTTGCGGATAACTTTATTCATTCATCTATTTTTAAAAGAAACATACTAATAAAACTCATTGTACCAATAGGAATTATTTAAAATTTAATTGAGGAATTATTTAAAATTTAATTGCTCACTTTTGCCCAATATAATTAGAATATGTTTTTGAATTTTTTTTCCACATTTAAGAATTTTTACTTGCGATATAGGTACTATATATCAAGTTATGCATTCGTACAAAAAAAAAAAAGTTGAGATAACATTTTTCCATGACATTACGATGGTAGACAATGCCAAAAAAGTGGGTCCCGGAAGTCCGTCTGTCTGTCTGTCTGTCAGTCTGTCTGTCAGTCTGTCAGTCTGTCTGTCTGTCTGTCTGTATAAGGAGCTACAGCCTAAACGGATGGACCGATTAATGTCAAACTTGGTATGTAGCGTTATTTGGCGACTCTCCAGAGGGGTTTTTGGAATTAATTTTTTTGGACCAAAAATAACGGTACTTGTCATATACCGATTTTAGTAAAATTGAAATATCTCAAAAACGGCTCCAACGATTTTGTTTAAAAAATTCAAATATTAGTTTTAAGCTGAGGTCTATATTTCAATGAAAATTTTTTTTTTCGAAAATCGTTATTAACGGTACCTGCCATAGAACCGTTTTTTTCAAATTCGAATATCTCCGAAACTTCTTATTCGATTTCAACGAAACTTTTTGTGAAGAAGCATTTATATAATTTAAATATAAACCAAAAATTAAATTTCCAAAAAAATAGTTTTTGGATTTTTAAAAAAAATTTGAAATTTTTTTTTTGAAAAATCAAATTTTCGAAAACGGGACATTGAATTTTTTTGAAATTTTGTTTTTAGATGTTGATTAGTGATGTCTAGAAAATGGCATTACAATTTTATTTTAAAACTTTTTTTCCAAAAAATTATTTATAAAAAATTGTTTTTCTAAAAAACGGCTCTAACGATTTTGAAAATTTTTTTTCTAAAAATGCACGTTAATATATCAATCAAAACTGCATACTTGTTTTGGAAGGCAATTTAATTTCAGATTTTATTTTATTTTTTTTTTAAACGAATTTTATTTTTTTTTTCCAAATTTCTATATAAAAAGTCTTAAAAATGTAAGCAACTTTAACTCCAAGAGCAAGTTCGTGCGACCCAGTCGTGCATTTTATTTTTTTAAAGAAACAAACTAATAACATTCAATTATACCTAATGAAAAATTGCATATTGGAAATTGAATTTTAACAAATAGAGACGATGTTGCTCAATTTAGCCCAATATAAACCGACATTATTTCAAACCAATTTTTAAGTGAAATAAATTAATTAAACTCAATCTATTATTAAAAATTATTTAAAGAATTGAAAATTTAACTTCACCAAATTAGGGACAATGTAGCTCATTTTAGCTCAATGTAGGGATTATGTTCTTTTTGAAATGTTGATCTAATTTTTAAAAGAAAAACACTTATAAAACTCAATTTATCATGAGGAGTGATTGAAAATCGAATATCACCAAATTTGTGACAATATATCACATTTTAGCCCAATATAACTAGCATGTGCTTTTAAAATAATGATTCATATCAAAGAAAAGAAATTAACTAAAAAACTCAACGTATCATGAGAAATTATTGAAAATTGAATTTCACAAAATTGAGGGGATACACCTGATTTTAGCCCAATATAAATAGAATTTTTTTTGTTGATCTATTTCAAAGGGTTTTTATGAACAAAAGATAAAACTCATGCAAGATTAATAGACAAAATATTTCTTAAAATATATCATTGTTGCTTATTTTAGCGTAAATCCTTGGACCGATAATAAGATATCAAATTCTTTTGCGAATGATATACAATTAGTATGGTAAATTGTAGCTTATTTTAGCCCAATATTAACTTTTTTTTTTAATTTGGCAAACAAGTCAACATTAATAGAATCGTGTTCGGAAATTTTTACCGCATTAACCTATTGATTTACAACATAAAGCGCAGTTTTGCTCATTTTAGCGCAGTAGTAGATAAATTCACTTAGATATTTTACTCAACAACCTTGCTCTGAAATTAACTTAGGTATTAAAAATTTTGTGTGGGTTTATTTACACATCACATTGTAAAATAACTTTTGCGATACAGAAGTTGAGAAGATTTTAGCTCATTATAAGAAGACAATAAAAGAGTTGGCTTTTTGGTAAAAATAACCAAACATTTTTATGGTAAAAAAGATCATTGCAAAATTACATAATTTGCCTTGGAAAATGGATTTTTGTATATGAAAATTTTTTCGTGAAAAAAAAAAAAATCAAAATAAATGTACAATTTACTTACAATTTCTATTGCAAAAGAAGACAATGTAGCTGATTTTAGCTCAGTTCAAACTGAGTTGACTTTTCATTCATAAAATTGTTTTAAATTTTTAAAATATTGCTCAATGTTGCTCAGTTTCTGTTTAACTTTTAACAACATACACCTTCCAAACTATATTTTTTAAGCACGAAGGACAATTATTATTATGCAATTTTATTAGGATATTGAGTTTGGTTTTGTGTATATCTACATATTTGTATATTTTGAACCAAAGCATACAGAGTATTTGAATTAATCAATAGAAATGAATGTGGGTGCATTGATAATGATATTGGCGTTTTGTATTTCAAAAATGAAATAAGAGGAAACTATGCAGAGTGTATAAATTAATCAACCATAACTGATGGGCGAAAATGAATCCTAAAAAGGATTATTATTATTTTTTTTGTGGCTTCAGTTAGTTTGCATTCAATGATATTTTTCTAGGAGTAACAGTATTTTTACACAGAACTCTGAACGAACTAGAGTTCCAGAGTTTTCATCTTTGTTCTTCAGTGCTTTCATGGTGGTGAAAATAATCATTAAGTTATCTTATTACCTCCTGAGCTGATCGGAACTTATTTGGCTACTTTGTTATATATCAAGAACAGAATGCTTATGAATGAATGCTGAATGAAAAAGAGCAGTGAAGTTACAAATAACAGAGAGCAGTTTTGCTTATAAAACCAGTAAATTTCTTAAGAGTATCGCATATTTTTACTGTTCAATTGGTCGCTTCATTTTTATCATTGTAATGTGAGAAAAAAAGAACACAGCATATTAGATTGGTTTGAATTTTTGTAAGGCTGAGTACTGAGTAGTGAGCAGCTATATTGGAGAGCAATCACAACTGCCCTCTGCTCAGTTGAAAGAGCAAAGTGGTTGAAAGCAGCTATTGCAATAGCAGCTTCAGCTCTAGTCAATGTGTGAACTGTCCGTAAAAAATTATACAAGGTGTCCCACAGTCACCACCCCAAATGAAAACCATGGATTCCTGAGGTCATTTTAAGTCGAAAAAATTAAGAGGCAATTTTCTCGTTCTCGTCCCGTTTTCGAGTTATGATGGTTTTTATGATTTTTGCTCTCTTTTCTTTTGACTGGCTTTTATCTTTGCCAAACTACGTCTGATTCGAAAGATTTTTTTTTGCAACCAATCAAGAATTTATTATTTATTTATTTTTTAGTTTGTCTCAAAACTTTTTTTTCTGCGGACAACCGTTTCTCCGCAATTTTGCATCAAACACAATTTTCTTCGTTTTTAAGTTGTTTTTACACTTTCATATCATTTTAGTCAAAAAAAAAAAAAAAAAAAACACGTAAATCAGTATTAATTTTTTGCACATATCATTAAAGCCCAGTTTATTTTCTTAAAAAAATTAGGGGTTGGGGTCGAAATTCTGTATGTTGCAAAATTCTGTATTCAAAATACTGTATGCCAAAATACTGTATGTCAAAATTCTGTATGTGCAAAATGCTGTAGGAACAACATTCTGAAAGTCAAAATTCTGTATAGCAAAATTCTGGTTGGTCAAAATACTGTATTTCAAAATTCTGTACATCAAAATTCTGTAAATCAAAATTCTGTAAAAATGCTGTAAAAAAATATCGTTTTGATAATGTAAAAAAGTGCGCGCGCACTTTTTTACATTATCAAAACGATATTTTTTTACAGCATTTTTACAGAATTTTGATATACAGTATTTTGCCGTACAGAATTTTACAAAACAGAATTTTGCATGTCAGTATTTTGTTGATACAGTATTTTGACGTACAGAATTTTGTATTTACAGTATAATGACGTACAGAATTATGGTATTACAGTATTTTGACCCCACAGAATTTTGTCGTACAGAATTTTGACAAGCAGAATTATTACCCGCTCCCAAAAATTAGTTTTTTTCATAAAAAAGACTACTGAAAGTAATTTAAAAAAAATAAACAAACTGAGTGAATTTAAAAAAAAAAATTTTTTTTTAATATGCAATTTATTTAAATGAATTAAAACTTTTTCTGAGCTTTATCTATTTGTTCTTTTCTTAACCGCAATAACTCAGAAAAAGTTTTTAGTTCATTTTTAATTTAATTTTTATTAATTTTTTAACTAAAATTTCTTTTTTTTTTAATTCACTCAGTTTGTTTATTTTTTTTAATTGCTTTCAGTAGCCTTTTTTATGAAAAAAAAACAAATTTTTTTAAGAAAATTAAATATACTCATTTACGTGTTTTTTTTTTGACTAAAATGATATGAAAGTTTAAAAACAACTTAAAAAACGAAGAAAATTGTGTTTGATGCAAAATTGCGGCGAAACGGTTGTCCGCAGAAAAAAAAGTTTTAAGACAAACTAAAAATAAATAAATAATAAATTCTTGATTGGTTGCAAAAAAAATCTTTCGAATCAGACGTAGTTTGGCAAAGATAAAGCCAGTCAAAGCAAAAAAAGCAAAAATCATAAAAACCGTCATAGCTCGAAAACGGGACGAAAACGAGAAAATTGGGTTGGGGTCGAAATTCTGTATGCGCCAAAATTCTGTATTCCAAAATTCTGTATTTTAAAATTCTGTAAATTCAAAATTCTGTATTTTAAAATTCTGTAAATTCAAAATTCTGTATTCTAAAATTCTGTAAACACAAAATTCTGGATTTCAAAATTCTGTATTCCAAAAAAGTGCGCACTTTTTTCATTATCAAAACAATTTTTCTTTTATCATTTACAGCATTTTGGAGTACAGAATTTTGATATTTTCTATGCAGAACCTTGAAGCAGTTTGCGTTCGACAGCTTAAGTTAAGTGTTATGAGTTAATCGTGATATAAAATGAATTCAGAAAAATGGAAAATATTAAATTATTAAAACCTAATAAAGGAAAGGATAAATTGTGTGTCGATGGTTTTATGTTTAATAACGAAGAAAGAACAACTTACAAAAAAAAAAAACTTACAAATGAAAAATCTCGGAACATTTTTCGGAAAATAGGGTACTTAACTCAAATTAGTCATGCACTTAATAATTCCATTCGAATTTTGTCGAAAAAATTGAATTTTTTGAGAAAAATGAAATTCAAGCAAGCAGAACATGAAAATCTCGGAAAACTTATCGGGAAATGGAGCTCTTAATTCAAATTAGTCGAACATTCAATTATTTATGTCCAATTTTTTCGAAAAATTGGAATTTAAAAAAAAAAAAAAACAAATTCAAGTTAATAGAACATGAATTTGTATGGAAAATGAAAATATTTTTTTTAATGGAAAATCTCGGAAATTTTTTTCAAAAATTGGGTACTTAACTCAAAGCACTTAATTATTCAAGATAATTTCAAAAAAAAAAATTCGAAGATCACAGAAAAAAAATTATTTTTGAAATTTTTGTTCGGCACCTAAATATTAAACCAAACCCGAATTTTGTACTAACAGTTTAAGGCAATGTCTGGTAATTGCTCTGCTAACTTTAAATCGAGTTAGCAGAACATTAAGTTTTTCCAAAAGTAGGGGAGCACTTGATAAATTTTTGGGGTACTTGCTCTGCTTACTTGAGGGACATGTTTTAATGTAGAGATTTAGAATTACAAAATTTTTAAAAGCAGAATAATGGATTTGCAGAATTTTGAAAAAAAGAATTTTGGATTTACAGAATTTTGAAATACAGAATAATAGAAAAGCAGAATAATGGAATACAGAATTATGTTCATACAGAATTTTTTCTTCAGATACAGAATTTTGGTCATACAGAATTTTGGAATACAGAATAACGACCCGTTCCCGAGAAAATCGCCTCTTAATTTTTTCGACTTAAAATAACCTCAGGAATCCATGGTTTTCATTTGGGGCGGTGACTGTGGGACACCCTGAATTAGTAATAATTATGGAGATTTTAAAATAAGACTTGAAACATGTCACGGGAATGATATTCTGCTGTATAGTGAGTAAGCAAGTGCCTTAAAAATAGTTTGGAACAGGTCACAGTAGTTACATTTTGAATGCATAGTAAATTTGCAAAAATGCTTATATTGTTTAAAAATTGCAGGTGAGGTCATAACTAGATGGAAACTTGAATCACGTCACGGTAATGATAGTCAAATTCAGACATCCATTGTAACACTCCATCACACTAACCATTAGACCACAGGATTCTTCAACTTAAAGTAGACAATCGGTTAAATTGCTCAAAATTTCCAGAAGAAAATTATATAATTCAATTCAATAATACTCACCTGTTTGATTAAATCAAGCCTCCCGCACACATAATTATCGCTAAATCTCACAACAACGCTCTCATAACTCCTCTCAAATACTAATATTGCTCCTTCTATTTATAATCAATTGAAGTATTTACCATCAACTCATCTAAACATCCTTAACTCCCATATCGTGCCTATATACAAACATATCCTGTATCGTATCATCATCATCTTCATCGCGAAACTATCCATCCAATAATTTAGATATCGTCTTGATATTGAACCAAGATATTGATTCTTGTTTTGCCAACACAATGTCCTTATCCATGTCCATCTTTGGATATTGTATTGATTTAATTCGTGGATTCCGCCGCTTCTGTCTCTCTCTCTCTCTGTCTCTTGTTATAATTGTACATCTTCATTACAAATTTCAATCGCCGAACCAATGACGAACGCATGGTCATAATTAATTGTGATAAAAGGATATCTTCAGTCTAGAGTAGCGCTCATTGTAGTGTGTATAACTCAAGAGTATGGTTATAGGATATAGCTATAGGATGAATTATCCAGAAGGACGACTGACGACGACGACGACGAAGTAGATGGTGCCGTTTGTCATGTGTGTGCACTTACGATCCCCTTCATCATTATCCCATCAATTATAAATATCCTTGATGATGGTGCTGGCTGCCATTGCTCTGTCCTACTTCCATCAGCAGTCAGTCTAGAGGGCACTACACAACTAACTGATGTGTAGTCAGCCAAATCCAAATAGATAAGAGAAAAAGGATAACAGAAGCGAAAATTTGTTGTGATGGAAATTCTTCTGCTCTGTTGTTTTTTCTTCTTTGTTTTTTTTTTTCTCCAGTCGGTATAGTATAGTTATAAAGCAAAAAAGGATATCTCCATATATCCTGTATCTACTCATTAACAGATTTCAATATTATCTATGGCTAATGCCAATTTGCATGAAGGATATCTATCTATCTGTGTGTGTGTGTTTGTTGTATGTGAAAGAGCAAAAGACACCCTTTATAACATAGAGAGATTTTGTTCCTTAATTAATGCAGTAATTATTGTTAACTCGGCACTATTTGGTTCAGTCAAGCTAAAGGATGCGATCATAGAGTTTTCCGGAACCTGGTATTATAAGGATAATTCGAACTTTAACTATCTATATGAGTTCTTTGCTTTCACACACTCATCAATGAAGCCAAAGCAGTTTTGATGTCAAACCCGCACAATGGTGTCATATATAATAAAGCTAGCTATATTCGTCGTCCTTGTTCGTCGTCCTGACTCCTGATCATCATCATCATCATCATCATCATAGAAAGGGTGCTGTTCATGTCGATAATTGAATTTTCTGATATACTCTTGCCTTGCCAGAAAACGGTCCCATATATCTATACAAATATATAAATTACTTATAGTATAAATTATGACGTCTATCAGAGAGAAGGATATAGTATAGAGAACTGCTAATGCCAAGAGTGCAAATGTGGATAATTAAAATGAAATCAAGCATTTTCCAGCCGCGCGCAAAAAGGTTCTGCCAGAAAATCTCAAAGGACCTTTGCATGACTTCTTCTGATTTGTATTCAAAATAAATACATACATAACATACATGTATGTGTGTGTGCCTACTACGTACAAAAAGAAGAACCAAAAACACGAATGACGCAAGTACTTATATGTTAATTGAAATTCCACAAATCAAAGTAAAATT
The DNA here is from genome assembly GCF_945859705.1 of Episyrphus balteatus. Taxonomy (NCBI): domain Eukaryota; kingdom Metazoa; phylum Arthropoda; class Insecta; order Diptera; family Syrphidae; genus Episyrphus; species Episyrphus balteatus. The sequence continues at coordinate 116,277,046 of NC_079136.1, forward strand.
GTTATATGAAAATGCTTTTGGGAAATGCCACTTTAACTTGTACAAAATTTTATTTTTGTATAAAGGTAAGAAGGTACGTGATGTTATTATTGAATTGATTTAATGGTTGTATTACATGAGTGTGTGTTTGTATAGACAAACTTGTATGTATACTTTAGTTTAATTAAAACCTTGAAATAAGAGAATTAATCGTAATAGAAGCAAATTAAGTTTATTGAAATAATACACTAACAATACACTTAATTCATCAATTTATGTCGAAACGATAAAAAGAAGGTTTTATTAATATTCGACTATTCGACTGAATAATGCGAGCCAGTTTAATTTTTTTTTAATGCAACTTAACCTTGATAAAAACCACACAATGACACACATCTATATCAGCATGTCGCCATTTCGCTTTGTCGCCCTATCGCCATGTCGCTATTTCGCTATGTCTCTATGTCGCCATGTCGCTTTGTCGCCATGTCGCCATTTCGCCATGTCACTTTGTCGCCATGTCACTTTGTCGCCATGTCGCTATGTCGCCATGTCACTTTGTCGCCATGTCGGTATGTTGCCATGTCGCTTTGTCGCCATGTCGCCATATCATCATGAAAAAGGATTCGAGCTTAGCGCACAAAAAACCATTAGAAAAATATACTTTGATTTCTATAAAAAAAAGAGGTTTCTGTAAAGCCGGTTTACGGACGATGATTTTACCTGATAACGTTATAAGAAAACAGGTTGTGTGCTTTTAAAATGAGCCATTTAAAGCGTTTATTTCAAGCAATCATAATTTACAAGAAAAAGCTAAAAAAAAACCTTTTTTCTTTTCTCATTATATTAATTTTTTTAATTTAAAAGCTCACAAAAAAAAATTAAACCATTAAAAAGCCAAATATTTTTTCTAAATAATAAAACCATTTTTAAATTTTTACAATGAGCAAAAAGTATTAAAATAATTTATTGAAAACAATCATTTCTTATAAAAAAAGTGAAAAAATCACTTCACCCAAAAACTCATTTTTTTGATACAACAACCTATAATAAATTTTATACCACCTGAAAGCTTATTGCTTCAGCTCAAAATATATATATAGATCATGTCTATTATTATATCTACAAAGAGAGCTAGAATTTTTTGAACTCGATCAAATTTCATTAAAAAAAGCAAAAAAAACATGTAATTTTATCTTCTCAAGAGACACCATCCAAAAGCTTATTGTCTTAGCTAAAAATATTTATATAGATCAAGTCTATGAGACATCTACAAAAAGAGCTAGAATTTTCTAAACTCGATGAAATTTCATCAAAAAAAGCAAAAAAACATGTAAATTTATCTTCTCACGCTATTAAATCCATTTTATTTTAATAATCTATAAAAATTTTTGCACCATCTGAAAGCTTATTGTCTTAGCTAAAAATATATATATAGATCAAGTCTATGAAACATCTACACAAGGAGCTAGAATTTTTTAAACTCGATGAAATTTCATCAAAAAAAAACAAAAAAAAAAACATTTATTTTTATGTTCTCATGCTATTAAATGAATTTTTTCCATAACAACCTATAAAAAATTTTTAACCATGTGAAAGCTTATTGTTTCACCTTTCAAATGACGTATCAATCTCATTTCAAGGATGCCTACAAGAGAAGTTAGAATTTTTTTAAGTCAACCATGTGGAATTTCCAGACTGAGATTTCGGTACTTCCCACACTGGTGGCTGTTCATGGCGCAACAGATCTCCACTGGTGGTATGATGTTTTTCGCAAGTTTCTTGATTTAACATTGTGTGGCTTGTAGTTAGTCTAGCGTTATGTGTGATATACCAAATGAAAGGTAGTTGTATCAGGATGCTCATTAAAGTTTAATCAAATTTCTATCTGCTCTTGGTAAAAAGTTATAACCTGTTGAATTCTAAAATTTTATTTTACCGTTATCTCAAAATTGTGTTCACGAAATATAGTCACACATTATAGTCGTTGTCATGGTCTATCATTACTCCATATATAACATTCCTCTATCTATTAAAGAAAAAAAGGTAAAAATAAAAAACGATGAAAATCGGTTAAAAACGGCAAAAAAAAACTGTTTTTTAAAAACTTATTTTTCTCCGTATTCAGTCAAAACTCTTTTAAGTTTCCAATTTTTTTTGCACATGTATGCGCATTTATCAGCCCTACATGTCCCATATAACTTGAGATTTTTTGAACGCTCCAAAAAAAGCCAATAATCAAAAACTACCCACAAATACCCCTAAAAAAGTAGGTATTTTTCAAAAATTCATATTTCGAAACGCAGAGTGTTGGAAAAAAATCCGTATGAGACGCCTAATTTTTTTTTTCTTTCATCTTTCACCTGGCACCTTTAGAATTGTCAAAAAAAATTTCCCCTACCCATAATCAACATTTTGTCATACCCACAACACCTGATCAATGTTCAAACAAAACGTTATAGCGGAGTTCCAGAATTTTTTAGAATTTTTTCTTAAATGCAGTTATCCTTAAATCAGTCTCCTCTATCTATAACAAAAAGAATCAACTCTCTACGACCACTCGTTTAGATTTTAGCCCAAATTTCATCTTTCCGTTTTACCCCTGTTTACCCTATTAAATGACGGAATTTTTAAAAATACTTCATTTGGATTAAGATTTAGGTTATTATCTTTCAAATAAGCTATAGTAGATTTTTGGATCTCTAATAGTTTATTTTTAATTTTGAATTTAAATTTTTTGCCGCACTGCGAGAGTGTAACGCTAGAAAATGGCGTCACTTTTTTGTGGTGGCTGCCATGGTTCATCGATTTATAAGACGTTATCACGTCAAAAACTTTTTGACTAGTCAAATCGAACAAGGCATTAGATTCTTTCTGCCCTGTTCGATTTCACTACCCTACTAACAATTTTGCTTCTATAATACTTTACAGAAGCAACAATTGCATCTGTAAAGCTTTATAGAACCAAAATTGTCAAAAAGTTTTTTTTATAGAAATCAATCTGAATCAAGCAAGTTTTTTAGTTCGTTGAAAACACCTTGATGTTCATCGGTCCATTTCCATTGCACATTTTTATCAAGCAATCGATGTAATTTTTCAGCAACAGATGATTTATGAGGTAAAAATGAGTTATAAAAATTAAGTAAACCCAGAAAGGATTGCAACATCTCCTTATTTTCAGGAGTAGGTGCCTGTTGAATCGCTCTCACTTTCTCTTTGTTAGGGGAAATTCCATCCCCACTAATATGGAAACCAAGAAAGTCCAATTCGCGTTGAGCAAATAAGCACTTATTTTTGTTTACTGTCACGTTTGCTTTGGCTAATTTTTCAAAAACTGCTTCTAAATTACATTTGTGGTCAGATTCGTCTTTTCCAGAAACGATGATATCATCGAGATATGCTTTTACGCCCTTTATACCGATCAAAAGACTATCCATAAATTTTTGAAACAAACCTGGAGCGGCCGAAACACCAAAAGGTAATCTACGCACCTTATATAATCCCTTGTGTGTATTAAGGGTCAACAACTCTGCCGAGGCGTCATCAACAACCAGTTGCTGGTAGGCCTGTTGTAAATCTAACTTTGTGAATACTTTGCCGTCCGAGATTGCCGCCATGACCTCTGAGACAGTTGGTAGAGGGTAAGCATTGGTTTTTATCACCGCATTTACAGTGCTCCGGTAATCACCGCATATTCTTACAGAACCGTCAGACTTAGGCACAGGTACAATGGGTGTTGCCCAACGGGAAAACATGACAGGCTCCAAAATTTTTTGTTGAACGAGTTTTTCAATTTCTGTTTCAACTGCTGGCTTCCAGGCGATTGGACACTGACGATGCTTGAGGAAAATTGGATTTGACCCTGGCAATATTTCCAAAGAAACAGGTGGCCCTTTGTGAGCACCCAATTCTTCGCTAAAAACGTTTCGAAATTTACCCTCTAAATTCAAAGCATTCCCTGCCACCTCTAACGCGCAAACACCTTGAACAGAAATTCCCAAAATTGGAAACCAGTCTCTTCCCATCAAACAACGCCCACCACCTGCAACAACAACAACTGGCAATTTATAATCTTTATTATTATATTTTATATTCACCAAAGATGATCCCAGAATGCGCAACTTCTCCTTGGACCAAGTTTGCAACGTAATGGTCGATGGAATCAACAACTTGTTTTCGTGATTTATACGATTCCAAGTAACTTCTGAAATCACGGTGCACGCCGCACCAGAGTCAACCTCAAAAGACTCTATAACCCCATTAAGCCAAACCTGTGTCAAAATCTTGTTTGACATTGCTGTCTGGATGTGATTTAACTCATAAAAATAGTTTGATGAGCCTGTTGATTCACAGAGCTGATGTTCGGGCTCGTCTTGAACTGGTCTTTCATCTACTACGTGAATAGCTTGTTGTTGACGATTAGCTGCCTTCTTTTTATAACATGCTTTGCTTGAGTGGCCTTTTACTTTGCAGAAATCACAGTTTTTATCTTTATAAAAACACTTATCAGCAAAATGATTGCCATCGCATCGAAAACATCGCAAATGTTCTGGTCTCTGGTACTTCTTTTTAGTTGACATTGCCATCACTTCATTATTGCAACGGACGTTGAGTACGTTGCGCTGGGCTGCTTCATGTGCAACCGAAATTTCGTACGCCCTTTTAAAATCTAACTTGAGTTCACTAAACAGACGCTTTTGTAATGACTCATCGGCCACTCCGCAAACAATCTGATCTCTCAGCATTTTGTCTAGTTCCATGAAATCGCAGTGTTCAGATAATTTTCTCAAGTCTTTAACAAAATCAGCAATTGATTCCCCATTCTTCTGAACACGTTGGTGGAACGTAAATCGCTGTACTATTTCATTTGGTTTAGGATGAAAATGATCATCCAACTTTTCTACGATTTCTTGGAACGACACATCTTTGGGGGACAGAGGTGTAAGTAAAGAACGGATTATCTCATATGTAGATTCCCCAACACATGATAAAAATATTGCTCTCATTGATCCGTCGTTAGATATGCCATTGGCCTCAAAATAAAACTCCATTCGTTCTTTGTAATTATTCCAGGCCATTGATGGCTGAAATTGCTCCAGTTTGCCGAAAGTTTGTGATGACGTATGGTTGACATTAGACATCGTAGTTTCGTTCATTTTTCGCTCGTCGCCAAAATGTTGTGGTTTTAAATTAAATAAAATAAAAGATAGTTAAAATGAAATATACTTTTTTAGTTTTTATTTAATTCAGTTATCTTCTTGGATGATCAAAACCAACCAAAAACCTAGTAGGCACGTGTCTCTCTGACTGACATAAATGTCGTGTCACTTTTGAAGTCTCCTGTCACTTTTGTATTCGGAGTCACAGGGTGACTCCAAGACACTACACTTATCTAATGGTTTTTTGTACGCTGAGCTCGAATCCGAAGTCAGAAAAATTCTATAACACCACGTTTTTGACATATCACCATGCCAAAACATCACAAAAATAGTGTTTCGGACGTTCAAAATTCTATGTCTCAAAAACTTTGCACGTTAGAGCTATTCTAATGCTAGATTCAAATTAAAAAGGTCAAAGGCCATTAGAAAAGTATGATTTAATTTCTATGGAAAATTATTTCTCGCTAATATTACTGTCATTTATGGAAAAATCAATCTTAAAAATCGTTTTTTTGTTTTTTTTTCAATTTTTTCTCAATATTTTCTAAAACAAAGGTAGGTATAGTTTTTCCATACAATTTAGATTAATATCTAAATAATTGCATTCCAAACTTTTCAAAAATCTAAAATTTTTTCGTTAACTTTTTTGATTGAAAAATAGGCTATTTTTTAAAAATTAAATTCGTCAAAAATCTAAAAATTAACTTTTTGCTAAAAAATTATTTTAAGTAGATAGAAAACATTACAAAGTAAATTTTAAACAAGTTTTGGTAAAATCCAACCATTTTTGTAAAAGATAAAAATAAAAAATAAAAAAATCTTTTTTTTTGCATTTTTTCCAATATTTTTGAGGTTATATAAAAAAATGGTTTGAGTAAAAGTTGTAGACATTTATACTATCTAAAACTTTTGCTTTTAACTTTTTTCAATAGGAGGTCTACTTTTGACAGAAATTGTAAAAAACCACGATTTGTGACACCCACCCCACTTTTCACCCCATTCCCCCAATTTGTTTGTGGGCAATTTATTTTTTCCCTTTTATATACCATTTATCCCTAATTTTCCCACCACCTTTATGCTGCTAATAATTTTTTCAACTTTTTCCCTCTGAAAACCGGATTGGCACTGGTCTATATCCTCTGATTCCGAACAATTCCAAATTCCGCAATACAACAAATTCACAACAAGTAAAAATATTGTAAATAAAACTGTCATCCATTCATTAGCGATGCCAACGCCCCCTACCACTCAAAAATATTGTAAATCAATAAACGTTATACAATAAAAACCTATTTTATCACCCTTAATAGGATTTTCCTCAAGTCATAATATGAACGCATAATGTTGGCATTTTGTAAAATATTTTACATACCAATTAATAAATCAATTGTAGCGCCATCTATGTGTATTATCTATCAATAGATATGTTGCTTTTATAGGGGAAAAGCCGAATTTTCAATAGAAATACCTTAATTCGTTTTCGGCTTTTGCATCTGTCATGATTGGTTGTCTAAATCTAATTTTACCACATAATCACTAATTAAAGATCAAGCTTTTTGTAATTATAGTTGTTGCAATGAACTTGTATTATAGAGAATGAGTTACCATATTCAAGAGATGAGAATAAAAGGTGGTAGAAGCTTACCGCAAAATACAAACCAAATTCCGAGTTTTCTGGTTGGTTTTTGCACAAAAGAGATGGGGTGGCAATACGCAAAAGTGAATGGATGTGTTCAGAGAGTGTGATGCGTTCCGGGTTAGGGGTAAACTCATTTCATGATGGAATATAAATGGCTGTAAATTGGTTTTCTACTGTTACTGGTAATGGTTAGTTTCCTATTATTGTTTTCCCGGAATTTTGTTTTTTTTTGTTGTTGTTGTTGTTGTCTGTTTTGTCTGTTGTTGTTTTTGTTTTTTTTTGCGTGTCCTGGAAATTCTATCTATGTTGGTGGTGTGTATAACTAACGACATAACGGTGGGATATCATCCTGGCGTTTTGGTTCCGTCGCGTTACGTTGTTTGTGTTGTTTTTGGTGCCCAGACAACCAAACCAAGTATTTCGGTTAGTTTTTGAGGTTTGTAATATTTTTAACTCGTGCGAGTCCTTTTTTGATGTTTATTGGATTTCATTTGGCATTGTGTGGCAGGCAGCAGGCGCGCTATTTTGGTTGCATCAATATAGAAACGCGCTTCTTCTTTTTTTTTTTGTTTTTGTATTGTTTGCTCTTTTGCGTTGATGGTGGATGGATGCGTGCAAAATTGGTAAACCTCTATATTGTAATAGAGCTGCTGGCTGGGGAGAAATAAGAGAGGAAGTGTAAAGGACATTTGGGAATGTGTGAATTGATACAGAATTCACATTGACTATCTCTCCTCGCAAGCTGCCTGCTTTTGATGCTCCTATAAGTATACAACAGTTTTTCGCCGCTTCTGATGCTTTTGCTTTGCTTTACAATATGGATGGATGGTGTGGATGCATTCAACTATTTTCGGCTGCTGTGTTTGTTGTTTTCCATTTAATTTTGAAATCGATTATTTATTGCATTATCGCTATGGTTGCTCTCGCTGCTTTTTTGGAATTTTAAACGAAGTTTTTGTTTGTGGCTTGGAGCTAATGTGTTTACTAATTAAAGACTCGACCAAAATGCAAATCGGATTGTGGGTGAAATATGTATTGTAATAGTGTGTAATTGCTAAGGATAAATATATAGTTAGGTAGGTATGAGATTAAAATCGAGTAGTTTTGTGGTTGTTTGGTGTTTAGTGTTTTATATGTATGCTTAATATGATTGTTGTATATATGTAAATGCAAAATGCTGTGCTAATTGATTTAAGCTTTCAAAAACAAAACAGCAAACAAAAATGAAAAAAAAAAAAAAAAACAAAATAACAGAATCTGACAAATGACCTGGAAATGATGTTTTATTGTGTTAAATTTTGAAATGTTGATTTTTGATGATAGAAATTAAGAGGCTTTTGGATTTTTTTCATCCCTCTAATTAAATTGACATTTTTGTTGAAATAATTTTTCAATTTTTTTTTTGAAATTTTAATCAGTTTAAATTTTGGACAAAACATAGGATGTTCCACTATGCGAGTGGTGAATGAAAGAATTTAGACATTTTCGAATTACAGTACTGGATGCGGAGGAACCACAGTTATTAACTTCTATAAAAAATGTTTCTATAAAATTCTATCTAATATAGTGCTTCAAATATTACAAAAGCCGTAACTGCTCGAGTAAAAAAAGAATTTGAATCTGAATAAAACATTTCTTGGCCGTCGCACCACAGCCGCACCAACGCCGTTTGGCGGAAAATTTCGATGAACGCCGAAATTTTTGATCATGGTGCGAATCGGCGCACAGTGGAACCTTTCGTGCTTTTTGGTGTCAAAATTCATTTGCAAATGTCATGAAATTTGGTACATACACTGAAGGATATTAGTATGGAAAATACGAAAATGCTGCCAACTTTTTTTTGAATTCAAAATGGCGGCTCCGAATATGCCTTTAAATTGAATTTTTTTTTTTTCAAAATAGTATATAAGCTAGAAATTTGGCAATGTCAAAAAGGTGTCGGATCTTAGATTTAGGATTCATAGATTGATATTCCGTAAAAAAAAGTCAAACACTTTGAAAACAATGTCCAAAAAGTGCCAAATTAGTAAAACCTACTTTCATGGATTTATTTTTGAAATTAGAACAATTTTGACATCTCTTCTATTTATGTTTTGTAAAAAAGTTGAATATTTTGGGGTTATATGGTTGCCAAGTATTTTTTAAAAGTAAATATGAATAAACATGATAGAATGAAAAATTTCAGTGTTCAATAGAGAATTAATTTTTTTGCTAAACCAAAATATACTTTTCTAAATTAAAATCCAAAGTAAAAAAAAAAAACTATGACGTCACATTTAGTAGATAAATATTCATTTTGAACCTCGGTGCATTGGTTGCAGCGGAAAAAATTCAAATGCCCAAAATGAAATGCATGCAATTTTATTCATAATAAACAACAAAAGGCACATTTATTTTTCATGCGTAGATAATGAAATTGAGACAAGTTTCCAATAAACAAAAATCATCGGAGGATCAATCCCCTTGCCACCTTCATGGCTGATGTGGCCTTTGAATTTTGGAAACCCTATGGTTTGAGAAGGTACAAAAAGCTTTGCAGCAGAAGCGTAGAAAATGGTTTATAGAATAGGGATGGCGGTTGTTAGTACAGAAACCGGTTTTCGGTTTTTCCGGTTTTTTTCCTTTCGGTTAAACTGGCCGGTTTTAAACCGGGCCAAAAAACCAAAAAATTAAACTTTTCGAAGAAAATCTTTGAGCAAAGCTTTTTTTAGTTTGATTTCGTTATAAGAGTTCTTAACTCACTCTTAGTAGGAGTTTTGAGAAATTTTTTAAGCTGAATATGAATGAAAGTTTTGAGGGTTTTCAGTTATTTGTCTCGTCGGGTCTTTTTTTTCAGCCGTTTTTTTTGGTTTTTTTTCGCGAAAACCGGTTTAAGCGGGGAGAACAAAAAAACCAAAAAAAAAAAAACCGGTTGACCGAAGCAAAAAAACCGAAACCGGTTTAAACCGGCCCGTTTTTCCCATTACTATTATAGAACATACCAATAGAACGATAGTACCTATCAATTCTTGAAGACTCTTTGGAAGCAATATGACTTAATCTGTCAGTGTGGAGTTAGCAGGAAATTATTTCACCAGAAAAATAGTTATTTTGTTGTACCTGAAAGTTGAATTTCTGTCGAAATAACATTTAACAGCTGCTCAAATTAAATTCTTTTTCATATCTATCTTGGCTACTACGAATCTAATTAATCTGAATATATTTACCAAAGTGAATTATTTCAATACTAAAGCCTTCAAAATATATATCTAAAATTCAATTTCAGTCTTAATCTTTTGTCCATTTGCTTTTTCTATCATCTATAAGATACCTCTAAGATAGCAGCAGCAAATAGGTAATACTCAGAAAATGTACACATAATCCAAATTAGCCAAAGTACTATGATAATTAATAGTTTCTCATTTATAAATATACCTTAATGAGTTCACCATTAGCCCCAAAAGCCTCCATATTGTTTCTTCTTGCTAATTTAATAAAAAAGATCCTTTTTCCTATAAGTCCAAAAAGAAAGAAGGACACAACAAATGAAATAGCCCATTTTCTACTAAAGCAACCATCAAGTCGACAAAGTACAAAAAAAAAAAAAAAAAAAAAAAACAACAACCTTTCCAATCGTTTTATTTGTATATGTACCACCGGCTGCTGCTGATACTGAAATCGGAGGAGAGAGATTGTCTTTTTTTTTTCTCCGAATATGAGAATATATTTCTTTTTTCTTTTGGGAGGCTTAATTTCAATCACCATCAACAAATAGACTAGACTTTCCCAGGCAGAAACATAGAAAAGAAAAAATCACCCACTTAAGGTCCAAACAAAAGAAACCATACCAAAAAAATTATATCAAACAAAAAAAAAAAAAAAATATGAAAAGAATTCATAGAAGAAGAAAAAAACCAAAAAAACAACGCCACAATAGCACACAAAGTTTTTTGGGGGGGCCGAACAAACTTGGTGATGGTGACATTAGGGGCGCCATTTTGTTAGAATGGAAGTCTATTGTCCGTTATCGCTGTCATTTGGCGTGAAAAACACCAACGACGAACAGAGACACAAAAAAATTCCCCAACTATGAACGATGGGAATGTGTCAAACTTTAGTTGCAAATGGATCCTTTATTACCCTCACTATTGCTGCTGTTCATGCGATTCAATTTTTGGTTTTCAGAAATGTGTTTTTTTGTTGTTGTTGTTTATACTTTGTTTTGTATTCGAATTCGAATAGTATACAACAAATCAACAAAACAACAAAAAAATAAGGACTTCATGGAACGTTGGCTCTATAAGCTGCTAGCTGTTAGAGAGCTGAGCTGTTTCTTCAGAAACGACACGGTATCTATAATATCCCGAATTGTTAATACAATAATAGGTCCTTTGTGTTAGTCGCTTCGGTATGCTTCGTTGATCCGTTGTTTATGGTTGAATTTTGCAAATCATTTCTCAGCGCTCAGCGCAAATCTGGAAACCTTATTGGCCTCTTTGTTGGTCATGCGATTTTCGAATAAGAGGGAATGGAGTCCAGAGGTCAGGTCTTTTTTAACAAAGAATACTCCCACGATTCTACGAGGGGGTGATTTCTTGTCATGGTGCTTCACTTTGGATATCATCCAGGAGAGGGGTAGAGTACTTAAGGGTTCTTTGTTGATTTAATTGATTCGGGCTAATTAATTACCCGTTTTTGTGATTGAATTGTGTACGAGCCAAACATACGAAATGAGATTTTAAATTGGCAATGGCGCATGGTAGCACTGGCTTGCTGCTGCTGCCTCAGCCTCCTCTGATCTGGGTGTTGTTGTCCCGTGAAATGTTCCTTATACCTTCTCTCCCTTGCATAAAATCTACGAGCCCCCGTTTCGGTGCGGTACGGTGATGGGTGAAACAAATGGGGGGTTTTTGAAAGAATCGTGTACAATGCGAAGCAAAGTTGGATAGGATTTTATAAAACATTGCAATCAGGTAAATGAGAGTAATTAATTAAAATCGGTTCCGAACGATGCTTTCTTTTTCAATTAAAAGTGGACGATGATGCTCGTTTCTGCTATGTGTGTGTGTGATGTTGATGCTGATATCTGCCTGCCTGCAATGTTGGGGGTGTTGTTTTATTCTTTCGTTTATTTTTTTTTGTTTTTTTTTTATTTTTTTGGGGGCGTGTGGAGCCAAAGGGTTTGGCAGGCGGCGAATAAATTGGTGAATATTTATTGATGGTTTGCGATTGAAATCTGGACATTGACCAGATGATGCGCTGTTTCGATATCTTTTTCACAGACAGATCTGATATTGTATCGCTTTTGTTGATAAATATCGATTGTGTGGTTGTTTTTTTTTTGTGAACATGGGATGTTCTTTTTTTTTTTGTATATTTAATTTCAATAATGAGAAACGATAAAGTAGAGAAATGTATTTTAATCACATTCCTTAATGCTTTAAGAGGTCTCCGGACGAAATTTTGAGAAAAACGAGAAATTTGGAAAATTTGAGGTCCACACCCAACTAACAATTTTACTTCCACGAGGTTAAGATTTTTAATTTCTTGCAGCTATTATCTCTACAGGGCTTGTATTTAGTTTGTGAATCGAAAATTCAAACTTTCGAGGCTTAACTTTCGTTAACCGCTTCCTAGAAACCTAGTGCAAGTGGAATCTAAAAATTTCTACAAGCATTAATGTAAACATTTCGTTTAAATTTCAATACGGCCACATGAAATTCCATTGTAGAAGCACAAGAAATAAAAGCCAATAACTGACTTCTTTTAAATGGCCTTGCAAAAGAAATTGTATTAGAACTGCTTACAAAATCTTTATGAATGCTTTGTATTTTTTTTATCCAATTCGAAAATTATTAGACTCAAAAATGACTTAGGTATGTATTTAAGTATGGTAGAAGTACCTACAACTTATACAATTGCCTTAAATGCATTTTATTATTATAATTCTATATTACCGAAATTATGTCAATAGTATATGAGTCGTGATATTCATTAAATAAAAAAAAACATTAAGTTGAATTTCAAATAAACCGCATTAAACGGTTTTGCCTTTTTAAACAAATATTCCACAAAATAGATGTGTTATAGTTACTGCATTTTAATATTTGAATTAAAAAATTGTTGAATCATTGTTTTTGATTGAAAATATTACAAAGTATGTTTTATATTACTTTCAAATAATAACGACTTACATAAATGTTTATTTTGTATCTCTATATGAGAAAAAAAGAAGATCAATTTCAGGCGCATGCGCGAAAAGCTTTTAGTTTTATATGTTTGCCTTAGCGAAGTTAGGGGACATTTATTTATATTTGTACAGATCCTTTAAGTTTGCCTAAGCGAACTAATTTTATTTCTAGAAGCCCTGTGAAAGTGAGTACCCTTCAAGCAAACAGGTCCGACCTCGGTCCGAATCCGCTCCGCCAGAGGCGGAGCTGAGTCCGACTTCGGATCAGAAACTGGTCCGAAGGCGGCTCAAATTAGTATGGAAATTATAATCACCGCGAAGTCGATTGCATATGTATTGGTGTGGTGAAAATCTCCATTCCGAGAAAACGGAGCCGGAGGCGGACCTGAGCCGGAGCAGCGAAAACCTACCAGAAAGAGGAATAAGAAAGGGATGACATTTCGCATTTGCGACCAAAAAAAGAACAAGATTTATTTTTTTTTTTTCACTGAAACTGTTTTATTTTTTATTTTATTTTGGCAAACGAAATTTTCACAATAAATACAATATAAAATACAATACATTTTTTTTCATTTTATTTCATTTGATGCTGCTGCTGTTGTTGGTGTTTTTTTAGATACCCAATCGCATGTTTCACCTTCTAGATTTTTCTTCATCATTAGAGATTACATCTACAACACAAGAAGAAACTACATTTTAACCCAAACACTTTGAGCGATATATAAAACATACCTTTTTTGTTTTCCATATTGTTTATAATTTAATAAAATTGTTTATAATTAATAAACTAACATTATACAAACAACGACATGAGACACGACGCGACCAAACACTTCAACAAAAAATAACAAAATGACGCTTTGGCTCTTGTTGGCCTTGTCTTTCTTTTCCTTTTCTCATTTTTCACCACGATTCTCGTTCGACTTTGTGTTCATACACAAAAAGTTGCAAGTGTGTGAGTGCAAGCCCGATTTTCGCGGTCTGAGGTCGGAGTTTCTTTGTTGAACTCAGTTTTCTTGCTTGAAGGGTACAAGCTAAATTTTTTAAACTGTCAGGCAAACTCATGAGAATAAGAAATATTTGGATAAGTGCCATTATGGTGACCATTTTTGGTTTTTTTATTCATTGTTATAAAGAAATAAATAAAAAAGTGAATCTTTTCATATCGGTAATTGGTTTAAAATAGTGATATTAAAAATGGTTTACTGACCAATTTGGAGTTCATATTATATAAAATAGTGATGGACATTTTAGATTTTTTATCTAAGTTCAAAACAAAGTTAATTCTCTTATTTTTAAGAAAAAGCCAAAGGCCCAAAAAAATTAAGAATTTTTTTCTGCTTCGGAAAAATGCAAGTTGACGGCATCCGGGTGAAACCTCTAAAGTCTAAAAAAACCGAATTTTTCAGATATTTTTTTCTGCTCCAGAAAAATTGTTCTTGAGTAAAAAGTTATTCTCTTTCATCTTCTCAATAATGATAAGATTTGACAATCAGAATATAATATTATTAAGTCTTTATTAAATAATTTTTTACAAGATAAAAAAAAATCAGAAAATACCTAACCAAAAATAATAACTTTGAAAAAAAAAACACAAGTGGTCACCATATTCTTTAAGATAGTGCAACTCATCAGGAATTAAGTCGAAGCCCTTAGAAAGTTCTGGTTTCAACTAGTCCAAATTTGAAACCCTTTTATTATACACCTGAGTAGCTCGATGGTTAAGGTACCGGACTTTCAATCAGGATGTACGAGGTTCAAATCCAGCAAAATGCGTCAAGTAAGTAGAAGTTTTTTTCTTAATATAATTGAGTTTGGAAATTTAATTTCAGAAGCAAAACTTGTCTGGATGGAAAACAAAGAAGAAAATGAAAAAATAAAATGTAATAGGTAACACAAAAAAAAAAAAATGAAAAAAAAATATTTTTTTTTTCTTTATTCTATTTGGGATATACCTCGTTTAGACTTTCACAATCCTTCCACAAGTCTGCTCCGAGCTTCTAAATAAAATTAAAAGCCTGTAGCAGTAATACAGATTTTTAAATCTTGAATGTTGCTTGTTTCTATAAGGCATTAAACACATGTTTTGAGTCTCTCTAATCAACTTGCATATGACTTTTCTAAAGCCTATCAAGCTTCTCGGGTGGGCCAAAAGGGCTTCTCTATGGTCGTATACAAGCAATATTTCTAAAATCGAAACAGCTTCCTTAGACCCTTGTGGAAGTAAAATTGTTAGTTGGGCAAAACACTTATTGAAAAAAAAACTAATTTGCTATTGAAAGATTGACATTTAATCTAAAATATGGTCTAGCCACATTTTTATTTTTTGAATTTTTTTCATACCTTATTTTAATATTTCATTAACAGTTTTTGCAAAATAATACAAAACAACTTTTTTCTTGCATAGTTTATGAGAAACTGAAGTGGAAAACACATATGATATATATGTCAATTTAAAGGTAATGAATAAAATTAGAATATGGTCTGAGCGGATTTTTCATTTTTGGCCTTATTTTTGAATAATCATTTCATGGAAGACATCAAAATTGCTCATTATCCAATGCATTTTTAAATGTGTAGTTCTATGAAAAAAGCAATATAATTTTCCCCAAATGACAAAATACCTTCTTTAATTATTGATCCAACAAAAAAAAATTAATCAAAAATCTACTAATTACCACCAGGGTTGTTTTTTCGAAGATACCTCTTTTTTTGTTGGAAGTTGGAACATAAACAAGTTGGAAGTAAGAAGATACAAAAAAAGAAGTATGACGATAGAAGAATGTAGAATGCGAAAAGTGATAGGTGGATAAAAGGGTTATTTTTGTTTTCAATAACAATGCGGATCTGCGGATGTTAGACAGAGACATGGATGTACATAGATACATAGATTTTTATATTGATATGGTGTTTGTGGACGAAAAATGGTTTAAAATTTTTTTTAAAAAATCAATAAAAAATGTTGTGTATATTTTCTTTTATTTAAAAATAGTCAATTTTTTCAAATTAAATTCGTAAAAATCTTAAAATTAATCGTTAAAAAACACGATTTTTGACATTTATCACTTTCCACAAATTTGTTTGTGGGCAGAGCTCCTCGAGAGCTCCTCTAAAACTTTCCATATTTATCATGTTTTCATACTAACTTCTTAATGTCCAAAATGCCTTGTGGAATATATTTGTGGAACATACAGGGTGTCCCAAAAGTCAACGTCGAAACGAAAATGGTAGATAGGGTAGGTGGTGACTGTTATCTGAAAAATTATAAAAAAAATCGCAGCCATATATTTTGGAATTTATGAGCATTCGAAAAAAAATCGAAAAAATGGTCACCTTGTGACGGTCTTTCATGTGCCGTGACTACAAAATCTTAAGTTTTGTCAATTTTTTCTTTTGCTACGCAGTGGCGTACGTTGAGTCGCCGGGGCCCCGGGGTAAGACTAAATTTTGGGGCCCCTTTGATATTTGGGGGCCCCTTAGTTACAAAAAAAATTACGTATACGCCTTACGTTTTTTTTTTGTATGGCTTATTTATTTTAAGGTTTATTTTAGTGTTTTAATATGTTCGTAATGCACTTCGCTATACCTACTTCAAATGTCTCTCATAAAAGTAGTAAACACTTGTACTAGGGGCCTCCAAAATTAAATATTTAGAGACCCCTAAAATAAAAATTTTTTAGCTAAGAATTGATAGTTCTTGGGGCCTCTGTTCTGAAGTAATAAATACATATTTTATTTTCCATCATCAGACATAATTTTTTTTATTTTGGGACCTCTGAAAAATTATTTTTAGAGTGCTTAGAGGCCCCTAAAATATAATATAATTTTTTGGAGCCAAGAATTAATAGGTATTGGGGCCTCTGTTCTGAAGTAATATTCGGAATGCCACCAATAACTTAATGTTTTTATTTTGGGCCCTTATGTATTTATGTTGGGGCCCCTGAATTTATATTTAATTTTCCATTTGATTGTTTTGAACCACTTTTGAGGATCCTCAAATAATATTTTGTATTATTTGTGGTGGCAAAGATTTTTCAAGTAATATTTTTTGGGGCCCTAAGATAAAATTATAATTTTTCTTTTAAAAAAGCAGTTTATTTTGTTGGGGCCCCTGGGGTAACCTTTTTTTAAAATCAATATACATATATTGTGTGGCTACCAATGCATTAAACATTACACTGAATGACATAATTTGTCTCCCTGGTTACTTTGTAACTCAATTTATGCTAACAGTTTCCTTCTCTGCATTGTCTCCAGTGGGGGCCCTGGGGTCGGTCGGGGGCCTCGGGGCACCGCCCCGCTTGCCCCAAGGGAGTGTACGCCCCTGTTGCTACGGCACCTTAAATAACCCTGCTAACAAGTGCATTTAAAAATTTTAACTCAGCTGCATCAGTTTTAAAGCAAATTTCACTTCTTTTCGCAACTAAGTAGTCAAAAATTTTACATGATCCTAATTCAATGAACCGTAGTGTAAAAAAAATGCACTACTATATTTTTGTAAGTTGCCTCAAAAGTTGGCGTGTTCAATTCTCTTTTCAAAATAGTATAACATTGTTGAGAATATTCCATGTTCCATAAATAACGGAAATAAAAATGTTTTTCTTAAAAAATCCGACTTTTTTTTAAAGTAATTTTTCCATATTATTTAATTTTTGTACCCTTTCAGAACTGAATTAGCATTTTTAGAAGAAATAAGGTGCTGATATTTTAAAAGATAAACAAGCTTAAATATTACTCTCAAGGTAATAGTTGGTAGACTATACGTTTAAGCATAGTTTTATGAATGAAAATATTAGAAAAACATATCCTTTCGGTCTTTTGACCGAAAAAAAATCTCGAATACGCATAACTTCCAAACTATATGGCTGCGATTTTTTTTATTATATTTCTGATAACAATTACCACCCACCCTACACTGAGGGAAAAGCCACCATAAAACAACGTAAGATCAATGAATACCACATTGATTTAATTAATATTCGGAATGATTTTAAGTTGAAGATGAACATTTTAAAATCAACGTGGAAATAAGGTTAATTTTTTGTGGTTTTCTATTTCAAAGCAACATACTTCAAAGTAGTTAATCTTTAAAACAAAGACGTTTCAACTTCAATTTATTTTTTCCCTCAGTGTATCCACCGTTTTCGTTTCGACGTTGACTTTTTGGACACCCTGTATGTATGTGGATGAAACGAAAATACGCGAAAACATATAGGGGAAGTGGGGGCAAGACCACCCACTTAGTGTTTGACTGTCTTAAAAACCAATAAAAAACATCTTTTAAATAGAATAAAGTTTTTATTCATTAAGTTTAATGTTTTTTGCAGAAACTCTCATTATTATAAAAAAAAAAACAATACTGAACAAAAGATAATACGTTTTGAAAAAACATTAAACATAAAACCGTCTTGCCCCCACATGGGGGTAAGACCGCCCTATCAAATTTTGTTGGTAGAAAACCCGTTTCTATTGTTTTACATGCAGCCTATTTTTAATAATAACACAATTATGCTATATTTTCATTAGTTCTCACTCCAGCACAAGATTTTTGGTACCATTTGGTACACATTTTGCACTAAATCCAACAATACTTTGGATTGGATCAAGAAAACAATTGCAGATAGAAGGTACAAATACAATCTGCAAAGTCCACTTCATCAGAATCATCAATTACAGTATTGTTTGGCGCCTGTTGCTTAACTCTTTGGAAGATTTAACGGTGAACTTCTTTTTTCACTTTGTTTAAGCTACCAGAGCCTCCAATTTCGCCCATGGGCGGTCTTGCCCCAGTCATATCATATTTGATGTTCTGTATTATTTTTTTTTTTTAATTTATCTTTATGACTCCTTCTTTCTTTTTAATATTCACTTTCTATTACAAAAAAAAAAAAAAGGAAAAGTTAAAAATTTTAATTATTTCAGTGTCAAAAATACGACTGACTTTTCACATGAACGATAACAATTTGATGAAAAATCACAAAATTTACCGTAACTCTTCGTACCAAAGGGCACCCATTTTAATATGCAAGTGTTTCCAATTTTACTTTTTTTCATACAACATAGTACAAAAACCGTCTTGCCCCCATAGGCTGTCTTGCCCCCACTTCCCCTACATGTACATAAATTAAACCTAAAATTTCAAAAAAATTAAGTACGATGAACATTTCCATGAGAAGAGTCTCTAATGCCACCCCCCCCCCTTCTAGATAGAAAATCTAGCTAATATTAAAAAAAATAAAAACTCCTAACTTTAAAAGTGTTACATTTTGTCCAAACTCTTTGTAACTAAATCCGAAAATAAACAGAAAATGTTGTCTTCTTATGTTTTTCAGAAAACCATAATCCACAAACAAAGTAATAACTTTCTGTGTACGTGAGTAAAATAAACTAATCGTTTGTATTCCCTAGAATACTTTACAATTCACTCTTTCTCTACTCAGTTTTTAGTTAGAATATTTGGAATTCAAATCATTGCATGTGCTCAAACTCAAGTCAAAAACTCATTAAACTCGATTATCATATTAAAATCTCTTAAACTCGCACTATCCAATACCACTTTACTCATTCACATCCCAACAATCATATTCATTGAAGGATTCGTTTTCGAAAAGTTCCCTTAAAAATCCTGCATGTAGTTACTCAAGTTCAAGTTTTTATATGCTTTTTTGTTAATATATCTCTTCTATAGAAGATTCACATAATACACATCCAAGACTGACGACGACGACTACTTTTGATCGAGATAAAGTTTTCTTTCCATCTGTTAGTAATACATATTAAAATCTTAATGTATCACATTGGGAGCTAAACAATAAAATATAAACGAAAGAACCATTTTTGCCATTAGCCAGTACATATTACGAAACGTGCACAAATATAGTAAACTCCTTGAAGGGAAATAACCCTAACAACAATGTGTGTGTCTTCTTTGCTCTACACCACTCTGCCCGCTCTTAGACGGTCGCTATATCAGCATAATAGAAAAACCATACGAAACAGACACAAATAGAAGAAGTAGTTGTAACAAAACCATAGAATGTGGTTTCAAGTTGTACACAAGGTTGAGTGATGTGTCCTGTACTTTTTATTTTTTTTTTTTTTCGTTTTGTTTTTTTCTTCTTTTAGATGGCTTCAAAGTTAATGCAATATTCTGCACGAGAGAATATTCAAAAAGAAAAAAAAAAAAATGAAATAGAAAGCAGGGGTGTTAAACTTTTGGACCGCATTCAAATGAAACCGGAGTGAACAAAAGGGGTTCAGTATCTGCTCAACAGAGGGAGTAAGAGTTAATGGTGGCGAAAGTAATTTAAATTCACTTTTTGTTGTTAATTTTTTTTTTTTTTGTATTTTGGAAGCAAATAGATAAGAGTGTAGATGGCAAAGAAGTGTGGGATTGTTTGTTTTTTCCTCATCGTCGTCATCATCGTCGTGTCGGTCGTCTTCCTAAGGAAACACCTCTGGGCTCTGCAAACAGATACGACGACACTTCCTAAACACTCAACCCCCACTCTGTGTCGTTTGTTTTGGCTTGTCTACTTGACAGACAACATTGGAGCTATTTAGAGAGAAACAAAAATGGAAGCATATCTCTCAACCAGGCCAGGACTAGAACCAGGACAGCATTCTGAAGGAGTAGGGGGAGTAAAATTTATACCGAACACACATCGAAAACTGGAAATAAAGTCCTAAGCCACAACTAATGTTTATGCATAGGTGTGCAGGATGTGGCAGGAACTATCAATGGTGGTGGTGGTGGTAAAAACACGGGTGCAAGAGAGTGCATCAGAGCTCTGCTGGACACATGGAGGTTCATACTCTTATGCAATTCGTTGAGTGGTCATGTGTGGTTTTGTTTCTTATATTTTACTTTTTTTTTTTTTTTTTAATTTTGCGATTTTTTTTTCTGTTGTAGGAATTTGTGTGTATGTTTAGAAGTGGGTATAGAGCTGATAACTGGAGTCTGTATCCTGAACTTCCACCCGCATATCGTGTGGTTATTGCGGTAGTGGTTCCTTTTTGTATAGAGAGCGAAACAGACACACACACACCAGAGAGACGTATGGAAATCGAGTGAATTTATATTCAGTTTTAAGTGATTTTTAACCAAAACTGAATGAGAAGGTGGTGGGATATATTTGTGTAGTGTATATGTGTTGTTTTATTGCTCTGTGGCATAATTGCGGAGGTTTATTTTTAGTGTGGTTTGACGTCAATAAATGAGTATTTTTTTTTTTGTGTAGAGAATTGACTAAAGAATTTGATTAGAATTTTATGTTTAATAGAAACTTTATTTAAATGGTCAAAACTTCGTTAATATGCATCTTTGATGACCAAAACTTGCAAATTTCAAAATTTTCTAGCAAAAAAGAGGTTGTCTGTATGATTTTACGTGATAACGTCGGTCGTCAAAAAACAGGTTGTGTGCTTTTGTTTAAAATGAGTCAATTGAAGCGTTTACTTATTTCAAACAATCATAATTTACAAGAAAAAGCTAAAAAAAAAAATACCTTTTTTCTTTTCTCATTATATTAACTTTTTTTATTTTAAAAGCTCACAAAAAAAATTATACCATTAAAAAGCCAAATATTTCTTCTAAATAATAAAACCATTTTTAAATTTTTACAATGAGCAAAATGTATTAAAATAATTTATTTAAAACAATCATTTTCATCAAAAAAAGCAAAGAAAACATGTAAATGTATCTTCTCACGCTATTAAATCCATTTTTTTTAACAATCTATAAAACACCATCTGAAAGCTTATTGTCTTAGCTAAAAATATATATATAGATCAAGTCTATGAGACATCTACAAAAAGAGCTAGAATTTTTTAAACTCGATGAAATTTCATCAAAAAAAGCAAAAAAACATTTATTTTTATGTTCTCATGCTATTAAATGAATTTTTTCCCTAACAACCTATAAAAAATGTTAGACCATGTGAAAGCTTATTGTTTCACCTTTCAAATGACGTATCAATCTCAAAGATACCTACAAGAGAAGTTAGAATTTTTTAAAGTCAACCATGTGGAATTTCCAGACTGAGATTACGGTACTTCCCACATTGGTGGCTGTTCATGGCGCAACAGGCAACAGATCTCCACTGGTGGTATGATGTTTTTCGCAAGTTTCTTGATTTAACATTGTGTGGCTTGTAGTTAGTCTAGCGTTATGTTTGATATACCAATTGAAAGCTAATTGTATCAGGATGCTCATAAATGTTTAATCAAATTTCTATCTGCTCTTGGTAAAAAGTTATAACCTGTTGAATTCTAAAATTTTATTTTACCGTTATGTCAAAATTGTGTTCACGAAAATGATTGAAATTTCGCACACATATAGTCGTAGTCATAATCTATCATTACTCCATATACAGGGTGTCCCAAAAGTAATGGATCAAACGAAATATGCTGATAGGCCAACTTAAGGGCTCTCAGAATTTGGTAACTTGTTCATCCCAAATCCTTACGGTTTTCGATTTAATGCATTTTTTGTGAAATTTCGAAAAATGCCGACTTTGCATCAGTATTTTGCTTCCTCCGCTCATAATTGATTTTTGTTTTTTACAATTCTTCCACTAAAACGTTGCCTAATAATAGGAAATAATTAATTAATCAAAATATTTTTTATTTCATACGCCATCTTGCTGCAAATTAATTAACAGTTTCATGTTTTATAAAAACTCAATTTCTTACTTTTATTTCAGAGCAGCACTCCGAAAAAAATTTGCATGGTGTGATACTGGTTTATTATTTTAAAAACTTGCCGTGTTATTGCAGTTTCCAAAAATGTATAAAAATTTCCAAAGTTGAAATTGGAACGAAAGATATTACAATTTAAATGTAACAAAACAGGGCTTTTCAGAGAAAAATAACAAAGAAAAATAAACACATTTTCTCGACTGTAGTTTGTTTATTTCTTTTTGAATAAAAGTCTCGACTTTTGTTTGTTATTTTTCTCTGAAAAGCCCTGTTTTGTTACATTTAAATTGTAATATCTTTCGTTCCAATTTCAACTTTGGAAATTTTTATACATTTTTGGAAACTGCAATAACACGGCAAGTTTTTAAAATAATAAACCAGTATCACACCATGCAAATTTTTTTCGGGATGCTGCTCTGAAATAAAAGTAAGAAATTGAGTTTTTATAAAACATGAAACTGTTAATTAATTTGCAGCAAGATGGCGTATGAAATAAAAAATATTTTGATTAATTAATTATTTCCTGTTATTAGGCAACGTTTTAATGGAAGAATTGTAAAAAACAAAAATCAATTATGAGCGGAGGAAGCAAAATACTGATGCAAAGTCGGCATTTTTCGAAATTTCACAAAAAATGCATTAAATCGAAAACCGTAAGGATTTGGGATGAACAAGTTACCAAATTCTGAGAGCCCTTAAGTTGGCCTATCAGCATATTTCGTTTGATCCATTACTTTTGGGACACCCTGTATAACATTCCTCTATCTATTAAAGAAAAAAAGGTAAAAATAAAAAACGATGAAAATCGGTTAAAAACGTCAAAAAAAACCTGTTTTTTTAAAACTTATTTTTCTCCGTATTCAGTCAAAACTCTTTTAACGATTCCAATTTTTTTTGCACATGTATGCGCATTTATCAGCCCTACATGTCCCATATAACTTGAGATTTTTTGAACGCTCCAAAAAAAAGCCAATAATCAAAAACTACCCAAAAATACCCCTAAAAAAGTAGGTATTTTTCAAAAATTCATATTTCGAAACGCAGAGTGTTGGAAAAAAATCCGTATAAGACTCCTAATTTTTTTTTTCTTTCATCTTTCACCTGGCACCTTTAGAATTGTCAAAAAAAATTTCCCCTACCCATAATCAACATTTTGTCATACCCACAACACCTGATCAATGTTCAAACAAAACGTTATAGCGGAGTTCCAGAATTTTTTAGAATTTTTTTTTTAAATGCAGTTATCCTTAAATCAGTCTCCTCTATCTATAACAAAAAGAATCAACTCTATACGACCACTCGTTTAGATTTTAGCCCAAATTTCATCTTTCCGTTTTACCCCTGTTTACCCTATTAAATGACGGAATTTTTAAAAATCCTTTATTTGGATTAGGCTTTAGATTATATTATCTTTCAAATAAGCTTTAGGAGATTTTTGTATCTCTAATAGTTTATTTTTAATTTTGAATTTAAATTTTTTGCCGGACTGCGAAAGTGCAGAAAATGGCGTCACTTTTTTGTGGTGGCTGCCATGGTTCATCGATTTATAAGACGTTATCACGTCAAAAAAAATTACAAAAATAAAGATCAATGGGAAAATGAGATAACAAGATTCATTATCAATTATTAAAAAAAAAAAATTAAAAAAAAAAAAAAAATAACAAAAGAAAAAATAAATTAAAAAATTAAAAACCAAATAAAAAAAAATAATAATGTTTTTGAAAGTTTAAAATTCGATATTTTAAGAACTTTTAAAATAGGTATCACAAAAAAAGTGTTTTTTGAAATATTAAGATTCGATATTAAAGCAATTTTGATACAAGATTCAGAAGGTCAAAGTCCATTAGAAAAGCATAATTTAGTTTCTATAAACAAAACTGGCTGGCGATCTTAAAAAATGGTTTGTTTTTTTTTCAATTTTTCTGAATATTTTAAAAATTAAAGTTTAATTCACCTACATAGTATTCAATTAATGTTTTAATCTAAGACAGCTAATGCCAAACTTTTCAAAAATCAAAATTTTCTTATGTAACTTTTTTGATTGAAAAATAGGCATTAAATTTGTCAAACATTTGTCCAATTAATCAATATTTTGCTTAACAAACATTTAAAGTAGGTAAAACACATTGAAAATAAGCTTTAACCAAGATTTTTTAAAATCTAAAAATAAAAAAAAAAAACACATTTTTGCAATTTTATCACTGTTTTTGAGGTTATTTAAAAAAATAATTTCAGAAGAAGTTGTAGATCTTTATACATACAATCAGAACTTTTGTTTTCGACTTTTTTCAATAAGAGGTTTTGACAGAAATCGTGAGAAAATACGAATAAATACATTTTTGACACCCACCCAACTTTTTCAACCACCCACCCCCCTATTCCTTAATTTATTATTCCTATTTCATATGTATACCATTTATACTAAATTTTCACAGATCCTTTAACTGATGAAATTTCATTCAAATGATAAAGCAAACGATTTGTTGGTCACTGGGGCGTATGCTTAACATTTTTTTTTTACGAATTTTGTGTTTCTTAATACTGAAAACATGATATCGTTTAGATTAATTAAAATTGTTTCAAACGAAAAATACAGTTTTTATACAAATAAAATGGATAAAAAACCAAAACAAATTAATACTTGTTTCAAATTTTGATTATTAATATATTTGAAAAATAAGTTTTCTTAATTCTGAAGCATGGTGTTCAAAAACAAGTTGAATTGTTTTCATATTACTCGTATATCAATCAATTGCGCAAATCGAATAAAATCAAAAAACTTTTTCAATGAATTTCTGTACATCACTTCACAAAAAAGAAAATAAAACAAATCATCCCATCAAACAAATTCATATTTCAATTTACATACAAAATAAGATTATATAATAAAATTTCCACGATTTCCTTTTCTGTTATATTTCTTTTTTCAACAATCCACACAGAATCTAACTAAAATAAACAAACAAATAAAAACAGAAGAAAAAAAATACAAAAAGAAAGAAAGAAACAAAATTAAAACGACAATAATTTCAATTGAAAACCGCTTACCTTTGATTTAGTGGCAAAAAGAATCTTCCTTATTTAGTAGTTTCATCTTTTATTCCTGTTAAAAAAAAAAAAATAAATTCCTATACATCTTGGCCAAGGAAACAAATTTTCTCATCCTTTTCCTCAATAAAACCAAAAAAGAATTTCCACAAAAAAAGAAAAGAAGAAGAAAAAAAAAATCAACAACGTAAACGAAAAATTCATTGAAAATCAACTTTAATTCACCTTAATTCAATTCAATTATACAGTTAAAAGGATAAGCACTTTTCCTGCTACCAGTGCTACCTGTTTCCTCTTCTTCATCATCAACTTCAACTTCGGTGTTGGTGGGTGGTTGGTGAATTGCTTGGTTTACCAAAAACCAATCCTTACTTTCTCATTTTCTACACCATCATCATCATCATCTTCATTGTGTTGTTCGCTGTTGACGTTGAAAAGTCGTCGCCATGTTCACCTCTTCTTCGTTGCTTCGCATCGTTGTAATCGTCGTCGCCAAACAAGAACGCTGGCTGCTGCTACATATATAAGGGACTTACATAGTTTATTATCCTTAAACCATGGAAAATGACTTCCTTTCGTGTATTTTCTATATTCTTTGGCTCTTTAAATATTATCTGATCCCGTGGGCAACGAATTCACCTTTCTTCCGGCATTATAAAGTATTCACTCTTTTCTCATTTTCTCTCAAAAGCACCAAAGAGCTACCTGCTAGATATATACATAAGGACTTTCAATTCATTCCCTTCTTTTTCTTTTTCTTATTTTTTTTCTGATCAAATATCGGATATCCGGTAAAACGCTTAGCTGTCTTCAAATGTATCCAGATCCAGCTGCAAAAGTTACTATACCAAAAAGAGTGAGAGAGAGATGGAGTCAGTATAAGTGCTTTACCTCCATAATCTTTGCAGAATTCCACTATTTCTATTCATTCACGAAATCATCCACAAAATGACTTCATATCCTATTTTGAATATTATTTTCCATTTGAGCGACAAAATATAACAAAAAAAAAAAAGAAAGAAGAAAAATCACAAAATAAGGACGAAAAATTTGGTAGAAGAAGAGAAAAAGTTTAAAAGCGATCACCAAGTGGATTTACCTTCTCCAATATCAAATCAGACGATGAAAAAGGACGAAAATTTGAATGTTTATATGAGGGGGAGAGGGAGGGAATTTCATATTTCCATCAAGGATATAATGCAAAGAAGTTGCAGAAAAATTTACGATTTAAACAGAAAATATGAGTTGAAGAAAGGAGACGCGTATTTTTCCTACTAGATACTCCTTGAACACATAACCTACATGTGTGCCAAATCATCCGTCGCCGCCGTCATCATCATCATCGTCATCGCCATCATCATCATCATTGGCGTCGTCGTCCTTACTCTTCCTCATCGTCGTCGTCATCGTCTATTTTGATGGAAGAAGATTTCTTTAAATCTCTTCGAATCCTCTATTCCGTAAGTGAATCTGCCGAAGGATTCCAAAGAAGAAAAATAAAAGAAAAAAAGTTAAAAGGATATAAAAAGTAGATACTCATCCAAAAATAATCTTTGAGTAATAATTTCGTCATAAGTACACAAGGTTTGAGTTGAAAGTTCAATAAATTTGACAAAAAAATAGAAAAAAACCGTGTAAGCGGTTCAGCAGAAGTAGAAAAGCAGAAGCTCTCTGTGATTTGGTTAGGATAAAAAATATTTACACATCAGAAGGTTTGCTTTGATAGCTGATGATGAAGGTTGAGCTTAGACTTCAGGTATTTGGTTTTTTTTTTTTTTTTAATTTTTTTTTTGAAGATTGTTGAGTGCAACGATGCGATTTATAAAATCAACGATATGAGGTTTTATTTTGAATTTATTGGAATTATTTTATACGATATATGCGAGTATCCCTCCTTTAGAGAAATGTACATTATTTCTTTCTTTGTGTGGTGAAATATGAAGATGAATTTAGAAGGTTATGGAGAGATTATTTGATTGAACAATTTGTAAACGTATATACAAAAATTATTGTTGGAGGAATAAATGCAATTCGGATCGAATTTGAAAAAAAAGATATTGCTTTTTGAAGTATGCAGACGAAATTTCAGTTTGAAGGACCAGGTTTTTGAAGATACATTTTTAAAATACAATATTCTGTTTTTTTAATGAGCAGAACATTTTAAAATGTTATCTCTTTTTTTTTCAATATAAACTATTGAATACCTTAAGAAATGGTGTCCTTTAGAGATACGGTGATTTTAACGAATCAACTTGTGATTTTACCAAAGCGATCCGTGATTTTATAGGTAAAACCTGTGATTAAACCAGGGCAACCCGTGATTTTACCGAGAAACTCGTGCTTTCACCTGAACAAACCGTGATTTTTTCAGACCCGTGATTTTACCGATGAAACTTATGATTTTATAGCATCAACTCGTGATTTTAGCGGAACAACCCGTGAATTTATAGAGACAGCTCATGATTTTACCGAGTAAATTCGTGATTTTACTGGGGTAACCCGTGATTTTAACAAGGCGAATCGTTATTTTACAAGTCACGATTTTATCGGAGCGATCCGTGATTTTAACGATTGAAATTCTTTTCTACCAAAGGGTAGGAAGCGACAATTAGAGGAAGTCACCTGTATCCTGTATATAACTGGAACGAAGAAAAACCGTCAAAACTAAAAACCTTTCATTCAACACGCCGCGCGCCGCACGGTTGTCCAAAATGACTTATCTCGTTGCAAAAATCATAACTTTTGAACGGATTGAGGTAGCGGTACGGTTTTGTTTTTTAATTTGAAGGAAATTTCCAGGCCTGTTACACCAATGAATTTCAAGAAAATTGTTTTACAGGGTGTTTAGGAATCATCGACCGAAAACAGATTTTCTTAAAAAAAAAATATTTAAATTAAACTTGGTATGCCATTTTGTAGAAATCACTAATCCACATCTAAAAAAAGTTGAGATAATATTTTTTCATGATATTACGATGATAGAGAATGCCAAAAAAGTTGGTCCCGGAAGTCCGTCTGTCTGTCTGTATAAGGATCTACAGCCTAAACGGATGGACCGATTGACTTCAAATTTGGTATGTAGCATTTTTTGGAGACCCTCCAGAGGGGTTTTTGGAATTAATTTTTTGGACCAAAAATAACGGTATACTTGTCATACATCAATTTCAGTAAAGTTGTAATTGCTCAAAAACGGCTCCAACGATTTTGTTTAAAAAATTCAAATGTAAGTTTTAAGACAAGGTCTATCTTTTAATGAAAATTTTTTTTTTGGAAAATCATTATTAACGGTACCTGCCATAGAAAGGTTTTTTTAAATCCGATATCTCCGAAACGGCTAATTCGATTTCAACGAAAGTTTTTGTAAGGAAGCACTTATATAACTCAAATATAAGCCAAAAATAAAATTAAAAAAAAATAATTTTTGGATTTTTAAAAAAATTTTGAAAATTTTTTTTGAAAAATAAAATTTTCGAAAACGGGACATTGTATTTTTTTGAAATTTTGTTTTTAGATGTGGATTAGTGATTTCTACAAAGTGGCATACCAATTTTAATTTAAACATTTTTTTTTTTAACAAAATCTGTTTTCGGCCTAAACACCGTGTAAAACAATTTTCTTGAAATTCATTGGTGTAACAGTCCTGGAAATTTCCTTCAAATTAAAAAAAAAAACTGTACCGCTACCTTAATCCGTTCAAAAGTTATGATTTTTGCAACGAGATAAGTCATTTTGGACAACCGTGCGCTGCTCCGCCGTGTTTAATAACTGAGTCATGATTAGACCAATATTGTATGGAATTAATGCTTTTTATAAAGGAAAACCTTTTAATTAAAGCGAAAGTGATCACTTAAATTTGTAAATGGAGTCCCTTGAGCAAAACCTCAGCCTTTGACAACAGAGCAAATAGCAATTTTTCTCTCAAAATATAAATCAAATTAAATGGCGCCCAACGTTGATTTCCGTAGAGTTTTTGCTAACTTTCTTTTGAACATTGCTAATATCTCACAGTAAAATACAATAATTTAAAATAATTTCTAAATTAATATCTTTAATATACAGGGTGTCCCAAAAGTCAACATCAAAACGAAAAGGGAAGGTGGTGACAGTTATCAGAAAAGTAATAAAACAAATCGTAACTATTTATTTTGTGAGTTATATAGACATTCGAAAACAAAAAATCGAAAAATGGTCACTCTGTAACTGTCATATGCCACGACTACAAATCTTAAGTTTTCTCAAAATATTATACTCATCTGCATCAATTTTAAGGAAAATATCACTTTTTTGTCCAACTAAGTACTTAAACATTTTATATGACCCTATTTCAATGGACTGTAGTGTAAAAAAAATTGGACTACGGAATTTTTGGGAAGTTATCTTAAAAGTAGGCGTGATCAATTGTCATTTAAAAACCGATAGAACATTGTTGAAAATATTCCATAAATAACGGAAATAAAAAATGTTTTTCTTAAAAAATCCGATTTTTTTAATTAGGAAAATGTTCCATATTATTTAATTTTTGTACCCTTTAAGAACTGAATTTGTTTTTATCGCATTAGTAACGTTGAAATGCTACGAAATAGTTGGTATGCTACCTTTTACCATTTAACTTACAAAATATATGACTACGATTTTTTTTTAACTATTTTTCTGATAACTGTGACCACCTACCCTTTCTACCGTTTTCGTTTTGACGTTGATTTTTGGGACACCCTATATGTACATATTCTGCTACGTCCTATGCACAAACAACATCGAAAACCCTAATTTTTTAAAAGAATAACAAACATATATTTAATTGGCGCCCAACGTGAGTTAGTCGTAACATGTTTTAAGATTATGATTTTATTTATACGATTCCACTTCTTCAGCTTCTTGGTAAAAAAAAATGCTTTTTTCAAAGAGATATTCTCAAAAATAAAATTCAATGAAATTAAATGGCGCCCAACGTGAATCCGAAACACATATTTACATTGTTATGGCCGCTTAAAGTTAAAAATTGACAAATTCATGACTCCTGGGCTACTTTGCTTTGACCTTTGAATGTTTTTGTATAGTAAAACCGTCCTCAGTATTCGGAGGGGATTTAAGACAAAAGGTTTAATCTAATATTTTTCGATTATTTCATTATTTCAAAAAGTAAGCCAATAATTCATTATTTGACTGCAGCATAATCTCTTTAATAATATTGGCTCACTTTTCAATCTCACAGCAGTCAATTTCTTTATAATGTAGAACATTGTTAAGAAACCATAAGTCCATAAGCCAATAAATTAGCAAAACTGCATTAAGCTCATAACTTTTTATAAATTTCCACCCAGAGTCCACTATAGACTACAATACGAATGCAGATTCATAACTCATTTCATTGTTTACTGATTGCATCAGAGAGGAAATTATTATATTTCATCTCATTTTTGTGTGGCACTTTTTGACCCCCGCTCTAGAAAATTCCAACTCACAAACCTCTTAAAAACACACTTGATCGCATTCACCTGCTGGTGGTTGTGAAAATAGACAAAAAAAAGGACAAAAAATAAAAAAATCAGAATTTGTATGCCAAGTTTTTTTTTAAATATTAAGCGAGGTCATGTGGTTTGTCATCTCAAAATGTTGCTTCTTTCCTTCTCCTTCTTTCGTACAAAAACTGCATGCCCCATTGAATGGACAGTGCGGACATTTTAAGTGCCAGATGCAAAAATCTAAAAACCTACAAAAAATTATTAAAAAAAAAAAAAAATAAAAAGTAGAACGGACAGAGAAAAAAAAATTCACAAGACAGATAATAATAAGCTGGATGACAACAGGAATATAAATAAAATTATAAATGTTATGTTGCTGCAGCAGAAGCAGCCACAGGATATAAAATAAAAAAAAAAAAAAAACTTAAAAAACCAACTAATGCTGCATGCATAACAGTCACAGAGCATTAAGCATCTAATGCACGTTTAATAAGCATTTTTTTCTCTCTTCTGTTGGCTATGCGATAGCATTGACACAGGGTGGTTGATGGATATAATACGTGTACAGTGCAGTTGAGGTTTATGCGGCGAATTCAATTTTCAAGATTAAATGTGATTTCATTGGATTAAGTTGGTATATTTGGTGGGATTTTGAATATGAAAACAAATATTTGAAAAGCTTTTCAGTGATTTTTTATAGTGGATTACGTATTAAGAAAACACAGACAATTAACTTAAAATACTTTCCATTTTTAAAATGCTTTCCATTTTTAAAATGCTTAGACATTTTTAATTGCGATTTGAATTCTATATAATGTTCGGGCTATACCAGCAGCTTCGTTAAGAATAGAAAAATAAAAATATGTTAGGTTATGGCTCCTTTCAACATTTTGTCAGGAGAAATGTTCTTATAGAATTGATAATTTCGTTAACAGCTTATTTTATTTTTTTACTTGCGATATAGGTACTATATGGCAAGTTTATTATAATAAGAATGCGAACTCAAAACTAACAATTACTCGTAAGATAAAAAGTTTTCAATTTGTTTATTTGTAACTTTTATTATATTCATGTAATTAACAGACAATAAGTTTTGTTGATCTGATCTGTTCTGTTTTTATTATTAATTAAAATCAATTTCTTTTTTTTTTTTTTTCAAATGGTCAGGTTCCCAAGGAAGTTCCCTATTAATACGTGACAGTGATACGAGTGCAGAAAATTAAAGACTCTTAGGGAACCCGGCATCGAGAATATACAAATAATTCCTAAAAATATAACATCCTCCAGTAACAATACAACTCCTCAAGAAGAAACATCCTTCAGAAATAATACTTCAAGAATAAGTGACGTGCAAGAATACGTTATAACTAAAATCAATGCTCAGGTAAAAACATTGAAATAACTAACTGAATTTTTCATTTTACAAAATATATAGGGGCCCTTCTATGTAACTCTGTTCTACTTTCGGATCTGTTTAGAAGCTACTTTCGATTTAAATTTTTATCCAAACTACATAATGTATCTGAATCTTGCGAATACATTATAAAAATAAAAATTTGAACACTTATTGTAGAATCGAATTACATAGATGGGCCCCCGGACATAAATACTTTAAAAATATTCTTTTTTTATTAAAATACATTCCAATCCCACTACTTAAATTCTATATTAAAATTCAATAAATTAATTATTTCGCTTGTCTATGTTTTGAACTGTTAACTTTAAGTAAATTTTGTTAAGCTTGTAAATTAATGCATATATTTATTGTTTAAATAAAAAAAGAGATACAAATGAAATTTTATCTATATTTTTGAATGGAAAATGCGTAAATCTGAGAATTAGAATTTTGGAGTTATTTTGAAACTGTTGAACTCTTGTACCTTTGTGTCACACTATTATCGCGTTTGGGAACATCGAATCTGCTTTTTGAGGTAGACAAAATACACGTTCACAGAAAACGTATTGCGTAAGAAAATCCAAAACTAAACAAATCAAACACCAATTTTCTGAAATACAAATGTATTAATCGTTTGTTAAAGCAATAAGTTTATTTGCCACAGTTAATTTATTGCTTTAACAAACGATCAATACATTTGTATTTCAGAAAATTGGTTTTTGATTTGTTTTAGTTTTGGATTTTTTTACGCAATACGTTTTCTATAAACGTGTATTTTGTCTACCCCAAAAAGCAGTATCGATGTTCCCAAACGCGAAGGTAGTGTGCCACAAACGTATACCATACAAACGAACAAAATCATTTGATTCAAATGAGTTATTTGTTTGAATCAAACGAAATATATGGTCCCTTCAATTGCTCCTGTCCTGTGCCACAATCGCAAGATACGATTGCAACAAACGTAAGTATAAGGAAAACGAATTGTAGTTCCCTCCAAATACTATTGTTCTTTGCTACAATCGCAAAGATACGATTGCAACAAACGTGAAATGGTTGTTTGCATCAAACGAACTGCATTTTAATGCTCTTTTTCTTTGCCACAATCGCAAAGATACGATTGCAACAAACGTGAAATGGTTGTTTGCATCAAACGAACTGCATTTTAATGCTCTTTTTCTTTACCACAATCGCAAAGATACGATTGCAACAAACGTGAAATGGTTGTTTGCATCAAACGAACTGCATTTTAATGCTCTTTTTCTTTGCCACAATCGCAAAGATACGATTGCAACAAACGTGAAATGGTTGTTTGCATCAAACGAACTGCTTTTTAATGCTCTTTTTCTTTGCCACAATCGCAAAGATACGATTGCAACAAACGTGAAATGGTTGTTTGCATCAAACGAACTGCTTTTTAATGCTCTTTTTCTTTGCCACAATCGCAAAGATACGATTGCAACAAACGTGAAATGGTTGTTTGCATCAAACGAACTGCATTTGAATGTTATTTTTCTTTGCCACAATCGCAAAGATACGATTGCAACAAACGTGAAATGGTTGTTAACCCAAAGATTATAAGAATTTGATGCAAACGAAGTCGAAAATATCTACAGCAAACGAAAAAGTCGATTGGGCAATTTTTCCGTTTGCGGCAAACGATTTGTTCTCTGAGTGTATTTTTTTCTTATGTTCGGTAAAAATATTTTTTTTTTATTTGGAAGCAGATATTTTCGGATCAAAGTCTCAAAATAAGATTAGCCCAGTCGGGATGTACACAAAATTTGGCTGAAATGGAAAAAATTAGATCGTGCAATTTATTTTCATAGGACGGTAGAGGGGATCACTGAGAGCTTTTCGGGAAAATCGACCTTGAGCCAAAGCCGCCATCTTGGATTAAAGGTAAAACACGTTTTAGTAAATAACTCGGCCATTTTTGATATTTGACAAAAAATTATTATTATTATTATATACCTGAGATATGACCAATTGTTTATAACTCACTCTCTCTTTTAATCTTTAATCATAAACAATTGGTCATATCTCAGGCATTAATGAAGCGATTTGAAAAATGCAAAGACTTTATTGTCTTGCTAGACATCAATTATATTATTTACTCATTTTATTTAAAATGGCACTTACCGATTTCGATATAGTTAATTTTGTTTATAAAATTTCAGAAATTTGCAAAAACTAACATTGCAGCTAGATTTCTCATGCCCAAAAACATATTAAAACACTCCCATATTGCGTTGATCTTAAAATCTATAATCAAAGCGGGTATAAAGTTTAAACTGAGTAGGGGTATAGTTTTTTTTTTCAAATTATCTCGAAAAATATGGGTCATATAGAAAAATTTATTAAGATAAAAGTTATAGAAAATAAAATTTTCTACAAGTTATACCTATATAATTTTTGTTAAAAATCAAAAGCACGATCTAATTTTTTCCATTTGAAATGTTTAATTCGACTGGGCTAGATTTGGTTTACAGATATGAGTTCACAAGAACCAGGCATATGCATTTGTGCCGGGCTACACGGTGATTTTTCAATCGCCTAACCAGTCAGTTTGTGGGCAAGAGGGGTGAGGATTTTCCTATTTTTGACGTTTGTTCCTAGAAAATGTGAATTGGAACGTGATTGGGCACAACACTGTGCAGCCAGGCCCTTTGGTAGCAAAAATGAAATTTTATTTTTTTTCGGATTTTCGAGAAAAAATCAAGGTTAACCCCTGCCTAAAAAAGTACATTTTCAAAAATTTCCTCTAAATCCATCGCATCGAGTGAAACATCAAAAGAAAGGTCTCTTTAATCTCTATTAATAGGTGAAAACCAAAAGTATGTTTGAGGTCTGGTTGCTGACTTATTTGCATCCAAATATTTATATTTTATTCTTACATTCGGAGGCAGATATCTGAGGACCAATCTCAAAGCTTAACATATGTGAATTCACAGTGAATTAGCATTTATGTAAAAATATTCCAATTTTATTTTTTTTGCAGATTTTTGAAAAAAAAAAAAAAATTCATGGGGTACCCCTAGCCGAAAAATATTTCCCAACACGAAAAAAAGTTTTTTTTTGATTCCTACTAATTAGCGCCCGAGCAATAATCTTTAAAATGTTTAACGATAAATGTTATTAGCAGGGATCGGGTCAAAATTCTGGCTTCAAAATTCTGCTTTTCAAAATTCTGCTTTTTTAACGAAAATTCTGTTTTTCAAAATTCTGCTTTTTTTGTATTCTGCTTTTCAAAATTCTGCTTTTTAAAATTCTGCTTTTCAAAATTCTGCCAGCATTATAATTGAACAAAAAAATTCTGCCAATTCTGTTTTTTTTTTATAGCATATGCGCTGACTAAAGAAAAATACACCTCATGTAATTCAACATTGGTACTTTCCTAAATTTTTTTGTTTAAGTGTCGCAAATATTTTTTAAAATGCATAGACTGACTTTCTTTCAAATAAAATCTATGTTTAACTTATTGGAACCGATGTTGTTTGATACAAAATATTCCTTTTTTTATTAAAATTTTTGAATATTCATCTTTATTTGATAAATTAAAAAAATTTTAATTATTTTCGGAAATGTATTAAAAACCTTTTCTTAATATTTTCAAATTTATTTATTTATAAAAAAAAATGAATTTGCTTTCAAAGAATGACAAATTATGAAGGTAAGTAATCAAATAAGCAGAAAATTTTTCAAGAAGATGATTTTACAAATTTTTGCAAAAAATTAAAAAAGGGTTTGGAAAATGTTAAAAAGCGCGCGCTTTTTAACATTTTCCAAACCCTTTTTTAATATTTTTGCAGAATTTTGAAAAACAGAATTTTGAAAAGCAGAATTTTGAAAAACAGAATTTTGAAAAGCAGAATTTTGAAAGCAGAATTTTGTAAAGCAGAATTTTGAAAGCAGAATTTTGACAACAGAATTTTGACCCCGGCAGAATTTTGACCCCAACCCTTATTAGCATTATGGATTGTTATGATTATTTCAAAAAGTTGAAGTTATAAATACAAATTGGGGCCCAAAAGGTTTCGTTCAAAAAAGGTAAAAATCTAAAAGATTGGAAAATGGATATCATCGAAAGATTCATTGTTAAAATATTTTAAACAAAAATTAAACCACAAGAAAACTTTTCGAAGGCCTCAAGTTAACATATATCACAAGAACATTATTTTGTTAACGATCGAGGGATGCATTTCAATAAAATAAAAGTAATACTAAAATCTTTCTAATCTTGTGGGTTCTGTTTTGTAAGATTTTTTTGTAGACATTTTTTATTGGCAAATATATCAAAGAAAATTGCTTAAAACTAGTTTTAAATAAATCGGTTGAGTAATTTCTGAGATCATGCGTCACAAACAACAAAATGTTTACGTTTTAATTGGTATAAAAGTACCTGATGGGCTTAATCTATTTTGTATTGCATTCGTCATCTAATTCACATACATTCGATTGATCCAACATTTTAGGTATTTTATTTAATCTTTGTTACTTATTTAAGTTCAAAAATTAACAAAACATAGCAATAAACACAGAAATTAAAACTTCAAAGTTCAAAAAGTTTGAATATGTCTATTTTTATAAAACTAACTCATGAACATAACCTAATCTTTGTAAAGTTCTCACATAAATTCTCTCATTCTATGATAATTCTTTAACATAAACACTCACATTTTATCGCACTGGGAAAAGTCAAAAGAGGACCTTTTTGATATTTCCAGAGTTTTTCTTTCTCCAATCTTTCTCTCGAAACGGGACAAACTAAAACAAAATTGCTGGTCACATAAATGTTGACCATTTCCTCCATTAAGCTCTAACAAAAAAAAAAAAATAATATATGTATAATAAACCAATACGAAGAAGACGAACAAGAGAAAGGAAAAAAAAATATCGGGTAGCATCTGCAGCAAATTACCTACCTCTTTTCTTAAACACCCACCCACCCAATATAAAAATGGGACATATTTTTGTTCCCTACCTTCACACAAAAAAAGAAAGAAAAATGAAAGAATAAAAACAAATTTAATTTCCCATATATGAACTCTCTCACATACGATTAAAACGAATGAAATAAATGTCTCCAAAGAAAGAACGTGCGATTGTGGTTGTTGTCAGTGTGATCGTGCCCTAAAATCCAAAAGAAAATGTGGCTCAAGACATGACAAAAAAAAAAATAACTAGAACTCATTCAGTGGAAGAAATTGCAAAAAAGTAATCCTATCTTTAAGTTGAAGTTGGACCAGTTGTGTTATGATTGTAATGCTACTACCGCACAGTCTCTCAAAAAAAAAAAAAAAAAGACGACACGAAAAAGTAGATTATTACAAAAACGTCCTTTTGCAATAAATTTTAGTCCTTTCTTTTGCATTTTCTTTTTTTCTATTTCTTTTTTCAACATTCAGATATGATATAGATAAAGTCATCGCGCGCGAGCCCATAGCTAAAAATTATTATTCACTTAGTGCGGCCTAGAAATAGAGTCCCTATAGAAGCTAAAAGAAGCATTATACCTAACCTAACTTCTGCACACAGAATCCAACCAGAGAATTAAGGACATTTGTCACAGGATTGTTGTTATGTGTATATGATTTTGTAGAATATAACGGGAGTATGGTGGAGATTACTGTGCAAAATTATATTTGCAATATTTTTTGTTTGTATTGTATTTCTTAGATATTTGCCATATTATTTTGTGGTTGTTGCTGCGAGGACTGAGGTCACAAATTAACAGTCACAATGAGCTTGTATCCAAAGAAAAAGCTTTATGATATTGCGGCAATAAGTTGTTAGATTTATTATAAACTAACTTGTGGTAGTTAATGGGGTTATTGAACGTACGTAGTGGAAATGTTAAATATATATAGACTTTGCTAAGATATGGCTTACTAGATGCAAGAACTATAACTAAAAGGGTTTGTTAAAAGCTGGATTAAAATCTTTAACTCAAAATTAATCTACTAATGATGGGACCTATCGAATAAAAACTATCAAACTATCGATAGTTGTAAAATATTCATTCAATCGATAGTTTAAATCATTTACTATTCATTAGAATAGTTTTTTCATTCCATAGTTTTTATTCGATAGTTTTTTCATTCGAATAGTTTTTTTTTGCTCGATAGATTTTTCATTCGAATAGTTTTTTCATTCGAATAGTTTTTTTCATTCGAATAGTTTTTTCATTCGATAGTTTTTTCATTCGAATAGTTTTTTTCATTCGAATAGTTTTTTCATTCGATAGTTTTTTCATTCGAATAGTTTTTTCATTCGATAGTTTTTTCATTCGAATAGTTTTTTTCATTCGAATAGTTTTTTCATTCGATAGTTTTTTTTGCTCGATAGATTTTTCATTCGAATAGTTTTTTCATTCGATAGTTTTTTCATTCGAATAGTTTTTTTTTTGCTCGATAGATTTGTCATTCGAATAGATTTTCTATACGATAGTTTTTTCATGCGAATAGTTTTTTCATTCGATAGTTTTTTCATTCGAATAGTTTTTTCATTCGATAGTTTTTTCATTCGAATAGTTTTTTCATTCGATAGTTTTTTCGTTCGAATAGTTTTTTTCATTCGAATAGTTTTTTCATTCGATAGTTTTTTTTGCTCGATAGATTTTTCATTCGAATAGTTTTTTCATTCGATAGTTTTTTCATTCGAATAGTTTTTTTTTTTGCTCGATAGATTTGTCATTCGAATAGATTTTCTATACGATAGTTTTTTCATGGGAATAGTTTTTTCATTCGATAGTTTTTTCATTCGAATAGTTTTTTCATTCGATAGTTTTTTCATTCGAATAGTTTTTTTCATTCGAATAGTTTTTTCATTCGATAGTTTTTTTTGCTCGATAGATTTTTCATTCGAATAGTTTTTTCATTCGATAGTTTTTTCATTCGAATAGTTTTTTTTTTGCTCGATAGATTTGTCATTCGAATAGATTTTCTATACGATAGTTTTTTCATGCGAATAGTTTTTTCATTCGATAGTTTTTTCATTCGAATAGTTTTTTTCATTCGAATAGTTTTTTCATTCGATAGTTTTTTAATTCGATTGTTTTTTCATTCGATAGTTTTTTCATTCGAATAGTCAGCCTTATTTTGACATTCGCTTTCATGCGAAAGTTATTCGATTTCGAAAGATTCGAATTTTCAGTTTCGAACGATTCGAAAGTTCATTTATTTTTTGAAAATCAAGCAAACCTTGACTTTCTAATCATTCGAATCAAATGTCATTTATCTGACGTTAGCATTTTTGTGTCGAATAAGAAAAGAAAACATGTAAGTTCAGATATTTTTTTTGGAAAATAAAGAAAATAAATTTACTTTTGGGGCAAAGTTTTGATTCCAAAGCAGATGTCACCTTTTGTATGCAGTTTGAAA
The DNA here is from genome assembly GCF_945859705.1 of Episyrphus balteatus. Classification (NCBI taxonomy): domain Eukaryota; kingdom Metazoa; phylum Arthropoda; class Insecta; order Diptera; family Syrphidae; genus Episyrphus; species Episyrphus balteatus. Next base: position 116,316,976 of record NC_079136.1, read on the forward strand.
CAGATGATTGGGATAGTTTGATACTGCGATCTTTGCCTACCCCAAATTGATACCCTCCTTCTGCAACAAACCGCAAAGTTGTCGCTAGCATTATGATGGGAGGAATAGACAAAGATGTGCGTCTTTGAACTTCGGTGGTTAGCTCGTCCAACACGTACTTAAAGGCACTTTTATTGATCCGAAAATTTCTTATAAATCTTCAAAGAAAAAGATATATGTATGTACATATGATTTAGGTGCTTGGAAGGAATCTGCTTTTACTTACTTTGAACTTTCAATCTCGAATGGATTTGATGCATCCATTATTCTTCTCCTACATATCAGCTCTTCGCCGCTCTCTCCACTTCCCATAAATAAAACAATTGCCATTTTTTGAAAATTAAAAACTTTAAATTCTAACAGAAGAAAAATATCGGCAATAGATTTTTGATTTTTATTTTTTTGTTTAAAACCGAGAAGTGTGACCAGGTGTGTGTAGGTAAATCAAACCTTTGAAGTTGCATTCTCTTTTTTTTTAACAATTTTAAACACACTAAAATTGACATGAATTTTCAAAAAAAAAGTTAGTACTTGACTATTCAAAACTTTCGAATTTATTTTGTTACTTTTTCATGTCAATAAACTTATCAATCCGCTTTCCAAATTGAATTTTTTTAAAGTTATTTAAGTTATTTTTGTTTTCAAATAATTAAATTTAATAGCACTTTAACACAATATTATTTATTTCATTATTTTTTTTTCTTATAAAGTATTTATTTTCCAACCCACTTTTTAACAAAAATAAAATTCTTTGAAAAAATTAGTTTTGCCACACTAAACCAAATATAAATGTCAAAAACAGCTGATTTCGAAAATGAAATTCATTATGGTTCATTCAAGCTCATTTTATGATATCATTCGAAAATGAACATTATTCGTTCGAATGTCCAAATGTACAAAATTCATTCGAATGAATAGATCCATTCTATCGAATTAGCTATTCGTTCGAGTCTCAAAATAAGGCTGAGTTTTTTTCATTCGAATAGTTTTTTCATTCGAATAGTTTTTTCATTGGATAGTTTTTTCAATCGAATAGTTTTTTCATTCGATAGATTTGTCATTCGAATAGATTTTCTATACGATAGTTTTTTCATGCGAATAGTTTTTTCATTCGATAGTTTTTTCATTCGAATAGTTTTTTTCATTCGAATAGTTTTTTCATTCGATAGTTTTTTCATTCGAATAGTTTTTTTATTCGATAGTTTTTATTCGAGTGAATGAATCAACTATTCGATACTTCAAATCATTCAGTTACTAACTATCGATGGTTCAAATCATTCGATAATTCCCATCACTACAATCTATACCACTCAAGTCTTCAACTTTTATGCGCAACTCAGATCTGCGATTCGAAACTCAGGCTGAGATCTGCACAGAGAAAAATATGACCCGCTAAAAACTAACAGATTGCCATATTGTTTTACCGTCCATACATTTCATGAGGAAATCTTATTAAAATCAACGATTAATAAGGTTTTTTTAAGGAGATTTCTTATTATTTTTATAGAGAAAATCTTATTAAAATTTGACTGAAAAGTTGATTTTTTTTGCAACTTAGCACTAGAACAAAAATCGCGATCAATATTTTCATGGCAGCTTGGTTCAGGTGGTAAGGTGGGCGACAAATGATTTGAAGTCTCCAGTTCGATTCCCAGCCTGGTCATCGTTTTTTTTATTTTTTTTGCAGATTTTAAAACAATAAGGAAAACCCGATTGTTTTAATAAGGTTTCCTTCTTGGATGAAAACCATAGAGAAATCTTATTGTTTTTGTTCTATTTTATGTGGTCTATTTTTCTCTGTGTGCGACTCAAATCAGATACTTAAATGTCAAAACTGAGACTAAAAACTGCAACTCAAATCCTTGACTCAAATCAGCCACTCAATCTTCTGCTCAAATCTGAGACTCTAATCAAATCTGTGAAGTCTGAGCAAAAAACTGGGATTTTAATCTGCGACTCAAATCAGTGACTCAAATCTGCGACTCAAACTGAGTATACAACCAGCCACTAAAGTTTGCGACTCAAATCTGAAACTCAAATTTGGAAATCTCTGACTCAAATCTGCTACTCAAATCTTCTACTCAAATCATATTTCAGCCTGCGAGTCAAATCTGCAACTCAAACGATCGAATGAGTCATTGAAACAAATCTACGACTGAAATTTTCAACTTCAGTCTGCGATTCAAGATTGTTACTCAAATCTGTGAAAATTTCCCTTTTTGGCTTCAAAATACATAATTACAATATAATCGTTTACATAGAATCACAAATCCACACTTCTCTTCAAATAGCTTTCTTTTTTCTTTTCAACTCTAACCTATCTCCGTGTCTGTCAAAACTTTTCACAACTTCTTCAAAAACAATCGTTTATTACTTAAAAAAAAAATTAAAATATTCAAAACTCATAATCACCCTCACTCTCATAACATGCTCTCAAATCGTCTGTCATTTTAATTCCCCCCGACCCTTTTCTTTTTGTTTCTCTCAATTTCCGTGTTAGCTATACCTACTCCAAAAGTCAAAAAGTTACTTTTTTTTTTTTGTTTTGAGCTTAAAAGTCAAAAAATTTACAACACTCGTGGAAAAACAATTCCAAAACATCTCATGTACTATTTTCTTCTAATCTTGATATGGAGAACTCGAAAAACTGACACGATCACGTCTTTTTAACATCTTTTGGACTTCTTGTTGTGTCTTGCCTCTGCCTGCCTGTTGTATCTTTCTCTGTTTCTTTGTCTATGTTTTGCTTCCGCATAACAATTCCATTCTGAGATGGTAAGAATCGTAAAATTTATGTCGAAAACTACACAATTTCCACCGCATATCCGAACCATCTGTTTCCCTATGCGGCATCACGAACATGTTTTCTTATTCTTTGTTGTTTTTTTTTTTTTTTTGTTAAAGTGCGGGAGAGGGCTAACTTTTTGAAAATCCTTTCGCAGCAAAGAAAAAGGGGTGCACGAATTTAAAAACCAAAAAATGTACAGAAACCAAAAAGTAAAAATAAAAAAAACAAAAAAAAAGTTTTGTATTTTGTTATGTCTTCCCTTCGGGATATCACGTCGACGGGGAATATCTGTTTTCCTCAGCTATTTTTCTCTTCAGTCAGAGAAGGAGAAAAAGTTGTTCCTTTTGCATTGGGCTGCTTACATCCGGGTCCGGGAATGAGTTCTATCCTAAATCTCTTCCTCCTACAATACTTTGGCGGGGGGCGGTCGTTGTTGTGCTTCAAATTTCAACCACCCCCCCATCAACCCATCAGAGCCTGAGCGCTTAGCTTCACTAAGAAAGATAAATTCAGTGATTAACAATGCGACAAAGATGCGATATACTCTTACTCATGAAGCGTAGTTTTGCGCGCTTTGTTTGAGATTTGTTATAACAAATGGTTCGGCAGGGATAGAGAGATTGAGAGCTAGAGCAATCTGTAAGGACAAGGAAACTATTTAATTTCCGTATTTTTGTATGATGATGATGATGATGATGAAAGAATGATATACGTCGACGAGCTCGCTATCAAACGGAAACGGATGTATAGGTACGTCATTGTCTTGAGATTTAGAATTGTTAAGTTTTTTTTATTCAGATGAATATTTATGTTTATTTATAATAGAGCGGAAAAAGACCTTGCTACTTACTTTTTGATATAAATTGAAGCTCAGACCATTTTTTTCGTGAGGTAAAGTGAGAATGAGAAAACTTATGTCAATGTAGTGAAAACCTGCTTCCTAGTAAAAATGGATTTCAGTAAAACCTAAGTAATAAAAAAAAAAAAAAAAAAAAAATTAACTGGCGCCCAATGTGACACAATTATTCAATTTTTTCAGTTATGTGCAAAATAGGGAATTCTTAATTAAGCTGAACTTTATTCATTTTTAAGAACTAAATTTAATAATAGGAAATGGCGCCCAACGCGAGTCATAACTTGATTTAATTTTTTTGAATGATCCAACCACAATGTGCTCATAAAAAATATTCTGAAAACACATGGCTAATCAATGCTGTCCAAGTGAGTTCTAAAAATACAGTGAAAAAAGACAGACAGACAGAAAAAAAAACAAAATTTACTGGCGCCCAACGTGAGACAATTATTCCAATAATGTTTGAAATAAGGAATTCTAATTTAGACTGCTTCAAAAGAACTAAATTCATTTTCAATAATAGGAAATGGCGCCCAACGCGGGCCATAACTTCTTTTTTTTTTTTTTAAGATCCTACCACAATCTTCATATAAACTACACATAGCAAAAACAGTGAAAAACTTTTTTCAATAATAGTAATTGGCGCCCAACGTGATTCATAATTTGTTTGATTGTTTTTGAAAGATCCAACAACAATGTTCTCATACAAACTATTCTGAAATTTTTTCAAATTTCGAATTACAGTAAAAAAAAGACAGCAAAATAAAAAAATAAACCAAAATTAACTGGCGCCCAACGTGAGTACTCTACGAATTTAACTCTTTAAATACAATTATTCCAATTTGTTTGGCAATGTGTTGAATTACGGAATTCTTAGTTCTTCAAAAAACGACAATTTCAAAAACATTTTTCATTTATTTTAAATGGCGCCCAGGGCGAGTCCTAACTTGATTTGATTGTTTTTAAAAGATCCAATTGCACAAACTATCCTGAGTGCCTTTCAAATGAGGTTTCAAAATACAGTGACAAAAAGACTGCAAACAAAAATATACCAAAATTAATTGGCGCCCAACGTGAGTAACTCTACAAATTTAACTCCTTGAATTGAATTATTCCAATTTGTTTGGTACTGTGTCGAAATAAGCAATTGTTATTTAGACTTCCTCAAAAAATGACAGTTTCGAAAATTATTTTCAATAATGGCGCCCAACGCGAGTCATAACATGATTTAATTGTTTTTGAAAGATTCAACATCAATGTTCTCATACAAACTATTCTAATGCTGTTCACATGAGTTTTCAAAATATGTACAGTGAAAAAAAAACACAGCACAAAATCGACCAAAATTAACTGGCGCCCAATGTGAGTAACTTTACAAATTTAACTCTTTAAATTCAATCCATGATTATGACCTGTTAAATTTATAGAAATTTCTTGATTTTTGTCGGTTATCTCTTTTACATTTCTTTTACATTTACATTTCAACGCTAAACAAAAACACCATTAACAAGGAAGAAAAAAAAAAAACGAAAAAAAAAAATTCCCTGTAATCACCTTTTGGAAAAGGCGTTTGTGGTTGTTACGGTTTCGAAGTTGTTTCCAAAAAAATAATGGCCTTTTTACTGCAAGCATATTTTTTTTCTTTCTTTTATTATTTCCATCCGCGTGTTTATAGAATGAGAAACAGTTTTTTTTTATTTTTGTTCTGTTCTGTTTACCCAAAAAGGACACCAGACCAAAAAAGAGAAGAAGTAAAAGAACACAAATTATATAAAGGCAAAAAAGCAGTAGTTGCAAGTCTGTGAAGCTTGATGGTAGGTAAAAAGCATTCAAAATTATAATTCGTTATGCTAAAATATGATGAAAGGATATTACAAAGCGCTCTCGCTCTCCTGGATGCTCCATATATGGTTCGTTTGGGAGGTATTTTTAATAATCCTGGTTTTTTTTTTTTTACTTTTTTTTTCCTTTGATTTAACTCCTTTTTTTAAGAATGGTGGGGGTTAAAATTTAATTGAATTCATTATTAATTTTTACATTCTTCTTTTTTTTTTTTTGGTTTTTTTTTCTAGAATATTTTATAGGGTGTTGAAATAGCAATGATTGAAGAAGAAACAACGCACCACCACACTATGTTGGTCGTTATACACGATGGATCATGAATTGAATAAAATTTGAATACTTAATCGCGAATAAAGGAGGATGACCTTTTCGTTAGTGTTGAACATTTTAGAAGCTGCCCTTTTAAATTGGCTTTTTGAGGAAGGTGAATTTATTAATTAAGAAATTAAAAAAAAAAAATTGGAAGAATAATAAAAACGGTGCTTAGGTTGTGATTGATGATAATTTTTGAAAAAAAAAAAAAATTAAAAAAAAAAAACACAAAATGAGAATAAATTTATTTCAGTCCTTTGATTCCCAGTTCTTATAGAATAAAAATTAGCCTTTAATTTAAGGAGAACAAAATTTTAACTTAAATTTAAGATTCTTAAGAGTTGAAAATTGATTTTCAAACAAATCAACGTGACTCAGTTTTCTCTTCTAAAGAAGTCAAATAATTCTTAAATCTTAAAAGCTTTGAAGGCAACATGTCAATAAAACAAAACAACAAAAAAATGGCGCCCAACGTGGAGTCAGTTTTGTTTTTAAACTAAACACAAAACTTAAAACTCTAGGCATTTAAAAAGGAATTAGGAAGATCTTTTAAACTAATTGCTTTCAATTGAAAACGTATTTTGAAGAACTGTAGGTACGTAGTTTTTCATTTGTGTAAAGAACTTGACAAATCTATACTCATTTGAAAGCATCTAATTAATAAGATTTTTTTTGAAAATATTTATTAAAATTACGAGAAATAATAACAAAAAAAAAATTCTTCATAATAGGTTGGAAGTGTTTTGGGTTTTTAATTAAAACAAGGTTGTTTTTTTTAATCAAAAAGCCTTTTGTTGACAGGTCAATAAATACATTTTTTTAATGAATAAAATAAAATATTCAATATTAATTCAACTTCCATCCTGTCTGTCATCATATACAAAAACAATTTCCCAAAAAAAAAAAACCACTAATGACAAAAAAAATCTAAAGAGCCTTGATTGAAAAATCTAACAAAAGTCCTCTTCAATCCTCCCTTTCCCCTTTCGCCAAAATCATCGTCATTCGTCAATTGAAATTAAAAAACAGACGACGACGATGACGACGAAAAAAAACTCATTTGTCAAAACCGCACAACCGCACTTAATTACACCCAATGAATTCTGAAAATTTATTAAATTTAAACCACCAGAGAAGTGCGCGTCGAGTTGAAATATTATTCAAAAAAAAATATAAAAACCAAAGCAAAATTTTTCAATTATTAAAACTTAAATTAGTTTTTCTCTCGTTTTTTTTTTTTGTGTGCTCCATTCATACAGAAAATAAAAAAAAAAAAATAAAAAAAAAAAACTGAAAAAAAAAAAATAAATGAAAATAAAATCTAATCCCTTTTTCATACAGAAATAAAAATAAATAAAATTTTGTCCAACTCAATCACGCAAAGTTTTTTTTCTCAATTTGTATTAAAAAAATCAAAAAAAAAAAAAAAAAAAAAAAAAAAAACAAAATAAACGTACCAAATGAACAAATTCAATTCATAAAATGTATATGTAGCCAAAAAACCCAAATTACAACCGCGAAAACCGCAATATTATTAGACACACACAGAGAGCATCACAGAACAATCCGCATGATGCTCAATGCTCATCTCTGCATGTAGAACACGCAAAAATGAAAGGATTTCAAAATACGGGCCAAAATACATGAGAATGGATTTATTTCAATCATTGGTCGGTTGCATATCGCCACTACACCGTTGCATATCATCCCCTTTTGCCACTGCAAAAACCTCACGAACAAACAGAAACTGGACAAAAATGCAACCGCAAAACCCTTTTTGCCGGAATAAGTGCGGGAGTTTGAATGTGTGTATCTTTTACCCAGGATTGTGCAATCATCCTGAAATTGTGTTTTTTTTTTTGTGCAGATTTTTATTTTTATTTTTATCTATCAATGTCCTCTCCCTTTTGGGTTTTCAATATTCAATTCAAGTTCTAAATTCTCATATATAGATTTTACATACATATCCTTTATAGATATATAAAAAAAGACTGGACTTCTGGGCTTTCAATTGGGAACTCTAGAGGGCGAACTCTCAATGGGTGACCAATTGCAGATTATGATCTCTTTCCTCTCTCTCTCCCTTCCTGAATGCCCCTATTTTTCAATCATCCGCACTTTGAATAGAAAAATGAGGAGGTGAATGGATGGGGGGGGGGAGGAGGGGTGGTGGTTTATGATGGTGATGGTAGTTGAATGATGGTGATGATGTCCACGTTCACATGTTCTTTTCATATTTTTCCCAGATGTGTCCTAGTAGAGAAAGGATAAAAATCCTATGAATAGAAAACTAGACTATTCTCATCCTTCTGTTGCGTTGGGTTCCTGTGTATAGTACATTGAGCCCTGCACACTTCCCACCGCCTCCCCATCCAACTAGACTAGATGAGGACTGCTATTTGATAATGTGATGAATATACGGGCGGGAAAACATATCCTGAATGGAATTTTCAATGGCATAGGGACTGTGTGACATCTAAACGCCAATAGAAATAGGGTCTCTTGCTCTTTTTTTTTTATTTAACTTGCGTTATTAGTTCTTTAAGGGTTAAATATTGTTTTGTAAAAAAAAAATTCAGTGAACAATGACAGCTCTTTATATGTAAAGCCACTTCACAAAAAAGATAACGTATCAGATATTGTTCGGGGTCATGTATAAGACGCATCCAAAACGCGTCTTTAACGCGTCCAAAACGCGTCCAAAACACGTCCAAAAGGCATCCAAAACGTGCCCCAAACCACGTCCTTAACGTGCCCAAAACGCACCCAAAACGCGCATAAAACGCGTCCTAAACGCGTCCAAAAGGCATTCAAAACGCGTCCAAAACGCGTCCTGAACGCGTACAAAACGCGTCCTAAACCCGAAAATGCGTCCAAATCACGTCCAAAACGCGTCCTAAACACGTCCAAAACGCGTTCAAAACGGGTTCAAAACGCGCCCAAAACGCGTCCTAAACGCGTCCTAAACGCGTCCAAAACGAGTCCTAAACGGTTCCTAAACGCGTACAAAAGTGTCCAAAACCCGAAAATGCGTCCAAATCGCGTCCAAAACGCGTCCAAATCACGTCCAAAACGCGTCCTAAACACGTCCAAAACGCGTCCAAAACGTGTCCAAAACGTGTCCAAAACGCATCCAAAACGCGTCCAAAACGCGCTCTAAACGCGTCCCAAACGCGTCTAAAACGCTTCTAAAACGCGTCCAAAACGTGTCCAAGACACTTCGGTCGAAAAAGCGTCCGAGACATGACCCACGTTGCTCCAAAACGCGTCCAAAACGCATCCAAAACGCGTCCAAAACGTGTCCAAAACGCGTCCAAAACGCGTCCTAAACACGTCCGAAACGCGTCTAAAACGCCTCTAAAACGCGTCCAAAACGTGTCCAAGACACTTCGGTCGAAAAAGCGTCCGAGACATGACCCACATTGCTCCAAAAAGCGTCCAAAACGCATCCAAAACGCGTCCAAAACGTGTCCAAGACACTTTGGTCGAAAAAGCGTCCGAGACATGACCCACATTGCTTTCACTTTTTTATTTTTATTTTGTTTCTTTGGATGAGATGTTCTCTGTATTTAATTGTCCTTTGATGAGCTGTACATGATAATTTGTTTTATGACTAACTGTCAGTGGCGTACGTTGAGTCGCCGGGGCCCCGGGGTAAGACTAAATTTTGGGGCCCCTTTGATATTTGGGGGCCCCTTAGTTACAAAAAAAAATTACGTATACGCCATACGTTTTTTTTTGTATGGCCTATTTATTTTTAGGTTTATTTTAATGTTTTAATATGTTCGTAATGCACTTTGCAATACTTACTTAAAATGTCTCTCATAAAAGTAGTAAACACTTGTACTAGGGGCCAAAATTAAATATTTAGAGACCCCTAAAATAAAATTTTTTTAGCTAAAAATTGATAGTTCTTGGGGCCTCTGTTCTGAAGTAATAAAAACATATTTTATTTTCCATCATCAGACATAATTTTTTTTATTTTGGGGCCTCTGAAAAATTATTTTTAGAGCCTCAAAATTAAGTGCTTAGAGGCCCCTAAAATATAATATAATTTTTTGGAGCCAAGAATTAATAGGTATTAGGGCTTCTGTTCTGAAGTAATATTCGGAATGCCACCAATAACGTAATGTTTTTATTTTGGGCATTGATGTATTTATGTTGGGGCCCCTGAATTTATATTTAATTTTTCATTTGATTGTTTTGAACTACTTTTGAGGATCCTCAAATAATATTTTTGTATTATTTGTGGTGGCAAAGATTTTTCAAGTAATATTTTTTGGGGCCCTAAGATTAAATTATAATTTTTCTTTTAAAAAAGCAGTTTATTTTTTTGGGGCCCCTGGGGTAACCTTTTTTTAAAATCAATATACATATATTGTGTGGCTACCAATGCCTTATACATTACACTGAATGACATAATTTGTCTCCCTGGTTACTTCGTAACTCAATTTATGCTAACAGTTTCCTTCTCTGCATTGTCTCCAGTGGGGGCCCTGGGGTCGTTCGGGGGCCCCGGGGCACCGCCCCGCTTGCCCCAAGGGAGTGTACGCCCCTGCTAGCTGTGTAGTGATTAGCTGAAGCTTATAAACCCTCTTCAAAGCAGCAGGTTAAAACTTGGTTTGAAGTAGCTTTAATAAGTGAACGGCGACCTTACAAAATCTAGATTCATCTTCAAAAGCAAGACCGTGCAACCTTATTACGATACTTTATTTATTAAATACAAATTCCTCTACAAAAAAAGAAGAATGAATAAAAGGACTACTACTTCATTTGTCATTCACTTTTTTTCCACCAGTAAAATATCCTTCTTTTTTTTCGTTATATTGCAGGAACATTAGGGAATAAAAGGCTGTCGCATGCCATTTTTTCGAGTGGATCCTTTAAGTGGCGTATATTATATAGAAAATAATAATAATAAAAAAAAAACAAACAAAAAAACGGCAAGCTGGCTTGAGATGACTTACCAAAATGACCATAGCTACTGTCGCCACTACACACCAACACAGTTACAACCAACAACACCAACGCCAAATGCCATTGCGCCTTCATATTGGAACTGATGTCACACAATCCTTATTATTGTCGTGGTCTTTTGTGCGCAAATTGAAATACTGGAAACAAATAAAGAAAAATTGAGATTCTTTTATTTCTTTTGTTTGGCTATTTTTTTTTTTTTTTTTTTTTTTTTTTTTGTATACGAACGAGTATGTAGTTTTTTTTTTTTTGGTTTGAAGCTTCGGCACGTTGGGGACGACAATAATAACAGAAGAAGAATGGCGGATTAAGTAATAAAGCGTTTTGGTCAGTCCTTCTATTGTTTGTGGTGACAACTGTTTGAAAAGAAGATAGAGAGTCAAGGCAGGCATAAAGAAAACGACGCACATAGGGGTATTTACCAATTTTAGGCGGACAAAATTATTTTTCCGGTTTATCTTCATCACTAAGGTATTTAGTACTGGCATAAAGTGTTTTAAGTGTTGATTTCAACGAAAACATTTTTCTTCCTAAACCACTTTTTGATCAAACAAAAAAGTGTCAAGAATGGATCCCAATGGTTTGTTAAAACGCTTATAAATGGAGTTCTATTAATGGTATCGCCAAGATAAAGGTCTTAAAATTTAGGAAAAATCATAAGGATTCAGGTTCTGTAATTCAAAAAGTTGAATCTTTAAAAAAACTTAAAATATGGATACTGAATACAAGGTAACCATTTTTCAAAACCTAAAACCTTTAAGAAGGGCAAATGTGTCGAAGTTGCACTTAGTTGCACCTATTTTTTACAGATTCAATTAAATAAAAGTTTAACCTTTAGAAAACATAAAATTTTATCACACAATAATGTGAAATTGTATAACTTATCTCCTTACTAACACAGAAATTTACTTTTTTTACGATTAATTTATATTAAGATTCAACATATCACTTTTTTATTTATAAAGTAATACAACATTTAGATACAACATCTAGTAGACAGTTTCGTATCTCCTTATCAATATTCCATAAAAACTTTTTTCTAAATCCACTTAAAAAAAAAAGTACTTACTTAAGCACAGACGGTAAATTACAAAAAAAAATTAATTTAATCTTTGGGCTGAAAACTTTGAACTCTAGACCGCTGCTGTTAGTCACCTGAAGTGATAATCAATTTTAAAACTATAAGAAAATGCTAAGCAAGTTATCTACTTTTAGTAGGATGTTGATTTTTTACGTTTGGATCAGTTTAAAATTTCGTGTTTTGTCCGCCTAAATTGACTAAATACCCCTATGTGCGACGATGAAGAAAATGAGAGAGAGAGATAGAGAAGTGTCACTTTTGTCTGCTTTTTTTCTTATATTGAAACCTGGTTTTGAAGTGATTTAAGAAGATTCTTAGTGACCAAAAAAAGAAAGAAAGGAAGTTAGATAAGTAGGTAGGTATTGGGGTATTGTTGAGGCGCGAAGCTTTGTTATTTAACAAAGGTACTCTCGAAATCTACAAAAAAAGTGAAATTCTTTTACATCCAAATGACCCTCATAAGGTTATTCAGTGGAGGGAATCTTTCATTGATAAAATGGCGCCCAATGTGTGTTGTTTGTGATATTCAAGATTGATATTTTCTACGCATGCTCTTATATGGGAATAAGAAAAACTAAAAAAAAAACTAAAGTGGCGCCCAACGTAAATGCATATTCAAAAATATGTGTCTTACCCAATTAACAGCTTCGATAAAGGTATTACCGAAGCTAAATTTCAGCTTATGTTAAACTTTAGTAAGGTTGTTGGGCATGGAAAAAGGAGAACGCTATCTAAGTAATACCCTTTATAACAATGTCCTCATAAGATCTAATAGAAGCTTTAAGGAAACTTTACCGAAGCTCTACAGAAGCTTTGACATTTGACAGATAGTTTCGGAAGAGCTTGTATAGCTTTTTAATACAAGTCTTATCGAAATTATAGAAAAAAAAAGAATTTTCCAAAAAGTGTTCGAGCTAGATTATTCAAAATAAAAACCAAAGATTAAATACAAAACTTGTTAATTGCTTCTATAAATTCATTAACCAAACTTATTTAAAAAACTAGCTTTCTTCGGTTGAGTTTCTTTAACAGTAGATATTTAAACAACTTATTTGAAGTTCTTAAACAAGTTCAAGGTTTTATAAGCAATTAAATTCTGAAGCAAGCTATATAAAAAGTATAAAAAGTTGTACCTGCCAGATTTCAATTTATAGAAGCTGTTGTGTAAGTTGGGTAATGCATAATTTTTTAAATCAGAGATTGAAGATTTGTTACTCACGATCTCATATGGAAATACAAAGAAAATCCCAGTTTTTCAAACAAATACCAAACAAATCGTTAATTGGCGCCCAACGTTTGGCAATAAAATCAATTTTCAGAAAACATCTTTAAATGGGTATTTAATTTGAATTAGCGAGTCATTTCAGATTTAAGTGCATTCATAATCCTTTGATCACACGAAAAATATAAAACTCGCGTTGGGCGCCAGTTAATTAGCAAAGGCTTAGAGTAAACATTTTCGCTATTTATTGTTTAAGTCTTTTTTTTTTTAACAATAAGAAAGCAAAACACGTTTATCTTTTCATCTGTCAATTAGCATCTGCTCAACATAATTCCGTTAACTAAACTAGAAAAAAAACTAAAAAAAAACAAAATCCACAATTAGTAAAAATGACGGATGACATTCTGTGGCATATTTTGCATCCTCACACATTGGTTTTTTATTTAAAATGACTTTTTATACTAATACATTAATGTCAACTCATTAAAACATTTTGATCCTTGAATTCCCATCAAGCGTCAACTCTTGACAAAATTTTTGTTACCCAAACTGCAAAATAAGGATAATTATATCCGTCCTAGCTTTAGCTATCTGTCTTTTTTCTTTTTTTGGGTGATGAAAAAGATGAGAGACAACATAAATTTATCTCGAGAATAATAATTAACTAGGATATGAAAAAGTTCGTCCTTTATTCTGTTGTGTTCGTTTTTTTTTTTTGTATTCTCATATTTGTGCCTAAAAACTTTTAAGTTGAGGAAGGTGATGGGAAGTCCTTTCACCTGAGTACCATGTTAAGTATTTTTTCTACCTCACTTTAATAGAAAAAGAAAAAACTCGAAGGTAATAAAGTGAAGGAACTGCGATGCTTCTTTGAAAAAAGTTACAAGGATAATACACTTGATAATGTGAATGCAACGATATGATCCCAATGAGAATCTATTTTAACAAGGAAATAATGTTGAATAATATATCTATACCTACACATTTATTTTTTTCAATTTTCAGCAACAGCACATAGTAAAGCAAGTGATGTATAATTTCGTACTTGCGAGATATTTTTTTTTCAAGTGGCACTTAATATGCGTGTGCGTTAATTTTCCACTTGAAATCATCGTTATAATGTTGAGAAGTCCTTATTATTTGTTATATCATCATACATATTTTTTTATCTCTGCATATGTGTGTTTATTATTTTTTTTTTTGTTATGGTAAGGATGAGAAACTTTTGTAATAATGAGGTGGGTATCTTTGTATGGGTGAATATTTTTCTTTTAATTTCAAGACGCACAAAAAAGTTTTATATTTTTCAATTAAGAAATCCTTTCTCAACTCATTTTTAGCTGTAGTGACAAGGGTTATAAAAGTTTTTCGTTTCCTGGTGTTTTTCAAGGTGTATGGATTCGAATATGATATTTTTTTTTAGTAGATCCATGGAGGTTGCCTTTGTGAAAAATATACAAAATGTGTTGAAGAATATTTTAGATTTTAATTTTTTGAGAGCATCTGCTTGAAGAAGGATTTTTTGTTTTTTCAAGATTGAAATTTAATTAGAATTTTAATAGAATTTTCTATTTTTTTTTTTTTTTGTAAACAACAAATGCTGCTTAAAAAAAAATTGTTTTTGTTATTTTTTCTTCTTTGTTTTTTTTTTTTTAAACTGAGAAAATATTTAACTTCATAAGGAGTTTTCATTCTGCCAATAACTAGTCTCTCATCTTATAGCTCCAACTTTTTTCAAACGAAACATTTTTTTTTTTTAAATGGCGCCCAACGTAAAATCTTTAATACTATATAAAGTAAAAGAAACCTACGTTTTTCCACTTAATCACAAAATCAGTGTCACCGAATATGGTTTATCATTGTGAATACAGAACTACCTACTTGTTTTTGTTCGAAATGGCGCCCAACGTGAATTTTTTCTTAAATTTTCAATTTCTCTAAGGAATGATAGAGACAAGTGAAGAAGTTGGGAACCTAAAAAACACGGATCTTAATTAATACTTGGAACTATTTTGAGGTGTTCGTCGTGTCACTTAAAATCTTAGTCATAAGATGCTTTAATTGCTGAACAGAAAGAATTGACAGTCTTAAAATGCAAATAACAAATTTAAAGTTTTTAAAAATTAAATTGAATTCAATTTGAAAACTCCAAATTTTCCTACACCTATACAAAAACACCCTTTTCCCATGTCAAATAGAACATTTATACAAAAGTTCTTTAACTTACACGACACGAAAAATTATTTCTCTCCATTGAAAAAATAAACAACCTTTCACATGAAAAAATTGTAAAGACTCGTTTAGTTCGTAATTCCTACCAATGATTTTGTGAGACTTATCGCGTATCTTTCTCATTTCCCAACAAAACACCCTTTCATGTAAAATATTTTCATTGATATAGTTATTTTCTGTGGTAATCGTAAATAAAATATTTTTACACATTTCTATTAGTGTATCATTTTTGTTCTTTTGGTACCATGTAATTTGAAATGAAAATCTTAAAAAAGAACACCCTTTGACTAAGAATCATTTTCCAAATTTAATAATTTAACATCGAAAAACAAAAAAAAAAAAAACATTGAAATTATACCACCGTCCATACAGAAACCCGAAATATTCATTGGGCGCCATTTTAAAAAATGAAATACTTTAAAAAAACTAAAAATAAAAGTTCAAATAAAATTAAATCACTTTTCTTAAGTACCTATTCAATAGAATATCATTGGCAATTCAAATCCTTTATTATTATCCTTAGAAAATCATTAAATTTCCAGTTAAGTCTCTCAAAAAGCTTTTATCCTTTACTCTCTCTCTCTGATGATGACAATTATAAAACTACTATGATACTATAGGGACACTTCCCCTCCTTTTATGTTAAAAAAGAAACCCTTTCCCACTCATGAAATCATTATAATCTACAAAAAGGAAAATTGATATCCTCAAATTATTCTCCTTAACATTCCAATTTTAATTCGACGAAAAATTTCCGAGAAAAAAATAAATATACATATTATATTCTTTTGTTTGGTGTCGAACAAGTTGTAGAAACAAAAGAGAATATAGAGAATTACCATACGAATGACGACAATTGCGAGGAATGAAATTCCTCTGGTACAAATTGAATGAATTAGCTATTGTGAGTGTTTGAGGATGTGGACAAGGACATACACAAAGAAGAAGTTAAAACAGATATCCTTTTTTTTTTTTTTTTTTTTTTTTTAAAGTAGGTTTTGGGTGTGGTGTGTATGGAAATAGACAAAAAAAAATGTTTGTTTTCAATATGCTCTTGACACACATACATACTTTTATGTGCACTGTGCTGGGTCTTGTCCTAGCTCAACAAGCACTTTCTCTTCAACCATTCTCTGTTTTGTTCTTTATTCTGATTTGAGTCTCATTCACTTTTGGAAAATGGACTTGTGTGTTGATATGCTAAAATCCTTGTTTTTTGTTCGGTGTCGGTATATACCGTTGTATAGAAAATGCAAATTACGACAATGACTCCGATGAGTGTCAAGTTGATGTTTGTAAAATGTTTTCAGAAATTAAATCGCTTGTGCTTTGTGTGTGGAGAGAGATGAGAGATTTTTAATTGAAATTTAATTAGTATAAATTAGTGCAGAATAACTTAAATTTATATATTATTCAAATTCAAAACAAAATTTTTGGAAGGTTTTGCTTCTAAGATATAAAATAATATTTTATTTAAGTCTACAAATGTATAAAAACCAATATTTAGCATTTGATTAGACAAATACATATATAATAACTTAGTTATCGCACCAGTGTATACAATTATGTTAGTAACAGAGGCGGCGGAAGAGGTGTGCGGAGTGTGCCCCCGCACACGGCCCCGCGCTTGGAGGGACCCCGCGGGTGCCAAATGAAAATGTCTTTATTTATGTATAACAATCAAACAAAAATAAATAATTGAAATTGGCTTGTTTCCACTCGATAGAAAAAGAAAATTAAACAATTTAAAATTATTGTTTAACTTTTTTTTTTCTAAAGTGAAGCACATATTTAGTTAGCAAGCAAATTGGATTATCTAAAATGTTTGCCTTAAGATTCCCAATTCAATTTAAAACATAATGAAATGTATAGGGTAGGGCGAGGAGGTTTTGACACGTTAACGGACATGTTAAAAATTAAGAACTTCCTTTTATAAATAGCAATCTTTTTACATAAAATGCTTTTTATTAAGGTTTAAGCTCATTCAAAAACAAATTTTAGTAAGTAAATTACTAACCATATCAAAGTTTATTGTAAATTAGTAAATAAAGGAAAAGTGATGAAACATCCTACCTTGTAGGAGGTTCCGACTTTTAAGTAGGATGTTTCATCATGCCATAGGTGGTTCCGTCAGTTCGAAAAATTACACGGTGTAACACTCAAAATATACGCGGGCGGAGACCTATCAGGTTTTGTAGAGCTAGTCGCACTGAATACGAAACGGTATTTGAAAATCCCCTAACACCCCCAAAATCTGGAGTTACGGGCAAAAAACGGTTTTTTGGACCTTCATCCATTGAAAAAATTCTAGCTTCGACAATTTTTTACCCATTTTCGATTTTTTTACAGTTTCTGATAGAAGATAAATATACTTTTTTAACAATGTATAAAACATGTAACTCGGTTAAACCACTTAGAATTTATAAGCTGTCAAAGTTCAAAAATTCAATTTTTTTTGTCATTTGCCCAACTTCGGCATCAATTTAAAGTATATGTTTTCAAAACAACATGCTATTTAAAAAATATATTCTAAAACTATATCTATTTCCCAATTGATCGAGGTATTTTTTATGAAAATCACTTCAAAATTGGCTTAGAAAAAAAAAATTTTCGATTTCAACCCAGATACAGAAATTGGAACTTTTAGGTATAGAACAAAAATGTTGTTTCGGCACGTAGTAGGATAAGTTGGGCGCCAGGATTTGATGAAAGGTTTTTGTAGAGGAGCTCAATACAAACATTTTTTTTCTTTGGGAGGGGGGTCTATCTCCCCCCGTTTAGGTGGGAGGGGGCATTTTTCTAAAAAAAAATTATCAAAATAAAAAAAAATTATTAAAAAACAACGGCAACACTTACAGTAATAAATGATACCATTTCCAAAAGGCAAAATTGTGCATTTAATTCTAATTTTTAAATCAATATAATATTCCCAATAGTTTTTGAAATAATCGATTTCAAAGTTAAAAATAGGGGAACAAATTTTTTTTAAAACTCATTTTATACTATTTTTGTCCAGACTGTGAATTTTAGTAAATAAATTACTTAAACAGAAAACTGCCTCAATTGATTCCTTATCGAACCGTGAAAACTATATGTTTCTACGTCTTCTAGTTTTTGAGAAAATTGAAAAATAAAAACAAATAAAAACAAAAAATATTTTGAAAAAAGAAAAATCTGATAAAATAATTTTTCAATTTTCCCAAAAACTAGAAGACGTAGAAACATATAGTTTTCACGGTTCGATAAGGAATCAATTGAGGCAGTTTTCTGTTTAAGTAATTTATTTACTAAAATTCACAGTCTGGACAAAAATAGTATAAAATGAGTTTTAAAAAAATTTTTTTCCCCTATTTTTAACTTTGAAATCGATTATTTCAAAAACTATTGGGAATATTATATTGATTTAAAAATTAGAATTAAATGCACAATTTTGCCTTTTGGAAATGGTATCATTTATTACTGTAAGTGTTGCCGTTGTTTTTTAATAATTTTTTTTTATTTTGATAATTTTTTTTTAGAAAAATGCCCCCTCCCACCTAAACGGGGGGAGATAGACCCCCCTCCCAAAGAAAAAAAATGTTTGTATTGAGCTCCTCTACAAAAACCTTTCATCAAATCCTGGCGCCCAACTTATCCTACTACGTGCCGAAACAACATTTTTGTTCTATACCTAAAAGTTCCAATTTCTGTATCTGGGTTGAAATCGAAATTTTTTTTTTTCTAAGCCAATTTTGAAGTGATTTTCATAAAAAATACCTCGATCAATTGGGAAATAGATATAGTTTTAGAATATATTTTTTAAATAGCATGTTGTTTTGAAAACATATACTTTAAATTGATGCCGAAGTTGGGCAAATGACAAAAAAAATTGAATTTTTGAACTTTGACAGCTTATAAATTCTAAGTGGTTTAACCGAGTTACATGTTTTATACATTGTTAAAAAAGTATATTTATCTTCTATCAGAAACTGTAAAAAAATCGAAAATGGGTAAAAAATTGTCGAAGCTAGAATTTTTTCAATGGATGAAGGTCCAAAAAACCGTTTTTTGCCCGTAACTCCAGATTTTGGGGGTGTTAGGGGATTTTCAAATACCGTTTCGTATTCAGTGCGACTAGCTCTACAAAACCTGATAGGTCTCCGCCCGCGTATATTTTAAAACCTCATTTTTGTAACACCGTGTTATTTATCGACGAATCACCAGGAACATAAGAAATTCAAATTAGGGGCCTTTTTGGCTAACCACACAATAGGTGGGGGCCCGTAACATTTATTGGGTTCTAAAAATAAATAAATGAGGAGTCAGAAAAATTCAATCTCAAGAACTCTAGGTAGTTATGCTCATTTGACGTGCCAAAATTATTTTTTTTCCTCCTACGAGTAAATTTTTGTTGCAATAAAATAGTAGTAGCGCTTCAAGTTTGCTTAAGCCATTTGAGAAATTAAAAAAAATATCTTTTTTAATTTGCTTTGTCATTTGAACGTTTTTTAAAATATTCAAGCTTTTGTAAAAAAAGGGGCTCCGGTGAAAAAAAAACGCTCCACAAAGTTTTAAATCTTTCTTCATTGGTAAAACGAACCAGAAGTGCACTTATTAAACTTTAAATTGATATAAAAACTGGCCGAAACAAGGTACAAAATGTTGAATACCTAAGGTAAACAAAAATAAAAGTAAACTTACATTGTCTTACAAAGAAAAATAAAGAGCAAAGGGGCCCAAATTTAGTTTTGCTCCGGGACCCCAGCAGCTAAACGTAGCCTCTGCTTCTAGCATGGCTAACTTATCAAATGTCTTCTCAGGATAAGGATACCTACTTTTTTATTTTTTTTCTTATTTTCACTGAAAGGTTATACAGGTTTTAATATGAAAAAAGCTAAAACGTACTATAAGAATAAAATAATAATGTTCCTACATTTTGACTAAACCTCCTACGCAAAACATGCCGAAACCTCCTTCAACACAAGACAATTTATAAATTTATTTAGAAAATTTACACATTGATACTCACGTTAAATGAATACAATTATTAGAATACTATTATTTACCTAATTTATTTATCAACAAATCGCATTCAAAAACTTAAAACAAAAAACGTATCGCTTAAGAACTCACCAAGAAAAATTACATCTGCACTTCACAAAAAACAAAATACGAAATAATTTGTTGCGCAATTAGGTACAGTAATTGAACAAAATAAAGGAAAATAAAATTATATACATACTTCGAGGCGTTAAATATAGGACGTAATCGTTTCAATCAAATTTAAAGGAAGGGAGAAATTTGAGTTTGATGAAACCTCCTCCTCGCCTTACCCATACATTTTTTCTTACAAAATCTCAGTGATAAAAACTTTTTTCTTTTTTTTCTATTTTTCAATTTTGTAAAGGTATTTAAAATTGGATAAAATAATTTTTTGTATAGAGCTTAAGAATGGGCCAACTTTATTTCCTGTACAAAATTGTTTTCTCGCTATGGCTCGCAATTAATATATACTGTTTACACTTTGTACCAATTTAAAATTAGGACTTAGAACTTTTCTGGGGTCGAACTACGGCATACGTTCGTTAACGTATGGTTGCTATGTGTCCCTTTCTTTTTCTGCTGATTAAATAGAGAGAGCAATAGTCAAAACGTTAACGTATGATCGTAATCGTGTGCGGTGTTTCGACCCCTGTTTTCCGCCGCCAATTTGTTGATCTCCTGAAAAATGATTAAAAAGGACAATCTTATTAAGTGGAATTTTTCGCTTTTCGAAATCCCGTATTCGAACACGTTTTGCGGAATCATTGATGTTTTAAAATACGGAGGGATTCACAATCCACCAAACTTTTCCCGTTTTATATCAACAATTTCCCTCAAAGAAAAATGTGAATAATTTATGTATTTATTAATTATTTCTTAAAAAACAAATATTAAATTATTGATAAGTATATCTAACAGAGGAAAGCAAACATCAACAAAAAAAATTCCCATTAGGCATTATAACTTCATTGAAAAACTTCCAACTAGATGATGAATAAAAACAAACGTATTCAGGAGATTCAGGAGTAATGTGCCAAAAAGCTAGAGCGTGTAGGTTAGGTCGAGACAAGAAAAAAATCGTATGGGAGGGGGGTCTATCCCCCCTCGTTTAGCGGAGAGGGGCAATTTAAAAAAAAATTGACTTATTTTGGAAAAAAAATTATTAGAAATCAAAATCAATACGTGCTATACCTTTTTGTAAAGCCAAAACTATATTCTCTTACAAAAATTTTAAACAAAGCCATAAAATGGAACAGTTTTTGAAAAATTAATTTTTAAAATCAAAATTTTGAAAAAAAAATTGGGAAAAAAAAATTTCAAACTAATTCTTTTCAAAATTTTATGTAATTAAGTACTAATTTAGTTTTTAAAATTCGATGCTCTTATTTATTTTAAAACAAGAACAGAAAACCAGATTCAAAAATCTTTGCTGCCGGGTACAAAGGGGTTAAGCCAAAAAAATCGATTTTCGGACTTTAGTCAGTTTTTTTTTTCTATTTCGTTTGGTCCTATCGCCAAAGCTCTAGCGTATCTCCTTCCATTAGAAATGATGTGGTACAAAGGGTTTAAGTCAAATTTTTTTTAAATTGTGTGGTACTAAGGGCGTAAGTTGACTTAACTCCTTTATTTTTGCGTTTATTTTTAATTTTTAAATGAAAAATTTGATCCTAGGGCGTTAAGTCAAGAAGAAGACAGAAAACGAAAAACTATTTTTCTATGGTATTATATTATTTCAAAAAGAATTCTCACATTTGGTAATTAATCACATTGATATTTCCAACCTTCTTTTATAAATTAAACTTTGTTATCAATGTAAACAAAGATTTTTCTTGACATAACACCTTTGGACCAAGTTTATTTTTGAAGACTAAATGGCTCTAAAGTGTTAAGTCAACACAATTTTTTTTAAGAACTGTCATTTTTTGCTTAACAGCATATGGATATTAGAAAAGATTTTATAAATGATGTTTCTGCATCATTACTTTTTCAAAATAATCGTATTCAGATTTACAAACAAACATTGAAACTTCAATTTCACTTTTCTCAAAATCACCTTTTCTGATTTAACACCTTTGTACCCGGCGCCAAAGAAATATCTTGTCAGTTTCGAGAAATTAACAAAAACCCAAAAATTCTTTTTTCTAAAAAAAACCTCTTTATTTTCTGTTTTTACGTGGCTGGACTTGTTGATAAATTAATTTACGAAACATTAACCACTAGCCAATTATTTTTTAAACATTCAGACTTAAATAAGGATGCAATAAAGTGATAGAGTATTGGATTCACCCTGAGTTGATCAACTTTTTTCATTGATAACACCTGAAAACTTACCTGAGAATTTTTCTTTTTATGTCTGGGGTGCTCGCCGCCCCATACGATTTTTTTCTTGTTTCGACCTAACCTACACGCTCTAGCTTTTTGGCACATTACTCCTGAATCACCCTGTATATCTTCCTGCATCTAGAAGGGAAAGCCCCTTGGTTTTTTCCGGCCTCTTTTTTTAATGGAAATCATAAGCAAGTGATTTTAAAAAACAATAGTTTAAAGAAAGAAACAATTTCCTTCTTCCTACTGATAAATTTTAATGTTGTATGTCAATATAGCACTCAGCGATATTACAGGTTGTTTGAAAAGTGTCAATTTTCAAATTTTAAGACTAACGTGAGACTAGCCTAAACACATTCTTAGAACCGTCAAATAAAGAGGTTATGCAGTTATTTGCGTTTTGCCAATAATAAGATGAGATGGATTTATTCCCTTTTTCCAATTATTGATTCAATTGATATTTTTATATTCTAAAAAAGAAGCCGAGAACAAACTGGCAAAAACAAGAATTTTATTTATTTAATCCGTTAATAGAATAACGTTAGAATTTAAAACTATTTATGTACATACAATTTTAATAATAAAATTTTACCTAAAAAATAAATAATAACTATAATATGTTAAAAAAGTTTTCTTTAAATGTTTTGCTTTTGACATTGTAGTTTACAGATGAGATCAAAAAGTAATATTTATTGAAGACTGAAATCAATTGATTTAATGGGCTATTCACACCATAGTTTGTTCTGCTGAAAATCGGACATAAAGGCAATTGTCTTCTTATGCTAGTTTGACTATAGCTGAAATTTAGACGACACAGAGTTGATGGACATATTATTGAACCATTGATTAATTTGACAATAAAACAAAGCTGAATATATTTTCTATGTTGTAAAAGTGAAGGGAGTCTGTGAGAATAGGGTGGGTGTATGGATCTTTGGGACCATGGAAGAAAACGAAGGCAAAAACGCAAAAACCTCCTCTGTATACCTTCAAGTCTATTTATATGAACAGAATAGTAAGGAGACCATATTACGCAGCCGTATTCAAGTAGGGTAGGATGGTATAAGAGTGCGCGGTTGATAAGAGTGCGCAAAGCGATTTTCTACGGTTTGAAAGGGAATATAAGACTGAATGCACTTATTTTGGAAAGATCTAAGTGAGTTTGATCTGCTGTCAAAATTTCATGCAAATGTGTTTGTAAACAGAGGTGCTAGTTAAGTTTATGTTTTTTAGCACTTTTTTTTCCAATTTTTCTTGCCAAACAAACTAAATTTTCCGCTTAACAACAAAAAATAACAATAAACAAAGTATGGGACATTGAAAAGTCAACAAAAAGAAACATTTGAGGAACACGTAAGATTGGTCATAAAGTGCATTGTGAAATACATATATATTCTTCGATTATATTTCTGGACGTGTAAGAGTGCGCACCATGATGATGTATAAGAGTGCGCGGGTTAAAAGAGCAGTAAATGCTATCCAAGGCTTCAAAATAACTGGCATTTGTCCATATACCAGCAAACAGCAGCTAGAAAAAGCAATTCCAACCAAAAAGAAACCAAATACAAGTTTTACAAAAAACAAGCGAATGAAAGTAACTAGGAAATATTGAAATTTTCTCGGAACCATTAATCGAAGACTAAATTGATTGTTCCTCATGCAAGGAGTGATGGATTGAAAAATACTCTGTTTATTTAAAGATAGGCAGTTTTATTTGCAACTTTTGTGCGAACTTACACCTGTACGCAGCTGCGCACTCTTACAAACTAAGCCGCGCACTCTTACACAATAGGATGTATAAGAGTGCGCAAATGACCTAACGTGGTATTTTGTTTATAACTTTTGAATTAATACATTTTTGTTACCAGTTTTAAGTTTTTTTGGTTGCTTTGATTATAAACAAAAAACTATTGGTATATAAAAAAAGTAGTTAAATTCTTTTTGTTATTGTTTTATTTGGTGTTTTGTCTAAAATGCGCACTCTTATACCACCTTACCCTACAGGTCTAACAAAAGAAATATAAAGAAGCTTGAGGACATAGGGATCACAGAAATCACGAGAAAATCGTTTGATAAAACCATGAATCTTATTAGCTTTTTTTACTATAAAGTTATAATGGTCAGTAAACGTCAACTTAGTGTCAAGAATAACTCCTAAATCAGAGAACTCGGAAAGTTTACAGAGAGAAGAAGAATCTAAAATATAATTATAAGTTATAATTGTTTTTTTGCGTGAAAAACACATAGTTTTACATTTGTCTATATTCAAATAAAGTCGGTTAATATTGCACCATTCTCTAAATCTATGTAGATCTTCCTGAAGCTGTGAGCAGTCATTAATTGAGTTTATAATTTTGAAAATTTTAATGTCATCAGCGTAAATTAAAACAGACGAGTTTTTTATAATGGATGTTATGTCATTTATGTACAAAATAAATAAAAGGGGACCTAAATGGCTACCTTGTGGAACACCAGAGTTGACATGAAATTGGTCCGATTGCTCATTTCTGAAAGTAACAGTATAACTTCTATTCTTTAAATATGACGAAATCCACAGTAAAAATTTGTCATTAAATCCTAAGGCCTTTAGTTTGTGGACTAAAGTCTTGTGGCACAATTTGCAGTCTGTTTTAAAGTTAGGAGCATTTTTCACTTCTAACGTTCCCACAGGCTTGAGGGTGAAATGCCAAGCTTCGATCCGGCAGACCTCCCAATTTTGAAAGAAGATGTTATAACCTTTATTTTGACATCACTGAGTCATTAATTTCTATTGTTATTAAACATTTGCATAACACCTTTTGTCTAATTTTTCCTTGTATTGTAATGATTTTAAAAATACTTTGTATAAATAAAAAAAAATCGTTGATGAACGAATTAATTTTTTTTCTGATATCTACATACATATATTTAACGAATCTTATTTATATAAAAAGTTTAAAAAATTAAATCAATTTGAAATTTAAGAACAAGTTCGTGAAATCGAGTCGTGCATTTTGTTTTTCATCTACATTGATATGATACACCTATAAGTTTATTATAACAATTTTTTACTTGAACTTGGACGGAATATTTGATCCTTTTTTTCAAAATGATAGTCCAAAATTTACTCTCTCACACGCCTCATTTTGGTCTAGCGCCGCCTCTGGTTCTACGCATTGTACTTTTGAAATAAAGGTCTCTAAAGAATTGTGATAAGATTGCTGAACGAATATAAACAAAAAATTACCAAAGTTTTTTCGAAAAATGTAGCTTAGATTATACAAATTGTTTTTGTTTTTTTCAAAAAAAAAAAAAAATTTACACCCTTATACCTACCAACGTACGAAAAATACTTTAAATACCAAATATACGAAACGTATCAAATACATGAAATATACGAAATGTACGAAACACACGAAACATGCGAAAGTAACGAAACATGCGAAACACAGGAAACATACGAAATATACGAAAAATGCGAAAAATACGAAAGTAACGCGTAACGATATTATTGATGCGGGTACTAGTATCAAAAGTAACGTATACATGCGGGTACTCATTTTGTCGTTACTTTAGGGTTTTTTCCTTTTTTTTTCAAGTGACTTGTGAACCCTTTAAAACTTCTTCGATCGATCGGAAAATTTTTTGCAGTTATTTAAGTTCCAAATGGCACCCATCCTGTCTATGTATATCAAAAAATAGGACCACTTTTTTTTACTCCACACTAGCGTTCACATCATTGGGGCAGCAACATAAAATTTAATCGTTGTGCAGCGTTGTGTCGCGTCGTGTCGCGTCGTGTCGCGTTGTGTCGCGTCGTGTCGCGTTGTGTCGCGTCTTGTCGCGTCGTGTCACGTTGTGTCGCGTCGTGTCGAGTCGTGTCGCGTTGTGTGGTGTTGCGTCGTGTCGTATCGAGTTGTGTCGCGTTGTTTCGCGTTGTGTCGCCTCGTGTCGCGTAGTGTCGCGTTGCGTCGCGTTGTGTCACGTTGTGTCGCGTTGGGTCGCGTCGTGTCGCGTTGTGTCGCGTCGTGTCGTGTCGCGTTGTATGGTGTTGTGTCGCGTCGTGTCGTGTCGTGTTGTGTCGCGTTGTGTCGCGTCGTGTCGCGTCGTGTCACGTTGTGTCGCGTTGTGTCGCGTCGTGTCGCGTTGTGTCGCGTTGTGTCGCGTTGTGTCGCGTCGTGTCACGTTGTGTCGCGTTGTGTCGCGTCGTGTCGCGTTGTGTCGCGTCTTGTCGCGTTGTGTCGCGTTGTGTCGCGTTGTGTCGCGTCTTGTCGCGTTGTGTCGCGTCGTGTCGCGTTGTGTCGCGTTGTGTCGCGTTGTGTCGCGTCGTGTCGCGTTGTGTCGCGTTGTTTCGCGTTGTGTCGCATTGTCGCGTTGTGTCGCGTTGTGTCGCGTCGTGTCGCGTTGTGTCGCGTCGTGTCGCGTCGTGTCGCGTTGTGTCGCGTCTTGTCGCGTTGTGTCGCGTCGTGTCGCGTTGTGTCGCGTCGTGTCGCGTTGTGTCGCGTTGTGTCGCGTTGTGTCGCGTTGTGTCGCGTTGTGTCGCGTCGTGTCGCGTCGTGTCACGTTGTGTCGCGTTGTGTCGCGTCGTGTCGCGTTGTGTCGCGTTGTGTCGCGTTGTGTCGCGTTGTGTCGCGTCGTGTCGCGTCGTGTCGCGTCGTGTCACGTTGTGTCGCGTTGTGTCGCGTCGTGTCGCGTTGTGTCGCGTTGTGTCGCGTCGTGTCGCGTCGTGTCACGTTGTGTCGCGTTGTGTCGCGTCGTGTCGCGTTGTGTCGCGTCTTGTCGCGTTGTGTCGCGTTGTGTCGCGTTGTGTCGCGTCTTGTCGCGTTGTGTCGCTTCGTGTCGCGTTGTGTCGCGTTGTGTCGCGTTGTGTCGTGTCTTGTCGCGTCGTGTCGCGTAGTGTCGCGTTGCGTCGCGTTGTGTCACGTTGTGTCGCGTTGGGTCGCGTCGTGTCGCGTTGTGTCGTGTCGTGTCGCGTTGTATGGTGTTGTGTCGCGTCGTGTCGTGTCATGTCGCGTCGTGTCACGTTGTGTCGCGTTGTGTCGCGTCGTGTCGCGTTGTGTCGCGTCTTGTCGCGTCGTGTCACGTTGTGTCGCGTCGTGTCGAGTCGTGTCGCGTTGTGTGGTGTTGCGTCGTGTCGTATCGAGTTGTGTCGCGTTGTGTCGCGTCGTGTCGCGTTGTGTCGCGTCTTGTCGCGTTGTGTCGCGTTGTGTCGCGTCGTGTCGCGTTGTGTCGCGTCGTGTCGCGTTGTGTCGCGTCGTGTCGCGTTGTGTCGCGTTGTGTCGCGTTGTGTCGCGTTGTGTCGCGTCGTGTCGCGTCGTGTCACGTTGTGTCGCGTTGTGTCGCGTCGTGTCGCGTTGTGTCGCGTTGTGTCGCGTTGTGTCGCGTCTTGTCGCGTTGTGTCGCGTCGTGTCGCGTTGTGTCGCGTTGTGTCGCGTCGTGTCGCGTTGTGTTGCGTTGTGTCGCGTCGTGTCAAGCAACATGCGTCATGGAACATACAACATGCAACATGTAACATGTAATTGTGTCGCGTCGTGTCGCGTTGTGTCGCGTTGTGTCGCGTCTTGTCGCGTTGTGTCGCGTCGTGTCACGTTGTGTCGCGTTGTGTCGCGTCGTGTCGCGTTGTGTCGCGTTGTGTCGCGTCTTGTCGCGTTGTGTCGCGTCGTGTCGCGTTGTGTCGCGTTGTGTCGCGTCGTGTCGCGTTGTGTAGCGTTGTGTCGCGTTGTGTCGCGTTGTGTCGCGTCGTGTCGCGTTGTGTCGCGTTGTGTCGCGTTGTGTCGCGTCGTGTCGCGTCGTGTCACGTTGTGTCGCGTTGTGTCGCGTTGTTTCGCGTTGTGTCGCGTTGTGTCGCGTCTTGTCGCGTAGTGTCGCGTTGTGTCGCGTTGTGTCGCGTTGTGTCGCGTTGTGTCGCGTCTTGTCGCGTAGTGTCGCGTTGTGTCGCGTTGTGTCGCGTTGATTCGCGTCGTGTCGCGTTGTGTCGCGTTGTGTCGCGTTGTGTCGCTTCTTGTCGCGTAGTGTCGCGTTGTGTCGCGTTGTGTCGCGTTGTGTCGCGTCTTGTCGCGTAGTGTCGTGACACGTCGTGTCGCGTTGTATGGTGTTGTGTCGCGTCGTGTCGTGTCGTGTTGTGTCGCGTTGTGTCGCGTCGTGTCGCGTCGTGTCACGTTGTGTCGCGTTGCGTCGCGTCGTGTCGCGTTGTGTCGCGTTGTGTCGCGTTGTGTCGCGTCGTGTCACGTTGTGTCGCGTTGTGTCGCGTCGTGTCGCGTTGTGTCGCGTCTTGTCGCGTTGTGTCGCGTTGTGTCGCGTTGTGTCGCGTCTTGTCGCGTTGTGTCGCGTCTTGTCGCGTTGTGTCGCGTTGTGTCGCGTCGTGTCGCGTTGTGTCGCGTCGTGTCGTGTCGCGTTGTATGGTGTTGTGTCGCGTCGTGTCGTGTCGTGTTGTGTCGCGTTGTGTCGCGTCGTGTCGCGTCGTGTCACGTTGTGTCGCGTTGTGTCGCGTCGTGTCGCGTTGTGTCGCGTTGTGTCGCGTTGTGTCGCGTCGTGTCACGTTGTGTCGCGTTGTGTCGCGTCGTGTCGCGTTGTGTCGCGTCTTGTCGCGTTGTGTCGCGTTGTGTCGCGTTGTGTCGCGTCTTGTCGCGTTGTGTCGCGTCGTGTCGCGTTGTGTCGCGTTGTGTCGCGTTGTGTCGCGTCGTGTCGCGTTGTGTCGCGTTGTTTCGCGTTGTGTCGCATTGTCGCGTTGTGTCGCGTTGTGTCGCGTCGTGTCGCGTCGTGTCGCGTTGTGTCGCGTCTTGTCGCGTTGTGTCGCGTCGTGTCGCGTTGTGTCGCGTCGTGTCGCGTTGTGTCGCGTTGTGTCGCGTTGTGTCGCGTCGTGTCACGTTGTGTCGCGTTGTGTCGCGTCGTGTCGCGTTGTGTCGCGTCTTGTCGCGTTGTGTCGCGTTGTGTCGCGTTGTGTCGCGTCTTGTCGCGTTGTGTCGCGTCTTGTCGCGTTGTGTCGCGTTGTGTCGCGTCGTGTCGCGTTGTGTCGCGTCGTGTCGTGTCGCGTTGTATGGTGTTGTGTCGCGTCGTGTCGTGTTGTGTCGCGTTGTGTCGCGTCGTGTCGCGTCGTGTCACGTTGTGTCGCGTTGTGTCGCGTCGTGTCGCGTTGTGTCGCGTTGTGTCGCGTTGTGTCGCGTCGTGTCACGTTGTGTCGCGTTGTGTCGCGTCGTGTCGCGTTGTGTCGCGTCTTGTCGCGTTGTGTCGCGTTGTGTCGCGTTGTGTCGCGTCTTGTCGCGTTGTGTCGCGTCTTGTCGCGTTGTGTCGCGTTGTGTCGCGTCGTGTCGCGTTGTGTCGCGTCGTGTCGCGTTGTGTCGCGTCGTGTCGTGTCGCGTTGTATGGTGTTGTGTCGCGTCGTGTCGTGTCGTGTTGTGTCGCGTTGTGTCGCGTCGTGTCGCGTCGTGTCACGTTGTGTCGCGTTGTGTCGCGTCGTGTCGCGTTGTGTCGCGTTGTGTCGCGTTGTGTCGCGTCGTGTCACGTTGTGTCGCGTTGTGTCGCGTCGTGTCGCGTTGTGTCGCGTCTTGTCGCGTTGTGTCGCGTTGTGTCGCGTTGTGTCGCGTCTTGTCGCGTTGTGTCGCGTCTTGTCGCGTTGTGTCGCGTTGTGTCGCGTCGTGTCGCGTTGTGTCGCGTCGTGTCGTGTCGCGTTGTATGGTGTTGTGTCGCGTCGTGTCGTGTCGTGTTGTGTCGCGTTGTGTCGCGTCGTGTCGCGTCGTGTCACGTTGTGTCGCGTTGTGTCGCGTCGTGTCGCGTTGTGTCGCGTTGTGTCGCGTCGTGTCACGTTGTGTCGCGTTGTGTCGCGTCGTGTCGCGTTGTGTCGCGTCTTGTCGCGTTGTGTCGCGTTGTGTCGCGTCTTGTCGCGTTGTGTCGCGTCGTGTCGCGTTGTGTCGCGTCGTGTCGCGTCGTGTCGCGTTGTGTCGCGTTGTTTCGCGTTGTGTCGCATTGTCGCGTTGTGTCGCGTTGTGTCGCGTCGTGTCGCGTTGTGTCGCGTCGTGTCGCGTCGTGTCGCGTTGTGTCGCGTCTTGTCGCGTTGTGTCGCGTCTTGTCGCGTTGTGTCGCGTCGTGTCGCGTTGTGTCGCGTCGTGTCGCGTTGTGTCGCGTTGTGTCGCGTTGTGTCGCGTCGTGTCACGTTGTGTCGCGTTGTGTCGCGTCGTGTCGCGTTGTGTCGCGTCTTGTCGCGTTGTGTCGCGTTGTGTCGCGTTGTGTCGCTTCTTGTCGCGTTGTGTCGCGTCTTGTCGCGTTGTGTCGCGTTGTGTCGCGTCGTGTCGCGTTGTGTCGCGTCGTGTCGTGTCGCGTTGTATGGTGTTGTGTCGCGTCGTGTCGTGTTGTGTCGCGTTGTGTCGCGTCGTGTCGCGTCGTGTCACGTTGTGTCGCGTTGTGTCGCGTCGTGTCGCGTTGTGTCGCGTTGTGTCGCGTTGTGTCGCGTCGTGTCACGTTGTGTCGCGTTGTGTCGCGTCGTGTCGCGTTGTGTCGCGTCTTGTCGCGTTGTGTCGCGTTGTGTCGCGTTGTGTCGCGTCTTGTCGCGTTGTGTCGCGTCTTGTCGCGTTGTGTCGCGTTGTGTCGCGTCGTGTCGCGTTGTGTCGCGTCGTGTCGTGTCGCGTTGTATGGTGTTGTGTCGCGTCGTGTCGTGTCGTGTTGTGTCGCGTTGTGTCGCGTCGTGTCGCGTCGTGTCGCGTTGTGTCGCGTTGTGTCGCGTCGTGTCGCGTTGTGTCGCGTTGTGTCGCGTTGTGTCGCGTCGTGTCACGTTGTGTCGCGTTGTGTCGCGTCGTGTCGCGTTGTGTCGCGTCTTGTCGCGTTGTGTCGCGTTGTGTCGCGTTGTGTCGCGTCTTGTCGCGTTGTGTCGCGTCGTGTCGCGTTGTGTCGCGTTGTGTCGCGTTGTGTCGCGTCGTGTCGCGTTGTGTCGCGTTGTTTCGCGTTGTGTCGCATTGTCGCGTTGTGTCGCGTTGTGTCGCGTCGTGTCGCGTTGTGTCGCGTCGTGTCGCGTCGTGTCGCGTTGTGTCGCGTCTTGTCGCGTTGTGTCGCGTCGTGTCGCGTTGTGTCGCGTCGTGTCGCGTTGTGTCGCGTTGTGTCGCGTTGTGTCGCGTTGTGTCGCGTTGTGTCGCGTTGTGTCGCGTTGTGTCGCGTTGTGTCGCGTCGTGTCGCGTCGTGTCGCGTTGTGTCACGTCGTGTCGCGTTGTGTCGCGTTGTGTCGCGTTGTGTCGCGTTGTGTCGCGTCGTGTCGCGTCGTGTCACGTTGTGTCGCGTTGTGTCGCGTCGTGTCGCGTTGTGTCGCGTTGTGTCGCGTTGTGTCGCGTCGTGTCGCGTCGTGTCGCGTCGTGTCACGTTGTGTCGCGTTGTGTCGCGTCGTGTCGCGTTGTGTCGCGTCTTGTCGCGTTGTGTCGCGTTGTGTCGCGTTGTGTCGCGTCTTGTCGCGTTGTGTCGCTTCGTGTCGCGTTGTGTCGCGTTGTGTCGCGTCGCGTCGCGTCGTGTCGCGTCGTGTCGCGTTGTATGGTGTTGTGTCGCGTCGTGTCGTGTCGTGTCGCGTTGTGTCGCGTCGTGTCGCGTTGTGTCGCATTGTGTCGCGTCGTGTCGCGTCGTGTCACGTCGTGTCGTGTAGCGTTGTGTCGCGTCGTGTCGCGTTGTGTAGCGTCGTGTCGCGTTGTGTCGCGTTGTGTCGCGTTGTGTCGCGTTGTGTCGCGTTGTGTCGCGTTGTGTCGCGTTGTGTCGCGTTGTGTCGCGTTGTGTCGCGTTGTGTCGCGTCGTGTCAAGCAACATGCGTCATGGAACATACAACATGCAACATGTAACATGTAATATGTAACATGCAACATTCAATATGCAACATGTTACATGCAACATGCAACATGCTACATGTCTCATGAGGCATGCGATCACTTACCGATCCCCAGGACCTGCTTACCGATGTGCACTGGTCGACGACCACGGGCAGACTGAATAATTTGTGTGTGGTGTGGCCCATAAACAAAAAATACCAAGACTGGAAACTCGGCGGTCAACTGACGTTTGCCTACAAGCTGCGTGGTATGGTGAATGTCGTGAACAAAAATAAAAATTTATTTCATTGGGACCTCTGAGGTAATGTTTTTTTTTTGATTAAATTTTATGTTGCTGTCCCAAATGATGTGTACGCTAGGGTGGAGTAAAAAAGTGGTCTTATTTTTTGATATACATAGCCAGGATGGGTGCCATTTGGAACTTAAATAACTGCAAAAAATTTTCCGATCGATCAAAGAAGTTTTAGAAGGTTCACAAGTCACTTGAAAAAAAAAAAATGAAAAAACCCTAAAGGTGAATATGGAGTTTTTTGTATGTCAGTAGATTTTCTATTTGTTTTACTCAGTTTTTTTGATTCGAAAAAAATTTACATTTATTATTTGTTGTTCAATTTTCATTACAAAATTGCGATTTAATTTACTTAAGGCCTTTACAGCAAGAATCCATGGGCGGCTAGCACCCCAGACATAGTAAGAAAACTTCTCAGGTAAGTGTCAGGTGTTATTAATGAAAAAAGTTGACTCTGTGTTCGCTCCAAAATCTACTGCTAAAATTTTGTAATCTACTTTATTTTGCAAAAATTTTTTGAAAGTGGCAACACAACGCTCTTTCAACCAACGCAAGAAAGTCCTTTAATATTTTGGTTTAAGTAGAAATACGCTAGTCTTCTATACAAATAACTTTTAATTTGTACCATTTTTTACTTTATAAAGTAACTTTTGCTTTGAAAGGTCACGTCTCTTAAAATGCGCAATAAACAAATAAATTTTAGGGGCGGCAAAATCGGTAGCAAGAAGCAAATTTAAATAACTATTCATTAAAGATAGTTATCAAGTCCTAATGATTAAAATTTAAAAACTTATTTTAAAAAATATTTAAAAAAAAAATCATACTAGGGTATTAAAAAGCCACTACGATACCTATATGTAAAACCAAGTCATAAACGGAATGTCAACAAATAACGAAAAATCAAATTTCCACGCAGTATTAGGAACGCTTTTGGTTTTTATCACATTCCCCGGAGAATGAAAATGAAAAAATTGAGAAAAAAAAGTATATGAGACCAAAATTCAAGTTGTCGTTCGACCCCTTTATTCTATGAAAAAAAAAAAGATTTTCAAAAATATCACTTGAATTGAAGTGTTAAGAATGAGAAGTGGCCCATTCTCCAAAGCTTATCACTGTTTATTAAAGCTGAATTGGTCAAGTCCAAAGGCTAATTTGACACCTTCCATTTTTGTTCAATGGAGAAATATGTTATTATTACTAGCAAATGCGAACATCGTAAAAAAATCATTGGTGGTATGTAGAACCACGAAATACTTTTTTTTTAAGTAAAAACAAAGAATAATGGGGTTATTAGAAAAAAAGTAGTTTTGTTTTCTTTTTAATTTCTCGAAAACGACAAGACTCTTTTGCATACGGTTTTCTGTTTTTGTTTGAAAACACATTACAGCATTGAATTTTGAAAACTTAATTAGTGCTTAATCATGTAAAATTTTGAAAAAAATTAGTTCAAAATATTTTTTTCGTATTTTGAAAATTATTTTTTTCAAAAGCTATTCCATAAAACAGGTTTAATTAAAATTAATATAAAAGAAAAAGTTTCGGCTTTACAAAAAAAATAACACGTTAAAATGGGTGTAATCGTTGATTTTTAGTAATTTTTTTTCAAAAGTAAGACATTTTTTTTAGAAAATTGCTCTCCTGACTAAACGGTACGGAATGGACCCCCGTACTTTGATTTTTTTCTTGTTTCAACCCAACCTACATATCTTTTTGAATCAGTCTGTATTGAAGTAAAAAAAAATAAAATAAACATATAAAAGTACGAAAATAAATTGTTACCTTTTTCCAAGGTACTTACGGTTCGCATGTTGCATATCGATAAAAAACAGTTAACACCCCTTTTTCCAAGATGGCGGCCAAATGGGGGGGCTTTCAACCCCGAAAACTGGATTGTATACTCACATTAACCTCCCCTACAGATCAAAACAAAAAAATCTTGTCCTACCCAAAATGCAAGGTTCGGTCAAATTTTTGTAACATTCCAATGGACTATATATATCTTCCTGCATCTAGCAGGGAAAGTCCCTTGCCGCCCTTGTTTTTTTCCGGTCTTTTTTTTTAATAGAAATCATAAACAAGTGATTTTAAAAACAATAGTTTAAAGAAAGAAACAAATCCCGGCTTTATTACCTTCTTCCTACTGATAAATTTTAATGTTGTATGTCAATATAGCAATGACACTCAGCGATATTACAGGTTGTTTGTAAAGTGACAATTTTCAATTTTTATGACTAACGTGAGACTAGCCTAACCACATTTTTAGAACCGTCAAATAAAGAAGTTATGCAGTTATTTGCGGTTTGCCAACAATAAGATGAGATGGATTTATTACCTTTTTCCAATTGGTGATTCAATTGATATTTTTATATTCTAAAAAAGAAACCGAGAACAAACTGGCGAAAACAAGACTTTTTTCATTATAAAATAAATATCTAATACCATGTATATTAGGGTGGTCCTTAGGAAAAAAAAAATTGGGGACGCCCCCTAGAATGTTTCCAAATCAGGAAAAAAAATGCCCTAATGCCCTTCCTGACCCTATTTCATTAAGAAGTTTATATCAAATATTTGCAATTTACCCTACACTGGACACAGAATATCGCTCCTGCTATAGTAACTTCTTATCAAAATAGGGCCAGCAAGGGTCAGAGATAAAAATTTGAAAAAAAAATAGGGTATGTTTTTTTCCTGATTTGGAACCAATTTAGGGGGCGTCGCACTCAATTTTCGCAAAAGAGTAAAATAAGGACCACCCTAATGTATATTAGGGTCAATGTGGGTAAATGTAAACAATTTCATGTCTTTTTTTTCTTTCGACTTTAGATTTTTTTATGTTTTCACGGAACAACTTGAATGGTATCTTCAAATGCAAATATGAAATGATGGCAATTCTTCTTTATAAATATAAACAAATATTTCCCAAATTGTTTACATTACTGTCAAATATGGCATGTTTACAAATACCCCACCATGTTTGTGTTTTTTTGCAAATTCGGGGTAAATGTAAACGGTGGTATAAAATTTAGAATTTCCTCTTTATCATATGGATAACAACTTGAAAAACGTTCAAGAAGGTATTTGACAAAAACTTTTTCAAATTCCAATAAAAGTTTTTGTTTTCTTCCTTTGATTCTTTATATAGGCGCCCAATATGCATCCTGAGCAGCTCTGAACGTAATATTTTTTGTTTTTTTGCGTCAAAGGCCGATTTTGCAACATCATCCACTGAAAATGATGGTGTTGGCTACTTTAAAATGTGACTCCGCGGCACTTTAGCAGTAGTAATTGACTTAAAATATGTTATTTTTATTAAAACCAATAATTTCACCAAAAATGTATGTTTATATTTACCCCCAGAATACGTTGTTTACATTTACCCATTATGAAAAATATTCTGGGGTAAATGTAAACACATGCAAATCGACATAAATGTCCTGTATTTTAAAATTTGCTTGTATCACATAGAATCTACATCAAAATTAAAAACAAAAAAATATTTGCAAATTATACTGACTTTATTGAATCTGCAAAAATATTTAATTTTTCTGAAAGACTAACGACTTGTTTGGCACTTTAAAAAATTATCTTTCACGGAAAATACGCTCGTCGAATGAATTCTCTCTTGACAGCAATGAGCTTGACGTATAAGTTAAAAGATACATGCGTCCGCGATTTGTACTTATGTATGCATCAAATAGATTTAACTGAAGCTTGTTATGAGCCATGTTTTCATTTACCCCTGTTTACATTTACCCACATTGACCCTATATTATACCAATTTTAGAAAAGTACCTAGAATTTACTCAAAAATTACTTACGATTTTATGCAAAAAGGAATCAAGTGCTAGTTTTTAATAGTTTCAATATTTTGATGAAGAAAGTTTGATTTTTTTTTTAATAGTCAAATTTTAGATAATTTTTAATTAGGTAATTTTTTTCTGAAATTTGGAATGTAGATAAATAATTTCTGCAAAATTAACTAACAACAACAATTTCACTTAAAATAGTTTTTTTCCGAAAAATGTTTATAACGATTTCTAACGGTTTTGATATTTTTTCTAAAAATGCGCCTTAAATCAAATTGCTCAAAATTCACTCAAGATTTTGTTAGGCCACTGCAGAAACGCTTAACTCATCGAGCTAAAGAAAATTTCAAATTTGAAGTGAAAGAGGGCTATTAGTAGTTACGAAAACCACAGGTCTTCCCGTCTGCATTAGGCACTGTTGGGCGTTGGCTTAATAAAGTGCATGGTGTATCTCATAGGTAGAGCTTAAAGACGATATTGGTGTTAAATTAAATGTAATGCCATCTTCTTCTCAAATTCATACGTTTTCCGGGTCAAAGGTTGTCAGTTTCATAACAGAGCTGGTTTTAAGGTTAGAAGCGATGGAAGTTTCATAAAGTCTTGTTTTTTTAATTTGTTGGTCGACGAGTTAAGGAATTATTTCACAATAAAATAAAAAATAAAAGTCATTAGCATTTTAGTACAAATGATAGATTCTTACGACCCAAAGTATGTATATGCGCAAACCTACGAATAATTCAGGAAAAAGTCTCATATAGTACGCTGCGTCCCTTTGAACTTATGGAGTTAAAAGGCAAATTTAATCTCAAATTAAAGCTAATAATGTCTACTTTTGAAAACCAAAGGTCTTTCAATCCAGAAATTGGAACTTAGGTCATGCAGCCTGTTAGGAGCGTTTTTCACTTCTAAGGTTCCCACAGGCTTGAGGGTAAAATGCCAAGCTTCGATCCGGTAGACCTCTTAATTTTGAAAGAAGATGTCATTAAATCCTATATTAATAACATTTGCATAGCACCTTTTGTCAAAGCTTTTTCTTGTATTTTAATGATTTTAAAAATACTTTGTATAGATAAAAAAAATTCGTTGAAGAACGATATCTACGTACATTTAACAAATCTTATTTTAAAAAAAAAAATTAAAGCAATTTGAAAGTTCGTGAGATCGAGTCGTGCATTTTGTTTTTCATCTACATTGAAATGAAACACCTATAAGTTTGCTATAACAATTTTGAACTTGAACTTGGACGGATTATTTGATCCTTTTTTAAAATGATAATCCAAAATCATTTTCCTACACGTCTCATTTTGGTCTAGCGCCGCCTCTGGTTAGTAATCTTAAATATAAATTAATCTAGTGGCGCCCAACGAGAATAATACTATAACTCTGGGAAGTATTGTGTTTTAAAATGACACCTGGGGTGGAATCGGCTAATGCGATAGTCGATAATAATTATCGATTATGAATTGTAATTGATAATCAAAATCGACGATTTTTGGAGCAAAATTATCGTTTTTTGACTTTAAACTAGATATCGACTATCTCGTTAGCCGATTCCACCCCTGATGTGAAATTTTATTTTTAGACCTACACCTTTTATTGTATATATCTGGGGAATATTAACATTTACAAAATTGTGTCAATGACGCATTTTTCTGTTACTAAACTGATTAGGTATAGCAACATTTTTTAAAATTACATTTCTCAAAATTAATGGAATTATTATAATAAAATTACTATAAAACAAATTACACTGGTCAACAAGGTTTTTGCCACAACAACCAAAATATACTTTTCTAGTAGTTTTTGATTTGCTGAACTCGAATCTGAAGTCAGAAAATTGTTATTGGCTTCCGTTTTTTAAATATTACCGTTAGAAAATGTCAAAAAACGTCATTTTGGCTGCTTTCGAGGTTATGTGGGGTATATATTGTGAATAAATTTGTAACGGTGGCTATAAGAACTGATTTTATTCTTTCAAAAAATGTTTAAATCTTTCCGATATATCTTTTACTGCCCTAGATATTTAAAATTTAAATAGCGGTCTTTGAATCAGAAACAACACTGGCCAACCAAATTAAACTTTTTTTGCCACAAGAACCAAAATATACTTTTCTGAAGGTTTTTGGGTTGCTGAGCTTGAATCCGCAATCAGAAAAATTTTATTAGCCTTAGTTCTTGAAATATTACCGTTATAAAATGCAAAATAAAGGTTTATAACGGTTATATTTCAAGAACGGAGGCTAATAGAATTTTTCTGATTGCGGATTCGAGCTCAGCAACCCAAAAACCTTCAGAAAAGTATATTTTAGTTCTTGTGGCAAAAATTCTGTGACCAGTGACTTAATCTTTAAATTAAGTTTAGTTTGTCTTTGGCTTATTAACTGAAACTTAAGATTTCTCGAGCAATAAAAGAGATATCGGGAAAATTTAAACAGTTTTTGAAAGAAGAATATCAGTTCTTATAAAAACCGTTACAAATTTGTTTATAATGAATTACTCCACATAAACACAGAACCTCGAAAACAGCCAAAATGACGTTTTTTAGCATTTTATAACGGTAATATTTCAAAAACGGAGGCCAATAAAATTTTTCTGACTTCAGATTCGGATTCAGCACCCCAAAAAATACTAGAAAAGTATATTTTGCTTCTTGTGGCAAAAAAAAAGTCAAATTTTGTTGACCAGTGTTATAAATGGTGACATGAAAGTTTTATTTTGTGTGTGTCATAAGACTGTGCATTTCTCTCTTCTGTCTCTTAAAAAAACACCCTCTCCCCCGATTTAAGTGAAGACTCTTTATTCTCGCTTTTTCCTATCCGTTCTTATGAAATTTCATTAGGCTCATGAATTTATTTTTCATTAAAAAACACCCTTTTAAATATGAAATCCTTATAGACACTTCAGATTTGTGCTTCCAATTTCATAAGTAACATAATTGCTGAATTGCATTAGGTTACCGTTACTATTACTAAGTTTTTGAAATAAACCGACATTTCTTACTTCTAAAAAAAAAAACACCCTTTACAATAACAAAAAAATGTTATTTTATTTATTATTCCTATGGCAAAGCCAATATTTTTTATAAATTTACTAAGGTTATCATTTATACCATTAATTTAATCTGCCTTATCGCGGACTTCCTTTATTTCCCAAAAAAAACACCCTTTTAAAAAAATAAATTATAAAATTTTCATTGGGGTCAAATTTTTGTCCCCGTTTTTATTGTACTAATTTTGAATTTCACTATTTAAAAAAACAAACCAAAAAAAAAGAGGTTGTCTGTAAAGCCGGTTTACGGACGATGATTTTACGTGATAACGTCGTAAGAAAACAGGTTGTGTGCTTTTGTTTAAAACGAGTCAATTGAAGCGTTTACTTATTTCAAATAATCATAATTTACAAGAAAAAGCTAAAAAAATACCTTTTTTATTTTCTCATTATATTAATTTTTTTACTTTAAAAGCTTACAAAAAAAATTATGCAATTTAAAAGCCAAGTATTTCTTCTTAAGAATAAAACCATTTTTAAATTTTTACAATGCCCAAAAAGTATAAAATTAATTTATTGAAAACAATCATTTTCATCAAAAAAAGCAAAGAAAACCTATAATTTTATCTTCGCACGCTATTGAATCAATTTTTTTTAATGACAAACTATAAAAATTTTTATACCATCTGAAAGCTTATTGTCTTAGCTCAAAATATATATATATCAGGTCTAGTCTATGAGACATCTACAAAAAGAGCTAGAATTTCCAGAGCTAGAACTCCATGTATTTTCATCAAAAAAAGCATAGGAAACATTTATTTTTATGTTCTCATGATATAGAATTAATTTTTTTCAATGACAACCTGTATTAAATTTTATATCATGTGAAAGCTTATTATTTCACCTTTCACATGACGGTTCAATCTTATTTTTGTGATGCCAACAAGAAAAGTTAGAATTTTTTAAAGTCAACCATATCGAATTTCCAGACTGAGATTACGGTACTTCCTACACTGGTGACTGTTTTGTGTTGTTTTGAGGATTTTCGCAAGTTTCTTGATTTAACATTGTGTAGCTTGTAGTTAGTCTACCGTTATGTGTGATATACCAAATGAAAGGTAATTGTATCAGGATGCTCATTAAAGTTTAATACAATTTCTATCTGCTCCTGGTCAAAAGTTATAACCTGTTGAATTCTAAAATTTTATTTTACCGTTATCTCAAAATTGTGTTTACGAAAATGATTCGCACACATTTAGTCGTGGTCATGGTCTATCATTACTCCGCATACTTTATTCCTGTATCTATTCAAGAAAAAAAAAATAAAAAAACCATGAAAATCAGTCAAAAACGGTCAAAAAACGTGTTTTTTAAAAACTTGTTTCTTCCGTTTTTCAGTCAAAACTCCCTAAACGATTCCAAGTTTTTGCACATGTATGCATAAGGTCAAAACCTACATGTCCTATAAGTTTTTTGAACGCTCCAAAAAAAAGCTAAAAATCAAAAATTATCCAAAAATACCCCTAAAAAACAATGTGTTTTTCAAAAATTCATATTTCGAAACACAGAGTGTTGGAAAAAAATCTGTATCAAACGCCTATTTTTTTTCTCTCATCTTTCACCTGGCGTCTTTAGAATTGTCAAAAAAAAATTCCTTTACCCAAAATCATCATTTTGTCATAGCACCAACAGGTGTACAACGTTCAAACAAAACGTTATAGCTTAGTTTCAAAATTTTTTAGAGTTTTTTCTTAAATGCAGTTATTCTAAAATTAATCTCATCTATCTATAGCAAGAAAAATCAATTCTCTACGACTTAGATTTTAGCCCAAATTTCATCTTTCCGTTTTACCCCTGTTTACCCTATTAAATGACAGAATTTTTAAAAATCCTTCATTTGGATTAAGCTTCAGGTTATTATCTTTCAAATAAGCTATAGAAGATTTTTGTATCTCTAATAGTTTATTTTTTAATTTTGATTTGAAATTTTTTGCCGCACTGCGAAAGTGCGAGAGTGTAACGTTAGAAAATGGCGTCACTTTTTTGTGGTGGCTGCCATGGTTCATCGATTTATAAGACGTTATCAAGTCAAAACACCCTTTCATTCGAGATGATTTTGTGTAGATAGTTTCATAAGGGTAACAATTTATTTTATATGTTGATTTTTTGTCCGTTTTGAAGTGGCGCCCAACGTGAAAATGTTCATATGTATTTCTTCCGAGTATTCTGGTAGCAATCCCGCTAAATTTTGTTGCCTTTTCACTGAAATGACTATTAAATTGATAGTCATACCAACTAAATAAATTAAATTACCTTAAAATGGCGCCCAACGTGAGATTCTACTTTGTGTAAAACTATTGTTTGCGAGCTGCTGCGAATTAAAGTTTAGTTCAACTTTCCTTTACTTCAAATAAAATATTTCTATTATGTATTTTGATTTAAAAAATGGCGCCCAATGTGAGTTTTTTCATCTTTTTCCCTTAACATACTCTAACCAATAGAAATTTCAACTCTCAATATCACCAAACTATCAACCTTTTGCAATTACTATCCATCCACTTCAACTCTATCAACCGGTTACTTCTCATATGAACCTCCATCTCATTACAAAATCCAATTAACACCATTTTCCTCTTCAAAAGATGGCCTTTTCCACCTTCTCTATATGCACTTCCACGCTGTTAATTCATGCTTATGCCCTCGTTTATATAATTTTTTTTCTCCAACATCCTCTAACAATTGTTCGGCTTTTAATAACAAACAAATGACACAATCACACATAACCTCCTTGTTTTATACTATGTAAGTTTTTGTCTTCTTTAGTTTTTTTTTTTTCTTTTCTTTTTTTTTTTGTATTTGCCACTTTAAGGACTCATAAATGTTCAAATCCATAAAGAGTACGAGACCTTTTTGTACCACCACCCATCCTTGTAGTTTTTTTTTTGTCATAGCAACATGCCACCATTGAATGCACATTTCTAACCCCTACACATGGATAGTAGGTATAACAATTAAATTTCGAGTTAATGCTCACACAAAGCTCTCTTGTTCCTTGAGCTAACCCGGATGTAGGACATATCAATTACAAGTTGATGCTCCTTTTTTTTTGTATTACGAGTATATTCTTCTATACTATCTTCTCAACTTGCCTCGACTCTGTTAAGAAATAATAAAAACTAAAGGCGGGGAGAATAAAACTATGTGGGTGCTTATGAGGGGGCGTTTAGAGAGCCATTCTTTAATTCTCTACATACCTCGCCACCCACACTACCACAAAAAAAGACACACAATTTCTCTCGGCAATTGTTTCTATGCACGAATGAGTAGAAGAGCATCACAGCGTTTTATTTCTCAATTCCTTAAGGCTGCAATGGGATCAAGAAGAGGGGGAGGGGGGCTGGGAGTAGTGCAAACCCCTTTTCTATTACAATTTCACTGTATTTCTACGGAGACTGTTTGTTGTAAAATGAGAATCCTTGTTGTCCGACAATTTTGTTTTATCCTGGTCTTAAGATAAAAACAAGAAAAACGACTTAAGACTAAGAAAAAGAATGCAAAGCAAACCCAGTACTCCCCTACTCACTTCTCATGCACACAGAGACAAGATATAAAATGAAATGAAATGCACATCCTCCTTCTCATTCTTAAAGGCCATGGAGAGGACAAAAAAAAAAAAAATACTTTGTTCTCTGCAGTTCTTATCCTAGTAGAAGATGATGGTGCGGATTTTTACTTGAGATATGAGAGCGCCCTAAAGGTCCAATTGTGTTTTTTTGCAAAAAATTTTGTTGGTCGTCAGTATTACAGTGAGGAAAAATTTTAAAAATTAATTATCTTGCCAGA
Source organism: Episyrphus balteatus (assembly GCF_945859705.1). Classification (NCBI taxonomy): domain Eukaryota; kingdom Metazoa; phylum Arthropoda; class Insecta; order Diptera; family Syrphidae; genus Episyrphus; species Episyrphus balteatus. The sequence continues at coordinate 116,360,368 of NC_079136.1, forward strand.
AATTTGTATATAACATTTTTAAAAACAATAAAGTTTCGCATTGGGCGCCATTTCAAAGGAAATTGTTTTTGTATTACAATTTTCTTATAATAATTTCAATGAGGCTACGAATTTACTTGAGGCAAGAGGCTGCCTGAGATTTTCACGTTGGGCGCCATTTTTAACCCTCTGTAGGCACACCTTTTTTTTGCGAATTTGGTTTATACTTTTTCATGGCGCTAGAACTTTTTTCGGTCTCACTATTTTATGGAGAATCATATATGAAATTGATGTAGAATTTTGAGAGGAATTCGAATACTATATTCACAATTCCAAAAAATGTATTTTCACCCTTATAAAGACAATTTTCTGTGACCCCTTTTCATTTTTGTCCTGCCAAATTCGCACCCGTGTGCCCACAGAGGGTTTTGCTAAAATCATTTGAATGAGGTTGAGAATTATTGACTTGAGGTAAAATAAGACCTCGCGAACTTCCAAAAAATAGTTCATAATGGTTTTACAGAAAATAAAATTTCACGTTGGGCACCATTTTTAAGAATTTAGTTTTTGTGTAACAGTTTTACTATAATTATTCTAATTAGGTTGAGAATAATTGACTTGAGGTAAAATAAGATCTAATTTGCCTGGTATATAATTGTTTTTTATAAAATAAATTTTTTCGTTGGGCGCCATTTTAAAAGAAGTTATTTTTTTGAATAACAATTTTATTCCTTTAATGATTTCAATGAGGGTGTATAAATATGTTATCGTTTACGGTTTCTCAATAAAAAGTAAAAAAGATGATCATTTTCACGTTGGGCGCCATTTTGTTATATATTTTACAAATGCAGCAAAGCTAAGAAGTTATCATACTTCAAAAAGGTAAACATGAATTGACTTGACTCGACAAAAATGAGCTGATATGTAATTCGAAAAATTGTTAAACGAAGAATTAAGTCTTACGTTGGGCGCCATTTTTAAATAAATTGTTATTTTGAGCTTCAGCAATCAATCTTAAAGTCTGGTGAAGTAAAACCCCGACTGTGACGAATATATCGCTTTTATTTCACAAATGAACTTTAAAAAAAAACAAGCAAAGCTATGCAACCCAGGAAGGTTACATAAAAACTTGTTTGTATAAAACAAACAAAAATAATAATAAAGTATAAATTCTCTGCCAGTTGACACTATCACTGAAGCAATTTCGGTTTCCGTTTCCGTTCTAGGGCTTTTTTCGTTCGTTTGTTTATTTGTTTGTCTACTACTCTCCTGCCACCACCACCACAACCAATACCGGCAACGGCCGTATACCAGCTTACCATAAGAGCTACAAAACTACCTTTCTCTTCGCCTTGTACTTCCATTGTGCATTGAAATTGGAATTTTATTGCACAAGTGTTAAAAAGGACTAATTTAGTGCATCAGTTAAAATTGCGGTGAATACTTATATACCACTGAATGGTTTCACTTTGGGTTTTTGACGCAACATGTGCCACGTTCCTCTGTAATATTCAGCGAAGCAAGAATTTTTTGTTTTTGTTTCATTTTTGTCTTTTGGTTTGCTTGCGTTTTCGTTTGTCACGATGTGTCGCGTCGTGTACAACAGTCATATCCTTTGCCTTGCTCCTTTTTCTTCTTTGGTTGTATATATAGTACATACAACCAACAACGATGAGGTGAATTTATTAGTTGGGTGCATCCTTTTCCTGGAGGGGGTTTCTTTTTCTTCTTTTTTGGTTTTGGTAGCAAATTAGTTTCCTTTTTAGTTGATGAATAATGTGTGTGAACAGGTAACGCGATAAGAAACTCATGTAAAAGTTATCTCTGTGGGTTTTTGTGTTTTCATCGTTTGTAAGGTGCAGTGTAGCGTGGTATTTGTGCCCTGGGTCACATCGTGACATGCAGTTAAACAAATTGTTGAATTAATAAACAATGGTTTTGCTACGGTTAATTGTCAAGGGTTAAAGTTGGGATTAGATATTATGATAAACAGACTTATGAAGGGAAAAACAGTTTGGTAAAATTAGAATTATCAAGTGGGAGAGTGGTTGGCAATTTTGAAATAACACTGGAATTTTTGTTATAGTGGCAAACTGCACAGAACAAAGCTAGTTTTCCCATTGTAATTGTTAATATGTTATAGATTTTAAGTGGCGCCCAACGTGATGTTATATTCTTTACCAATTTAATTGATGATCCTGCTACTTATCTCCGTGTTTCAGTTAGATAATATTACGGAAAACTATTGATCGCTGTATAGGGTTGATATTGATTAAATTGACAACATAACTATACGGCATTGATTTTAAAATTTTTTAAATGGCGCCCAACGTGAAATTGCATTTTCTGTATATAAACTGTTCAAACTGGGTTTTCAAGCTTGAATATGGATTGAAATAAGTGATATATTTATTTGTGTTAGGCTAAGTGTGTTTTTATTTTTAGATTTTTTTCAAGTGGCGCCCAACGTGAGTAAATTTTAATAACTATGTACATATTTTGTTGTTATAACAATAACTCTATGCTAAATGTCTTATCTAAAAAAAAGTTTCTTAATATTGTGACCAACGTGAAATTTTAAAATATCTACTCAAAGGCTTTTAGGCGTGAACATGATTAGATATATGTGATATATTTATTTTTATCAGGCTAAGTCTGATTGTACCGTACATTTTTTTTTCAAGTGGCGCCCAACGTGAGTTGAATTTAACAATTACATGTTTTGTTGTTATTAGAAAAACTTTTCTTAATCTCTTATCTCAAAAAAAAAAAAAAAAAAAACTCTTCTAAAATGGCGCCCAACGTGAATTATATTTCTGTAAAAAGTGGGTTTTCAGGCTTAAACCAAATGTGATATTGTCTGTCTAGGGCCCATTTAGCCCGTAAAGTAAAGTTTTTTTAGATTTTAGTATTTCCTAAGTGGCGCCCAACGCAGAAAAAAAAAAACAAAGCTTGGAATTAGGACATTTCAGCAAGCAGGTAAGATTCAAGAACACAAAATTGACAAAACATCCTAAATAGGTATTGAGTACCAAGGAAGTCATAGTTAACACCTCTATTTTTACACTTTTGAAGTCCCAACTTTCTTTTTTTTTAACTTATTATTATTTTTCTTAAACAGAATAAAATAAAAAAAAACAAACCCTCTTTTCGTAAATTATATTGTTTGTCAAACTCTGACACCTACCAACGACACGGCGAACGTTTTGATTATTTCCTTTGCCAAATACAAGACAAGTTATTAGTCTTGAATAAAAAAAGATACTTGAAAATAAAAAAAAAAAATAGGTACCTTGACACACAATAACAATATCTATATACATATTTCTATGTTTTGCTTTCACAAAGTTTAACAGGTCCCTTCATAAAATTTCACTTAGGAACATTCTGAAAATATTTAATAATTTCCCAGGCTTCTCTTGTCATGTTTTTTTACACCCTCATGAAATAGTCTTTGATTTCATATCCTTAAAATATAAAAAAAAGAATAAGAAGATTCTTCAACACTTAAATAAAAAAAAAAAAATACTCAACTTCTTATCACAAATATTATTCATAATTCAACAGTGCTGTGCTAAATTGATTGACAATCGATGAAACTATAAGTCAAAGATAACCTGGTTTATAAACAAACTGCATGACCGACAGTGATATTTGTATACCGCTAACCTGTAATTTTAGTTATCTGTGCAAGTTCAGTGGAAACTAGAAAAAGGGTTTTGGATACGTCGGTAATACAGTTCATTTTAAAACAAATTAAGTTAACGTAAAGTTCAGCAAGGAGCTAACTTCTTATCACAAATATGTATTATTCTAAATTCAAAATTGGTGCAGTGATAAAATTACTATCGACAATCGATGAAACTCCATAAATAGCAAACTGCATGACCGACAAGTATTTTTGTATACCGTTTAAAACTTTAACTGGCCGGGCATGACAACAAGCTACAGTTTTGGACATGTCGGTAATGCAGTTCCAACGTCAATGCATTCTATAAAAGCAAAGTTTGACAAAATGTTATCTAGTTTGAAATCTGAATTTCCAATCTGAGAGTCCTTGGAAATAGGAGATAATGCGGGTAACAAATATTTTCACCCAACACTGTAACTTTTGAAAAGCAGGTCGTTCGGTTGCCCACGGTGTGGTTTTTACATGACAAGGTATCCAAATCCCCCCCCAAAAAAAAAGAAAAGAAATAAAAAAAATCACCTTCACCCATCATCAAATAATGAGGTCCTGAAAAACGAAACCCATGCTAAGGCTCAACCACCATCCAGAGAGAGCACAATAGCCGCTGTGGCGGTCGTCCTTGTCAGAATCCCAAAAAAATATAAAAAAAAAAAGAAGGAAAAGGAAATAAGGGGGCTGTTTTATTTTTCTACTTTCTAAAGTTTAATTCAAAGAACGTATTTCATTTCACGTGATTTCACTTTGCATAAAACCACCGCGGGTGGTTTATGATGTGATGGTGTTGAATCTCTCTCGTCGTCCTTCCGTGGCCATTGGATGGTGGATATAGAAGAGCTGGCTGTTCTGATAGTACACATCGTAATAACGGTAATTTGTTTTATGATTTCTATATTTCTATGCAAACCTATACGCATGGTGTGGTCGCATTACATTTAGGTACATCAGAGGGGTACACACCTCTGTAGGTACAACTTTTGGTTTTATTTTTCGTTTTTTTCTTTTGTGGCACATTATTTAAAGGAAGTAGAAGGACTTTTTTTTTATATGTTTTTATGTTTTTTTTTTTTTTTTTGTTTATTTTTAGGGGGAATGGGCAGTGAGAGAAAAATAAGTACGGTTCAACTGGCAGCGGGTGATGTGTGTTATTTTTTGTTTCTCACTGGGAATTGGATTTATAAATATTTCATACAACGCTTTTGGGATTTAATGAGATTTAAGTTGGAAATTTAAGAGCTATATAACGATGCATTAAATTTACATTTTCTTACGATTTTATAAAAAGAAAATGTATTTCAACAATCATGAAATAGCATTTAAAGCAGAGACGTAATAAAAAAGGTTGACAAACAGGAAAATCGTTTTTTTTTTAATTATGCGTGTTCTTAAAATACTTAAAATTTTTTAAGACGAAGAAGACTTGAAATTTTCAAAATTATTTTGGTTTTAGGTGTTGATTTATTATGTACTTATTATGATATATGGCATATTTAACAAACCGATAGGAATCGAACATAAGTCTCAAGCCTGTGGTCAAGTTTTTAGCAATTTCAGGAGAAGTTGCCGCTCAGGATTGTCGCGACACAATTCAAAACAACGCAACAAAACGCGACACAACGCAACACGATCCACATCAGATTTTACGAGACATGTCGGTTTTCTTGCGCCAACGATAAGATTGACAACTTGGGCATGCAATTTTTCTCTATAACGGCTCAGGGCCTCATAAAGTGTTGCTGTTGATATAGTTTCAACGGAAAGACGTTCATACAGTGCTGTTTGAAAAAATTTGGTCAAACATTTTATTTCTCTTCTCAGTTCTTAGATTTCATTAGAGGTATATGATTTTTTTGCGATAGGCAGCAAAATATGGTTCAAATATTTCAAGACTTTGGTAGATCTTAAAACCGATAAAACTGAACCTTTCCATATGTAGCCAAAATTGTAACAATGACAGTTTTTTTTTTTTAATTTTAAATATGATATTAATATTAAGCTATAAAATAAGCTAAAACTTTTAGGACCAAAAATTACATTAGCATTTACTTATCCAGAACAGGAACACAGGATGCTCCTGCATCCCCATGGAAAACCTCTCGGGCCAATTTCTCGGCGATGTGCAGCAGTAATAAAAGCAATAGAAGGCCAAACAAATTATTATAATTAGACAAATTAATCTTTCTGAAAAGAAATAAAAATAAAATGCATGACTGGTTCGCACAAACTTGCTCCTGGAGAAACTTATTAAATGTATATATGAAAAAAATAATAAAAAAAAAAACATAAAAATCGTTTTTCAAAGGAAAAACAACATTTTAAATTCAATGGAGCTCCAAAACAAGTATGCAATCTTATTCCTTTTATTAATAAGCATTTACAAAAAAAAATATTTTCAAAATCTTTAGAGCCCTTTAAAAAAAAAAACAATTTTCTATAAATTGTAGTTTGGGATGAATTCCCAGTTAAAAAAGGTCCTATGCCAGGTACCGTTAATATAATTGAATCATTTATTTGCAAAACATGATAAGTCCACTTTTTTTCAAAATTCGTTTTTTCGACTAAATTTGTACTCCAGGGATAACCACGTCTGTCTTTAAAATATCAACTATCTACTCCATCTATATCCGATTTTACAGCTACGCGAAATATTTTTTTAGCATCAAAAACAGAATAAGTCCCGGACTTATCATCTTTTGAAAATAAACAACAGCTTCTTTTTATGTAAATGGTATATTAGATTAATGGCTGAAAATCTTAAGTTTAAAGCTACTTTAAAGTTAAATTAGCAGTCCGGACATTGTATTTTATTCTCAAATACAATTGTTTGATAGACTGGGGCTAAAAGCAAAATTGCATATCCATTTAAAAACTAATTTCACATCCGTTTATTTTCAAAGTATGATAAGTCCAAAAGCGTTTTTATTTTTTATCTTTTGAGCTATCGCTCCAAAAATTAAAAACGAAACGGTATTTTGTAGCTAGGCAAGAGTTCTACAGAATATATTTTTTATAAATTTTTCTACGCATATCAAAAGAAAATAGAACGTTTTTTTCTTCTCCTGAAAAATTTAAAATCATGGACTTATCATGTTTTGCAAATAAATGATTCAATTTTCGAAAAAAAAAAATATATTATTCTTATATAACTTATCTAAAAACTAATACCTACTTAGAGCCCTTTTTAAGAAAATCAAACTTTTCCGAAATTAATCATTGACAGGTGCCGTTGTTTTATAATAAATAATCTCCTCAGGAAATTTCCAAAACAATTATGAATCAAAAAATTTAAGTTTTTTTGTTGTTCAAAAATGGGTTTTTCGAATATTTGAAATTTAATTTAAACGCTTCTATGTTAAAATTTTCGTTGAAATTTTTACGAAAAATTCAGCAAGTAAGAAAACGGTTTTTATCAAATATACAAAAAAAAACACTTTTCTTGAGACCTTTTTTTAGAAAGATGATTCATATTTAGAAAATATTGACGATGCAAATAAAATGCACTACTGGGTTGCACGAACTTGCTGTTAGAGTTCAAGTTGCATAAATTTCTAAGACTTTTTATATAGAAATTTGGAAAATGTAGGTACTACATAGGTACAAAAAAAAAAAAAATAAAATTCGTTTATAAACAAAAAAAAAAAAAAAAAAAAAAAAAATAGATAAAAAAAATCTGAAATCAAATTGCCCTCCAAAACAAGATTGCAGTTTTGATAGATATATATTAAGATGCATTAAAAAAAAAAAATTCAAAATCGTTAGAGCCATTTTTTAAAAAACTAATTTTTATAAATAATTGTTTGGAAAAAAAGCTTTAAAATAAAATTGATATGGCATTTTGTAGAAATCACTGATCAACATCTAAAAACAAAATTTCAAAAGAATTCAATGTCCCGTTTTCGAAAATTTGATTTTTCAAAAAAATAAAATTAAACATTTTTTTTTTAAATCCAAAAATTATTTTTTTTTTTGAAATTTTGTTTTTGGTTTATATTAAAATTATATAAATGCTCCTTCACAAAAAGTTTCGTTGAAATCAACAAAAGCGCTTTCGGAGATAATCGGATTTGAAAAAAAAAAAATCGGTTCTATGGCAGGTACCGTTAATAACACGGTGTTACAAAAATGAGGTTTTAAAATATACGCGGGCGGAGACCTATCAGGTTTTGTAGAACTAGTCGCACTGAATACGAAACGGTATTTGAAAATCCCCTAACACCCCCAAAATCTGGAGTTACGGGCAAAAAACGGAATTATTTTATCAGATTTTTCTTTTTTCAAAATATTTTTAGTTTTTAATTGTTTTTATTTTTCAATTTTCTCATAAACTAGAAGACATAGAAACATATTGTTTTCACGGCTCGATAAGGAATCAATTGAGGCAGTTTTCTGTGTGAGTAACTTTTTTACTAAAATTCACAGTCTGGACAAAAATAGTATAAAATGAGTTTTAAACATTTTTTTTTCGCCTATTTTTAACTTTGAAATTGATTATTTCAAAAACTATTGGCTATATTATATTGATTTAAAAATTAAAATCAAATTTACAATTTTGCGTTTCGGAAATGGTATCATTTATTACTGTAGGTGTTGCCGTTGTTTTTTTAATATTTTTTTTTTATTTTGATAATTTTTTTTTAGAAAAATACCTCGATTAATTGGGAAATAGATATAGTTTTAGAATATATTTTTTAAATAGCATGTTGTTTTGAAAACATATACTTTAAATTGATGCCGAAGTTGGGCAAATGACAAAAAAAAATTGAATTTTTGAACTTTGACAGCTTATAAATTCTAAGTGGTTCAACCGAGTTACATGTTTTATACATTGTTTAAAAGGTATATTCATCTTCTATCTAAAATATGTAAAAAATTGTCGAAGCTAGAATTTTTTCAATGGGTGAAGGTCCAAAAAACCGTTTTTTGCCCGTAACTCCAGATTTTGGGGGTGTTAGGGGATTTTCAAATACCGTTTCGTATTCAGTGCGACTAGCTCTACAAAATCTGATAGGTCTCCGCCCGCGTATATTTTGAGTGTTACACCGTGTAATGATTTTTTTATTAGAAGATAGACCTTGTCATAAAACTTACATTTGAATTTTTTAAACAAAATCGTTGGAGCAGTTTTTGAGCAATTTCAATTTTACTAAAATTGGTAATGACAAGTACCGTTATTTTTGGTCCAAAAAAATTAATTCGAAAAACCCCTCTGGAGAGCCGCCAAATAAAGTTTACAGACAGACAGACTGACAGACTGTTGATTTACACTATTACAATAAATAAAATTAAATTCAGCGATAGTTCAGGAAAGAGCCTATCTTTAGAACCAAAACCGGCAATAAACTTGTTTCAAATCTCAGAAGCTTCATTTAGATTAAATTTAATTATAAATTTTAAATCTTGTATGTATTTCCCATCTGATTGCCAAACAAGCAATAAAATTTTACAAAAAAAAAAAGAAAAAAAAAGTGAAAACAAAACATGAAACAAGGAACAAATAAAAAATAGAAACTTGCTATGATTTGCATACTAATCATTCCCTGATGGCCTTGATCTCAACAAATCCGTCTCCCCAAATAAGGATCAAAAAGTCATTGTGACAACCTTTAGTCTAAATATCTACATACATATATACACTCGTCTGTATTATACTTATACACATAAATATCTTTATTCTCTCATCCTTGGAGTAAAAGCGCAAAACACAAATTGACTCCAAACATATTTTCAATTACAATCCAAAGTTATATTATGTACGTATGTAGGTTTACTTTTTTTTTTGTTTTTTTATATATATTCTCTCCCAAATGAACAGAAAGAAAAAAAAAGAAAAAATAAATACCAAGCCAGCAATAGCAACAAACAAGGATCCTTCGTTCTGATTACTAAGCTTAACATGAATAATATCAGTTCCACAGAGGAATTCCCTCGTTTTTTTTCTTCATTTTTTCCATCCTTATTTTCCTCTTGCTGTTTTCCAAAATCTAATGACAACGCAGAAGGACTCATATTTCATATGTAATCTATTTAAGAACATACACATATTATTATTATTATTATTTTTTTTTTTGTGAGATTGCCTTTAATCCCACACCCCCTCCCTCACATCACCACATTTTATCCTCTTATAGCTGGGGTACACCAAGGGGACATGCAGACATATGTCAAAAGTCACAATAGGAACATATACAAAGTACTGGAGGTGATTTTATGAATTTTAAAAAACCTAATTCTAGACAGTTTTATTATCGTAAGGATAACGGAAGGGGGGGGGGGGGGAGGAAGGTGAAGGTTTTTCCAAACCAACAAACACGAAGAAGACTAATTCGTTTTTCATGAGCCCGAAAAAGAGTTATTAGCCATGCATGCAAAAATTTGTGTGATGTCAGAAATGACTGCTGACTTCTTCAAGATATTTCCTCTTAAATGGTGACGATGACGTCGGTCGTCGGTTGGTTTGGCGTTTAACAAGAGTCGTCCTTCACCAAACAGCAGAAGCCAGTAGCACAGCATCAAGCAAATATGTGTGTAAATGTGTGTTCCCATTTTAGCCGATTGATATGATGTGAAGACATACACAGTCTTGCCTGTGCCTTGTGCTATAGCAGGTCTTCATCTTTGTATAGAAATTTCATTTCTCTGCGCCTTTATGTGAAATGCGAAATCTGTTGCTGACAGATAAGGAATTTCATATATAGAAAATAAATCTTTTGTTGTTGCCTCACAATTTTGTCAGACTTATACCCAGAATCTGAATCTGGAGGAGGGGTAACTTTGCACCCCCCAAACCACTTATACCTACTTAAGGATCTTTACTTTGGTATATTTGATAGAGAATATAGAAAAGATGACAAAAGGAGGGGAGAGGCTTTTTCCATTAACCTAAGGAAAACATAAGGCAAATGTCTTGTTAACCAAATTTAAGCCCAAAAACAACAACTTTTAGAAGGTCTCTTATATATTTCTCTCTGAAACAAGGCTGGACGACAATGGACAATTGACCACGACCGAAAACCCACACGAAAGCAAAAATAAAAAAAAAAAAACAAAACAACACCCTCTCAATCTAAATGGAACACATTGTCAAAGTCATCGAAGCTGGATGGAGTCTTTCATATTCTGACCTTACTTAAGCCCTCAATTCAGGGAATCAAACGAAGAAGAAGAACAAACCTCGACCTTATGGTAAACTTCGATAAGACACCAAGGATATCACCTTATTTTGTGGTGGCAATGTTTGGGGGTATCCCCAGCCCCTCATGTATTACACTTTTTTCTTGTTGTTTTGTATACAGGGTGTCCCAAAAGTAATGGATCAAACGAAATATGCTGATAGGCCAACTTAAGGGCTCTCAGAATTTGGTAACTTGTTCATCCCAAATCCTTACGGTTTTCGATTTAATGCAGTTTTTGTGAAATTTCGAAAAATGCCGACTTTGCATCAGTATTTTTCTTCCTCCGCTCATAATTGATTTTTGTTTTTTACAATTCTTTCACTAAAACATTGCCTAATAATAACAAATAATTAATTAATCAAAATATTTTTTATTTCATACGCCATTTCGCTGCAAATTAATTAACAGTTCCATGTTTTATAAAAACTCAATTTCTTTCTTTTATTTCAGAGCAATACCCTGAAAAAAATTTGCATGGTGTGATACTGGTTTATTATTTTAAAAACTTGCCGTGTTATTGCAGTTTTCAAAAATGCATAAAAGTTTCCAAAGTTGTAATTAGAACAAAAGATATTACAATTTAAATGCAACAAAACAGGGCTTTTCAGAGAAAAATAACAAACAAAAGTCGAGACTTTTATTCAAAAAGAAATAAACAAACAACAGTCGAGAAAATGTGTTTATTTTTCTTTGTTATTTTTCTCTGAAAAGCCCTGTTTTGTTGCATTTAAATTGTAATATCTTTTGTTCTAATTACAACTTTGGAAACTTTTATGCATTTTTGAAAACTGCAATAACACGGCAAGTTTTTAAAATAATAAACCAGTATCACACCATGCAAATTTTTTTCAGGGTATTGCTCTGAAATAAAAGAAAGAAATTGAGTTTTTATAAAACATGGAACTGTTAATTAATTTGCAGCGAAATGGCGTATGAAATAAAAAATATTTTGATTAATTAATTATTTGTTATTATTAGGCAATGTTTTAGTGAAAGAATTGTAAAAAACAAAAATCAATTATGAGCGGAGGAAGAAAAATACTGATGCAAAGTCGGCATTTTTCGAAATTTCACAAAAACTGCATTAATTCGAAAACCGTAAGGATTTGGGATGAACAAGTTACCAAATTCTGAGAGCCCTTAAGTTGGCCTATCAGCATATTTCGTTTGATCCATTACTTTTGGGACACCCTGTATATACACACCCACCTTTACACAAAACAACAGGAAAATAAGGAATGAAGGGGGGGGGGGGTGGTGGTTAAACTGTCAGGAAAACTTTGTTTTGGGGGAGTATGTTGTTTTTGTTGTTGTTGTTGTTGATTGTTGGTGTTGTTTATACGATGACGCCTTCTTCTGGTAGCAGTTAATATAGACGACAACGCGCAGAGAAGAGGAAGATACGTGTGTTTTGGTAGAAGGCAGAAGGGATATCATGTTAATATGATTTAATTGTCTTATAAAATAAAGCTGATTATGCAATCAAATTATTATTGTGCGAAACACCATCTTCAAGGCAAAGGCATAATATTTTCGGTAGTTTGAACAAAGTAGAAGAAGAAGAAGTGTTAAGGGCAAATTACCGGGAAATTGATTTTGTTAGAAATTGTTTGGTTTTTTTTTTTTTTTTGGTTTTAATGGGGATTTGGATTTTATGGAGAGTGCATGTGAATTATGATTAAGATTATGGTGTTAGTGACAATAGGGAAGCAGAACAAAATACACCCTCGTTCTTAGAACGGCTTAACTCTCTTACATAAGTGTAAGAAAAACGTTACGTTTAAGAATCTACCTACATAGGATTCTCCATTTATACAAATTGTTGGTTAAAGACTAGTAAGACTTGTAGATTTCGAAAACTTTGAAATCAAATTTTGGCTAATATTGATAAACTTTACCCAAAACAAGTAAGTTCAACCAAAACTGGGTTAATCTCAATTTGAAGTTTCAATAATGACTGAAATTGATGAACCAGCTGAAAGCGATAAGTTTAAGATGGTAAGCTCAAGTAAAATTGATATAATATTACCTTAAAGTGTTAAGATCAGTCAAAACTGGTAAAAATTACGAATATAAAAATTAAAAAATATTTGCGTTAAGATTTTTATATACGAAAAAGTTACGTATACACCACAGTGAATTTCTTAATTTCCTCAAATTTAATAGCTGACTGAAAAGTAAAACTGTCTGAATTTTTTTGACCGTTAATTAATCGAGAATTATACGGTCGTAAAGTCAAAATTTTGAATGTACACAAAAAAAAATCTTAACCCTCTACTGCATACGAAGCCAAATATGGTTTTGTCAGTTTGAAAGCACTTTTCTCTTCTCTGTCACAAAAAAATGGTAAAGATTCAATACAATCCTCTTCTTTGTGTTTCTGAGAACCCATAGAGATAGTTTTTTAGTGTGTCCGACACAAAATATACCTAGGTGTATTTTATGATCACAGATGAGTCGATCAGTCGTGTGCATTGAAATCGAAAGTGTAGAATATATTCATACTTTAAGTGTTAATTACTGCGTTTCTTTGGAAAGTAAAGTGGAATTAAAAATTTATTTAGGATCGATTGTCTAATTGTGTATGCTATGAACCAATTTTTATTGAAAAAAAGTTATTGGCCTGGTCTTGGGAGGGCAAAAGGTAGGGAAGCCATATTTGGCTTCGTATGCATTCAGGGGTTGTAAATCTACACAATATGTAAAACTTTTTTGTTGGAAAATTTTGTTCCTTTACATTGTTATTTTGCTTGGAAGCTATGTTTTATTCAGAAATGGAGTCCCTTCGCTTTTAGAGACATTTTTCACATGTTAACCCCATTTCCGGCGGCGTAACCACACAAATTTCAGGGAAAGGGGGGCTCACCTATAATATTTTTCAATAATTTTATTACTTCTTAGCTTTTGTAAGATCTGGGAGTGGGTGAAAATGTTGGAGCAAGACTTACTTCGACAGTGGAAAGAATGTGAACCAGAAAAAAATATATTTAACGGAAAAAACAAATTGCTTTTCTCAGTTGCATGGCTTAAAATGAGCCAAATTTGAATTAATTCTTAACTTTTTGTAATGCAATGTATTTGTTTTACATTATTTTGTTTTTAAATGATAAATATTTATCTTTTGATATTTTTAATTGTATTCTTTACATAATCTGAATAAATAAAATTAGTAAAATTTCTTACCCTTAATGCATACGAAGCCAAATTTGGCTTATAAACAAATTTTTTAAACAAATTAATTAAAAAAAAAATTTTTAATGAAAACCGTTTTGAAACAACCCAAAGAACCCATGTAAAGCATTTTTTAATTTTTTCGTCCGCTAATATTAATTCATGCAGTAGAGGGTTAAATCATAAAAATTAAAAACATAAAAAATAGGTCTCCATTTTGTATACCTATACAATTATTAAGGATTCTTATTTTATTTTTACAACATACCAACTAACTTAAGGAAAATGGTGGACAAACAACGATTTTTGGTATAAGTAAAGAACTCGAAGTCAACAAACGACAGAAGTTTAAAAAAAAAAAAAATTATTTTGGGGATTCTAGGAGACTATGGAGTTTTTCGGTACTAAATTTGTTTTTTGAATATTTCCTAAACGAAGGGTAAGCAAACGCTGGTTTTTGGTATTTGTAAAGAACTCGAGGTGGACAAACGATAAAAGTTTGAATAAAAAAAAAAACAAGTAATTTTCGGGGTACAAAATTTGATTTTTAAACTCAAGGTGAACAAACGACAGAAATTTGAGTTTTTTTAAAATAAGTTATTTTTTTTTTTTGGGATTTTAGGGGACTTTGAAATTTTAAGTAAAACATTTTTGAATATCTTCTAAACGTAAGGTGGGGGCATTAGGTGGCCCACGATTGTATGGGAAAAATAATTTTTTTTTTTTTAAAGTCGTCGGGCCAACCCCTTGTTTGGTTCCACATCCTATTGGTAACATGCTGATGAATTTTCAGCCTCCTATATTATATAGAAAAGGGTGCTGATCGACATTGAAAAATTGTAATATTTTGGTAAAAATAAAAAAAACAATTTTTTTTTTTAAATTATTGTTAGTTAAAAATAGCTTGAAAGTTGTTTTTGTTGTAGTTATTCTGAAAGAACATCGAAAGAATAATTTCTGGCGCCACTTCCAAATAAATTTAGTCAAGAGTAGTTAAACCAGACTTTGTATTTGCACTTTTTGCTTATTAATATATTGGCTCCAATTTTTTTTTTCGAACAAAATTTTTATATGCTCTAGATCAAAAGATATAACGTGTTTAGAAAAAGAACATCTTTTCACCGTTATCTCAGGATTTTGAATACGAAATTAATTAAAATTTTAGTTTATTTAATTACCTATCTACAGTATGAATTTCATTCATCTATCTATTAAAACAAAAAATTATGATCAATTTATTTTTATAATACATATGTACTGTACATATTTCAAAATTCATATATGTATAGTAGAGTAACTAAAGCAAATTATTAGGGAACCCTAATTTTAAAATTTTTAACAAAACCATTTTTTTGCTTAAATTTCATAAAACAAATGATAGCAAAAGATTCTCTAGGTAATTTAAGGAAAATATTTGAAAGGCAGTAATGGACAATCTTCCATCGTTTAAGCGATAAATGCAATTTTCTAACATTCTGACCTCAAACACAAAAAAAATATTTTGAAAACAACGGCAACACCTACAATATTTTAAAATACATTTTTAAAAAGCCAGAAGCTCATTCTTATCTCTTAAATTTAAATCCACTAAATTTAATCAAGACTTTTTGAAAAAATGGTCCTCAAATTCAGAATTAAAAAAAAAAAAAAATGTTATTAGAAAAATTTAAAATGACTTTTTTCCAAACTTTTTCTAATAAAATATGAATTTATTTAAAAAAAATTTTTGGCCATAAATATTATCAGTTAAATTTCGAAGCAAAAAAGGTAAAATATATCACACTTTTGAAAAAAAAATGAAAAATTACTTCAATTTCAATGGTTTTTTTTTTATTAAAACTGAATTTTTGCATTGAAATAATTAATTTTCTTAAAGACTGTGGTAAATAGGAATTTTAAATTTTTGCTATTTAACTTTCAACAGTAAGGGTTATTAAATGAATAAAAAATAATTTTATGTTTAGATGTTGAACTTAAAAAAAAAAATAAGTTAAATTTTTTTTCAAAACTTTTATTAAAAAAAGTTCTTCGAAAATGAAATACTTTTTAATTTTTTTCATAAACCGTAATACATATTGACATTTCCTTTTATAATTTGAAATCATAATAAATGCGGCCAAAAAAATTTGAAAATAAATGCATTTAATATTACGACCAAGTTTAAAAAACGACATGTTAAAATTTTTTCAATAATTTTTTTTTCTTCAAAAATCTGAGTTCAATTACCATTCTTTCAAAAGCCGTTCATTCAATTAACTTAATTTTAATTTTACATATATGACTAAGCTTCTAGCTTTTAAAAAATGTATATTTGAATATTGTAGGTGTTGCCGTTGTGTTCAAATATTTTTTTTTGTGTTTGAAGTCAATTAATAAGAAAATTGCATCTATCGCTTGAACTATGGAAGATTGTCCCTCACTCCCATATATTTTTTTTCCTTGAATTTCCTAGACAATCTTTTGGCATCAATTAATTTATGAAATTTAAGAAAAATTAAAAAAAAAAATTGTTTTTGTTCACAGAAATCTTCAATTAAATTTAAAAAATCAAAACTTCAACACCGGCAATTTTTAATCTATAGACTTTAAAGTATTTTTAATTACCGACGTTTGAAAAAAAAGATCATCAAAATCTAAGCTGTTCGGCCGGGTTCCCTAATATTGCCAATTTTTGAGCTTTAGTTACTCCACTTATAATGAAATCTTGAAAAAGACGTTTCAATCAATCGAAATTTTAAAATAATGAAATCTTAATTTCACATTTAATAAGAAATTCAAAATTTTGAACTTCTAATCAAAAATGATCTTCAAAATTCAAGCCTAAAATATTTCTATGCACAAACTGACTATAAATATGGCTCACGAAGATAGAAATAATTTAGTTTTATAAAGTCAAGTTAAACTTAGGTACATAAAATATTTTATTTCCAAAAAAAATTGAAAAAATCAAAATTACGTACAAAACCTAAAAATTGAACTGTTGTCAGCACCCTCTTCCGCATAAGATAGCGAATGAAACAAATTTAGGGGATGGCCCGACCAAAAATCGAAAAAAATATTTTTTGCACCACCCTAGCTGGGCAAGCAATGATTTTTGATATGTGAAATGAACTCAACATGGAAAACCAATAAAATTTTGAATTTTTGAAAAAAAGTAAGAAAATTGTTTTGTGAATATCTCCTAAATGTAGGTATATCTCCCAAACGATGATTTTTGATATATTTTTACAAGTCGTTGTACGATTGCTTACATGGTTTTTGAGTTATTGAACTTTCGACTAAAATAAGTCTGAAGTTATAATTTAAATCAACTTTCAAGGTCAATACTTATTGCCACTTGCAATCAGTATTTTAGTGTAAGTATGATATAGAGGCAAATTTTTGCCAGACAAAACTTCTGAAACAATGAACTAAAATATGTCACTCCACCCACTCTAAAGTCGCCTTATTACCTCAGAACATGAACAAACTAAAACAGAACTTCTGTTAAAGATAAATTTTCCGTAAACTCAATTAAGCTTAAACTTAACTTAAACAAAAAACTTAAACAACTTGAAAATGCAAAGGTGTCCAAGTCCAAGGAAGATGTCCAATAAAAAACAAAATAAAAAACTTACCTTATTCAATCAACGCCATTCATAGTCTAAAACTCCATTCAAAGTAAATAAACTCGAATTTGAAGAAACCATTAGCAGCAAGTAGCGCAGCAGAAAAACTGAATAAAATACACCGAAGCACCAAGTAGATAATCAAGTCAGTCCGTCAGTCAGTAGGAATATAGTTGTGCAAAAGCGAGAAAGAAACGTTTTGTCCATCTCTTGCCCACACGGCCAAGACAAGACCCCCATAATCATCATCATCATTATCATCATCATGACAATTTGACAATTAAAAAACTTCACGAGGCAAAATTACATCAACTTGAAGTGAGCTGGTATAAACTTTGTGTGCGCTGGCTGCGCCTTGTGCCAAAACATTCATTTCATTCAAGGATTCTCCATCACTCTGTATCCATTCATTTTTTCTTCAAGAAAATGAAACTGTGTTGTAACACAGGAAAATAAGAAACTATAAACTTAAGTACTAAGTACAAAAAAGAAAAAGGACGAATTACCTAGTTCTCCTTCTTGTTTCTGTTATTTTTTTTTGTCACCATTCCTTATGTTTTTGCCTTTGCCTTTAACTACAACACACATTTTAATTAGCGACTCTTTTCTTGTGATCCTAATGACAGGATATTGCTACAAAAAATTACTTCGAGAGAGAAGAAAAAAAAAAGTGTATACAAGAACTTGGGTATTTAATAAAACAGTTCAGACCAAGCAGCTGAAAGTGTCCTGTATTTCTTATGACAGACGGATAGACTGGAGCTGTGCAGGATGAAAAAAAACTCAAGCATATAAAAGTCAGCTAAGAAGCTTCTTTTTTTTTTGCTATAGCTATAAAATAAAAGATCATTAACTCTGCTATATCAAGGATATAGCGAAAGGAAACTGATGCCAGAGTGCAATGAAAAGAGTGCGCTAAAAAAACGTTCTTCTTTTCTATATAAATGAAATGAACACAAGGACTTTTTTTAAATTCACTTTGATTGGTTTGACAGTGTGTCTGGCTGTGTGTTTAGCTCAATGGCGATAGTTTTGTGGAGTTTTACAACTAGTAACGGCTGTCATGGAGAAATAGCACACAGCGCACAAAGGTGTCATATATGCGCTCGGAAAGGACTTAGTCCTTCTTAGTGCTTTGATGATAGAAGAAAAAAAGAACTAATTAGGAGAGTATTTTTTAAATCCATAGTCACTATGGTATTTTATTTTGATGAACCTTGTGAACAGTCTAAATGTGTTCACATAACATAGAAACGCTTCTTTGATTACGAATCATCACGCTGATCTTTACCCATGCCTTAATGGTAGAGAATATAGATGACCCAACCAATTAAGCATTCTATGGACTTCGTTTGGAGACGTATGATAAGTGCCACAAGTAGTACCTAAATAAAATGCAGGATTGGGTCGCACGAACTTGCTCTTAGAGTTAAAGTTGCTAAAAATGTTAAGAAAGTTGCTAAAATGTTATAAAAAAAAAATTAAAAAAAAAAAACATAAAAGTCGATTTTCAAATTAATAAAACAACATCTTTAATCAAATTGAGCTCCGAAAAAATTTGATTTCTTTTTGTTAGAACCGTTTTTTCTTTTTAACTAATTAAAAAAAAAAAAAATAAATAAATTTGGTACTCCATTTTAAAGAAATTTTTAAGCAACACTTAAAAACAAAATTTCAAAAAAAATTCCTTGTCACGTTTTCGACAAATTGATTTTTCAAAAAAAAAAAATTTCAACCTTTTTATTTAAAATCCAAAAATTATTTTTTTTTCAAAATTTTCATTTAGATTTATATTAAGGCTATAAAAATGCTTTTGCATACTAAAAAAATCATTTTAATTAAAGCAGTAATTTGGGAGATAGTAAAGAAATTAAAAAAAACGGTTCTACGGCTGGTGCCGTTAATAATGATTTCCGAAAACAAAATTTTTCATCAGAAGATGGAACTTGGCTTTATTAAGATTTACAAAAGCTACATCAGGCATCTGTAAGGCCTTAAAGAAGCAAAATTGATAGTTGGGATCTCAACCAACTTGATGTTAGCAACTGGGAAGATCTAGTGACTGAGCTAGCTGGAAAATCTTGTTGGTTGATGTCGAGATCTGCAAGACCAAATTAATGACAGGAGGTTGTCAGAAATGGAAGTCTTACATTGTTTTTGAAAACCATCAGGCTTACCGGACAAACAGTGCGACGCATCGTTTGAGTGTTCACATTGTCGAAATCAGAGTCGATCCGACCAAATGACAGTTGTTCTGTCCAGTTAACTTGTCAATGTTAGCGCCCCTATTTAGATAAAGATTCCATTCTCCTTGTTATCTATCAAACTAGAAAAATACAAAAGCTCAAAAGTGGTAGGATTGGAAGAACAAATAACAGTAATATGCAATTCTTTGACAGAAGCAAATAATAAATGTTCAGAAATCACGTCATGATTATTCACAGAAGATTGAAAGTTACTATGTAAGAAAAAAAAAAAAAAAAAAAAAAATAAGACTCAAATAAATAAGTTCCTTCATATTCTCTCCATCTTATAACAGACTGAGACACCATCATCTCCAACCAACTTTGTGTATGTGTGTGTGTATAATGTTTGGTTCTTATGCTTGAGCTGGCTTAAGTATGTGAACATATGCAATAAATCGTCAAACGAAACGAAATCGGATTTTACGCGCCGTTGTGATGCTCTTTGCAAATATATACTCACACCAAATCGTTCTTTTTGAAGATTCAAGCTTGCGAATATATGGTAATAGTGGGCGGTGGTGGTGGTAGGCAGCACTGGCTGGTAGGTATAGTTGGCAAGAAGATGACGAAAACGTTTACAACAACGACATCAGTAGCGGCGGCGGCGGCAGCGGCAGTGGCACAATGTTAAGGAAAACAAAATGGCAACCAAGAGGGAGGATTTTGGGTACAAACATAAGAGAGTAAATGCTTCCGTCAAAGTCAAAGTGACTTTTAATGCGCGCCATAGGAATAAACAAGAAAAAATTACACAGAAGAACGAAGAAAACGAACACAAACAAAAAAAAAAAAAAAAATAGAAAAGGATTTGTTATCGAGTTGGCATAATGTGATCACAGACTATTCAGTAATGTGATTGTTGAAGGATACTATATTTTTTTTTTCTTCTTTTGGCTTCTCTTGATTTGTTTTCGTCTTGAGTTCTTTTTAACGTATTTTCAATGGAATTAAGTTGACGTTGACTATACGATGTAGAAAGACGAAGAAGATACTTTGAAGGAGTGAATTTGATTTGAAATCCGAGAATGGTCTGTCTATTGTTGACGTCGATGTCGATGTAGTCGACAGAGGCGAGGCCTCACAGCCATTAAGTCTGATAAACATATCATTATATTGTCTTTTGACTTTTTTTTTTGACAGATGATTTTGTGTAAATAAGTTTTGAATCAGAAAAAATTTAACTTGTTTGATTTTTTAATTTCGTTGAAGATGATGTAAAACGGGTTGAAAAATTTGAGTTAAATTTCATGAGATATGTACATATTTGAAGAATTTAGAGGATGAAGGTGTTAAGTGACATTTTTTTTGAAATTTCGTTGAAATGGACAGCTTGATAATGATCTTCACTGAAGGAATATTAACTTTTGAGGAAGTGGTCTTAAAAAAACGTGCGTTAAAAATGATGCGCTTCACTTTTTGGATAACGCGTGTCACTTTTCAAAATTAACGGGCGTCACTTTTAAATTGAAACACATCATTCATAATAATGACGCTCATCGAATTTGAAAATGATGAACAGAATTTTCATTTGTGACGTGCGTTATTCTAAAATGACGTGCCTCATTTTTGGAATGATACGACTCACTTTTCTAAAGTAACTGGCGTCACTATTGAAAATGACGTACAATACTTTTGAAAATGAAACACATCACTCATAACTAAGAAGCACGTCAAATTTGAAAATGATGAACAGACCTTTCATTTGTGACGTGTGTTATTCTAAAACTCTGTGCCTCACTTTTGAAATTATGCGAGTCACTTTTATAAAGTAACGGGCGTCACTATTGAAAATAACGCACATAACTTTTGAAAATGACGGGCGTCACTTTTGAAAATGACGCGTGTCACTTTTTAAATGACTAGGGTCACTTTTGAAATAATGCGCGACACTTTATAAATGATGCGCGTCACTATTCAGAAGTAACAGACGTTACTTTTGAAAATGACCGACGTCACTTTTAAAAATGACGCGTGTCACTTTTGATAATGGCGTGCGTCACTTTTAAATTGAAATACATCACTCATAATAATAACTCACGTCAAATTTGAAAATGGTGAACAGATCTTTAATTTGTGGCGTGCGTTATTTTAAAATAAAGAGCCTCACTTTTGTGAATCCCTTTTCCAAAGTAACGGGCGTCACTATTGAAAATAATGCACATCACTTTTGAAAATGACGGGCTTCACTTTTGATAATGACGTGCGTTACTTTTACAATGACAAGCGACACTTTTAAAATTATGCGCGTCATTTTTCAGAAGTAACGGGCGTCACTTGTCAAAAGTAACGGTAGTCACTTTTTAAACTGACGCACAAAACTTTTGAAAATGACTCGCGTCACTTTTAAAAACGTCGGAAACGCCTACAAATGAAAATTCAAGAAAACTATTTTGAATAAAATTCATTTTGAGGGTTTTTAAGGATTGTTAGTTCTTGTAATAAATCACAAAATCATTTTTTATTTCATTCTTATGCAATTTTTTTTTTTTAAATAAGAAAAATTAACTCTATTTCACTTTAAATTTACTAGACCTCATGTCTCGTTTGGAATATTAAGCCTTGCAAAATTTCATATCCTTAATTTCCTTCTTTTGATAAAATACATTAAATAAATGATTCAAACCAAATAGAAAAAAGGCTTTAATAAATTCTTATCACACAACACAAAACATTCGTTATAATCAAAAAGAATAATAAAACAACCACAATATGAATTTATTTATTTATCTAAGTCTTCTCTAACACAAACATACCTGGCAAAAGAGTTTTTATAATATATAGAAAGCAATTCTAAATTACATTTTCAACAATAAGCCAGCGTGTGATCAACTCACGTATTCAATCTTTCTCGAATCCCATTCCATTTTCATTCCCAATGTATGATTACATTCCAATTAATTTTAAAAATGATTTTAATTAATTTAAAGCTCAACATGCTTTATCCACCTTTACCTACATAATAATGTCTTTTCCTTTTTGGTTTGTATTTGTGTGTGTGTGTATTTTCACATATCTATAATAAAAGGATATAAAATCATATATAGGAAATCCGAAGCAGGCAATTGGTTCTACTATTTCAATTCTGTGTAATGACATTGTTCTTCTGGGGGTCTCCCACTCTTTCCCACTTAACTCACTCCATTTCATCATCTGCCATTTTCCCAGCATGACCTAAAGTTTTGGATTTTGAAGCAATTAAATGAAAATACTAATTCAAAGGATTATGTCCTGCTGAGACATTTAATATCGAAAGGATTATTTATGTTTTGTACATTTGGTTGGAAAATATACCTTGTGCATATAAGATTGTGTATGTAGTTGATTGGTGTGACCATATTTTCAAAATATAAATTCATTTGAAAAGGATATTGTAAAAAAAACACAAATGGTCACCCTAATAAAATTTGAGATTTTAAAATCGTTAAGGATATGTGAGGCCAAAAGGTTTTTGTTGGAGACAAAACGAAGTTGCACTCTTAGCTTACTTTTAAAATCCACAGAGAGAGAACTTCAATCGTACACACACATTCTTACACTCACACAATGTCAAAACCTAAATCTCTAGTATTTCTATTATATGGGTTTCACATTAGGGATGATGAAGATTTTGGCTATTTTTGTTTCCTTCAACAACTTCTGTTTGCATAATAATAATAAACATTTGGGTCCCAGAAGAATTTTTGTTCAAATAAATTAGATGATGAATTTTTAGTTAAGGGATAAGTTATGGTAGTTATGGACAGGGTTGGGAGAGGGTGAAAGCTAATCCGTCGTCACCTATGACAATAAGCCTGGTCATATGGAGAAAAGGTTAGATTAAGATGTTTGACAGAAAAAACACTAGGTGGTTGTTTTGTGAATAAAATTTAAATTATTTGAATTTTATTGAATTCAATTTGAGACTCAGAATATTCTACTCCGAATGTAAGAAAAAAACATGTTTGGATGCAAATAAATCAGCAACCAAACCTCCTAGAAACTTTTGGTTTTCAGCTATGTGTAGAGTTTTAAGAGAACTTTCATTTCATGTCTCATTCGATGGATTTGGATTTGGAATTTTTGAAAATGTACTGTTTTTTTCTCTTCTTCTTCTTCCTTTTTCTCGGCGATGTTATGATCTCGATGTCGAGGGGATCATAACTATCCCACGTTACTGCTTCACACTAGTGATCCGCTTGTGGGGTTCGCCGGGTTGACCTCAGAAATCAGCGGTTTTGTATTGTTCCATTTCTAAGGCCAACTGAATGCTGGTGTTTTTGCATTTGCTTGTACCAGGAGTTTTTAGGCCTACCTTTCTTTTTATTTCGTGTTGGAACGTTGTATGATATTGCTTTTTTGACGGGGTTCTCAGGATCTCTCCTTTAAACATGGCAATACCAACTGAGGCGGTCGTGTTCAATTTTTTGGGAGATGGTGTTTTTAACATGAAGGCTTCCTCGGATCTTCGTACTTTTAATTCTATCAAGCTTTGTTACTCCTGCTGTCACGAAGCATCTTCATCTCAGCTGCCGTTAACTTACTCTCATACTTTTTGTACATTGTCCAACATTGTGAACCGTATGTGAGTGCTGGACGCACAACTGCGGTGTAGAGCCTTCCTTTCAGCTTAGGGGGCATTTTTCGATCACAGAAGATAGCAGAATTTTCCCGCCACTTCATCCACCCTACGCTTACGCGATGATTGATATCTTCATCACAAGTACCTTCGTTATTTATCATAGACCCCAGATATTTAAACTTTACACACTTGGGAAGCACTACACCATTCAAATAAATGTCAGGAATAGGCCTGTGTGGATCAGAAAATGGGCAGCATAGGTATTCTGTCTTTTTCGCGCTTATGCGGTACCCATTACCTTCAAGAACATCCACCCATACATCAAGTGCTCGTTGCAGGGATATCGGGTCTTCACTTATGATGGCTCCATCGTCAGCAAAGAATAACTGATGCACTTTTGGGTCCGTCACTTTGCCTTCAAGCAGGTAATCAAGAACGGTATTAAGAGCAGAGGACTCAAGACGCTTCCCTGGTGTACACCTACTGTGATTTGGAATTCTTCGGTGACTCCAGCTGCACATCTTACTTTAGTAACTGCTCCATCATACATGTCCATAATTATCCGCACATAGGTTTCCGGAACTCCTTGTTGTCTGAGGGCCGTGGTTGTCGATCGAATGCTTTTTCAAAATCAACCAATACCACATGCAAATCCTCCAAGGAATCTCGATGTTTTTCCATAATGATTCTGATACTCTGGATTGCAACAAACCCGCACTGGTCATCAGATAGCCTTATTATTTTTCGCAGTCGGCTACCCAAGACTCGCTCAACGATCTTCATGGTGTGTGACATCAGCTTAATCAAACGGTAATTATCACAGCTTCGAGTATCACCCTTCCCTTTGTATATTGGAAGAAGGTAACTTTCCCTCCATTGATTAGGCATTCGATCACCTCGTATAAGCTTGGAAACAAGAACCATGAGACATCTAGACCCAATGTCTCCCATCTTTTTCCAAAACTCTGAGGGTATTTCGTCTGGCCCAACAGCTTTTCCCTTTTTAGAGTATTTTACAGCCTCACTAACTTCTTCGACTGTGACATCGGATACTTCGCTTAAGTTAGGTGAAGCCATTGGAAAGTGTAGCCTTGGAAATTGTTCATTTAGAAGTTCGTCACAATACTGTCGCCACCTGTGGAGGATTTCGTCGTTTTCCACAAGTAGTTGGCCCTGAGCATTATTAATAAACTTTGGCGAACAGATCTCCTGAGCATTTCTTCTTCTTTGAGCGGCTATTTTGAAGATGGTTGCGCCCTTATTCACGTTTTGTCGTAGCTCTTGAATAGCACCAGCAGTCGGGGTAGAAATTACATCTAGCTAACGATACAGGTCTTCCGTATTCTTGGCTTGAATTTGGGCAAATATCTTCTTCGCTTCTTTCTTGCAGTTTCTGTATTCCACTTCGAGGCGTGACTTTTGCTCTGTATTATTAGAGGGCCACTTCGACTGTTTTTTTCTCGAAAATCCGAATTAATATTTACTACCTAAATGGATAGGCGTGGTTACTATAAAATAATATCTGTAAACCAAATCTTATTTCGAGACTTTGATCCGAAAATATCTGCTTCCGAATAAAAAAAAATACATAAGTAAAAAAACATATTTTTTTCGATTGTAAATAATTCATCAACAAGACCTCCAAGAAACTTTTGGTTTTCAGCTATGAATAGAGGTTAAAAAGACCTTTCTTTTGATATAAAACTTTATTTAGATTGTTGTCTGATTTCAAACCAAATAACTTCTAAAACTACATAGGTATACCTAGGTACTCAAAATGAATTATCGTTTACTTTCTGCTGAGACAAGATCCCACTTCTGAACCAACGTCATACATATTACTGTCAAGTAACAAAAAACTTTTGTTTTTATTGCGAAAACGAAAAAAAACAACAACAACAACAAAAAAAAATCCTTTTCTTATTTTTCTTTTAACATTAATTAACAAACTTTTCAAATCACGTTTTACATTACATATCTAGGCATACAATCGTACAACATTTCTTTATAACAAGACGTCATATATAAATTACAAAAAGTAAACAAAACTGGCGTTCCCTAGAATCTACATTTCATATCGCATACATCCAATTAGCAAGTGCTGAATTCTCATTTTTTTTCCACAAAGCGAAAGCACCACCCAGAACTTGATATGCAACCTTCCATTCCAAGTAATTACCTTGAAAATTTCTCAATTACAAACCAAACAGAACGTAAAAAGAACGACGATGACTCCCGAGAACAGCCAGAGCCTTGAGAGCAATATTATATTCCTCTTCTATATCCTTCCGTTTTGAACATTTTTTGTGTATCCTTTTTTTTTTTTTTTTAAAGGGGGAAAACACAAAATAACGACAACATGTGTCTTTTTATAAAGACATTAATAAGGATAGCATCAACAGTCGTCGTAAAATTGTCCTCAGCCAATTAAACAATATTTACTCAAAGGCACCCAACTTCAAGTGGTTTTTCTTATTCTGTAAATAAAGCTAAAAAAGGGTTTTTTACTCTTTTTTTTTTTTCTTCTCTCTTTGACACCTTTTTTTTATAACCCCATCACCATCACCATATTTCGTATCATATGGGGGGTAGCACACACTTCAAAATGCGGCATAGAGAGGTCTTTTCCTGAAGTATGTGATGTAGCTATGTAGTATGTTGTAACACATGTTCTTTGTATTGTATCCTGTTGATGATGATGCACCGAAGGAGTTTTCATCCTTATATGGGGAATTATATGCAACTACGTGTGGTGTATTCATATTCATCATCACATCACACAGAAGAACAGACTTTGTGGAAATATTTGCTCAGCACTTTTCACCATTTGCCACTATGATGCACTACCCGAGAAAGAGACAGACACACATAAAGAGCTGAATGCACTCATTTTTGTTGAAGAATTTATTACAATTCTGTTTGAAAAGCATCAGAGTCACTTATATATATGAAAAGATAACACCATCATCAACCCTGGTCAGGTCATTCTACCATCCACTTTCTTTCTTAACCAAATGGTATATGACTTTGAATGCAGAGATGCAGATTTAAGAAAGAAAGACACAACAAAACACTCAAAGGAAGAAGGTAAATTATTAATGAGGTCCTCTTTTGAAGCTCAGACACTAATTAGTTTGCGTTGAAGTCATTTTTATGCCGACGGCAATTCATTTTGGTGTAGAACGGATGAAGGTTAGGGATTTAACACGTGAGGGTAGATATTTATTGAATAGGTATTTAATTCACTTTTAAGGCATTGAGAATAAAGGTACATTTTTAGGCTTAAAACTATGTTAACTTGTCATCAATCATATTTTCGAAAAAAAAAAAAAAACGTTCCGGTACCGATTCTGTTACTAAAGAGAAGTTTGAATTTGTGCTCCGAAAAAAAGCTATCATATAGTTTGCTGCTGCTTCAATAATAACACTGGTCGGCAAAAAACTAAAAAAAGTCGGGAGCAAGAACTCTGAATTCAAAACTGTTTACAGATTTTTTCTATCACGTCCAGTTTTTGAGCGCTACTCATCACTATTTTCGCTTTAAAGCTTCAAAAACTAATTTTTAATTGAGTTTTTTTTTATGTTTAGTCAAAAATATACATTTTCTATAATATGTTGCTTTTAATAAGTCCAAATCAGAAGACGCAAGATGGAATTTAATTCAAAAAACCATTCATTACTTTGAAAAAAAAATAATCAAGATTTTGAGATATCTATCATAAATTTCTTTTTTCAATATCTTTGAGAAAAAAAATAGTTTTGAAAAAATATAAATACCTTTAGGACGTGTTAATATGGCGTTTTGAGATAGCATAAGTAGTTTTACAAAAAAAAAATTAACGGTGATGTAATTCGATGTCAAATGTACCCAAAAAAACGCGTTTTTGACCTATTAATATTCAATTATTTCAAAAACGTGACGTGCCAGTGAAATTTTGACTTCAGATTCGGACTCATCACACAAAATTCCTATCGAAAAGTAGGGTTTGGTTCTTTCTTTATATTCGTTGCCGACCAGTGTAATTAATAACATGTTGTTTTGTTTTGTACTGCAGCACTATTGCAAAGTCTGGAACCTATCAGTTAACCTCTCAAAGTCAAAAATAATGATATTTAGAAGCGGTAGAGGGAGATACTCCAGAATGGAAAAATGGACATTTCAACAGGAAACAGTCGAAATAGTCAAGAAATACAAGTATCTGGGTGTCTTGATTACCTCTAATCTGAATCTCGAAAGACACCTCCGAGTAAAAGTAGCGAAGAAGCTGCTTTTTGAGAAATAACGTTTTTTTTTTCACATTGCTAAATATAAAGTTTTTCCAGCAACAGGAACTGCAATTCTTTTTTACGGAGCGAAAGTGTGGGAATGCATTTCGTTCGATGCAGTGGAAAAGCTCCTCCGTTTTTTCATCAAAAGCACTTTTAGGCTGCCAAGTACGACCCCCAACTATATGCTACACCTAGAAACATGAACAGGCTCGCTTGGATACTCTCAATTTACACTTTAATTATGTAAAAAGAGTTATGGCGATGGGAGAAAACAGGATCTCGAGGCTTGTGCTAAGTCACATCATTAGTTGTAGTGGAGCATGCGTAGGTGAGTGGTATAAGCTGGCGACTGAATGCTTTGCGATACAGAACATGTATAATCAAAGAAAGTTTTTAACGTATAAAAAAGTTGTTTAAATAACTTTAAAATTATATTTGTGAAAGCGTTATTTTTTTTTTCTTTACTAAGATATTTCTGTAAAAATTACAGTATCTATCGCTTATAAGAAACACGCTTATAAGAAAACCTCGCATAAAAGAAACTCGAACAAAAGCACCGTGTACTTTACCATATATTTTAATGTTGAATTATGTGTTTATAAGAAACACGTTTATAAGAAAAACACTGATAAAAGAAACATTTTTCAAACCACAAACTTTCTTGCACACACATAAAGTTAGTTGGATTTAAGAAACTTTCAAAAAAATTACGAAACTAAAAAAACATGAACCCTTAAGAAAAATTCAAAGCAACCTGTGCAAATGTCATTTGAATTTGACATTATTTGAAGAGAATTTCAGTTCAGTGTTTAATTTGTTATTTGTTGTGTTTGTGTTCTTTATATCCCTGCTGTGTTTCTGTTTACCTTTGCTAAAAATGTTGCTCAGCAAAGTACTTTTTAGTGCATCTGAATGCATTCAAAGACATTTTTTCTATTGAAGAAATGGAGTTGAATACAACCAGAACTACTTAGCAGTAGATACTTCAGGCCAAAGGAACACAGCTAATATTTCACTTAAAACTAAATTGATACATTATCCTTGAATAAATTAAATCGGGAAAAAATAGAAAAGAAATCTGTGAAAAATATAAAATAGCTACATTATGTAGTTATATAATTGGATTGAATATTTAGGCGAGGATAAGTTTGTGGTAGGTACTACTGGGTAGGTATAGATTTGTATAAGAAACTTGTTTCATATATCCGTATAAGAAACTTGTTTCTTATATCCGTTCTAAGAATATAAGAAACACTTGGTTATAAGGAACAAATATTGTGCAATTTTTGAGTTTCTTATAAGCGTTATGTACTGTAAAATGTAAATGTCAGTCTGGTAGACGGCGGCGTTCGGCCAAACCAATTTAAGACTTAAGATTAACTTAAAAATGAAATTGTGAATAGAATTAAAATTTGGAATTTAGTCGCGTCAAATTAAACACAAAATTTGTAAAATCTCGGAATCCAGGGAAAGTCGATGCATCTGAAAAACGAGTAAAGGGCTGCATTATAAAAGGGTCAAATAAGAAAGTTAAAAAAAAAAAAAATTCACCGCTCTCGATTACAACAGTTTTTATGGACCGTTTACTGTCATTCCGTATGCAAGCGTCAATCGGAATTGCTGTCTCATTTTAGATTTTGATCAAACTTTGTAGGGATGTTCTCTAGGACTGTAAGGAAGCAAATCCATGATGATTTAATTTTAAGTTGCGTGGTTTCCCCGCTACCCGCACTCGAACTTTTTCAGAAGGTCATTTTTATGTTATTATAGCTTTGCGACTACTAAAGATATCTTTTAGTTTGAAACGCCATTTTAAAGCTTAAGAATAGTAATATTTGTATATATATTAAAAAATTACGTAATAATTATCCCTGAATTAAAAATAATTTTTGAAAAACTGGTAATTTTGCTGATTTTTCATGGTTTTTGACTGGCTGCAGAACCTTGGCTATTATATGTAGGAAGCTTATACTTACCAAATATTAAATATAGATATTTTTCAACAAAATAAATCTAAAATGAACTCTACAGCTGTACCCCTTATGCAAAAATTTTAAGTTTTGACGCTTGCATACGGAATGACAGTAAACGTTCCATAAAAACTGTTGTAATCGAGAGCGGTGAAATTTTTTTTTTTAACTTTCTTATTTGACCTTTTAGTAATGCAGCCCTATACTCACTTTACAGATGCATCGACTTTCCCTGGATTCCGAGGTATAAAGCTAATTTGACTCCACTAATTCAATAAACCTAAATTAAAACTAAACTATAAGGAAATCTGTGAAAATAAAAATAGTTATGATATTCCTCGTTTTAAATTTCCTTTT
The DNA here is from genome assembly GCF_945859705.1 of Episyrphus balteatus. Classification (NCBI taxonomy): domain Eukaryota; kingdom Metazoa; phylum Arthropoda; class Insecta; order Diptera; family Syrphidae; genus Episyrphus; species Episyrphus balteatus. Next base: position 116,391,386 of record NC_079136.1, read on the forward strand.
TGATTTATTTTTTAGTTCAGTCCCATAACGCCAATATATGACAAAATGAATTAAAATTGGAACACGTATACACCACAGCGAATGTGGATAACGCCAACGTAGAAATAATGTGAAGTACCCCTTTGGCCAAGGTTCTAACACCAAACAAATACAAACAAACAAAATATAAAAAGCATTTTTTGACAACAGTTTTGGTGTGAAGTTAGTCCCCTTTTCACTTGCGATATAGGTACTATAGGGCAAGTTTAGAATTCGTAAGAAAAATCGAACTCGAGATAACAATTTAACATGACATTACGATGATGGAGAATGCCAAAAAAGTGGGCCTGGCAATTCTGTCTGTCTGTCTGTCTGTCTCTATCTGGAGCTGCAGCCTAAGCAAGTGAAGTGATTTTCTTCAAACGGGGAAATTGAAATTTTTTTTGTATGACCAAAACTAACGGTACCTGCCATATAACGGAAATACAAAAGTTAATTTTTTTGCAAAAATGGCTCTAACGATTTTGATTAAAATTTTTGTTTGTAGTATTACACATAAGATCCAACTTTTAAAATAAAAAAAATATTTTTTGTACCGTTATTAACGGTACCTGTCATAGAACGGTTTTTTTCGTTTCTGAACATCTCGTACAACATTAACCCGATTTTAATGAAAATTTTTATACAAAAGTGTTTAAGTAAAGGTAATATTAAATTTTTTGAAAATTTTCAAAAAACGCATTTTTGGATTTTTAAAAAATATTTCAATTTTTTTTTTGAAAATCAATTTTTTGAAAACGGATTAATGAAAAATTTTGAAATTTAGTTTTTATGTGTAAATTAATTATTTCTTCAAAATGGCATACCAACTATTTTTTTTGAAAAATATTTGAAATTTTTTATATATAAAAAATTATTTAAAAAAAAAAACGGCTCCTACGATTTTCAAAATTTTTTTTTTCTAAAAATATCTTTTTATACAAGTAATAATATGGCATACCTACTTGTTTTTTTTTTTTGACATCATTTAAAACGGTGTTTAATTAATTATAAAAACAGATTTTATTTTTTTACACTACCTATGAAATTTCTTGAAAATATCAAATTTTTCCTAATTTTCTTGAATAAAAAGCTTTAACATTATAGTTACTTTGAGCATAAGAGCAAGTACGTGCGACTTCTTATTTTTTTTTTTTTTTTTGAAATTGTCATTCTTAAAGTTCTTCCAGATTTTTCCAAATTTGTTATGGGATGTTCCAATTTTTGTTTGAAAATTTTTCAAAATGGAATTTTGAGAAAACCGTTTTTGACTTTGCCCCCCCCCCCCCTTTTTTTCGAAAATTGAATTGTTGAAAGTTGTTTCAGGTTTTAAAAATTGTTTCTAACCGTGTTCCATATTTTTAGACCTCTAAGTTCAATACTGCGAAAGTTACTATACTTAACAAAAGTTGCCAAATCTCATTCGTAGCGGCCGTGGCACTTATACATATAATTATTTAAATGTTATACTTATACTTAAGTTATTTGAGTAAATGGGTTTAAATAAACAAATAAAGTACCAATAACTATAAATTAGAAAAATATATGTCCATGTGAAGAACAAAGCATTGTTATCAAAAAGTGTCCCGTGAAAATTTTTACTTTTCAAAAGGGAAAATCAAAAAGCACTGGGTTCCTTTGTTTTTTTTTCTCTTGCTAAAAGTAAAATAATTTCTACAGCTAAGACCGTAGAAACTTAATAACACCTTCTACCATTCCATCAAATATTAACTACCGCTGTCAGATAGAACAGATTCTCTTCGTATTAATAACACTCGCATTTAAAACTTAGTAATAAAATCCTTTTTACCTAATTAATGATTATCCTTTTCAACAAAAAAAAAATAAGAAATAACAAAACAAAACACCACCGTCTCGAAAATGTACTTCGCCAAATCTTCAATTTTCACTTTTCCACTGAAAAATGTCTCCAAAAACAACTATATACCTTCTCCTCTCGCTCACTAAAGGATATAATCAAATTTGTCTCAATAATCATCTGAAATTGATGTTGATTGTTCTTATGCGAATATTTTTATCTTAATTTTCAAAAATAAGAGACCCAAACGAAAGCCATAACGAAAAGTAAAAGACTAAAAAAAAAAAAAGAAATCTCAAATTAATCAAGTCAAGAGGTCCCTTTACCCTTTCTGTTATACCTCGTAGCAAATCGGGATGAACATTTCGAGAGTAAGTATATCTGCTATAACAATGGAAAATTTATATACCCTCCTACAGTTTTTTTTTTTTATTCTTCTACAAAACAAGAAAAACAAATCCAATTAAAACGCTTCTTCCTTCCTTCCCGAGGTATCCGTATCAGTTGGAAAATGTAAAACGGATTATACGCACATAATTAGCAAGTTGAAAATAAGACGTTTTTGCTTTCAACAAAAAAAAAATGATATCCCTCCGAAGAAGAAGAAGGATATTTCACCGAAAATATTATTTAAATACAATCACAAATCACAAGGCTTGCGTTGAGCGTTGGCGTTCGCGTTGTTTGGTTTGGTTGGATGGGTATCGAATTTGTATGCTAAAATTATGTCTAACCCTTTCTCAGGGACCGTTGAAATTCGATATCATTCTTTGGAGGTAGGTATCCTTTACATTAGAGCCATGGGGTATGACAGGCCAAATCCTTGGGAAAATACGCGAGCTAAGCCCTCTAACAACCCCATAAACCTTGCCAACTAACATTTAGTGAATGTTTGTTTGTATTTATTGCAATAGATGTCACACAGGACTCGTGATAGTCTATATACCTATTGGTTTCGGTTTCGTTTCTTTCGTGAACCGAAATAGGTATAAGTGTTTTAACGGATAATGGTTTTACACTATAAACTTTAGGACAGAAAACTACGGTGTGGAGCAAGTTTTTCCATTTTAACGTATTTTTTTTTTGTGTTAGTTTTATAAAGGATATTTATTATGTGCCTCTGAAATCATGTAGTTATATGAAGGTAGTAAAACAAGTCCTTGCACAACAAAATAAGCAAAAAAAACAAAAAAAAACAAAAAAAAAACCAAAAAGAAAGAAAGTTTTTCTTTATTTCACTTTATTCTGTAGAGCAAAAAATAAATATTGCACAGAGTTAAGCCATAGTGAGTCGTGTCGTTGTTGGAGGCAAAATACAAAACAGCAAACAACACGACAACGTTGTAACGGTTCCAAGGATATGTCAAAGGTGAAAAAAATTGCAAGAAAGATCGCGGTCCATTTATAGCATTCAGAAAATCTAAAAGTTATTTCTGCACGCCGTTTTGGTGCTTGGTCGCTTGAATGTCCTTTTTTTTTTGCTTCCTTGAGAGAGTTTTTCTTCTTTTCAAGCAAAAAATAAATAAAAATATTTGGTTCATATATTTTTTTTATATTGTGTTGCTTTTTTTTTTGGTTTGGTTGAAGGAAAAATTATTGTAGTCTTGAAATGGGAATTGCACTGCTCGTTCAATTGATCAATAGTTTTTCAAGGGTTTGAGAGAGGTAAGAACTCGAGGTTTGAGAAAATATTTTGATTGTAAAGTTTTTTTTTGAAGAAGAAGAAGAAAACAGAAGAAAATGAAAGAAACTTTTCTATACTTTTTCTTCTTCGTCTTTACAAAAAACCTACAGCCAGGTGGTTGTGAGAGAAATAAGACATTTTATATTATTATATCGTGTGTTTGGAAAAAGTTTTCTTTTTAAAGAAAAATTTTATAAATAAAATTTTGTAAGAAGAAGAGAAAAATTCCATAAGTATCGTATTGATTGCACATGGAGAGAGAAAGTAAATTCAATTTCTTTGATTAGTTTTTTTTTTTTGTAGGTGAATGTGAATGGGTGGTAGGTAGGTATTCTTGAACGTTTTAAGTTTGTTTATTATTTTGGTGAAGACAAGTATTTTATGAAGAAATTTATTTTGTTTGGATACAATTTTTATGAAGCAATATTTGTATTGGTTTGACACCATTAGAATTGGACTTTGTTTGAACTTTTATAGAATAAAAGAAAATGAAATTTTAGATTTTTGTAGTTTTTTTGATTTTAAAATAAAATGTAATAAATATATTGAAGACTAGCTGACCCGGCGAACTTCGTTTCACCTTTTTTAGTATTTATTTCCAATTTTAGACTATGTAGTATGTGAACCTTTTTCAATACTAACAGAAATCAGGTCTCAACAACAAATCTATACATAAAACTCTCGTGTTTTTTTTACGTGATAACGTCGTCAGAAAATAGGTTGTGTGCTTTTGTTTAAAATGAGTCAATTGAAGCGTTTACTTATTTCAAACAATCATAATTTTCAAGAAAAAGCTAAAAAAAAAAATAACTTTTTTATTTTCATTATATTAATTTTTTTTATTTTAAAAGCTTACAAAAAAAATTCTGCAATTTAAAAACCAAGTATTTCTTCTTAAGAATAAAACCATTTTTAAATTTTTACAATGCGCAAAAAGTATAAAAATAATTTATTGAAAACAATCATTTTCATCCAAAAAAAGCAAGGAAAACATGAATTTTTATCTTCTCACATCATTAATTCCATTTTTTTCCCTAACAACCTATAAAAAATTTTATACCATCTGAAAGCTTATTATTTCACCTTTCATATGACGTATCAATCTCATTTTAAAGATGTCTACAAGAGAAGTAAGAATTTTTTAAAGTCAACCATGTCGAATTTCCAGACTGAGATTATGGTGTTGAGATCTCCACTGATGTTTTGAGGTTTTTCGCAAGTTTCTTGATTTAACATTGTGTAGCTTGTAGTTAGTCATAAAAGTTTAATAAAATTTCTATCTGCTCTTGGTCAAAAGTTAAAACCTGTTCAATTCTAAAATTTTATTTTACCGTTATCTCAAAATTGTGTTTACGAAAATGATTGAAACTTCGCACACATTTAGTCGTGGTCATGGCCTATCATTATTTTATATACTTTATTCCTGTATCTATTAAAGAAAAAAGATACAAATAAAAAACGATGCAAATCGGTTAAAAACGGTCAAAAAACGTGTGTTTTAAAAACTTGTTTCTTCCGTTATTCAGTCAAAACTCACTAAACGATTCCAATTTTGCGCATGTATACATATGGCCAAAACCTACATGTCCTATAAGTTTGAGATTTTTTGAACGCTCCAAAAAAAAAGCTAAACATCAAAAATTACCCAAAAATACCCGTAAAAAACAAGGTGTTTTTCAAGATTTTCAAGATTGGTAATTTGAAAAAAGGTTTTTTTTTGTTGTCAAAGTTTTTGAATTAAGAAGTTGTTAGGCTATCTAAGGCCAACCTTGCGCCAACAAACCAAGGTTTTAAACTAACGATATTTTCACAGGTAACCAAAAATCAGAATTTTGTGTGTGGGCTAATGAAAATAAAATGCACGGCTGGGTCGCACGTACTTGCTCTTGCAGTTCAAAGCACTTTTATGGTAGTTAACTTGTTGATTATAAGAATTGCCTCTGTTTTTTTATTTGATATTTTTGAGAAAAACTAAAAACGCAGTAGTTTTATTGAAATTGCTTTGAATATTACGTAAGGAAAGTTTAATCAAAATAGTTGGAGCCGTTTTCGAGAAAATTGCAATAACTTTTAATGATATTTCCATTATACGTATTTTTTAGAAAAACTAAAAACGCAATTATGTTAGAACTACGTACGAAAATCTGTTTTAGCTGCAGCTTCATGTACAGCCTTGTGACAACGCACAGACACAATGACTCACAATGGTGCCATTAGTCTTTTTTGGCGTCAAAATTCATTTGCACGGCCATTTCTAGACAAAAAGTCATGAAATTTGGTACACTGAATGATAATTATCATTATTATAATAGAATGGAATAGTATTAGAAAAGTATGAAGGCTGCCAACTTTTTTTAATTCAAAATGACGGCTCCAAAATGGCGGAAAGAATGAGCGTTAAAATAGAATTTTCAGTTTCAAAACAGTTTATAAGCTAGAAATTGGGCTAAATTCATGACAAAAAGGTGTCAGATCTTAGATTTAGGATTCATAGATTCATATTCTTAAAATAAAAACAAAAATAATAAAGACAAAATCAAAAAAATGCCAAATTACTAAAACGCACTTTAAGACCCCTTATTACGATATTTCATGGATTTTTTTTTTTTAAATTAGCACAATTTTGAGATCTCTTCTGTTAATGTTTCATAAGAAAATTTGAAAATATTTCGGTTATATGGTTGCCAACTATGTTTTTAAGTAAATATTAGAAAACATGATATAATGAAAAGTTTCAATGTTCAATAAAACTAAGAATTTATTTTTTCCGTAATAGATTTTAATGTTCTAAATTTAGATCTGAAGTCGAAAAAAAGAAGAAGAATGAAAAGTTGATTTGATAGGCTATGTTCTCAATACATCGATGTTTTTCTTTCAACTAGGGATTCTAGCATTCATTCTGGGTGTATTAATTTTTGACGGATTTTAATGTTTTATGGGTTTCAATGAGATCATTTCTTCTTTAGTAGTCACAACCTAGTAATGGCCTTTCCGTGGAACGAGTTCTGTTAGCAAAGGTAACCCCTTAAGTAATAAAATTTACAAGAAACTAGGATTTTCAATATTATTTTTACAAGCATGCTCAAGAGACATTCTAATTGATTTGTCGGTAAAGAATTGTAGGTACTTGAAAAGTTCTATTAATAAAATTTATTAAAATTTTCCTGCTTTGTTAACTTACCACTTTTTCCTTCCAGATTGCAGAAATAAAAAGATTAAGTTATTAACATTCTCCACTTTTCAAAAACACCCTAAACTTTTAACAAGTAGGCACTAGATCAAAATTTCCATACAAACAACGAAAAACCTAAAATTATTATTTTTTCCTGAAATTTAATTCTATTTTTTCAAAATTAACTTCTCACGACTAATATCAAGTCAATTTATTCATTAACAACATCATATAACCCTTCTTGATGCCATAATCAAACACATTTTCTGTTTTTTTACTAACCCTTCATCCAAAACTCAATTAGTTGTATAGCTCTCTTGTATGGAGTAGGTAAAGGGTATGTCCTTTCCCCCCCAAAAAAAAAGACCAAACAAAATTAAATAATCCACAATTTTACTCCACACATGGGGCCTTCCTATGAAAAAAATAAAAAAAAAAAAAAAAACAAAAAAATAAGTAAAATACTCATACTCAAAAATCAACCCGCCCTCTCTCTCAAGTAAAGAATATTAATTCAACGTTTTAATTAAAAATCCTTTCAGTTGCGAAAAACTGAAAATTTTCACCCCACCAATTCAGAAAAAATAAAAAAACAAAACCATACTTAGTTTGGTTTTGGCTCTCTATAGCGCAGAATAGACACCCAGACAACCATCAGGAACCAGGATCAACCGACCGACCGGACAACCGCATGGCGAAAATATACCGCCAACATCCGAAAAAAAAAAAGATCTCTCACTCACTCATATTTTCCAGAGTTATTCCATGTTTTTTAACATATAAAGCGTGCGAGCAGGCATGTGTGTGAAAAATTCTACCAGCTAGCCGACAGGCGAGCCGTTTCCAGTAGTCTTCTTCGGTCTTCGGTCTTCGGCTCTCAACTCTCGACTCAACTCATTCACAAAAGCAATTAAAACCGGAAATAGCTTGAAGTGCTCTGGATAGGTAGGTATAGGAGAGGGTAGCTCAGCTCCTGATGTGTATATGTGAGTGTGGTATGATTGTGCCACCGTTATCTTGTGTTCATAACACCCGAACTGGAAAAAAAGACAAAAAAAAAAAAAAAAAAATTATAAAATAATAGCCTGGGCTAGTGGAGTTTTGTTCGTCCTTATTTTCTTTATATTTTTTTTTCTTTGCTGAGAAATAGGGGTTTATTTTTTTGGCTAAAAGGACTGCAAACAGAGAGGACAATGAACACAAACGTCCTATAAGCAAATAATAATCGAAAAAGGATGTCATAAATGAACATTTTATTATTTTTGCTGGGTGTTTTTATATTTCTGTGTGTACTGTGTTTTTTTTTTGCTGTTTTTGTTTTATATTTTATTTTTGTAGATTAATTTACCGGCAAAGCTGAGCTGAGGGGCTACAAAGTAAAATAAAAAAAAAAATGGGGTTGTGTTTTGATTAAATATTTGAACAAGTTGAGTTGATTTCATTTTTTTGTTTGTAATTTTTTTATTTTCTCAAAACAAATAAATAATAATGTTTTATAAAACGTGAGTAAATATTTTAACTAGAAAATATATGAGAGCATTTTGATGGTGCAATATTAAATGACCAATATAAAAAAAAATCACAATTCCATGTAGAAACACATCATCATCATCACAATCAGAAAAGGAAACTAATAACAGAAATGTTATTTATTTGTATAAAGGTTATATAATAAAATTGTAATATTTTAAAATTACAATTTTAATTAATCGGCCTTTTTAACTGAAAATGACCTCGTAAAAACTTAATTAAATTATTTAAAAAATATCCTTGAAAAGTTTAAAACCTTCGAATTTCTACCTAAGACTTGAAGAAGCAGAGAAGTAGTTGGGTGCTCTAAATCGCTAAATTTCAGGCTTAACGCATAAGGTTTTATTGATGTGCCGGACATGTCCCGGACGTGTCCCTGACATGCCCAGAACATGCCCCGGACGTCATGGGTCAATAACATCTAAATCAGCTCTGGATCGTCTTAATTTCAGCTACAGTCAAGCTAATTTACGCAGACAAATTATTTTAAGTCCAATATTTAGCAGAACAAATTATGGTGTAAATAGTCCCTTAAATCAACTGATTTCAGTCTTCAACAGATACTATTTTATAATTTCTTCATTTAATGTTAATTTTAAGAGTAAGAGTTTCAAACAAAGTTTTTTTAATGCACAATTTTAATGTACATACCTATTTATAATATTGTATTTAATATTTTTTTTTCTTTTTTTAGTTTATAAATTTAGTATTAAGATGTAACGTTAGTATTTAACGAATTAAATAAATAAAGACGTGTCCCGGACATGTCCCGGACGTGTCCCGGACATGTCCCAGATGTGTCCCGGAGATGTAGCGGACGTGTCCCGGACGTTTCCCAGACATGTCCCGGACGTGTCCCGGACATGTCCCGGATGTGTCCCCAACGTGTCCCAGACGTGTCCCGGACGTGTCCCAGACGTGTACCAGACGTGTCCCGGACGTGTCCCAGACGTGTCCCGTACGTGTCCGGGACGTGTCCTGGACATGTCCCGGACGTTTCATAGACGTGTCCCGGACATGTCCCGGGCGTGTCCAATAACAAAGATAAATTCATGAATTTTTGTGTTTGGTATAATTCCATGCAGAATATCAACCTCAATAGCAGAATAAGAGAATATATTTAATTTCAATAAAATTTCAAGTGAAATCAAATGAACGAATTAATGAATTTAATGGTTAAAAACTATAGATAAAGTGAATCTAATAAGTCAGTAGCTACTAGTATTTGGTAGTTCCCAAAACAATTTTTACCTAGAAGCGAGTTCATCATGTCAAAGAAATATGCACTTCAATACCTTTTAAAAAGTAGATCGATTTTTAACGAATTGAAAAATATTCTCAGTATAAAATGTCTCTAGTATAAAAAGTTGTTTTTCTTTGAATACCTCTTCTATGGCCCACAGCAAGCATTTAAGATATAAGGCTGATTCTATCAGGTGAATTTGAGTAATCAAAGTAGTTTAATGCATCAGAAAATTAAAATTTATTGGCATTACAAATAAATTTTGTTCAATACAGGTCTTACTTCTGAAAAAAATCTACGTTGAAAACAAAATCCATTGAGGATATTTTCAGACAGAATGTTTTTGTATGTATTCTTTGGAAAGGTTCAATACTTTCTGTAAATAAGAAATTTTATATATACATAAAATAAACAAATTTTCAGTATATAACAAGACTTTTACATCACTATTACCAAAAGAAACTTCTCCAGGAAGATGATCACAAATAAGTATCGTCAATAAAAAGACCAGTAAAAGGCAGAGAAAACAATTCTTAGGCACACCTGCAGGCTGTTGTAAGATTTATAAATTTTTTTGTTCCTATTTTAAGTACTCGTATATTTTCTGTTTTCGTCTCTATTACCTCTGTTATTTTATTCGTGCAATCTTTCAAAAAACATTCTGATTGAAAAAAAGCAGAGGACATGTCCGGACATAAAAAAAAATCATGTGTGCAATTCACACGTGGTAGAAGTGAAACCTTAAAAAATCATTTTTCTTGAAAAAAATTACAATATTAAAAAGCTTACAAATTTAGCTAAAGAATAAAGCCATACTAAAATTTTAACAATGCGCAAAATGTATAAAAATACGCCAAATCAATCATTTTCCATGAAAAAAGCAAACAAAAATCTTTTTTTTCTTCCAACACCATTAAATCCATTTTTTTTTATGAAAACTAATAATAAGTTTTATATCAACTGAAAGCTTATTATTTCACCTTTTATATGACTCTGCAATCATATTTCTACCATGCCTACAAAAAAAGTAATAATTTCCTAAAGTTAACCATGTCGAAATTTCAAACTTAGATTACGGTACTTCATACACTGGTAGCTGTTCATTGTCAACAAATCTCCACAGATGTTTTGAAGTATTTTTCAAGTTTTACAATTTAAGATTTTGTAACTTGTAGTTTGTAGAGCACGTACAATTATTTGTGATACATCAAATGAAAGGTAATATTATCAGCATGCGTGAAATTTTGTACAAATATAGTTTATCTATTAAAACAAAAAAGTTATAAGCAATTGATTTTTCCTGTCGCTTTTTCGTTTCATCGTATTTCAAATAACTACGATACTAAATAAGTTTTCACTTCAAAAAAATTAAAACCACTCAATTTTTAATTTTCAAAGATTCTTTCAAAAATGATATATTTTATTTAAAAACCTTTTTGTTTTTCCAGTGTTCTATAAAAATTCTCATTAAAGCTATACGAGGATAAGATTTTTTCCAAAATAGAACATCAAAATTTATACATAGGTAATATCAAAACAAGACTAAATTGACATATCTTGAAGGCTGTCATATTTGCTGATATCGGTTATGAAAGAAGAAACATATTTTCTTAGCATTCGATAAAAAAAGAGTTCTCAAAAAAAAAAAAAAAAAATCAACCAATATCCAGAATGTAGCACTACTCGATCCTTTTAATTTGAACGGAAAAAATACCTTAAAATCAATTTATATAAAATTAAATATGTCCAAAGCTTACTTCAATTTTCAATTGCATTGTTCCATTTCGTTGAACTTGCAACTCGGTTAATATGACATTGCTACTTTTCACCTTCAACACACATTTAGTGTTCTTTCTTTTTTTTTTTTTAATTCAAATAAAATGTCAAAATTGCACCTGGTTTTTTTCATATAACCATGTGGCCGGGGGTTTTTTTCGAATAAACAAATATTTATTCAAAACTAAACAAAAAAACAATAAAATGAAAATCCTTACACATATATATATCACCACGACGAGAGAGAGAGACAAAATACTTTCAACAAAACTTCTGCTAACCTTAAAAATGTCGAGCACGAAAATAAAAAAAAAAAAAAAAAACAAACTAACTCTTTGGGTTGAACATGATGCAACCCCACTAAACTTATTCTTATGAATTTTTTTTCTGTTGTTGTTGTGACTATTTTTCATACATAAAACAGTATGTATTCCTGCTCTGAAGGACCAAACAAATATTTTGGGTGGTTATAGTTTTGGCTAGGTGGTGACTTGTCCTTGGAATGGGGACGCAACACTTCTTCGTGCCATTTGTTTTGCCATCGACAGAACTTTTGGTTGGCTTGTACACAAGTACAAGAGTGCATACACACACAAAGTATCATCTGCATATATTTGCTTCATTCTAAAACTATACCCGTCACCTCCTAAGCGATCCCTATATTATAGTATATGCTTTTGCTCTGAGGCATCCTTGAAATATGAGCGAGAAAAAATTGTTATCCTGTGCAAAAAAAAAATAAAAAAAAAAAAAACACAAAAATATGCACGATGAGGAGCGAGCATAGAAAAATCATTGTTTCCATCCAACAGCAGCAACAGAAACAGTGAGAGTTTTTCAGTTTAATTTTTTTTTCAGTTTTACAACCCTAATCCAGCCCCATCATAGAATGATATAGTTTGCAACATGACAACATGAATTTATTATAAATTCATTCAGCCCTTTCCTCCAGCATAAAAAAGTATGACGATGACTGGGTTGGAGCCGATATAGAACACACACAGACACAGCAGGGTGCAATGGATAAAGTTTTTTTTATTTTTTTTTTATTTTTTTTTGGTTTAAATATGAAAAATTCAGATCTGTCGCGCGAAATATTTTAGACCTTTCGATTTCATTGTGTCGTCCTTATTGCAAAAGTTTTTTTTTTCGGATTTTTTTTTTATTTCCATTGGACAATAGTAGTCGTCCTGACTTTATGCGTTTTACACATGTTTCGGAAATGTTATCCTTTTGGATTTATCAAAAAAAAAAAAAAAATTGCAAGAATTTTATTGTATTTTGAAAAAAAAAAAAAATATTAAATAAAACAAAAAATTTTAAATAAATAAATCCCCAAGCGGCTTATTGAAGAAGAGTCAATTTGGTGTATTTTTTGAAATTACCATGAAGCATGGTGCGCGCGGATCAGACTAAATGGCCTTCGATTCTTGGATTTCACTTGTGATTCTTGTTTTTTTTTTTTTTTTTTTTTTTTTAATAAAACTGATAAGAGACATCTTTGTTTTTTTTTTTTTTTAGAATGAAGAATGAGACAATGTTGTGTTGAATCAGAAATTGAAATCACGATTTTAAATATTAAGGCAGTTGAATGGTTGCGTACAGCCAGATGACGTGTGTGGTTTTTTTGTTTTTGTTTTTTTTTTTTTTTTTTTTTTTTAGGGGAATATTTTTTATTTAGGATATTCGAGAGGGATTTAAAAATTAATGAATCGTCATGGTTCACATTCTAAGATTTAGAATTTGAAATTGAATTTTGGGACAAGAAGAGTTTTGGTTGAATTCATTTTGAAATATTTATATATTTGAGTGTTTTTTTTTTTCCGGGAATCTAGGATTATCTTGATTTTTTTTTTTTTACGAGAAATAAAAAGAGAATTTGCATCAACTGTTGAACTTACTAAAATATGTGTGATTTAAAGATTTATTGTTTGACTAAGAAGTACGCAGCATTAAAAACTTAAAAAAAAACGAATTTTTCAATTCATAATTCATTTATCTAATGGCCATAATTGAGCATTGCGTTGAAAAGCGACCAACACTTTAACAATCATTGTTCATTGACTTGGAGAGGGCTTTCGACAATGTCAACAGGGTATTTATTTGGCGTACTTCCGGAGAAGAAGTATCCTGGATAAGATTATTGTTAATTGTTATTATTAGGTATACATATAATAAAATTTTAATAAATAAAAAAACAATATCTATTGATATTAAATAACGTTTTTTTTTCATGGTTGAAATGATAAGAACTGAATCATATTAACATGGGATCAAACTGCAAGCACTATTTTTCAAAAACAAAAATCATCAAAATTGGTTGACCCAGTCCAAAGTTCTGAGGTACCTAACAAACATAAAAAAAAAGAAATAAAGTTGAATTGAGAACCTCCTCCTTTTAAGAAGTCGAAATTTTGTAGCGTTTTTGTAGGCTTTTTTGTTTTTGTTGACTTTTTAGCAAATTTCTTTTCATATTCTTGTAGGAAATTGAACGCTCTACAAAAAAGGCCTTATACACTTTTTTCGTTTATCTAACCGTTGAATAGATATTTGAGGTCCAAAAATCGAGAAAATCTTTAAAAATTCGTTTTTTGTTCTTAATTTTGTAACAAATTGAAAAATTATAATGATCAAACGCACAAGACATATTCTTGTTGAAAATTGATTGCTCCACAAAAAAGGTCTTATTAACTTTTTTCATTTATCTAACCATTCTAAAGATATTCGAGGGCAAAGTTAAAAAAAAAATATAAAAACATTTTATATTTTTAATAAATTTCTAATTCACTAAAACTTCATTATTTTCAAATTAGCAAGATATATTCTTGTAGGGGCTTAAACGTTCTACAAAAAATTCTTTGGAATGAAATTGATTGCTTTAACCGTTTAGAAGATATTCCTATCCAAACCAATGCTCAATGATTTCAATAGTTTTCTTATGACCCGTATGCATTGCGATTTGGACACGAATATTTTCTAAACGGTTAAAGCAATCAATTTCATTCCAAGGAATTTTTTGTAGAACGTTTAAGCCCCTACAAGAATATATCTTGCTAATTTGAAAATAATGAAGTTTCAGTGAATTAAAAATTTTTTAAAAATATAAAATGTTTTTATATTTTTTTTTAACTTTGACCTCGAATATCTTTAGAATGGTTAGATTATTGAAAAAAGTTATTAAGACATTTTTTGTGGAGCAATCAATTTTCAACAAGAATATGTCTTGCGCGTTTGATCATTATAATTTTTCAATTTGTTACAAAATTAAGAACAAAAAATGATTTTTTAAAGATTTTCTCGATTTTTGGACCTCAAATATCTATTCAACGGTTAGATAAATGAAAAAAGTGTATAAGGCCTTTTTTGTAGAGCGTTCAATTTCCTACAAGAATATGAAAAGAAATTTGCTAAAAAGTCAATTAATAAAAAAATTATTTTTTTTTAGTAGAAGCTTGATGTAAAAATGGAAAATTGCAAAGCGGAGGACCTTCCCATTAATATAAAGAGCTCATATTTGGTGTGTATATTCTAGAGGGGTCTAGCAATCGATTTTTCGGAGTACCAAATCAAAAAAAAAAATTTCGATTTTTTTGACCCACCCTAATACATACATAGGTATAGTGGATTAGTAGAAAAAATATGTTTTTTGCAGAAATTAACCGGAAATATTTCGAAACTTTTTTTTTTCAGTAGGTATTTAATAGGAATGAGCGGAATACGTGGCTTAAAAAAAATTTTCATTGTAAGATCTCAAAACTAGTGATGGAAACTATCGAATGATTTGAACTATCGATAGTTAGTAACTGAATGATTTGAACTATCGAATAGTTCATTCATTCATTCATTCATTCATTCATTTATTCATTCGAATAAAAACTATCGAATAAAAACTATCGTAAAAAAAAACTATTAAAATGAAAAAACTATCGAATGAAAAACTATTCGAATGAATATAGTAACTAAATGAATGAATGAATAAATGATTTAAAACTATCGAATGAATGAATATTTTACAACTATCGATAGTTTGATAGTTTTTATTCGATAGTTCCCATCACTACACAAAACTAGAAAATTTGAGCTTTTTTTTAAGGGAAATACAGTCAATTGAATAACTTCAAATTTGGATTCATTTATCCCTTAATTTTTTCAGCTAGTTTATTTGGAGTGACAGTTGGAAAATTTTACCAACTGTCACAAAGAAGCGAGGAACTTTGTCAAATAGATACTTTATCGTATTCCAACCCATTTAATCTATTTTTATTTTTTATTTATTTAAGCTTAGTATACAAGCTAGGAAACAAATATTTTGGGCAAGTGAATGGTCCACAATCTTCAATCAAGTTGGAATTGTTTTCAATTGGTCCGCAAAGTCTGAGTGGAGTAAAATGAACATAGAAGTTTGCTCTAAACTTAGAGAAAAACACTGGATAGATAGAACACACACAACGAGCTACACAATCACAATTTCACGACGAGTACTGCAACCTTAAATACATGGAAGTAAAAAATCGCTAAGCTAAAACTAATTATACAAATTTATTAAAACTCTTTACCTGACAGGCAACTTTATAAGTTATTGTCATTAAATTTAAATTTTAAAGTTAAGAAAACTAAATTAACTATGTATATATTTCTTGGAAATAAAAATTTTATCTATCTATCTATCTATCTATCTATCTACAAGCTATGACTTAAGAATGACTTTTACCAAGACGTATCTTAATCTAATTGGCATTAATTAAACACACGCTTTGAAATAGTAACGATTGTAAAGCGAACTAAGCAAAGTAGTTAAACTCGGTCACTCAGGTCAAAAGAAAAGTTGGAAAACAAGAAGCTCCATGGTATAGAACAATCGAGAAAGACTAAGCGTTGATCGGAATGATTTAAGGGGAGCTTAATTCATTTTCCTGAAATACTAAACTTATTGTCTATTGATAGTTGAAAATCACTGTTTCTTAAGGCCACTACCGGACCGGACGCAAAGTGTCTTTAAATTTCACAAATTATATTTCACATACATGCTTCCTTGCCTTTATTAACTTAAAAGATACCCCTTTTCTTCCAAAACAAATTACGAGTCGTAAAAAGTCTTCAAACAAAAATCAAAAAGAAGGAAAAAAAAAGTTAAAAATTGAAAATGAAAATTGAACGACTAACACAAGTTCACATCATCCTTAAGCACACTAAGTACTCATAAAATGCACTAAAAAAAAAAAAAAAATACATATTTTGGTCCATCCACTTCCACCCTCTCCCTTTTTTTTCTTCTCTCCTAGAGAATCTCACAAAAATTGCTATAAACTAAAAGAACTTTAAGCAAACAAAGTGGAAAATGTTGTATCTCCTCCCATCCTCTTGGAATAATTCCTAACCCCATTTTGCACCCCCGCCCCGCACAAACTACATACAGACCTATCCAATCTCTCCCCTCCGTAAGTGTGTTCCTATATTTCCTGCGCTCTTCATCTTTCTAACATTAAACATGCAAACGGATGTTGGATGTTAACAGTTTTCTTTTTCGCAAAAATCTGCTGATAATGGGCCAACGACGACGACGAAGGATAAAAGTTATCCCCCAGTTATTGGAAAGGGTGAGTTAAAGAAGGGAGGTTATATTGGTAACGACGAAGTATGTAAACGCAATGCGAAAGGATATTAAGATATGTAGATAGATAGAAAAGTTAACTTCCACCCAAAATCCAGATTATTTACCTTTACTTATACACAAAAAAATGGAAAATGCATGCAGATACCCCTTCGCCATCGTCGCCTCTAGTTTCTGTAACACTTCTCCGCTCCATCACCATTACTGGCCACCATTTAACTCTTTTTCAAACCGTCTCTCTAACATTTGTCCAAAGTTTTCCTGCACCGGAAGAAAACATAAGAACGAAAAAGACGAAAGGGAAAAGGGGATCGGAGATAGTAAATGCAACAACGGACACAAAAATTGGATCGGAAGACCACTTTCATCGCTTGTGTAATTTTAAGTTTTCCCTCTTCTGCAGGGAACAGCTAGCTCCTTTAAGCCATCTAATTCACCCTAAAGATGCCCTCTCTTTTACCTTCTACCTTCCCCCATTCCCTTCATCTCCATTTTCCATGATGCTATTTTCTTCGAAAAGTGCACATCTATCGTTTATCTGAAAGGAACGTCTCTACACTCTTTTGGTTTTCTTTTTTGTTTGTTTTTTGTTTGTTTTTTGTTCTCTTCATTTTATGTGAGTGCCCTCACTTCTGCTTCGAAGGATAACCTCTAAATTGCAACCATGGCTATCTCTCTGAAGGTATTAGAAGCCTTGAACTATGGAAAAGGAAGAAGAGAGCTCTCAGCAGCGCCACCCATTGCCAGTCTTGGGAAACAATTTTAATTTCATTAAAAGCATTTTAATTCGCAGTTCGCTGATAGATAAGCTTCTTACTTTTAACTTTAAAATGTTCATCTCGTTGTTGTCGTTTTTAGTTGTTGTCGTCCGTAGTCGTGTCGTCTCGTCCTCGAAATTCCAGCTTGGGCGTTTTAGTTTTGTTTGTTAGCGTGGTATGGGTTCGGTAGCGATGTGGCGTCTTTAGAGTCTTTCTTTTGTTCTTATCCAAAAACTCTTCGAAAAGATTTCCACTATCTCTCCATTTTCTATTTCGATAAATGAGAGAGGAGGGGCAATGTGTTAAATGTTTAACCAAAAAGGACTCACTATCAATTCTTTCAGCAAGCAAAACAGAAAAAAAGAACAAACTTATTTTTAACAGGATGTGCCAGATCATCTATTTGTCCACTTTCAATGAAGATAAAGAATGCTCCTGTAGCCATTTGTCCATTTATCCTCTCATTCTCTGTTTTACCTGTTTTCTTTTTTTTTTTTTTTGTAATTTCTTTTTTCAAGAGAAGTTTGCAAAGAAAGGATTTTTCCAATGAAAAGATAAAATGAATCCCCACTGTTTAACAACAACATGTAGCATCCAAGTGGCCATTGCTTGACTTAATCTCTGAGAGAGTTGAGGGGGTGTGTAGAGTTCAGTGATTCTTAGTTTGTTTTTTTTCATCATTTCTCAGGTTGATTCGGACAAGCAAAATGAAGCAGACAAAAAAATTAAACCGAACCGGAACAAAAATCGAATTTGGGGGAGGAGAGTTTATATCAGTTTTGTTGCCATAAAAAGGATAACAAAGTGAAAAACAACGTGAAAGGAATTTATTGAGAGGATAAAAATTACAAGGGTGTCGCGTTGTTCTGAAGATTCGATACCACAATTCATAACATTGGTGAAATGAACAGCAAATAAGATTATTGCGAAAATTCGCGTAGTATAAATGATGGTCAAAATACAACACAATAATAGGAAGAGCCGACATTGGAGGGTCAAAAAATGACGTCGCTGTGAATACTTGGCTGCCACAATTCTATTATCCCTGTTGTAACGGTTCTTACAAAAAATCTAATTTTGAGAATTTGATCCGAAAATATCTCCTTCCAAATAAAAAAAAAATATTTTCCGAATGTAAGAAAAAAATATTTCGATTGTAAATAATTCAGCAACCAGACCTCCAAGAAACTTTTTGTTTTCAGCTATGAGTAGAGTTTTAAAAGACCTTACTTTTCATGTCTCATTCGATGGATTCAGAGGAAATTTTTGAAAATGTACTTTTCTTAGGCAAGGGGTTACCCTTGATTTTCAAAAAAAAATAAATTTTCATTTTTGCTATCTAAATACATAGGCCTGGTTACTGTGAACTCATATCTGTAAACCAAATCTTATTTCAAGACTTTTTTCCGAAAATATTTGCTTAAAATCAAAAAAATTAATTGTTTATATTTGATATTCGATTTCGTATAACAAAACTTCATGTTTGTGTATTTCAAAAAATTTTCGTGCAAGACTAAAAATATTGTACCGTTTCGTTCGTCATAATCTTTGGAATACATTTTTAAGCTTGACAAATCCTAGCAAAGGCTTAAACTTTGAACACTAAAGGTTCTTAACTTTTTTTCCCTCAAAAAAAGTCTTTAATCTTCCTTTTCCCAAAACTCTTTAGTTTCCCTCTAATTGGTCTGTAGGTACAACAAAAAAATGTAACCCAAATTCTCTTACTAGATTTCAATTTTAAACTTTAATAAAAAAAAACTAGAACATGAATGCACCTTCTATTTTGCCCTAATACTCTCGTTGAACCTTTCATTTTGTTCATTCCACAAAAAAAAACATCAAAATACTCAGATGTCCTAAAGACCAACCGTATGTTGAATGTGTACCTCCAATTCCTTTATTGTATCCCAACATAAATGCTACCTACTCGCCTTTCAAAAAAAAAAAAAAAAACACACACACTCACAACACATATAGAAGCGCGTGTATATGAAACTATTTGGGGCTATTCTAACCTCACCTTAGGCAACTTTTTTTATACTCTACCTCGGAAATATTTCTCTTTTTTTTTTTGTTATTTGAATTTCCCTCGCGATGCATCAGTGCATGTTTCTATTTTATCCTTTGTATCCTGCCAACACCATACGAATTTGTGTGTAAATATGAGTAAATGGTTACTCTGCCTTTGGGTACACCTGAAACGAAACTGAATCTAGGTGAAATAGGAACAAAAAATAAAAATGGGTTATTTAGACTTTTTCGTATTTTTGGGTGAAAGGAGGTAAGGGAAAAAAGGTTCTATAACATCCCGAGCCGAGTGGAAAAATGCAATTTAATTACAAGGAAACAATTCGATAGCATACGAAGCTATCTCTGTGTATATGGAATTTTTGTTTTTCAGTTTATTTGGTGTAAAGTGTGAATAAATGAAAAAATATTCGTTAGGATTTATTCATTTAAAAGAGAGATGAAAATAATAAAATAAAAAGGTGGGCCAAAATATTTTAAAACGGTTTTTATTAATCAAACGAAAAAATACATCAACACAAACACTGACCACATATTAGTTATGGATGCTTTGTGATGCATTAAGCCACTTCATGTAATTTGTCCTACCTTTTGCCAAACAAAGAGTAAAGAGGGACAAAAGCGACAACAGCAAAAAAACGACAAAAAGTAGAAGAGCAACTTAGACGACAAAGACGGCAAAAAAGCAAAAGTGACACAAGTGATTATAAACAAAAAGAAAAAAGCGACAAAAACTACGATAGTGACAAAACCGAAACAAAAAAAAAAAAAAGATCAACAAAAATGGCAATATGGATTAAACCGGCAAAAGCTGAAATGGCAACAAAAGTGACAAAAAGGATTTGAGCGACAAAAGTGACAAAGTGAAAAGGGCGAACAAAGCTAAAAAAAAAACAAAGAGTGACAAAATTGACAAGAACAACAGAGTCATCAAAAGCGACAAAAACGACGATAGTGAATAAACACTAAACAAAAAATAAAGAGCGACAAAAATGACAAAGTCACAAAAACGACAGCAACTGCAAAAGTGACAAAAGTGACAAAAGCGACAAAAGTGATATCAATTCTTAGAACGATTGATACAACAAAAGCGACAAGAGGGAAAAGATCGAAAAAAAAGAAAGAAAAAACGACATATTCAACGAAAGCGACAAAAACTACGATAAAGACAAGACGACGAAAATGACAAGGTCAACAAAACGGACAACGACACCAAAAGTGACAAAAAAGACAAGAGCGATAAAAGTGACAAATTCTATAAGAGTGACCAGAGCAACAAAAAAAGATAGGAACTGCAAAAGTCACAAAAGCATCAAAAGTGATAACAATTCCAAGAACGATAGATTCAACAAAAGCGGCAAAAATGACGATAGTGATAAAAGCGACAAAAGGGCAAAAAAGCGACAAAAGCAATAAAACAAGTAGAGATGAAAAATTGATTTTAAATGTATATGTACGATTTTGGAAAATTCCAAATTGGTAGTAGATTGATGATAAATTGATTGATAAATGATAAATTGATAAGTTAAATAATAAAGTGAAATAATGTGATAACGATAAGTTAATAATTTTATTATGTTATTATATCTCGATGTTTGCCTACTTTAGAAACACAATTGTTAACATTTCATGGCATTGAAAACCGAAAATTTGGAAAATTTTCGTAGAAAAGGACTAAATTATGTCAATTTCTACCAAAGTCCAGTGAATTTATAAAATTGTATTTATACCACTCCTAATTTTTGTTCTCTCTTAGCAGAAAAGTTTGGTACAAACTGCGCTGGGTCTGGGTCAGAATATAAATGCCCTAAGCTCTTAACCGGTTTAGTGTTTAATAAATGAGAATTTTCAAGTTCATACAATTAAAATTCCCTAAAATCAACATCTCGTCCATATTACCTAAACGAGAAGTCCAACAAAGTTAATTTACAACATCTACCAGCCAAAACATAAAAATATACATATAACTTATAACACAACAACTTCTCCACGAATTCGATGTCCTTTACGCCATTAACTTTACCACGCACAAAAACATGACTAATATTTTACTATGGCTGTGTTGTCCATTCATCCATTTGGTGTCGAAAATTTATAGTGCCCATTATAGTTATTCCGCTATAAACTATATAGCTATTGCTATTATATACAAAAAAGGCTTTTTGGTTATTTCCTAGATTCTCTAACTCTATTATACCATTTCACTTAAAGGTTAGAGATGGTGCTTTATGTGATTCATTCACAATAATAAATTTCCTCAAAAACTTCTACTAACTATCGGGCTATATATGGTAAAGAGTATAGATATTACATTCTGCGATGATTGTATTTTGTGTTGTTTTTCGATGTTAAAAAGCGCCTTTGTGAAAACGAATGGAGTGCGAATCGTGTTCAAAGGACATGAATATAATTTTCGAATGTTGACCAAAAGGTTTACACAACACACAACGATGTGATTCCGCGTGATTTTTATGATGGCATAGAGTTTATTTTTAAAGGTCACGTCATGGTTTTAGTTTTCTTCTTTTGAACACAATTAATATTGACAAATGAATCATAAAGGAGAAAAGCACTCTTTGAAAAATCTAGGTCAATGTCCTTGTTATTTTGTTGGCAATGAAGAATGATTTTTGATTGAAATTTGATGGGTTTTCTTCATCGAATCGAAAGCAATTAATTAAATAAACACACGAAAATAATTTCCTAATGGAATTGAACTGGGTTGGGGAAGAGCAACAATGAAGCTGTTATAGAGGGAATTGATATATTTTTACAGGAAGTTTGTTTTTTAGTTAAGTGTGCAGTCTGAGAAAAGTTAAAAAAAAGATATTTTGTTTTTTTTTTTTTTTTCAAAGCCAGAAGGAGGTGATAGAAGTGCAAATCATACTTTAACAACATGTGTTACAAGAGCGACAAAGCCTTTTGCCTTTCTAGTCACTTTAATCACATTTTGTTTGTTGTTATTTTGTTGTTATTGTCAATTTTGTCCCTGATATCGATTTTGTTGCTCTTATACTTTTTTTCGCTTTTGTTATCGCTGTCAGATTTTTTGACCTTGTCATTTTT
The DNA here is from genome assembly GCF_945859705.1 of Episyrphus balteatus. Lineage (NCBI taxonomy): Eukaryota > Metazoa > Arthropoda > Insecta > Diptera > Syrphidae > Episyrphus > Episyrphus balteatus. The sequence goes on from NC_079136.1 coordinate 116,414,091, forward strand.
GTCGCTTTTTTTTCATGTCTACCTGTTTGTTTTTCTGTCAATAGGTATCTGTCTCTATCTGATCACTCTACTCAAAAAATATTATAAACTTTTTTTTTTTAAGTGCTTGTTTCAGTTTTATTCTATTCAGCATTTAAAATATTATTTAAAATAATTGTGCCAATAATTGTTCTCTGGCCAGATTGTGTGAACTTCCATTTTCTAGCTTGATCAACCGACTTGTTTCCCCTCATCTTTCATACACGGTTTAAAAAAAAAAGAAAAACTAATAAAAAAACAATAAAGTACGTATACGCCACAGTGTATGTGGACAACTGAATCCCAAACCAATACATTTTTTAGCAACCCTTAACTTGAATTATAGATAATGTTGAAAACACATTTTTGGAGTTTTGGTAAACTAAAATAAACCTTTTTTTTTCCTTAAACAAATCGATGAAGTTTTATTAAACTTTATTAATATGTTTTTATTAATATTTCCTTTTTAATAACATACCAATTTGTTTTTTTTTTTTTTTAATTTTTGAAAATACACTATACAATTTTTTTTAAAGAAAACTGATTTCAATAACTTTTAAACTTTTTTTTCTTAAAATTCTTTTTAACAAATTTGGTTTGAAGGTTTGTTTGATTTTGATGCAATAATTTACTGTCATAATTTAGCGAAAGCATCTTGTGAATATTTCTTTGTATTTCTTACTATATCATAATAGTCTGTGCACTGAAGGCGCCAGAAAAACAAAAAATCAAATAATAGGTAGTACCTACAAATTTGACAAGAATCAATAAAAATTGGAAAATTAAAAATCATTTTTTTAGATGCATATGCTTCCATTAGGAACAAATTTTTGCAAATAAATAAAATACATACCTACAAAAGAAAAATCAATGTAATCATGAATATAAAACTAATACAGTAAATATTATGAATAAACTTTTTGATTTCACATTTTGCAAATATAAATGTTTTGTTATCGATCTAGCAATGGTATTGGATTTATTTTAATGTTTTGTACTCATATCAGCGCCCAGTATAAATAAACCCTCTTAATCTCTTCTCTTTGACCTTGACACTGACTAAATTTAAGTTATCTCTTTTATTTTTATTTTAATGTTTTCATTACTTATTTCATTAAATTATTTCAGTGGATGACAAACAAAGTGTGCAAATTTATTTGAAGTATTCTAAAAAAACATATATTATTTTTGAAGTAAAAGTGAAAGCTTAAATAAAAAAAAATTGAAATTAAAATTTAAATAATGTCTTTTTAAAAATAATAATACAAAATCTAAACTGGTGAGTAAAATATAAAATTTTCTGCAAAATCTTGAACCTAAGTTGTGTTTAAAACTAAAAATGCGTAACATAGAACTTCAGCAAACTTATGGCTTTTGAACATCTTGGGTATCTATTGAATTTGTGCCCTTACTTATTTTAAATTTATAAACTGAGGAAAAAGCCACAATAATACAACGTAAAATTAAAACCACATTGATTTAATTACACTGGTCAACAAGGTTTTTGCCACAAGAACCAAAATATACTTTTCTAGTAGTTTTTGGGGTGCTGAATCCGAATCTGAAGTCAGAAAAATTTGATTGGCCTGCGTTTTTGAAATATTACCGTTGGAAAATGTCAAAAAATGTAATTTTGGCTGTTTTCGAGATTATGTTTTTAAGTGGAGTAATTCATCATGAATAAATTTGTAACGGTGCCTATAAGAGCTAGTTTTATTATTTCAAAAAATATTTAAATCTTTCCGATATCTCTTTTATTGCCCGAGATATTTAAAATTTAAGTAGCGGTCTTTGAATCAGAAACAACACTGGCCAACAAAATTAAACTTTTTTTGCCACAAGGATCAAAATATACTTTTCCGAAGGTTTTTGCTGAACTCGAATCCACAATCAGAAAAATTCTATTAGCCTTCGTTCTTGAAATGAGGCTAATAGAATTTTTCCGATTGAGGATTTGAGTTCAGCAACTCAAATACCTTCAGAAAAGTATATGTTGATTCTTGTGGCAAAAATTCTGTGACCAGTGACTTAAACTTTAGATTAAGTTTAGTTTCTCTTTGGCTTATTTAATGAAACTTATGATATCTCAAGCAATAAAAGAGATATCTGGAAAATTTAAACAGTTTTTGAACGAAGAATATCTGTTCTTATAATAACCGTTACAAATTTGTTTATAATGAATTACCCCACATAAAAACAGAACCTCGAAAACAGCCAAAATGACGTTTTTTTAGCATTTTATAACGGTAATATTTCAAAAACGGAGGCCAATCAAATTTTTCTGACTTCAGCTTCGGATTCAGCACCCCAAAAACTACTAGAAAAGTATGGTCCTTGTGGCAAAAAAAAGTTAAATTTTGTTGACCAGTGTTATTATTCGGAATGATGTTGAAGATGAACATTTTAAAATCAACGTGGAAAAAGGTTAATTTTTGATGGTCTTTGAAACAAAGACATTTCAACTTCAATTTATTTTTTCTCCCAGTGTAAATCAATTCAACAACAACTATAAAACTATGTATTAAAACTTTATACCCACTTTTTCGAATACCATCAAATGTCATTTTTGTTATAAACTGAGTATCAGTGAATGGAGTTCAATGAAGTGGGTTCGATCCTTAGTCATATAACGCCCTGTAGCTATTTTCCCCAAAAGTCTATGACCTAAAAAGTTCTATACAAGAAGATTTATTTTCTATAAAAAAAAAACTGGTAACAAAAAAACACTTTGAATCCCTTCACCAATTCTTTTTTTTTGAGAAAAACAAACTTCAACACCTACTTTTTCTATCTCTCTTGGTACCTGTAATAATCTCCGAAGTAAAGTAAAAAAAAAAAAAAAAAATAAACAAAATCTTTTATGCTCAACAAAGTACACCTTCCAGTTGGGAGCATTCTTCCCTCCCCAAGGCAATGTTTAACTTTTGTTGAATATAATCCACTTAAAAACGCTCAACTTTGAATATCAATTAGTTGAATACTCTTCCCACTTATTAGGTGTTTTTTTTTTCTTCATTTTTCTTTCTTTCAAACTTTTCATTCATTAAATTGACTTAGACAAACTTGTCTAGACACATTGTTTTAGTATTTGCCACCCCACCTAAAAAGGACAATGCGCTTCTGCGATGTGCTGGTGGTACTCATTAAAAAGAATAAATAACTTAACCATACATAAACCATCATCAAACCCAAGAACTTTTGTCATTTTCCAATTTCGGCTTTTTGCGTCTCTCATAAATCTTGTCACGCAAAGACATAAGGCAGCGACGGGTAACCTACCCATATAACCATCAGGATCAACCCTTAGGTAAATATGTGCGTTGAATTTTCGTGCGTCTTAGTGGGAATTCTATATCGTGTCCTTAAATACAACTTATGTCAGGACTAACAGCAAAAAGGAACTTCCTTCTAGAATAGCACAGAGGCGTTAGGAGGGCTTCAAGATGATTGAAAAATATTGGATTAGAAATGAGTGCAACTCCCTGGAGGTCCTACATTTTCACCAAAAACCCTAACCGACCTCAATATCAAGTTAAAGGATAATAAAAGAAAGCCAAAGAAGAACAAAAAAAAAAAAAAAACACCAACCGAACCAAATTAATATTTTGCGAGGAAAAAACAGAGAACAAAAATTCAATAAGGAAACTTACGTTTCAAGCTTTCGGTTTTGATAACCATACAATGGTGAATAGCGAACACAGGCAACAGTGGAAAAAAAAAAATCCTGAAAAAAAGGAACATACGAAACATCGGTCGTTTCCCTATTCCCAGGACGTTTTCCCTTTCGGGCTTGATTCTCCTCTATTCTTTGGTCTTTATTTTTTTGCTTTGCTTTGGTGGTACCATCTTTTACACCACGAGCGAGTGCGAGGGGTGGTCGAATGGAGCACCATCATCATTTTCACAACGAGACGGACAAAGCTACCAGCCAATACCTTCACCAAACCTCACCATAACGCACCCAACCCCCACCCCACATAGCACACTGAACCACCCCCTTGGGTCGTTAATTTAATCAACTCAAGACATTTATTACCAGCTATTAAACCACCCACTACATTGGACCGAGAGAGAGAGAGACCGACTTAAAGCTGGGATACTTGAACTGGAACTGGTGCTGGTCGTCTGTCGACGCGTCGCGTTGTTTCGGTCTGTGTATGTCGTTGTTGCTTCTCTTTTGCTCTTTCCATTTTCATGTCCGATTTTCAGCTGCACGATAGAGCTTCCCAGGCTTCATTATTATAGAGATGGTGGCGATGGGAGAGAAGGGAGGATATTTAAGGATGCATGAGACCGAGAAAAATCCCTAGCAATGAAAATATCTCGTCCACTAATTCATTACGAGCAAGTTTATCACACTCTGGAATACATTAGTTTGTTGTTTTCGGCACACAGAGGCTTCTGGTGAACACGCTTCTGATGTCGGTTCGGTAGCGTATAGCTCCCTTATCCCGGTCATTGTCGTTTGTTCTCGTCGATAGAGAGTGATACAGAGAGAGAGAGAGAGAGAGACCCAGGGACAGAATCCGGATGAGGACAAAGACAAAGGGAACAAAAGAAAGAAAAAGGTAGAAATAGTAGTGGTAGATGGTAGTTGTTTGGTCTTTGTGGTTGGTAATGTCGGAATAGGGATGGGGTGAGAAAGGCGGGACAGGGTCCATGTTTTTGGTGTGTCTTGAAATTGGTCTTATGCCAATGATGATAAATTTTTTTTTTGGATATGTATCGTCGGGATATACTCAAAACAATATGATATTTCTAAGGAAGTTGAGCCTAATTGAGGGAGGATCAATAAAATAAGTTTTGGTTTTTGCCTCGAATTAGGTCGTGGTGATTAATGAGATCAAATATCGAAGAAAGAGATGGAGAGAATGAGGAGGCACAATTCTGACAGGTTTGGTCTTTTATTTTTGTTTATGGATTAGAGTCAATTTGGAGGGCTTCTAAAGTATGCAGCGCACATAGAAAGGACATCATCAACAGAGTATCTCAAAATTAAATAAATTTAAAGTTTGAAGAAAGAAGATGCTTAGGTATTATAATAGTTACAGCTTTCTTGGTTGAGCAACCTCCACTTATTTAAAACATTTTTTCAGGGGTGCTGTCTCTTGCGACGAATTGCCAAAGAATCCAAGAGTACCATTGTCATGAAAAAGTCTATTTATGCTTGAAAGAGACAGGTCTTTCACTGTCCATTTGAGAGTAAAAATGTTGTGGGCTTTCATCAAAGCTCCTGAAAGTCTCTCAGAAAAATTGACGAAAACTCAACTTTTGAAATATTAGTCTTTCAGATTACATATTTCTAATTCGGAGGCTTAGGAGTTGTTCCTCAACTTTGGACTTAATATAATAATTTTTACTTGACTTTCAGTATCGGATCTTCTTCATGTACCATGTCAACTAATTTTTGGTGAATTTGGATGAAGAGATTTTTGAAAATGCTAACTTAAGGATTATTATTTTATTGGTAATGTTGCTGAATTGGTCCTTGGTCGTGCGACCATCTTCTCTAGGTAAAGACCTAAAACATTGGAATAGTGCGGGTTAGAAATAGGTACCCATTGCAAAGTTTGGAATTGCAGCCAGTCGTTGAGATTTTGTTAGTACGAAATTAAAGACGATGTTCATTATTTTTGTTATCAGAGTGATTTTAGAAGTTTTGGATTATTGAATTCGAAAAAGGGGTGCCAAAATAAGCTTAACATGATTTTCCCATAAGAAGTGAAATTTTGGCGTAAAATGATTAGATAAGTTATCTTCTTTGAGTGCTTGGTTTTAAATATTTTTGAATGAATCCTTGAAACACTTGGATTTTATTGATTTTGCACTTGGAACAAATTTTGGAGTTGTCAAAAGGTGGTTCAGGGGCCAAATTCCAAATTTTGTGTCTTGTTTGCAAGGCAATTTACACTTATTTTCGTGTACACATAAAAAATCATTTAGTGAAAAGCGAGCACGTTTTCCAAGAGAACTTAAATATACTATTTTTTTCTTATGTTTTATCTTAGATAAATTTCAAAGGACAATATACATACAAATTTACTCTAAACTTTCAATATTTGAAAATTGTTCGGGTTCAATAAGAACCTTTTTAGTAGGTACAGGTAAAATAGGCATTTAAAAAAAAAAAAATGTTCCACTCATGAAACTTGGCAAAAAGTTTGCTTTTGGGATAAGAACCAAGTACAAAAAAAACTCTATAGAAAAAAGTTGGGTGGAAGGGTGTTTTTTCGCGGACAAGAGTGAGGGGCTGAAGGTCAAAAATATACTGAAAAAAATTGTTGGTCGAATATCATCATATGACACATGTTTTCAAGGTATTTTTTAACGTTGAATCCAATGACATAAAAATAAAGTCAACAAGATTGCTCTAAGAAAAGTTATTGCCGATTAAAAACAAGGGTGCTTGTTTTTTGACTTCAACAAGTAAAATATAACCGAAACCCATGTGGGATGAAGGTTTAAGACAAAACAGGGACAAAGCATTCATAAAGTTCTTAAAATTATTTTTGGTGAAAGGGTGTTTTTTTGATAGGATAAGTTGTGTGTGAGGAAGGTATCATAACAGCTGACTTAAATTTTATTAATTTTTAAAACTTGGTGTAAATGTTTTGGTTGGTATAAGAATTAATAATCTAAAAAGTGTACAAAATTATCTTGAGTGAAAGGGTGTTTTTTTTAAAGAAATATTGAAATTCGGAATTAGTACCACAAAAACTAGGAAAAAATTATTACACCAATGAAATTTGGTAAAAATGTTTCATTTATAACAGAAACCAAGAACCCAAAAAGTCTATACAAATATTTTAGGTTAAAGGGTGTTTTTTTGGGAAATAGGGAAAAATCCGCGATAAGTCCGATAAAATCTATGGTATAAATGGTACCCTTACGAAATTCATTAAATATGTTCTTTTTCCAATGGAAATCACGAATAATGTAAGTCTATAAATTTTTTTTATGTGAAAGGGTGTTTTTTTTAGAAGTAAAGAAAATATGGGTATATTTGAAAAAGTGTGTAATACTAGATTAATATTGGTGGTACCCTATTGAAATTTAGCAATTATGTTACTTTTAAGATAAGAAACAAGAATCTAAAGTTTCTATAAAAATATCATGGTTGCCAGGGTGTTTTTTTTAATTGAAAACAAAAATGATGGGTCACCCTAATGAAATTTAGTGAAAACATTGATTTTGGGATAGAAAGCAAGAATAAAGAGTTTTCATAAAAAAATTTTGGTGAAAGGATTGTTTTTTTCGAAGAGACAGTAAAATCTGTAGCCAATGATTCATTTTATTTATGGTTTTGATGACAAATTAAACATTTATAAATAATTTCTTACACGTTTTACGCGAATCATTGGCTTTTTGGGACCAATTACAGATTTTACTCTTTATTCTTGCTTTCTATCCCAAAATCATTGTTCTCACCAAATTTTAATAGGTAGATACGGTTTAGAGAAACAGAATATTGGAGTAAAAAAAAGGGGTGAGGTTTCATAAATTCCCAGCAAGCTGATCCTCATCGATCCGTGACCTGGAAAAATTTTTAATTGTGGTCAAAGGTCACAAAATATGGTTTCTCACGGTTTTTAGCAAAACGGTAATTTTTATCAAAAAATGTTTAATAAAATGTTTATAAAAAGTGTCATAATATTTTTTTTTCCAGAGACCCACCGTTTTTGAAATACCTATACCGATTCAAAAAGTTGAAGTTGATCAGGTCTATTCTAAACAAAATGAAATGAAATGTTTTCTGGAGAAAAGTTCCCAAGATCTCAGTCTCTTTGAGCTAAAAGATAATGAAATTTTACTTTTCAGTTGGGGGATTTTTTTTTTCAGAATATCCCTGATTATGATTATCTAAAAAACAGTGGGTCTTAGGATGTAAAATGTCACGACACTTCTTTTTATAGATAATAATCTGGTCTACAATTTTTTCATAGACAATTTTTTGACCTTTGAATCCAACTAAATTTTTTTCCATGTCTCAGATCGATGAGGACTTTTTAGATTTAATTTATGATGGTGTTTCCAACAATGCTACCATATTTTCAAAATGGGGTATTTAGTTTTTGAAAAAGGGGGCCTATTGTGCATTTTTGAATTGACCTTCTTACTGTTAGACACTGAAACTCACTGTAGGTTAAATATTGGAATTCAAAAGAGATTTTAGGAAAACAAAAATGGGAAAAGTTTTTTTTTTTTAATTTTTGAAAAAAAAACGAACTTTTTATATCTTTAAAAACACAAATTTTCGAACCTCAATTTTTTTGCAATAGTTAAACACTGTAAAAATACATATAGGTACACCTACCTAAAAACTTTAAAAATAAAAAAAAATTGAATTTTTTTGTATTCGTTCCCTAACTTTCAAAATATTGAACTTGGAGGTCCAAAAATTTAGAGCGTTGTAAGGAACAACTTTTAAAATTTGGAATAACTTCAAAAAATTCAGTTTTTGAAAAAGGAGTATAAGGTCAAAAAAGGTTTTTGGTTCTAAGACTCCCATCTGGAAATTTTTCAAAAAAAAAAAAAATTTAAACATTTCGGAATAAAACGGGAGCAACCTGGAACAACTTTCAAAAATAACAATTACAAAAATAGGAGGGCTACCTTCACACACTCTAATGCACAATTTTGATGCATCTGGCAATCCTTTGATATGACGGACCTAAATGAATTTTTATAATAGTTATATTTTAATTTGTACCTATACTAGGTACCTAATTATTTTTTGAATTTTCGTAGCTAGCTCCACGACTAGTTGCTTGAAAATCAGAAGGCAAAATATTTTTTTAAGCCCTATGCCTAGGTATTTATAAGCACAAATGGTCTAAATCAAATGTGAAGTTATAAATGTTGGTAAAATAAATTAAATTTAATTGAATCTCATGTCTCGGATTTGGGTACCTATTCCAATTCCAAACGTACCCTATGACCCAACTCTCTAACATTAGAGTAGGTATCACAAATGAAATTCAATTATAAAGACACGTGTGTTAGCTATTTTCATCTTTCCCAACAAAACAAAATCCCTCCTCAAACTTAATTTCTCAAAATTCAAATATATACCTACACATCCAATTAAATGCTTCAATATCCTTTCAAATCCTTCTTTGACATGATATTAGATTGCAAAAGTCATCTCTATCTCTCTGATTTGCGTATAGTACTTCTATATACACAAAATATTTGCGATTTCTAATTACAAAGTGCCCTCTCAAGAGCTTAAAGGTATTTTTTAATAAACTTCCCTCAAACTCCATGACCGCGTGAGAGTGAACAAAACAAAAACCTTGTCCTCTAAACCTTCATTTTGTATATAAAACAATATCTCCTCCTTCAGAGATACCAAAGCAGCTATACCAAAGTCAAGAAGTCCTAATCCATTGCCACAAAATTCAATTTATCTCGAATGACATTAAGATAGACGCGAAAAATAAATTACACATATCCTTGGCATCCCACTAAAAAAAAAACTCACGCATCCTTTGCCGAGCCCATTCACTCACACTCAATCCCACCAATCGTTTTCTAAAACACACACACACTGAAAAGACGAAAGGATCAAAATGATGGCAAACGAAACGTTTTAAATAAAGAAGTGAAAAATAACACGAGCGTCTTAGAAAAACGAGATGCCAATATACAGATAGATAGCTCTGCGCGCGAGAGCATCGGCTCGGCATATATAAAAAAGGATAAATAAATTTATTGAAAAGGAATCCTTTTTTTTTCGGAAGATTTAAAGACCCGCGAGATGGTGCCTCTATTTATTTGTATTTGTTTTATTTTTTTTTTTTTGTTCGTTGCTTTTATTATATCACGTTTCAAACATTGCTAGCAAAAAAAAAAATCCAGTAAGTAGAGCCTAGCGCGCTTGATGCCAAGCGACAGTCGATAGAAGCATCAGAGGCAACAGTCGTCTAAAAGCTAGGTCCTTAAATATCCCCGAGCGCGCCACACACCAAATCCAATCTATATAGTCGCTCCCTCCCCCTCAAGTCGTCCTTAATACTCGATAAAGCGTTTTATTCCCGTTTGTCTCATCCTTATTCCTTTTTTATTATGATTATGTTTCCATGTTCAAAGGCTTGTTTCACACACACACACATACACCCACACACTCGAGTATAGTGTTTCTATCAATAGAACATTCGTGGTGGAGTTATAGTGAATACAGAAAGAAAGTCAACGAATGAAAAAAAAAAAAAAAAAAAAAAAAAAATACAGCGAGTGTCCTTGTGTCCTGGAAATGTATTTTTTAAAAAAAGGAAGAAATAAAACATCTCCCGCACTCCCCTTTTGCCCTACAATGATTTTTTGTATCCATTCATCGTCTTCGTTGGAGCAATATTGAACTAGATTAGAGATAACTACGCGGTGTCTATATATATATATATATACTCTTTACTGCGTGCCACAGAATAATCCTTTCAATCGTCCTTAAGGTAACATGAGACTTTGGTTAGCCCTTTTTCATTTCATTTCATTCGTAGAGAGTCGTCGTCTTCGTTGTCATAGTTGTCGTTTTTATCTTTCTTCTTTTCGTCCTCATTCTTCTCTCCTATAAAGTCTGATATCCATTTTTTTTGAATCTATCTCTCAACTCAATACTCAACTCAACTCCATCCATATATCCCCATTTTTGCGCTATTGTCAGTAAATGACGCCGAACGTGTAGTATCGCGTTTGAATCGATTGAATGAAAAGAAAAGCTGGCGATTTATTGGCAAAAGACGAACAATGGTAAAAATGAAAAATTGGACACAAAAAGGATATAAAATTTATACACAAACATACCACACATACAGAAAAGAAAAAAAAAGAAAAGGAAATATATATGTATGTATAAAGAAAAAAAATATAATAATAATAATAACAAGATCATCTTCAAGGACCAATTTTCTATAGCTTAAGGGTTTTTATTTTTTATTTTTTTGTAGATATATTATATTTTTTTCCTTTCTATTTTATTTAGTTTTTGTTCTTTTTTTTTTTGTTAAAAGACAGGCATCAGAATTGTAGGTAGGTGTACCTTTTTTGAAGAGAGAGAGAGATTATCACAAACACAAAAAGGGTTTGAGTTGGGCGCCAGTTTATCAGAAAATATAGTTGAAGACAACTGCAAAAATTATTATCACTATCCTTTCAGAGCGGTCCATTTGGTTTTATAAAAAAAAAAAAATAATATTGAACCAACATCCTTAATACACTGGATGTTTTTTCTTTTTTTTTTCTTTTTTGTATGCTAGGTAAATTAAAGTTTTAAGTTTGTGAGGATATGATTACATGTCGTTTTTATGATTATCGTAGATTCTTTTCATTGAGTTTGTGCTTCTTTAAGGGAACTTTTAATATTTTTATAATTTCTTTAGAAATGGTTATTATTTTATTTCACCTTCAGAAAAGTTAATTTTTGTTTCGGCAACAAAAAAGAAGTTGTCTGTAAGGCCGGTTGACGGACGATGATTTTACGTGATAACGTCATCAGAAAACAGGTTGTGTGCTTTTGTTTAAAATGAGTCAATTGAAGCGTTTACTTATTTCAAACAATCATAATTTACAAGAAAAAGATGAAAAAATACCTTTTTTATTTTATTTTAAAAGATTTAAAAGTCAAGTATTTCTTCTAAAGAATAAAATCATTTTTAAATTTTTACAATGCTCAAAAAGTATAAAAATAATTTATTGAAAACAATCATTTTCATCAAAAAGAGCAAAAAAAAAAACATGAATATTTATCTTCTCACGTCATTAATTCCATTTTTTTCCTAACAACCTATTTTATACCTACTGAAAGCTTATTGTCTAAGCTCAAAATATATATATCGATCAGGTCTATGAGACATCTACAAAAAGAGCTAGAATTTTTTGAACTCGATCAAATTTAATTAAAAAAAGCAAAAAAAAAAAACATTTATTTTTATGTTCTCACGCTATGGAATCAATTTTTTTGTTTGACAACCAATACAAAATTTTATATCATCTGAAAGCTTATTATTTCACCTTTCATATGACGTATCAATCTTATTTCAAAAATGCCTACAAGAGAAGTTAGAATTTTTTAAAGTCAACCATGTCGAATTTCCAGACTGAGATTATGGTACTTCCCACTATGGTTACGGTGACCATATTTCTGGAAGTCAAACCCGGGACGGATACAAAATTCGTTGGATCGTTTTGAAAATATTGATTTAAAAAAAAAATTAAAAATTTTTTTTAAATGAGTTTTTATAACTCTTCCTTTTTTTGATATTAAGATTTCCTAAACGATTTTATTGCAGCGTTTTTGTTGAAATCATTTAAGTCGTTTACGAAATCAGAAATCAAGAAAATGGTTTTTTAATATTGTCTGTTAATAACTTCTAAAAAATATTTTTTTAATCAAATTCGGGAGAGCTGTTTTTTAACATTTTTATTTAAATGGTTTTGAAATTGTAAGAACCTTAACACAATTTTTAACATGTCCTTAAAAGTTTTGAAACTTATCTGGGTTCTTTACTCTTCCATATGTTGTTCTTTATTCGAAAACATTTTTCCTGGTGTAGCAACCTGACAAACAGAAGCTGGAACTAAATAATTGACTAACATTTAAAAAAAACTAAAGCCTAGTTTAGAGGAAAAACGAAAATTTTCATACAAAACCAGCACAACGAAATCGTAAACGAAAATTTTGCTTTTCGTTGCACAGTACGCAGCTTAGGCAACGAAATTCTTACCTGTGCAAGAATATATGGAGAGTTTTTAATCGTTTTTTTACTTTGGAGACTTAAAAAATTTTTCGTTTTGCTTCAGCGTACTAGAAAAATTTTAATTTCCAACCACTGTTTTCTTGTTTTCCGGAAAAAGTATTTAAAATATTGAATACAAAAATCAGAGAATGTGCAAATACGGGACAATCACGGGACAAATTACAAAATACGGGACACTTATACGTCCCGGGTTTCTTAAACAAAAACCCGGGACAAGCTGTAGAAATACGGGACAGTCCCGGGTAAACAGGGACGGATGGTCACCGTAACTATGGTGGCTCTTCGGGGGGCAACTACAGATCTCCACTGGTGTTTTGAGGTTTTTCGCAAGTTTCTTGATTTAACATTGTGTAGCTTGTAGTTAGTCTACCGTTATGTGTGATATACCAAATGAAAGGCAATTGTATCAGGATGCTCATAAAATTTGCTAACAAAATTTCTATCTGCTCTTGGTCAAAAGTTATAACCTGTTGAATTCTAAAATTTTATTTTACCGTTATCTCAAAATTGTGTTTACGAAAATGATTGAAACTTCGCACACATTTAGTCGTGGTCATGGTCTATCATTACTTTATATTCTTTATTCCTGTATCTATTAAAGAAAAAAAGATAAAAATAAAAAACGATGAAAATCGGTTAAAAACGGTAAAAAAACGTGTTTTTTAAAAACTTGTTTCTTCCGTTATTCAGTCAAAACTCACTAAATATAAATAAAAATCAAAAACTACATAAAAATACCCCTAAAAAACAAGGTGTTTTTCAAAAATTCATATTTCGAAATGCAGAGTGTTGAAAAAAAAAATTGGTATTAGACGCCAAATTTTTGTTTCATCTTTCACCTGGCACCTATAGAACTGTAAAAAAAAAAATTCCCTACCAAAAATCATCATTTTGTCATAGCCCCAACACGTGTTTAACGTTCAAACAAAACGTTATAGATTAGTTTCAAATTTTTTCTTAAATGCAGTTATTCTTAAATTAGTCTCATCTATCTATAGCAAAAAAAATCAACTGTCTACAACATGGCGTTTAGATTTTAGCCCAAATTTTATCTTTACATTTTACCCCTGTTTACCCTATTAAATGACGGAATTTTCAAAAATCGTTCATTTGGATTAAGCTTTAGGTTATTAACTTTCAAATAAGCTATAGAAGATTTTTGTATCTCTAATCTCTCCATTGTTCATCGATTTATAAGACGTTATCACGTCAAAAAACAAAGTTAAAAATGGGTAGTTTTTTTCCACTTTGACATCAGTTTTTTTTTTACATATAATTGCACTGTTGTTTTTAATGCGTATTTTAAATTAATAATTCTTTCCAAACTAAAATTTTTATAAAAATCTGTTAAGAATCGAATGAGAAGAGAAAAAGGTCAAATCACTTGAATCGGTTGAAAATTTGATTAAAAACGACATTGACCCTAATTTTAGATTTTGGAGGTGTTGTGAAAATTTTACAATCAATTTCGTAATCAATGAACCAACGCGTTTTGTCTCAGTTATGACATAAGTCCACTAAATTGTCTAAAAAACTATAATTTGTAAAAAAAAAAAATTATTTTATACTTTTTCCAAAATTCCAAAAATACATTTTTTTTAAATTCTCCTTGTTAGAGAAAATTGGTCGTTCAACTTATGAATCACTATAGGTATGTTTATATTCTCAGTTATTGTCTCAACGAAAGAACATTATCTATCAAAAGACTCATTTTCTTTGCTGATTATTTTAGAACACTTTTTTGCTGAAATAAATGTGTAGCGCTTGAGAAATTATCGATGTCACTACTATATAATTATTCAATGATCCAATACAATTGAAAGAAACTATATTCGCATTCAAATATCGCATTGTTTTTTAAAAAGGCATCCGTTTGGTCATTTTACGTTATTTTTGATAAAAGTTATCAACTTGTGGATTTATTTTACAAGTCAGAAAAAAATAGAAAAAAAAACTAGCATTGAAGCCTATGCAACCAAATCGTTATGCCGACTTTTACGGGTTGATTTTTGTCGAGCGGTGAAGATTTTCGTTTACTCATGTGAACAAAGTGAAAATACTCATAGGAAAATTCTAGTCGACTCTAGCTGTGCGAAATACTGTGCGGTACCTACTACTTTTTTGTCATTTTCAATTTGGTAACCCTTAACCCTTATTTGTAAATATTTAAACAGATTATACTTTTTCTGTAACAAATTTAAGTTAGTAACAAATAAATTATTATAAAATAAAAAAATAAAATTGTTGAGTTATCCAATACTTTGATAACACTGGTCTGCAAAATTTAACTTTTTTTTTCTCCTTCAAATAATTTTTTGATATTATGAAAGAATCCTGAATCTAAATCTGGTTTCACAAATTTTTTTTAAAAGGTACCATTTTTTGTAAAAATGATTTTTGAAAAATGTGGGTAGTTTCTAAAAAATCACCCTTTTAGATTCATTTGAACTTGTATAAAATAACAACTATTTGTCGCATTGAGCTCAAATTTGGAGGACTTATTCTTTATAATATGACCTATTAATTGACACCAAATATGTTCTTTTACATTAATGTTTACTCATTTTTTTAAATACTGATTGACAAAAAAAGCAAACATTTCGAAATAATTTACTTTTTAGTAAATCCTACATGAACAAAAGCACCTTAATTAAGGAAAATGTAAAATATCAATGCCCAATGCCCATTATATTTAAAAAAAGTCAAATATGTAAAGAAAACCATAATAAAATTTTTAAGTGTTTTGTAATTTTATATACTATTTTTCTATTTATAAATATCTTATTTGTAATGAACCATTCGATAAACTGCCTTGTAAAGCTTCAGATTTGTTTCTCCTAGAAACAAAATTATACTTTTCTTATAATTTTTGATGTGCTGAGTTAGAATCCGAAGTCAAAAAAAAACTCTATCACGTCAGGATTTTAAGATATTCGCATTAAAGTATCACAAAATCAAGTCATTTTTTTTAGAAAATCTCAAAAAAAAACTACTATATTATCTCAATTACCAAAGCTGATCGAAATTTTTTGATTTCAGATTCAAAATCAGCACACTAAAGTCCATTAGAAAAGTATACTTTTTACTTGCTCAATAGGGCAAGTATTGGTTTCGTGTAAAAAAAAAAATTCGAGGTTTTAATCAAAACTAACATTACGATGATGGAGAAGCCCAAAAAAGTGGGTTTCGTCATGACGTCCGTCGGTCTGTGCGTCGGTGCGTCGGTGCGTCGGTGCGTCGGTGCGTCCGTGCGTCCATCTGTACAAGTAGCTACAGCCTAAACGAGTGGACGGATTTTCTTGAAATTTGGTATGGATGTTTTTTTCGTAATTTCCAAGGTTGGTTTTTTTTTGTTTTTTAATATCTCGCTTAGAACGTATACCTCCCATACAAAATTTTCGAGTTATTGCAATTTTCTCGAAAACGGCTCTAACGATTTCGATTAAATTTAGCACACGTAATGCTGTATATAGTTCTAACATAACTGCGTTTTTAGTTTTTCTCAAAAAATACGGATAGTGGAAATATGGTCTTTACATTTTTTTAAATCGCGGATGTCGGCTCTTCCCGTACATCATTATGGAGTTATTGCAATTTTCTCAAAAATGGCTCTAAGGATTTTGATAAAATTTTGCATACGTAATATTCAAAGTAATTGCAGTAAAACTGCGTTTTTAGTTTTTTTCAAAAAAGTCAAGTAAAATAAAAAAAAATTTTATTTAACTAACATTTGGCCTCCATGCCGGCTCTTCCCCTACATCAACCAAATTTCTTAAAAATGTATATAGAGGCAGCTCTAATAACCTACAAGTAAGCTAACATAAAAAGGCTTTGAACTGCAAGAGCAAGTACGTGCGGCCCCAGTCGTGCATTTTATTTTCTAGGGAGAAAGATATATTAATTTTTAAAGATCAGTTTCTGTATGGTAAGATATGCCAAACCTACTAAACTTACTTAAATTAAGATATCTCGGAGAAGAAAAGAGATATTGAGAAGATTGAAACTGAATTTGAAAGAAAAAAATAAGTTCTTTCATAAACCGTAATAATTTTAATTGAAAAAGATTACATTAGATTATGCCAAAATATTTCTTTCAAAAAAAACAGTAAACAAATTGGTTTTTGAGTTTTTGTAACGGGAATATCTAAAAAATGTGACGTGCTAGGTCAATTCTTCGGATTCGGAATCAGCATAAAAAAATCCTTTAGAAAAATATAGTTTTATTTAAAGGAGGATTTTCTTGCAGACCAGTGTATTTAGTGAAAATCTGTAAGCTTTAAGTGTTTAATTCCTGTCCAATTCAATAAAACCGAAACACTTTTTTTAACCATTAAAAACTATAATTTTATTCTAAATGCCTAACAATTATATCTAATACCCTTTCACTGCGCCTCTTTTAACAAGCAATAAAAACATTCTCCCCCCTTTTCAAACCAAAACAAAAAATAACTCCAAATCACTCCTTAAAATCTCTTATCTAACTATAGTCAATTTTAACATTACCATTACACACCCACCCATTCATACATATATACACAAAAAACAACAACAACACAAATAACAACCCAAAACAATAACACATTTCCTCCATACTTTCTGTTATAAAAGGAAAAAGTGGAGACTTTTAAATAAGCTTTTTCGAATATTACCAGTGGCGTGCTACACTGGAAATCCAAAGGTATCTCTAAATCAACTCAAAATATCCTTAAAGAGAAATCATTATACGCAAACTCTCAAAGAGAAATAAAATATATTATTGTTCGTTGGTGATTGGAGAGAGTTTTCTCTCTGAAAACCTTGCACAACCCAAAAACCAACAACTCCCAAATTCTCACAAAAAAAAAAGGATATAATATCCTCTACACAGCGAAGAACAAAAACAAATACAAAATAGGAAAAGAAAAACATACAAAATTTCAGGTCCACATTCACCACCACCACCGCTATATGAGAAATGGAAGAAATTCACACCAACTCTGTGTCGATTGGGTAGAAAATCAGTTCTTTTGATAACGCGATACGGGTTGGTTTACAATCGGCAAACACGCACCTACCGCCATCTGTCGGTTTGAATTTTAAACTCTACTACACTTTTCGATTTTTTTTTCCGTTTCTTATACATTTTTTCTAACAGAAATATAATAATAAAGAACTTCTGTGGTTTTAATGTGGTAATGTCAGAAAAAAATTTCAAATAACGGGTGACCCATAAAAAAATCGGTCTAAAATAGGGTTAAATTTATAATTTTGACAAAAATAAAAATTAAAAAAGAAAAAGAATAAATTAGGTCAAACTGGTGTTAAATTGTCCGAAAAGCAAAAAACCAAAAAGAGGTCCTTTTGTTGTTGTAGTTGTTGTTGTTGATGATGATGATATTATTGTAGCCATTAAGTGAAACCGTTGACTTGACAACGCCACCCTCTATATAACGTTAGCGTTACGTTAATTGACGGCCGCACAACAAGGCACCAACGAAATTACGACCGGGACCCTTTTTTTCCTCATCATCAACATCATCGCGGATCTTTGTCCTTTCGGGGTTCCTCGCTACGCTTTGTGTTGTGTGTGTGAGAAAGGACAACCAAGGACACTTTCCTATACAATTTCCAATTCATCGAGTTCGCGTTCGAAATAATCAAAAAAAATTACCAAAAAAATAAAAAAACGCAAAAGCCGGGTCGTCGAAAGAATTGCTGCGTGCAATTCTTTAAATTTTGTTTTCTCTTATATATTGTTGTTGTTGGTATAACTTTTACGCGAAGAGGCATCCAATTAAGGCTTGAAATTCCACCACCAACCAACATCGGAAGGACAACGAAAAGTCCAAAAAGTGTGATGTTTAATTTTAATTGGTGACGAGACACAGGGCAGCCACCCGCGTAAAAAAGAGTTTTCAACCCCCTCCCCCTCCTCCAATTTTCGCCACCAATGCGTGTATAAAATGCAACATCCAGAAGCTGGTGTGAAACTGAAGCAAAAGTAGAGAAATTCAGGATCACCTCGCGTATTTATATGAATCGTTATATAGGCGGCGAATTCGTGAATTTCTGCCTTGTTAAATAAATTAATTAAAAAATGTATTTAAATTCATTTAATTTGGATTTTGTTACATATCAACGCCAACGCCATCATCGTCGATGCGGCCAACAGTGTTCGACAAGATAAATGTTGTGTGAATGTCCTCTGTTGTTGTTGTAAAAATTCTGATATTGCTAAAGTCCTTTTTTTTTTTTTTGGTCTGATGATAAATAATTTTCCTTCCATCGTTCGTCGTGTGAAGTTGATTCGGTTTGAATATTTTTCACACGGTAAGTTACATTTTGTAGTGCAAATTATACGAATGTCGATGTAGATGGCTCCATGTTGTCTGTGCAAGGACACGACACATAACATCATCAACATCACAGTTTAACAGCAGAAGAGACGAATAGGAAGAACGAATTGAGAGTACTTTTTAATGAGAGAGGGTGAGTTTTTGTACTGTTTTTCATTTTAAACAAAAAAAAAGGGGGGACAAAAATTGACAAAATTGTGTCGCATTGATGCTTTCTACTTTGGGGGTGGTTTAAGAGGTTTAAGGACCATGAAAACGAACACAGAAGAATTCTTTTTAAGAATGAAATCTTGTGGGTTAATGGGAAATGAATGAAGTCGTTTATGAGGGATTTTCACACAAAATTATCTCGATTGTGGTTGATAATGAGTTTCTCCACCCCCTTTCCATCCCCCCTTCACCCAAAAAATCAATTACCCATTTCCCTTATATGAAGGATCGACAAATTTACACCAATTTTCGAATGATTGAGGTAAAATTTGAATTTTCAATTTTCCCAATCTATATATCTGCCTGTTATTCAATTTGAATGTGTGTGTGTATGTGTGTGTGGTTAAAGAAAAACAATTATTTTAACCACAAACTGCTGCTGATGTATTATAAATACCAATCAACTACTCTACCTTACCTACATAGCACTGATAGGTACCTCGTGATGTGTGTGGCAGTGGCATGCAGTGCAATTCGAGAATTGAATACCATTATTGAATTAATTGAAACCATGGAATCAATAATTATTATAATTAGTCGCAATACCATATATATAACAAGTTTACAAGCGGAGTAGTGTAGTGGAATCGAAATGCAATATAATAACTAAACTACATATTATTACACATTTTAGGTAGGTATGTATATATTGATGCTACCAACATGCCAACATATCTATTTCTCTATTTGTATGTAGTTATTTTATGAAAATGGTATAAATTATGATTAATTGATATGTGTGTGTGTGTATAGATTGTCTATCTGAGTTGGTTAATAAATAACCACAAAGTTTTGGTTTTTATTTTTGTTTGTATGGGTGTATATTTGCTAGTTATAATTTACACATGAATGAGTTTTTGCGATTAGGTATGTATAGGTACTTATTCGTTCTCTTATAAATATGAAGTTCCACAGGAGTTTCATTAAGGGCCAATTTTGTTTTTTAATTGTGATGACAGATTTTATTGAAAATTATATTGTAAACTGGATGTTTAATAGGAGAATGATCCTTTTTATATTGTATTTGGATGGATGACATTTGTTGGTGAGTGGGAAAATAGAGTGGATTGAATTTTAATTATAAATTAAGTTCAAGGGGGGAAACCTTTTGTGGGAGATTGAAGATATTTTTTTGTTTGTTGTAAATCGGGAATTTTAATTTAAAATTTACTTTGTATTGATTTAAGGGTCAGTTGCCTTGCTATTGTTCTCAACTTTTTTTGTTTTTTTTTTTATATTTGTTCTTTGTGAAAAGATTTAAACTGTCGCACAGTGGTGCCATTGGTCGTTTTTGGCGTCAAAATTCATTTGCACGACCATTTCTGCACGAAAAGTTATGAAATTTGGTACACTGAATGATAATAGTATGGAGAATAAGAAAAAGCTGCCAACTTTTTTTTATTCAAAATGGCGGAAAGAATGGGCGTTAAAATAGAATTTTCATTTTCAAAACAGTATATAAGCTAGAAATTGGGCTAAATTTATAACAAAAAAGTGTCAGATCTTAGATTTAGGATTCATAGATTCATATTCTTTGAAAAAAAAAATTAAAAATTTTAAAAACAAAGTCCAAAAAATGCCAAATTAGTAAAACACACTTTAAGACCACTTATTACGCTATTTCATGGATTGTTTTTTTAAATTAGCACAATTTTGAGATCTCTTCTATTTATTTTTTATAAGAAAATTGAAAATATTATTATTATTATTATTATTATTTATTATTTATTTGGTATTCATTTTCTGTACAATAAGAATATAATTCTTTTGACTGCACAGTATTACATAACAATTTCAGAAATAAGTTATAAACATTAAAAAATTTAGTTAAAATAGAAAAAAAACAAAAAAAAAAATATAAATATAAAAAATTAAGGTACCCATTTTAATCTTATTACCTATTAATTTTAATTTTAATTTAATCTAAATTTTTGAATGACAACAAAAAAAGAATGATTGAGTATTTTTTGTTGACGTTTAAGTGTTTATGTATTAGTGCTTCTGATTTTAAATCGAGAAGAGAATTTCTCTTCTTAGAAGAGTTCTGCCTGTCAGTTTTGTACGAATAAAACACTTTCAGAAGGCTTCTGAATGATTCCGGACGCTTCCGGAGAGCCAATCGAAAACACCATAAATTAATACGAAAAAAAACTTCTGTCCGGAAAAATCTTCCGTCAAAAAATATTGACCTAAAAATTTCCTATACGGCTAGTTAAAAATACAGAATACATACCTATTGCCCTGAACATTTTTCTTGGCTTAGGCCGTGTGTGAATTGCGTTAAATAGTTAACACCGTGTAAAATTTTTGACACTATTGAGGTGAACAAAAAAATTTCAGCTGTAAGGCTTATTGTTTAATATTTTTCTATGACTCTTTTCTGCCATAAAACTCCTTTTTAATAAAAAAAAAAAACCAAAACAAGCCCATCTGCAAAAAAATTAACTCCAATTTAACCAGGTCCCAGAGCCCAGTAAATTTTTAACAGCTGAAAATTTTTTATTCACCTCAATAGTGTCAACAATTTTACACGGTGTTAACTATTTAACGCAATTCACACACGGCCTTAAAATAGATTTTTTGAAAATTTCTGAAAATTCTGATTTGATTTAATAAGTTTTGTTTAATTTAATTTTTTTTTATGTTTTTACTTTGACAGTACTATCGATTGTGTTTTAGTTTGCATTTTATTCGTTCTAAAATGTGAACATAAAAATGTCTCAAAAATGCGTTTTATATGACGTGTTACATTAAAACACGTACCTTACCTACTTCCTTTTACAATAACCCTCTGACGGCACACGGATGCGAATTTCGCACGACAAAAATAAAAAAATAACAATTTTAAAAAAAGTGGGTGCAAAAAAGTCTCTTTATAATGGGGAAAATATATTTTTTTGGAATTGTGAATGCAATATTCGAATTTCTCGGAAAGTTCTACAGAAATTTCTTTAACGTATTCTTTATAAAATATGAGACATATATGCGACATGAAAAAGGAGAAGTCTTGTGCCTTTCACGTCGCAAAAAAGAGGTGTGCCTTTTTAATTGGTCACTGTGGCGTATGTGTAACATTTTTTTTCTTGTTATGTAAAGAACTTAAAGGCAATTACTATTCAAATTCGCAATTCTAGGATGATTGAAAATGTGTGCGATGTCCTTCAAATCTTAGAGTATTTTTGAGTTAGTTGGAACCAAAGTCAAAGCCGTATAGAAACTAGTCAAAGGAGGTTTTCGAAATTAACTCCTTTTGGACACTCTTTCAACGTTTAATTACTTTTCAAGGTTAAATTGTCAACTTAAGTTTCGATTCATATTAAAAAATAAATAATATGTCTTAATGAGTTCCTTAATACCTGAAAATTTAACAAGTATAAGGTTTACAACATTCGTTGCTCCGTTTGATAGTCTATTGACTTTGTTCAAAACTAAAATTATTTAATTCAATGTCATCCTTCAAATTAATTGATTTGCTCAAAGTCTCTATAATTTCAAAATTCAACATTATAATTGTAGAAGAAAATTATCATCCTTGATAAATTACCTAAAATGTTATAATTTGTTACAAAATAAAAACTGTATAATTCTTGTTCTTTTCACACACCCTTATGTTTGCTTCAAACAAAAGCCAACAATAATAATTCTCAAGCTTGTCTCACTAATGATACTTCAAATGTGTCAGTTCATTTCCCTTTCATCAACATTTAGAATAAAAAGACTTTTCCTTAATGAGTCAACAAAAAAGCAACAGAGCTTATGTTTTTGCATTAAGTATATATACAAAAAAAGCTACCCTCTATATTATAAACTGTGTTGCTGGCTGCCTACACCACCCTAACCCTACTTTACACGGTGAAAGTAAAATTGTCGCGTGGGTTGTTGTTTTTGCTGTGTGCATGCTGCCGTCCTCATCGTCGTCGTTGCCATTGAGTGTTGAATGATGAACATTATGACGGCAACAGCAACTTGAAGACGACAAATAACATTAAGTGTCATCTCTGAAAAGGAGACGACAAACAAAACAACAACAAAAACTCCTATGCCCTATCCTTTAAATATAAAGCATCTAACAAACACTCCATTGTTTTCGCTATTTAGTGTAAATGAAAAGCAACAATTTTTCACTTCCTGTCGTCGCCTTTTGTTCAAAGCTAATTACCACCCTTTTTACAAAACAAAAATAACAAAAAAATGTTAAGAAAAACGTCCCATTATTACACAATGACGGGCTGAGATGTTTTTCAACAGCGGACGAGGAGAGTGGGTTTAGGGTAAGATTGCAATTTTGCAATTCTTCTTGCACACTCTGCACACACTTCCCCAAGAGGTCCTTTCAAATTCTTCATTCATTCAAAATTCTTTCTTAAGTTACCTGCAGCTACCCTGTTCGTGTTTGTGAATTTTCGCTTGCGCTTGTTGATCATTCTCACCATTAACATCGCTGCTCTGCCATCGCTGGTTTTGATTACAAAATTGTAAACAAAACGAACTGGTCTGAACGAGAAGACGGGCAAATATAGTGAAATATCGTTCGTGCAACAGAGCTGAACATCAAACACAATTATTTACGAGCAACGAACAAAGTCACGTCATATTCAGGCAATAAATTTTCAAAAAAAAGTGTATTCATGTGGTGTTGGCTCGTGGGTATTTTTTGAAAAAGATGAAGAAGTTGATTAATTAACTTTTTTTTGCCACAAGAACCAAAATATACTTTTCTAGTAGTTTTTGAATCAAAAAAACCCTTTTTTTGCACTTTATAACGGTAATATTTCAAGAACGAAGGCTAATAGAATTTTTCTGATTGTTGATTCGAGTTCAGCAACCCAAAAACCTTCAGAAAAGTATATTTTGATTCTTGTGGCAAAAAAAGTTTAATTTGGTTGGCCAGTGTTGTTTTTGATTCAAAGACCGCTACTTAAATTTTAAATATCTCGGGCAATAAAAGAGATATCGGAAAGATTTAAACATTTTTTGAAAGAAGAAAACTAGTTCTTATAGGCACCGTTACAAATTTGTTTATAATGAATTACTCCACATAAAAACATAACCTTGAAAACAGCCAAAATTACGTTTTTTGACATTTTCTAACGGTAATATTTCAAAAACGAAGGCCAATCAAATTTTTCTGACTTCAGATTCGGATTCAGTACCCCAAAAACTACTAGAAAAGTATATTTTGGTTTTTGTGGCAAAAACCTTGTTGACCAGTGTTATTGGTTTAGTAGTTTTAGAGGTTGGTGGTTGCATTTTAGAACAAAAAAAGAATATTTCAAATAGGGTGCAAATTGTTAATTTATTTTTTTTTTTTTTTTGTTAAATGAGGTGCATCGCACTCTTCGAATTAAATTTCGAGTTTTTCTTAAGAACGGTCTTTATAGTAGAAGTGCGCGATGCACAAAGCTTTGAAAATGTTTCGCTTTTAGATTTTTAAATAAAAGATCTTAAGTTTGCTTTTTGAGCATTACAATACCACCATTTTAAACAAAGATACGGTTATTATAAAAATAAAAAAAAAAAAATATTTTTTAGATATTAAAAAAAATATTGAAAATTTCGAATTTCATAAAATTATAACTTTTATTTTACGGCTAACCTAGTTTTTATTAGAATGCTAAAGCTTTTTATAAACTTCATAAAAAATAATTCTAAATAAATTTTAAAAGATATGTTAAAAAGTATTAAAAGTTGATTTTTAAATTATGAAAACACCTATTTAAATGGTTTTAATCTCTTGATTTCCTAAATAACTACGAATTTTTGAAATTTCGTTTTTTTTAGATTGTTGGAGCCGTTTTCTTAAAAAAATAATTTTTTGTGTACCTATACAAATTTCTGAAAATAAAAAAAAATAAAAATGTGATGCCAATTTAAAGCAATTTTTTTTTTAATTATAAAGTGGCATTCTTGTTGTATTTTGTTGAGGAAAACCTATTAATTTTCTATATATTCTTCAAGTAAATTCACTAATCCCTTTTGTAAAAATTTATTTTTCAATTTGTTAAAATTTGTATTTAAAAAAATAAATACAAAAATTGACTTTTTTTTGGATTTTTTTCCTTAATTTTAAAGTAAAACTACTAAAACGTGTTTTGCATAAATTTTCGTTGAAATTGATCAATTGGCTTACGATATAGTCAGGAATCAAAAAGGCGATTCTATGGAAGGTACCCTAAATATCGGTCCAAAAAATATTATTTTCTAAACAGTCGACTTAATTGGAAAAAAATATTTAAAATCAACAGTTTCAATAACAACAACGTCCTATACAAAAAAAAAAAATATATATAAAAATATATTTATAACGTCGATTCGGCGTTATCACAAATTCCATTCGTATTGGAAATTTGCTACGAATTCCGAAAAAACAATCACGGAACCCGTTCGAAATAGATAATTTCATACAAATCGTCAATACGGATTTTGTGATTGTTTTGTCTGGAATCGTAGAAAATTTCCGATACCTACGAATGGAATTCGTGATGATGCCTATTAATAAAAATAAATCTGTCTTATGACTAAGTTTTTGCAAAAATTAATTTTCAAAATCAAAATTTGGAAAACCAAGTCGAATTCATTTTTATCAAAATTTCATTAAATATATAATAGTTAAGTTTTAAAAATTCAACACTCCAATTTGTTTTTAAATTTAACAGGAAATGCGGATGCAAAAATACGGATGAAAATGTCTTGTCATTTTCGAGAAATTGACAAAAAAAAAAAACTATGAAATTAATTTATGACACATTAAACTTTCTTTTATTTATTTTTTGAACATTAAGATTTATAAGAGGTTACAATTAAGTGAATAGAATTAACAGAATATACCTTATCTTTAAATCCCTTCTTTTTTGTGTCCCACCTGTGACATAAGAAATAACTCTGTCTATTTTAAAAAAGATCAAGATAGACTTTAAGAAGTTTAATTGGGCTTTTTTGGTTAATTTAGTTTGTTTATGTAAATAATTCATCGAATGTGAAAAATTCTGGTCCATCTCCAAAACGCACAAATCTCAACACAAATCCTCATCCTATTGCTGTATTACCTAATCCTACTCAACCAGTAGCCTCGACAACCACCGTTGCTAGTACTAATATAATCAAGGCTGTTTCGAAACCAAGATCGATTTTCGTTTCACGGTTAGACCCTAATACATCTCCTGATGATATAATTTCCCATTTAGTTTCTTGTAAAAGCATTCCTTCAACAACATCTATTAAGTGCACAAAAATAAGTAAGCCCAATAGTTTTATTTCATCATTTAAAATTGTAACAAACCCAACTTATTTTGATTCCATTTGCAACACTCATAATTGGCCCCTAGAAACCTTAGTTAAAGAGTTCTCTATCACAAAAAAAAAACACCCTGTATCTAAAATACCTTCGACAAAAAACTCAGCAGGATTGCCCTCTTTTACCAAAACGTAAGGGGGTTACGCAGCAAAGCCGCTGACATTTTCATGAATTCACAAACATTTCCATATGATATATTTATTTTAACAGAAACTTGGTTAAATGCTAGCTTTTTAGACACGGAACTATTTTGTCAAGAGTTCTTAGTTTACAGAAAAGATCGCCACGCCGGAAATGCAAAGGAACTCGGAGGAGGTGTCTTAGTAGCGGTTCGAAATAACTTAATTGACTTAATCTGCGTTAAAATTTCTTCAATGACTGAATCTATTTATATTCTAAATGTATATATCCCTCCAAAAAGTACATCATCCTCTTATACAGAGCTTTCGATGGCTTTAGATTACGTACTTGACCTGTCTTGCTCCAATAGCAACATATTACTTTTAGGAGACTTCAATTTACCTCACATTGATTGGGTCCCTTCCGATGATGAAAAATATCAAAAAGCTTCACTAACATCTTCACAAAATGAGCTTGCTTTATTAGACAAAATTTTGTATATACTGACTTACAGCAGATAAGCTGTATTAAAAACTATAAAAATCGAATTCTCGATTTAGTATTTTCCTCTGACGCTATTAGTACTCTTGTTCTAGAGTCTAGAACTGGTATCACTAATATAGACGGTTACCATCCACCTTTGGATATCTTCTTTGACTGGAGCAATCATATTACTGAAAACAGTAACGATTTTGATTGCTCTTATACTCTTGATTTTAAAAAAGCAAATTTCGAGTTGCTTTCTGAAAACATATCTAGTTCAGGGATAGAAAATATACTTACATTATCTAATATTGATGAAGCAGTTACAAATTTTTATAACATCCTTAACAGCTGCCTTGTAAATTCCATTTCCATGAAAAAATCAAATAATAATAATAATAATTTTAGTCACCCTTGGTACACAAAAGACCTAAAAATACTAAGAAATAAACGAAATAAAGCATGGAAACTTTTTTTAAGAACCCTTTCACCAGTTGATCACGCTTCTTACGTTGAACTATTTGAAGAATTCAAAACTCATTCAAAAAATTTGTACACCGACTATATGATTGAGAAAGGAAATTCCCTAAGAAAAGATCGAAAGTCATTTTGGAACCTTGTTAACTCAAAGAAAAACTCAGATGGATATCCGGCAAACTTCATTCATGACGATATTACATTACATCAAACATTTGACATTTGCAATGCTTTCGCCAATAACTTTCGTAATTCATTTGTTAATGAGACTGTTGATGTTGACGAAATCTATTTCAAAAATTTACATTCATATTCCGAAACGAGTTGTACGAACATCCCTGTACTGCAAAGTACTGTGTTAGACCTTCTTTCATCCTTAAATGATGATTGTTCTGCTGGCCCAGACGGTGTGCCACCAATAGTATTAAAAAACTGTAGAAACTCCCTAGTTCAGCCTCTAACATTTTTATTCAAACTTTCCATCAAGTCAGGAAAATTTCCCTCCATCTGGAAAAAGTCATTCCTCACTCCTGTTTTCAAGAAGGGTGATAAGACAGATATAAAGAATTATAGGCCTATTTCGAAACTATCCTGCATTCCAAAGGTTTTTGAGCAAGTTGTTTGTGATAGTCTAGCATTTAATAGTAAAAATCTGATAAGTGAAAAGCAGCATGGCTTTGTAAGAAAAAGATCTACTACAACTAATCTTCTTAGCTTCTTAAATAAATGTTCAAATGCATTAGAAAAAGGTAATGAAGTTGACTGCGTTTACACTGACTTTTCAAATGCATTTGATCAACTTAGTCATAAAATAATAATCTTCAAATTAAAAGCTTTTGGTTTTCCACGTATTTTTATTGCCTGGGTAGAATCTTATCTTAACCAAAGATCCTATCAGGTCAAATTTAGAAACTGTCTTTCAGATCTTTTTATAGCCAACTCTGGCGTCCCTCAGGGAAGTCACCTAGGCCCAGTTTTATTTATTTTAGCTATAAACGACGTAATCTCGTGCATAACTTCAAGTGATATTCTCATATTTGCTGATGATATGAAGATTTTTAAAGAAATTAAGTCTGACAATGACCGTATCCTTCTTCAAAGCGATATTAACAGTTTTAATGTTTGGTGTGGTAAAAATGGCCTTTCACTTAACCCAGCTAAATGCCAAACAATTACATTCTGGAGAAAACGAGTCATTAATATTTTTGATTACTACATCTTGCAACATAAGCTATGTCGAGTATTTAGCTTCAAAGACTTGGGTGTCCAATTTAGTTCAAATTTAGGATTTACTGAACACATCAATTTTATAGTAAATAAAGCGAGCTCAATGCTTGGTTTTATTAAACGTTGGGCAAAGGAATTTGATGATCCATTTGTTACTCTATCTTTGTACAACTGCTACGTTCGACCCCATCTTGAGTACGCTTCTCAAGTATGGAGTCCTTTTTATGAAGTTCATAAAAACCGAATCGAATCTATTCCACACAATTTTGTACGCTTCGCTCTAAAAGGTCTTCCTTGGTCCGACCCTTTCAACTTGCCACCTTATGAACATCGCATTCAACTTCTTCAGATACAAACTTTAGCACAAAGACGTGTAAATAATGATTTAATCTTTCTTCATCAGCTTATTATTTCCCAAATTGACGCCCCTGATCTATTAGCTTGTATTGGTATAAATTATCCGGGTGGATCTCACCTCCTACGAAGATTTGAACCTTTGCATATCGACTTTCATAGAACAAACTATGGTATTAATGAGCCTCTTAGTCGCATGAGTAAACTTTTTAACTTGAACCATTCATCCTTAGACTTTTATTTGACGAAAATGGGTTTAAAAACATTGTTTCGAACCAGTGCTCCACAATCGTGACTGTTAATCATAATTTTAAATAAATTATACATGTTGGATTTTTTGTACTTATAATTTTATAACTTGTAAATTTGTTCGTAATTATTTTGTTTTATATTGTGCATGTGGGAGGTTGTATTTTTTGTCTACTAACCACTAACATGCACTTATGATGAGCCTCTGATTGTAGTTAAAAGCTTGTTCTAAGCTTACTACATCAAAGAATCTGAAGTGAAAAAAAAGAAAAAATTAAAACATACAATTTTGTCCCGACGCAATATTGGACCAAACGATGTAAATCATCTCAAAATTCCATAACTTTTTTGTTTCTCAATATTTTTTTTTTGAAATTTGGCACAAATATACTACAATGTATATATGCTTCAACTTGTAATAGAAATCAGAACTAAAAAAATTATGTATGTATTTATTATAATATTTTCAAAAACTGAAATTATGAAAAATAACTCAAATTCATCAATTTTTAAAATTCATATACAAAATTATATTTTAAGTCGTTGTAATTTGTGTTAAATATAAGTGAAGTTATCCTCTATATAATATATTGATAAGAAAGCAAAAATTAAAAGATTATAAATAAAAAAAAAAGCATACGAATGAAAGATAATATAAAATTCATTGTAGGTAGAATTTATTTTATAAGTAAGAAAAGAAAGAAAAAATGTGAAAGGGATAAGTATCCAAAAACGTAGAGACTAAATTAACCATTTTCTTAATAAAATCAAAATTATTGTGTATTTTATAAAACTCAAACAACAAAAAAGGGTTGAAGAGCAAAGAAATATTAAAACGAAATAAAATATGGAAATAATTTATATTTTATAGAGAAGACTTTTTAAATAAAACAAAAGCTTGAGATAAAAATTAAAATAGCGTGAAAAAATAAAAGTTTGAAAAAATGGAATGAAATAAAATAAAATCAAATCTGCAGATTTTGATTTGCGGCAGAAAATGGGACTTGAAATCCGTTCAGAATGTCAAGCTTGTTGGGAATTCCTTTTATAGGGGATCCCAAAAGTAATAATTTAAAATACATATCTCAAATTCTTACCATTTTCGATTAAATGCACTTCTTGTGAAATTTCGAAAAATTCCTACTTTGAAACAATATTTTACTTCCCCTGTTCATAATTGATTTTTTTTTTACAAACGTTCACTAAAACATTGGTAAATAAGAATCAATTATTTAATCAAAACAATTTTTATTTTGTTCGCCATATCGCTACAAATTAGTTAGCAGTTTTAATGAAACTCAATTTCTTACTTTTATTTTAGAGCAACACCCTAAAAAATAAATTGTACATTTTGAAACTGGTTTATCATTTTTATAGCTTGCCTAGTTATCACAGTTTGCAAAAACAGTTTAAAAAATTTGGAAATTGAAGTTAGGATGAAAGATACTATAATTTGAATTCAACAAAACAAGGTTTTTCAGAGTAAAAAAAAAAAAAACAATAAAAAACATAGGCTTTTGTTTAAACTAATTTGTAGCGAAATAATTTTTTTTTATTTGTCAATTGTTCCTAAATGTCAATTATTGTTTTAGGGACAGATTTGTAAATAAACAAAAAATAAATTATGAACAGGGGAAGCAAAATACTGTTTTAAAGTAGGAATTTTTCGAAATTTCACAAGAAGTGCATTTAATCGAAAACCGTAAATATTTGGGATAAACAAATTACCAAATTTTAAGAGCCCTTTAAATAGTCTATAAGAATATTTCATTTGAATCATTAATTTTGAGATACCCTGTAGATGACAATAAAAAAAAGATCTGCAAACATTTTTGGAAAATTTTTATTTTATACATTTTTGACCGTAAATCAAAATGGCGCAAATATGCGCAAAATTTTATTTTTATTCCTTAATTTTGAGTAAAATGAGATTCTAAATTCATTCATAACTCGGTGTTATATATCGAGTTGGTACTGCGATGTCTTCTTTTATATTCATCGAATATGCTCCAGCGAAACGTCGGGACAAAAATGTATGTTTTAATTTTTTATTTACATAAACAAACTAAATTGACCAAAAAAGCCCAAATGAAACTACTTAAATTATTAAATTATAAAGAATTGGTCACAAACACAAACTTAATATCAAGATAAACATGTTTTTTTTTTTACACTGATATTATGAAACTCTATGCTTAATTTTCTACAATTTTGTGTATTAAATAAAATAGAACCATGGTGCAACTGTCCCACCCGTGACCATAAAACTCTTCTATTAAATATACCATTTTTGTTTCTTGTAACTCTCATTCTTTGCTATTTCAAAGTTCCAAAACTGAACATTTTTTTCAACGAAAAAAAAAAAAACGGCGAAGAACTTAAGTTTTCGATTTGGTGCGATGAATAGGTACAGAAACAACCCGAAGTATCTAATTTAAGTTCTTCAAAAATAAATTGCTGGTTATATGTACGATAATAAGTTTTGTAAAACCTACCCACGGGAAACAGATCTTTTGTATTTTTATCCTCATTAATATAAAAGATAATTATTTGATGTGCTTTAAATTAAACCACTCAAAATATCAATTAATTAAAAGAAATAATAAAAAAAAAAAAATATTAATATTCAGCCAAACGTTGCTATCCAGTAGTGTGTTTCCATCGATACTACTCATTTTAATCAACAGGGATGTTATCTGTAATTTCATTGTTTTATTTGTTGTTCTTTTTTTCATTATTATTTGTTCATTTTTTCAATTACACATTAAATATTATCCAAATTCACGATTCACTTCTCTATCAGCTCATCACCAGTCCTTGCGAAATTTTTATTATTATTATTTTTTTTTTTGCATAGATTTTCTCATTACTATAGTTGTTGCTGTTCCATATAAACAATTTAATATTCGATATCGTTATATTAATATTTAAACAAATTTTCACATACACATACCAGACACAACCCAATTTGAAGACAACAACAAAAATATACAAACAATTTATATCGAAAGTTATTATATTCATTTTCATTTTTATCGACATTTACTATACGAGCATGAAACGCTCGTATTCTGGGAATTTGTATAATAATGTGCGGCTGACGTATTTAAGGATCGACAGACGACGCGACGCGATGAGATGTTTATGGCGACAGAAAGCGATGTAATCGCGTTCGTTAAAGTCACATTTTATTAGTGGTCAATGGCGTCCTCAATTTAATAATAATTTTTTCTCATTTTTTTGTTGTATTTTTTTTTTCGGTTTTTTAATTATTTATTTTTTGTTGTTGTTGTAGTTGTTTGTGTCTTTGATTATGAGGTCCTTTTAAAATAATTACAAAAAATATTTACTCGCACACACATATTTATGCTCTCTTTTGTCTGTGTGGACAGCATAAAGGAATTTTAATTACTCGCTAATGGATCATTATTCTATGGAAATATAATTCAATATTAAGCGAACAAATGGAAAATAAATACAAAAATAAAAAAAAATAGTTTTCTGATTAAAAACAAAATTTAAAATTGACTATAGTTAATTGTCCTTAAATGTTTTGTCACTTGTTTTTTTTTTTTTTTTTTTTTTGTTCGATATTATTATTTTAAATTTTATAAATCAATAATTCAAAGGTTTTTAAATGCTGGGTTAATGCTCTTACATTTTAGTAAAATTAAATAAAAAATCTTAACATTTACAATAATTAAAGTTATAATTTTGTTCAATTAATTAAAATTTAATGATTACAGTTTTTTTTTTACAAAATTTTGTTTGTTTGTTTCTATCTATATTTTATTATTGTTTTTTTTTTTTTTTTTTTTTTTAAATAGAGATTACGTTCTTATAGAAAAATAAATTGTTATTATGATCAAAATAAATGTATTTT
The DNA here is from genome assembly GCF_945859705.1 of Episyrphus balteatus. Taxonomy (NCBI): domain Eukaryota; kingdom Metazoa; phylum Arthropoda; class Insecta; order Diptera; family Syrphidae; genus Episyrphus; species Episyrphus balteatus. The sequence continues at coordinate 116,447,496 of NC_079136.1, forward strand.
AATTCAATGTAATGTGGTAAATTTTAAGAAATATTAACAAATCATAATTAAGGAAGTTTAAGTTCTGAAGAATATTGACATTATATTTTATTTTAAAAATTTTAATACAAATTTTTAATATTTATATACATATAAAATTTAAATGTTTAACTTCTGGAAATAATTCAAATATATACCTACTCTCAGTATTTTTAAATAACAAATAAAAACAAAAAGATTCATTATAATTGGAGAAAAACTTTTATAGAAAGCCTTTTATAGTTAATCTAGATTATGAAGTTTTAATTTTAAAAATTCACCTTCGATGCCTTTATTAATTGTTTAAATTAATTCAATATTCAATAAATATGTAAATCAATGCAATATAAATAAATAAATAATTTAAACACGTATACGCCACAGTGAACATAATGCTGTTTTTTTTTAAGCGTCATGGAAAATTGGAATTACTTAGAACTAAAGTTAATAAAATATTAAATAAAGGATCTTTTAAATTATTCACACACAACTTAATGAGTAAAGCAATTCTAACACAAAAAAAAACTAAAACTGACTTTCAACTTACAAATTTGATTAAAAAGAGGTTGTCTGTTAAGCCGGTTTATGGACGATGATTTTACGTGATAACGATTTTACGTGAAACAGGTTGTGTGCTTTTAAAATGATTCAATTGAAGCGTTTATTTATTTCAAACAATCATAATTTACAAAAAAAAGCTAAAAAAAAATTACCTTTTTTCTTTTCTCATTATATTGATTTTTTTTTTATTTTAAAAGCTTACAAAAAAATTATACCATTAAAAAGCCAAATATTTTTTCTAAACAATAAAACCATTTTTAAATTTTTACAATGCGCAAAAAGTATTAAAATAATTTATTAAAAACAATCATTTCTTATGAAAAAAGTGAAAAAATCATTTCCATCACCCAAAAATTCATTTTTTCGTTATAACAACACATAATAAATTTTATACCACATGAAAGCTTATTGCTTTAGCTCATATATCGATCATGTCTAATAGACATCTACAAAGAGAGCTAAAATTTTTTGAACTCGATCAAATTTCATTAAAAAAAGCAAAAAAACATTTATTTTTATGTTCTCACGCTATGTAATCAATTTTTTTGTTTGACAACCTATACAAAACTTTATTCCATCTGAAAGCTTATTATTTCACCTTTCATATGACGTATCAATCTTATTTCAAAGATTCCTACAAGAGAAGTTAGAATTTTTTAAAGTCAACCATGTCGAATTTCCAGACTGAGATTGCGGTACTTCCCACATTGGTGGTTGTTCGGGGGGCAACAGATCTCCACTGGTGTTTTGAGATTTTTCGCAAGTTTCTTGATTTAACATTGTGTAGCTTGTAGTTATTATATTATTAAATGAAAGGTAATTGTATCAGGATGCTCATAAAAGTTTAATAAAATTTCTATCTGCTCTTGGTCAAAAGTTATAACCTGTTGAATTCTAAAATTTTATTTTACGGTTATCTCAAAATTGTGTTTACGTAAATGATTGAAACATGGTCTATCATTACTGCATATTCTTTATTCCTGTTTCTATTAAAGAAAAAAAGATAATAATAAAAAACGATGAAAATCGGTTAAAATCGGTCAAAAAACGTGTTTTTTAAAAACCTGTTTCTTCCGTTATTCACTTAAAACTCTCTAAAAGATTCCCAAAACCTACATGCCCTATAAGTTTGAGATTTTTTGAACGCTCCAAAAAATGCTTAAAATCAAAAAATACCCCTAAAAAACAAGGTGTTTTTCAAAAATTCATATTTCGAAACGCAGAGTGTTTGAAAAAAATCCGTATTAGACGCTTAATTTTTTTTTTCTCTCATCTTTCACCTGGCACCTTTAGAATTGTCAAAAAAAAAAAAATGTCCCTACCCAAAATCATCATTTTGTCATAGCCCCAACACGTGTAGGTACAACGTTCAAACAAAACGTTTTAGCTTAGTTTCAAAATTTTTTAGAATTTTGTCTTAAATGCAGTTATTCTTAAATTAGTCTCATCTATCTATAGCAGAAAAAAATCAACTCTCTACAACTTTGCGTTTAGATTTTAGCTCAAATTTCATCTTTCCGTTTTACCCCTGTTTACCCTATTAAATGACGTAATTTTTAAAAATCCTTGATTTTTATTAAGCTTTAGGTTATTATCTTTCAAATAGAAGATTTTTGTATCTCTAATTATATATTTTTAAATTTGAATTGAAATTTTTGCCGCGAGAGTGAAACGGGAGAAAATGGCGTCACTTTTTTGTGGTGGCTGCCATGGTTCATCGATTTATAAGACGTTATCACGTCAAAAAGGGTTTTAATATAAGTTTAATTTTTGAAGACATTTCTTTCCAAAAATTCTATGTTAGAAGTAGGTATATTTTTTTTCAAGAAAAGATTGTGTACCCTACTAACAATTTTGCTTCTATAATGCTTTACAGAAGCAACAATTGCATCTGTAAAGCTTTATAGAACCATAATTGTTTGTAATATGATTTTGTCAAATTTAATTATGTACGACATTTTTTTTCATTCGTTTTTTTTTGCTGTAAGCTGCCTAAATTTTTTTTTTCGGCTTTTCCGACTGCGCGTTAAAGTACAAAAACTATTTTTTTTTTATTTAAATATTTTCAAAAAATTGCAATATTTACCTTGAAAACGCCATATTAAAGTAAACTCTTTTCAAGGTGATATACAAAAAATGTGTCTTAAAAAATATTTAAAAAAATCTGGTGTTCCAAATTTCAAGTTTATGCCAAAGCTGAAATTGGACTGTACCTAATTAATTGTGTGTATAGAGATTTTTCTCAGGTTTGTGCTCAAGTAAATGTTCTTGTAAATTTTTGATTCTTTGCTTTTATAACTGAAATTCGGAAAAAAATCGAAACACAAAAATGATCCAGAAAATGAAAGGTTTAAAAAAAAAAAAAAAAAACAAAACATTTGACACTTATGAAGGAAATTAGACCGATACAAAAATTCACAATTTTATGCTTCTGTTTCTCATCTAATGCAAAACAGTCTCAACGCTCTTATCCTTTCGATGCATTCAAGGACGAACGTTGATAAGACAAAAATCGTTAAAAAATATTTCTGTCACAAAAATCCCAAAATCAAACCCCAAACCACAATAACTACAATATTTACCAATAAAACAAAAACAGAAACAAAAAAAAAACATCCCAATCATTTAAAAGCCTTCTATTATAAACCTGAAAGTGACAGACCAACAACATAATATTTTTTGAATGATAAAATTAAGAAAAAAAAAGAAGAAGAACAAACAACAAAGTTCTTGATCCTTGACAGCATCGAAGATTAACATACATATGTCAATTTATTTGTTCTTTACTTTCTCTTCCAAGAGTTTCGTCGGGACTCTATATCTCCTCTTCAATTCTTCAAATCCCACTCAAAGTGAATTGAAGAGAAGAACAAGAAGAAGAAGAAGAAGAAAAATACAAAAACAAAAAAGAAATAAATAAAATTGTCTCTATCTATTTTTGTATGCATAGAAAACAACACCACTTTCTAGTATTAAAAAGGACTTAACTAAAACAAGAAGACGACGAAGAACAGTTACAGAAAAACAGGACACATCACACTGACAAACAAAATAGAAAGCCTTTCTAATCCCTGAGACTAAGCTTGGGAATGTCTATTTCTTTCATCTAAAAAACCGGTAATGGGGGCGCAGTGATGGGAGAGAAGAAGAAGGTTCACAGCAAAACAAATTGTCCCATTTAAAACGTTCGTCCTGTTTAGGGATACCTATATCTTCAACAACATCCTTTGAATACACACTTACAGGTGATGGAATAAAACAAAAACAAAACAAAAAAAAGAAGAGAAATAGAGAAAGGATCTCTCGAGTTAAACCCAGACAATATGCGGGATTAAGTTGAATACGTTACTGCCTCTTGGCACCAGAGAATAGGTACGGTACACATATTTGTGCAAATGGTCACCCCACTTTCAATCACTGCGAGCCAAAAGGAAAGGTTTGTCAAGGATCTTGACAGATAGATGAACAAAGCTAAATACACACACACAAATACACATTTGATATGAAACCGCTGCTGTTGCTGTTCAAATGCCATCAGCATGTTTTGTGATGTTGATTTTGATGCCCTTTGTTTCGGTGTATATGGATCTGGCTCTTTGAAGTACTGGCAGGTTTATATGATTTGTGAGGATCATGAGAGGAGCCTTCATCAACTTGATTCTTTTTTCTGACCATTGACAAGATAAACAGACAACCAAACGCATGTTGCACGCATTATATCTGCGTTGTAACAATTTACCTTCCTTCCCAGCAGGACGAGATGAAAAGTCTTGAGTCTCTGAATTTGACAGTCAAATTTGTTTTGAGCCAAAGGAAAGAAGAAGACTCCTATCATCCTTACATTATAGCCTAACAAATAAAAATATAAAAACGAAACTTTTTCCAACAACCTTCTTAAACTTTTCGAAGGAGAATTCTTTGAAGGATTGAAGGTCTTTTCTCTTCAAGGTCTCTATACAACCATCCAATGTTTATGTGAATAGTTGTAGGGCTCTCATTTATTCCGGGGAAAAATGTCCTCGGGGATATAAATCACTTTCATGGGGCTAATTAAAGTTAATCCCGCAATCCGGATGAGGGGAAAAGTTTTCGTCCTTTTTTTTTGTGTGTTGTTTGGCCTATCACGTTCGCATATCCTTTTTTCCAATTTTTCATTTTTTTTTTTGGTGTTTTTTCGATGGTAATAACTGAACCTATGGTTTCATTATTCCTAACTCATAACATTTTTTTACACAAAAAAGTCAAAAGGACACAAAAAATGAAGAAGAAGAAGAAGAAAATTGAAGCCGGGTTTTGTCCTTAAACATTTTCGATTTTCTATTTCAAATGATAGAAGTTTTCTTATTCTTTTTTTTGGTTAGCTTCTCTCAATGCGTATGTGGAAATAGTGACTTCGAGGAATACCAGGAAGGAAGCTTTTAAGGATACGTGTGTGTGTTGAAGAACTTGGTTTTGTTCACATGTAGAATATTTTGGTCAGAAAAAAAAAGAATAAAAAAAAAATCTAATGAAAGAAAATTTTGCAGAAAAACTTCAAAAAGGATATTTGATTGGAAGCAAAAATGGAGAGAGAGAGAGGTCGAATGAAAATGAAACTTTTTCTCTCGGATTTAGTAAAGTCTCCGGAGGATAATTCTTCTTCTTCTTTTTTTTTTGGTTTTTTTTTCTGTTTTGCCTCTTTTAGTACTTTTTTTTCTTCTTTTTTTGCATGCGTGTCAGACCCAGACTTATACTTATACTCGTCGCTGTTCTTAACCAAAAAAGAAGCAAGTGTGAGATTCGTCCAGGGATTTTGTGATCTGAATGAATTATTCAGATGCTTTGGGGCCAGCATCAGGGTTAGAACGAATTTGGGACTTTCTTTTTCTCTCTTTCTCTCACTGAGTGTGTGTGAGTCAAGTTTTTTCCTTGGCATATGTTTGTCTGAATTAATTGCTAGCAAAAAGGTTGTAGGGAAATTTTTGGAGATTAAAATCGTTGTAGGCATATTTTTTGTTTGGGTATAAATGATGGAGTGTGCATAGGGGAGGATAGATGAGGGGGGATGGGCAACAACGATATATTATTATGATGATTATGATGATGGGAAAATTTAAGATTGGTTCTTTGGGACCTTTGGGAATTGTAAATATATGAATGCATGAAATATTATTATTATTTTTTTTATTTTTTAAGGAAAAGGCGAAAAATCTTTTCTTTTGTCAGACAGTTTATTGCATGGGTGTTATTGATTATTTAAGGATGCTGGAAAATATGCTGAAAATATTTTTTCCAGAAGGAGAGAGTATTTATAAATATAGATTTATCTACATATTATGTGGTAGGTATGGAACTACAATACATGCCACAGGCTATTTTTTCTCCATAATAAAAGACTTCTAATGTCCATTGTTGATGGAAAAGCAATATTTATAGATGTTAAGTATGGTCACCCTACAGAAGCAGTTTGGCTAGGATGCCAAGATTATGCATGTCATTGATTAGTTCGTCTCTATTAACGCTGATATGGGTGTCTTTAGAATCGTTTAAAATATTGTACGTTTGTATAAAAAGTCGGTCTTTCAATTCTTTTCTGTCTGTCTGTCAGTCTCTCTGTAGGTAAGTATATCTGTAGCTATTTTAAAAGATTCAACCCATTTCAATGAAAAATTTTATAAAAAGAACGTAAAATTTTCTAACACATTTTTATATAAAAATTATTTTTTTTTAAACGAATTTGATGGCTTATTTCGAAACTTTGTTTTTATTTGATGATTATTATTTCTTTGGAATAGCGTAATTTTTTAATTTTTTTGTAAGAAATTTTTTGAAAATTTTATAGGTAGGTATTAAATTAGTTTTTAAAACATTGTTTTTTAAAATAATTGAATAAAGTTTTTTTTTTCAAAACCCAAAAAAAGCCAAAAATGGAAAAATGAGATATTGGTACCAAAATTTTTTGCAGGCCCACGAAATGACAAAATAAAATTAAAATAAAATGCACGACTGTTACGACTTTTATGTTAGTCTACTTGTCGATTTTAAAAGCTGGCCTTAAATTTAAAAAAAATTGTTATTGGGGAAGAGCCGACATTTAGGGCAAAATTTTGTTAAATGAAAACATTTTTTTTGTTGTTTGACTTTTTTGAGAAAAAATAATAATGCAGTTTTATTGCCACTGCTTTAAATATTACGTATACAAAGTTTAATCAAAATTAGAGCCGTTTTCGAGAAATTCGCAATATCGTATTTTTTTTTATGGGAGGTATATGTTCTAAACGAGATATAAAAAAAAAACAAAAAAAACCAACTTTCAGAAATCCATAAAAATCATCTGTAAAAAATTTAAAGAAAATCCGTCCACCCGTTTAGGCTGTGGAAATGTGTACAGATGGACGCACAGACGGACGGACGGAATTGCAAGACCCACTGTTTCGGAATTCTCCATCATCGTAATGTTGGTTTTGATTAAAACCTCAATTTTTTTTTTTTCGACACGAAACCAATACTTGCCCTATAGAGCAAGTAAAAACTAGAGGTTTTTATAAAGAAAAAATTTTGAAGATCTATCGTTTTTTAAACCGACTTCCAAAAAAGGAAGAGGTTCTCAATTTGTCTGTATTTTTTTTTGTTAATCCAAAATAGAACGATGTTTTAAAAACTAAACAAAACGACTAGTTTTTGCAAAACTAAACAGTTCAGCCTGTCGATTAACTATGCAGGAAGGAACAACTCTCTATTTCTACTTTTTGAAAAGTTGGTTTTGTTTTCAAATGGGAAACAAAAAACCTTCTTTTGAAAAATTTGAAAAAAGACTAAACTTTTTATTGATGTTTAAAAAAAAAAATATTTTCTTCTCAAATTATCTTGGGATATTAAGCAGTGTTGCCAGAATATTTTAGAGACAAGGAGCCAATTTTGAGAAATCTTGGAGCCAAAAATAGCCGTTTTCAAAAAAGGTCCAAAACACGCTAACAGTTTTTTGTGGTATGAGATTTAAATTTTCAGATAACTATTGCTTATCAGACTACAAGTATAATTATTTGTTTTTAATTTTGGTCATAATTCTGGTTTTCACGCTCATTTACGGGGGTTGAATTAAATTTTTAATACATACAAAGGAAAAGTGTATGTAAGTTAGTTGTCGCTGTTCACATCTTTGGTAGATTTTTGCTGTAAAAAGCTTTGATTTCAAAAGAGCCTTAAATCGCCATGTTTAAGGCGAAAAAGCCAGATCCCGATAAATCGGAAATTAGAATTTTAAGCAGCAAGTGAAATGTTCTAGGAGCCTGTTTGGCGATAAATAGCTGGCTCTGGCAACACTGATATTAAGTGCTGCACTAATTTAAATTAAGTGCTCAATTTTCTAAAAATATTCGCATTTTCTATACAAATCGATGCTCTGCTAAATTGAATTTCTTTTTCTAAAAATGGTGTACCTACTTCACTAAAATTTGTTGAGTAATTAATAAATATTCAACTGGAAATTTTTCGAACAAAATTAATTGGGATCGGGTCAAAATTCTGCTTTTTTAGCGAAAATTCTGTTTTTCAAAATTCTGCCTTTTCTATTCTGTTTTTCAAAATTCTTCTTTTTAAAATTCTGCCAGCATTATATCTGAACAAAAAAATTCTGCCAATTCTGTTTTTTTTATAGCATATGCACTGGCTAAAGAAAAATACACCTCATTAATGTAATTCAACATTGGTACTTTCCTAATTTTTTTTTTATTTAAGTGTCGCAAATATTTTTTGAATTCCATATACTGACTTTCTTTCAAATAAAATATGTAAACTAATTGGAACCGATGTTGTTTGATACAAAATATTCCTTTTGTTATTCAAATTTTTGAATATTCTTATTCATCTTTATTTGATAAATTAATAAATTTTTAATTATTTTCGGAAATGTTTTATATTAAAAACCTTTTCTTAATATTTTCAAATTTATTCATTTATAAAACAAAAATTAATACGCATTTAAAAAATGACAAATTTTCAAAGAGATGATTTTACAGAATTCTGCAATAAAATAAAAAAGGATTTGGAAAATATTAAAAAGCGCTCGCTTTTTAACATTTTCCAAACCCTTTTTTAATTTTTTGCAGAATTTTGAAAAGCAGAATTATGAAAAGCAGAATTTTGAAAAACAGAAGTTTTGAAAAACAGAATTTTGATAAAAGAATTTTGACCCCGGCAGAATTTTGACCCCAACCCAAATTAATTTTTTGAAAAAAAAAACGAAATTCTAGTAGCAGAGCACTGAATTGTATGGAAAATGAGAATATTTTTTTGGAAAATTCTTTGGAAAATGGGTCATTAATTCAATTCTTTAATTTTAGGGTTTGCCAGACTAAAAGAACTATAATTTTTTTTTATTTTTAAGCTAATTAAGTGCCCTACGAATCTACAAAAAAAAAAAAAAAAAAAAAACAAAAAAAAAAAATTAACAAAAAAAATTATTTTCGAAAAAAAAAAATTTTTGTTTTTCTCCAATTTTCTTGAATAATTAAATGCTTAGTTTGAGCATGGGACCCGATTTTCCGAAGAATTTTCCGAGATTTTTCAATAAAAAAAAAATATTTTTATTTTTCATACAAATTCATGCTCTGCTTCCTTAAATTTCGTTGTTCTCAAAAAATGGTGTCCTTTATTCATTATTATTATTGGAGAAAAAAAAATGGGGAATAATTTTTTTCCTAAAATGACGGAAATTTAACAAACTATAACAACTCTTTGTACGAATAAAGACAAATTGATGAAGAAATCAATTTTTGTCAGCGTTCCACTAATTTGCTGTACCAGTGTAGATGTCTTTTTTTTTTATTTTCATGTGAAATTACATATGTATATTGAAATTGATATTTTAAAACCATCTAGATCGGCAGAAGCGTTTGCGTTAGTCTCATAATGACAAAAATAAATCGGCAGAAGCTTCACTGAAGCCATAGGGATACAAGAGCACATTATACCCAAACTATGTATTCGAAAATATTTTAACTAAGAACCCCGATATTAAGCTGGAATATGGTACCCATATAGATTTTGTTATTATTAGTATGAGCTGTAATCTGGTACAGTAATATTTTAGTTGAAACTTGTCAAACAAAACACTTTTCGATACAAAATTAAATATCTTACAAAAACATTTTTTAATTACAAATACCGGTATTAACTACAAAATAATTATTACAAATTTAAAGTTGAACTCAACGTTTTCCTTCTTTTATTTTTAATTTTTAGCTAAATCAGCGCAGAATAATTTAGTGCTCGTGGATAGTAATAACTTAATTAATTAGTTCTTCGAATTGTAAAGTGAATGAATTTCCTTTTATTATTTGACTTTATTATATTTCTACTTTTCATCCATAGGTTTTTATCTCAAAATTCCATCTTTTTTTTATTGTTTTCTTTTAAGATTTAATCATGTTTATGGGAAATTGGGCGGATATCGACTTGACAGGATGCAGACAAGAAAAAAATATCTGATTTTTGTTTTTTTTTTTCTTTTATTATTATTTTCTTTGTGTTTGCAAAATCCTACAATTATGATGATGATGATATAAAAATGGGATGAAAAATATCCATCTTCTTTTTTCTTTTTTGTTCTACTAGCAATTATTTATTTTGAACAAACGAAGAAGGAGTGAAAAAGTTTAAATTAATTTGAGATGTTTTCTTCTCGTTTTTTTTTTTTTTTTTTTTTTTTTTTTTTTGTTAAGTTTCAAATGATTCACTGAGAAGAAGTGTCAACCTTACAATAATTTAGGTCCTAGGTGAAGATGTACTTATCTGCAGTGAGGGAATACAAAAAAAAAAAAAAAAAAAAACAAAAAAAAAAAGTTTGGCCTTGAGGTTAAAATTTTTTTCGTCTTTGGTTTTGAAGAGTTTTTAAGAGAAATTGGTTTAATGTGGGGGAAGTTTTTTTTTTTTGTTCTTTAAAAAAAATTATTTATAGATAAGGTAACTTCTGGATTAGGTGGTGTACTCCATTGTTTTTTTTTCTGTTTTGTTTGGAGAGCTTATAAGTGGTTTAGGGAATTTTAATTTGGTTAAGATAATATTTAGAGGGATGGATTTTTTTTTCCAAATTTAGATCAAAATGTGTTGGCAACGATTGAAATCAAAGTTAAGAAAGTTATAAAAGACTTGGGAGGGATGAAAAATTTCATGTTTGGGCAATGAAAAAAAAAAATATTTCTATTAAAAGAAAAAAAAAAAAATTGTTAAAAAAAAATTGTTGGGTTGCTAATTACACTGGTCAACAAAATTAAACTTTTTTTTTTTGTTACAGAAACCAAGGTATACTTTTCTATAGGTTTTTAGTGTGCTGAGCTCGAATCCTAAGTCAGAAAAATTCTATCACATCACGTTTTTGAGATAATCCGGTTAGAAAATCGAAAATGCCGCTTTATACTAGTTTTCGGGATTATTTCTTAGCGTTTGGTTATTTGTTTTAAATAAATTTGTAACGTTTTCTAAAAAAACTAAATTTTGTTTTTCTAAATCTGTTTAAATCTCTTTTCTTCTTCTATATATCTCATGTTTATTTGCTTTTAATAGTAAATCTCAAAAAGTTCTTTTCCAATCGCTTTCAAATTTTGACAAAATTTTGTTCTTTTAGAAACCGTTACAAATTTATTTAAAACAAATAACCAAACGCTAAGAAATAATCTCGGAAACTGGTAAAAAGCGGCATTTTCTAATCGGATTATCTCAAAAACGTGATATGATCGTAACAAAAACCTTGTTGAACAGTGTTATTCTTTTAGTTCTTTTAAGAACTTAAAAGTATTTTTCTAGTAAGATTTATAAAATTCTATATTTTTTTAAAATTCAAAGGCTTTAAATGTTTATTTTTTTTAAATCTATTTAAATTTATGGAATTGGAAAGAAATAGACTAATAAATTTGGTTTTTTGAAACAAGCCATAAATATTTTAAGTAGCACTTGTTTAAAATACAAGTGGCCAAACTTGAAATTTAGTTATGGTTTATATTCAACTTTTATTTATTAAACTATTTTCCATGAACTTGTTAAATAATGTCTATTTTTTTAACTTTTATTTCAGGTACGTATCAGCATTTCAAGTCTATAATAAATGAGTAAGTTTTTATTTTATTTTACAAACATCCTTGTAAATTGACCTTTATAATTATGCTTTTATTTATTATAAAACTTATTAACCTTGACTTTTGAAATAAAATTGTGGGCGATTTGAACTTGTGGTGTCATCCAACCAATGTATCTAATTTTAAATTTCATTTAAAATTGTTTGAAGTACCTACTTTTCTACTCTTGTATGTATCGAAGAAAAAAAATACAAACGACCTTCTGCTGACTGTTTCAATGTCAGATAGCATTAATAGAACAAACTCTGCTCCTGATAGCAATTTAAAAAAGGACTTTTGGAGGATAAATTAATATAATGAGAGATTAACATTCTATAATACCATTATGGACGAGTAGAATAGTTTTCTGAGTTAACTTTTACCTGAAATGGTTTTTATTATTGGTAAAGATAATTTTCTAAAAAATAACTAAATACAAATAAAATAAATTGCACGACTGGGGTCGCACGTACTTGCTCTTATGGTAAAAGTTACTCTAATGTTAAAGCTTTTCATTGAACAAAATAAGGTATATCTATGATATTTTCACGGAATTTCATAAGTGGGAAAAAAATAAAATCTTTTTTGTAAATAATTAAATACCGTTTTAAATGATCTTTTACAAAAAATAAGTATGCCATTTTATTTCTTGTATAAAAAAGGAAATTTTTAGAAAAATTTTTTCGAAAATTGTTAAAGCCGTTTTTTAAAAAAATAATTTTTTATATACAGGGTGTCCCAAAAGTAATGGATCAAACGAAATATGCTGATTGGTCAACTTTAGGGCTCTCAGAATTCGGTAACTTGTTCATCCCAAATCCTTACGGTTTTCGATTTAATGCAGTTTTTGTGAAATTTCGAAAACCTCCGACTGTTCAACAGTATTTTGCTTCCTCCGCTCATAATTGATTTTTGTTTTTTACAATTCTTTCACTAAAATATTGCCTAATAATAAGAAATAATTAATTAATCAAAAAATTTTTTATTTCATACGCCATTTTGCTGCAAATTAATTAACAGTTCCATGTTTTATAAAAACTCAATTTCTTTCTTTTATTTCAGAGCAACAACCTGAAAAAAATTTGTATGGTGTGGCACTGGTTTATAATTTTGAAAACTTGCCGTGTTATTGTAGTTTTCAAAAATGTATAAAAATTTCCAAAGTTGAAATAAGAACAAAAGATATTACAATTCGAATGCAAAAAAAAAGACGTTTTCAGAGCAAAATAACAAACAAAAATCGAGGCTTTTATTCAAAATGAAATAAACAAACAACAGTCGAGAAAATGTGTTTATTTTTCTTTGTTGTTTTTCTCTGAAAAGCCCTGTTTTGTTGCTTTTAAATTGAAATATCTTCAGTTCTAACTTCAACTTTGGAAACTTTTATACATTTTTGAAAACTGCAATAACACGGCAAGTTTTCAAAATAATAAACCAGTGCCACACCATACAAATTTTTTTCAGGTTGTTGCTCTGAAATAAAAGAAAGAAATTGAGTTTTTATAAAACATGGAACTGTTAATTAATTTGCAGCAAAATGGCGTATGAAATGAAAAATATTTTGATTAATTAATTATTTCTTATTATTAGGCAATGTTTTAGTGAAAGAATTGTGAAAAACAAAAATCAATTATGAGCGGAATAAGCAAAATACTGTTGCAAAGTCGGGATTTTTCGAAATTTCACAAAAACTGTATTAAATCGAAAACCGTAAGGATTTGGGATGAACAAGTTACCAAATTCTGGGAGCCCTAAAGTTGGCCTATCAGCATATTTCGTTTGATCCATTACTTTTGGGACACCCTGTATAGGTATACAAAATTTCTAACATTTTTCAAAAAAAAAAGTTGGTATGCCATTTTGAAGAAATAAATAATTTACACATAAAAACGGAATTTCAAAATTTTTTACCAACCCGTTTCCAAAAAATTGATTTTTCAAAAAAAAATTTTGAAATATTTTTTAAAAATTAAAAAATGTGTTTTTTGAAAAATTTTAAGTCATATGCATAATTACACGAAAATTGAAATGTCCTTAAAAGTTTTGCAAATTTATTGCTGACATATTTTTAACTTAAAAAATTTAACCTACTAAATATTTTGTCGATAACTATTAAATGGAGGTAAATTATGTTAACTTATGTTAACCATAAGTTGAAAGGAATATTAAATATTTTTTAAAAACTTTATATAAAAATAATTTTAATTTAATTTGTAATTAGTTTTATAAGAAATGTAAAAATGTAAGTCAATTTTACAGTTAATAAAGTATGCCATTTGATTTTTTATATAACGAAGACTTTACAAAAATTTTGTTTGAAAATTAAATTTATTTTTTGCACCTATATAAAATTTTTGGAAAATTTTCAAAAAAAAAAAATTGATAAGCCGTTTTGAAGAGAGTATAAAAAAATTGACATAAAACTGAATGAGTCACGATTTTTTTTTGAATATACACTGAAAATAATAAATTTCGTAAAATTACGAAAATCCTTTCATACACTACATTTTCGTTGGCCCAACGAAACTTTCGTTGGCTCAACGAAAATATGTAATTTTTCGTAATATGAAAACCTTCATCAATTAATGAAAACGTTTCATACAATTTTTCTCCCTTTTTAGTGCCAAAAAATCCAATTCAATGAAAAGATTCATCAATTAACGAAAAATTTCATACTCATTTTAAAGAATGAAAATAAGAATTTTTTCCTTACTTTATCAAAGTTTTAATTAAGTAACGAAAATATTCATAAACTTATGAAAATCTTCATATACTAATGAAATATTACATTGGCTTATGAAAAAATACATCAGTTAACGAAAAAAAATCGTTGCCTTACAAAAAAAAAAAAAAAAAAAATCAAAAAAAAAGGTAGACTTGTGTACATTTCTGTTTTAATATTGAAAATTTAATCTTGTTGGATATAGTTCACATTAGGTTTTTGTTTAAAAATCCATTTAAGTAAAGCTGAATATAAACAATATTTGCGTATTGACAAGGTGTCTCACGATAAGTCAGTCAACTGATGAGTCCAAGTGAGTTCCACCGTGATAAACGCCAATTTTTTGTTTGGACTATTAAATCAATGATTTAACAGGTCCAATTAAATATTTATAAAAAGAAAAATGAATGAAAAAATTCGTAGGTTAACGAAAAAAATCGTTACTCTACGAAAAGAATGTAAGAATAATCTACTAAAAAAATAATTAATTCAACGAAAAGTTTCGTTAGCTAACGAATATTTTTTCGTAATTTAATTAAAATATTCATAAAATTTACGAAAAACTTCGTTAGCTTACGAATGTTTTAATTAAATTTTACGTTAATTGATGAAAAATAAATTGCACGACTGGGGTCGCACGTACTTGCTCTTATGGTAAAAGTTACTCTAATGTTAAAGTTTTTTATTGAACAAAATTAGGGAAAATTTGACATTTTCACGGAATTTCGTTAGTGGTACAAAAAAAAATAAAATCCGTTTTTATAAATAATAAAATACCGTTTTAAATGATCTTTTACAAAAAACAAAGTATGCCATTTTATTTCTAGTATAAAAAGGAATTTTTAGAAAAAAATTTTCGAAAATCGTTAGAGCCGTTTTTTAAAAAAATAATTTTTTATATATAAAAATTTTCTAACATTTTTCAAAAAAAAAGTTGATATGCAATTTTGAATAAATAATTAATTTACACATAAAAACACCAACCGTTTCCAAAAAATTGATTTTTCAAAAAAAAATTTTGAAATATTTTTTAAAAATCCAAAAATGTGGTTTTTGAAAAATTTAAAATTTTTTTAAATAATGATTGATTAAACGTTTCTGTATTAAAAATTTGGTCGAAATCTGTTATGTCGTTTATGAGAAATTCATAAATCAAAAAAACCGTTCTATGGCAGGTACCGTTGATAACGGTACAAAAAATATTTTTTTTATTGTCGAAGAAGGCTCTTATCTGTAACAGTAAGCAGAAAAATTTTAATCAAAATCGTTAGAGCCGTTTTTGAAATAAATCAACTTTTCTGTTTCCGTTATATGACAGGTACCGTTAGTTTTGGTCCTAAAAAAAAAACTTCAATTTCTCCTCTAGAGAATCACTCAAAACTGTTAACTACCAAGTTTAAAGAAAATCCCTTCAGTAGTTTAGGATGTAGCTCGAGGTTCTTACAGACAGACAGACGGACAGACAGACAGACAGACAGACAGACAGACAGACAGACAGACAGAATTGCCGGACCCACTTTTTTGGCATTCTCCGTCATCGTAATGTCATGTAAAATTGTTATCTCGAGTTCGATTTTTTTTACGAATCCTAAACTTGCCCTATAGTACCTATATCGCAAGTAAAATTCGTAAAGTGATGTAAAAATTCATTAATTCTCGATCAAAAATTTTTATGAAAAATTTCATTAAAATACGAAAGTTTTCGTTAATTGATGAAGTTCTTCATTAACGTATGAAAGCCATTTCGTTGAGCCAATTAAATTTTTCATCGGCTGAAAATTAATTAAATTTTCGTTGGCTCAACGAATTTTTTCGTTGTATTTACGTAAGGATTTGGTTCAGTGTAGGCAGTGTTCATCGATTTATAAGACATTATCACGTCAAAACATTTTCTTATAAATTTAAAGGTTAGGTATTTCAAAAAATTACCAACAGCCAATTTGGTCTATTTTTTTCAATTCAAAAACTTGTGACTCATTGAAGAACTAGCTAAAAAATACAATCTACGAAATAGTTTACAGCTGGTTTAAGTAAAAAAAACCGGTTTGATCAGTAAGATATAAAGTTCTTAATCAAAAGGTATGTATTAAAAAATTGAATACCACTCTGTTTTCTTATTATTCATATACCTACTCAATTCAATTCATCAGTCTTTTTAAGCACAATTAGCACAAACGAATATCATCCAACTGACGCATAAACACAAAAACAAATAACAACTTAAATGTTTCCAAGGACCTCATTGAGGACAACTTTTTAAAAGCAAAAGAAAATTCTCTTTTAAATTATCACAATTCTAAATGGTTCGTTTTTATTTTTGTTCAAAGCCCCTTGGCACTTTTACAAGGTTATATTCTTCTAATTACCACTTAAAAAAAGAAGACAATATTCATCAAAAACAACACTGATTTCGCATTGTGTCAAATGAATCTTTTAGCAGTGGCAATGCAGTTTCCCCATCAAAGTTGTCTCTCTTCTTTTTTATAAAAGACACAAGACTAGAATGCCAATAAAAAAAAAAAATATTTAAAAAAAGCAACAAAATAATCTCAATGCACAGAAAAACACTCGTTAACATCAAGGATCAAACAGAAGCAAAAAAAAAAAAAAAAATAAAGAGGTCTCTTCTTCAAACACAACATTGTATTCTAAAAACAGAGAGTGTTTGTGCCTTGAAGCACAACAATTCAAATGAAAATCACAGCGACAAGAAGAGATGACAGGATCCAACAGAGAAACCTTTGTATTTTTTATGCACTTTGAATCCTTTTTTTATTGCTTTTATCTTCTTCTTTGTTTTTTTTTTGTTAAAGAACTTGCGCATCAAGCATTGACATTTTGTATATATTAAATTAATTCATTAATTAATTAAAAATGACATTAAATTGCATCCACACCTACACAAGACAAAAAAAAAAAAAAAAAAAACAACACACTCGCACTTTGTCTTTGTCATCCATATTCAAGGCGTGTCCTTTTTTTTCTGGATTTAAATTCAATTTATTTATTTATTTTCTGTTTGTTTGTGAAATCCTTTGCATCCATCGTCATCCTTAATCAGGATCAAATTCAATAAGATTAACATCGAGGCTGGATATGCTGGTGCTTTGTCGGTCAAAAGTGTCCTTTTTTTTTTGCATTGTTTATTATATTGATGTCCTTTTTCTGGTGGAAACCTTTTTTCCATGTTACTGTGTTTAAAGTATCCCTTATGACGATCAGTTAAATCGTTTTTGAGGGATATCCTTAAGTGAGTGAATTTGCATTTTGCACAAAAAAAAAAAAAAGAAAATGAAAAGAAAAAGAAAATCCTCACATAAAAGAGGATGATGGCTTTTCAGTATGAAGGAAGTTTAAACAACATTTTGTGCGTAAATATCACAAATTTACTCCCACACACAGCAGAAAAGACTCTCACAAAAAGGAGATAATACACGATTTAAGGACATCCTTTCAATTCCCTGAATTACTCTTATTTCAATTACAGATACCATACACACACATATTTTTGAGAGGCCTTAGAGGACTTTTCAACAAACGCACAGGACATTCAGTATTTTTTTTTTTTTTTCATTTTTTTTTGAAAATAAATTTCATCATTATCCTGATGTGGTAGGAAGTGTATGTTTGGTACTTAAACCACAAAATCCTGCTTCATCTTCTTCTTCTCTGCTTCCCTTGGTTAAGCATCACACACTTTTAAGTTAGAGAGTGGTGAATGTACGTTTTAAACACATTCCTGCGCATCCTTGAAAATTTTAAGAACGACCAGACAACCAACCACATCATTTACTGAAGGACACACAAAAAAAAAATTTAATTTCCTTTTAAGGATATTTCCACATTCCCCCCCCCCCCCCCCCCAATACATATATGGAAAGTAAATTATACCCTCTCTCTGTCTATATGGTAGTTGTTGGTTAGTCATGTTCGTCCTTTAGCATCAAAATGTATGTATATAAGGTCCTTTAACTAGCTATATGGATGCTCTGGGCAAAATGATAATCTATGGATATTTGCGCCATGAAATTGAGTGTTGATTAGAAATTGTGGTGACAAAGGTGAAATTTTCCTTTTCCTTTCGTTTTTCATCCTATCAACATGGTCGCACACTGCTGGCTGACCACCATCCAGAGAGGAGACATCACACGCACACGCTTCAAAGACATTTCAGGCTCTTTAATACGAGACTTGATGATGTCCTTTGAATTGCCTGTTTTCTTGGATATTTTCTAGAGACTCGTCTGGGATGGTCAATATACTCTCTATTCTATATCAACCTAATATAACACACAAAACGTGTGTTTATTTTTGTTAAGATGATGCTCTATATATGTTGTGGTGTTTCGTCCTTGAATATAAGTTTTCAGATTAAGAGGTGCGAGTGGTGTGTATTGCCTGCTCCTGTCAATCAAGTAGATATTATAGGTCAAGTTAAGGGAAAGATATAAGAAGTGAATTAGGTGCTTAAGGTGAAATAGTACGAGTATATGCCTTTTGATTGCTTTAAGCTGGCTTCAGATGTTTTCTTTAGATTTTGCTGGTTGCCTTCTTAATGTGAGTGTGTGCGTGTGTGTGTTTGTTTAAGGAGATCAAATTTCTTGCTGGCTGCTTTAAGAAGAAGACAAAGGAGACGGGAGAAGAAGAAGAAGCAAAAACATAAAGGTTGATACTTTATATATACCTATATATAATAATGTCAAAAAGAGACAGTGTTTATACGTTGATCTTTTAATAGTGAAAGACCATCAGGTGTTAAATAAATTCATTGAGAGATTATGCAGGCGGAGAAGCATGTTGTTTATAGATTAGGGCGCTTTTAACACGTTAATTAAGTCTCCACAGCCACAAGGATTTTGTTGGATTTAATCGAAATTACCTATATTGTATGAATGTATGTGTGGTGCACGTGTGTTGTGTTTATTTGTTATTTTTGATACATTTGCTCAGATAATATATGTGGCAAATAGGAAAATCTCCATCACAAGTGGTATAAAAACTTTAAATATATTGAATAAAAGAAGTTTAACTATTGAACAATTTATATTGAATTCTGACATTCACACAAGTCGTGAATTTATTCATATAGGTATGTGGAATTTACAAACATAAATACAAGAATTGAAAGCATTTTCATGACCAGATCGATAATGAATTTGAAGTGTTCATTGTGTTTCATGGAAGGAATTTCAGTTATTGAATTTCAGGAAAAATGTTTTTAATAACAGTAACAATTTCACATAAAATTATTATGAAATTCAATTGAAAATCAACTTGATTTTTTCTTTGAAAAGTATTCAATATCGTAACGTTACTAGCTATTACTCAATCCATTTATTCAATCGTTTACACGTGTTCCTTTTTGATAAATTTAATTAATAGCTAAATTGACTTGATTAAATAATTTGAATATCTATTTTATATATTAAAGTTTGGTTTTGTGTACGTGCGCTAACCGGCCACACCGGCTGACTTATTTTCTTGATTTTTTTTTTTAGAAGGAGAAGGTTTAAGGCAAAAAAATTAAGATTATATAGGGTAAATAGGGGTAACACGACATTGAAAAAAGATGCTATTTTCTAAACAGTAAGTCGTAAAGAGTTGACTTTTTTTTTAAATGATAGACAAATTTATTCAATAGTTAAAAAAGGTATTGAAAAAATTCAAAACAATTTAAAAACCAAGTTGTGAAGGTTTTTTTTGCAGTCATAGACCTTCAACAAAAGACTAATTAGAGGTACGCAAAATTTTGCACAGAAATTTGAGTTACACCATGAGAAAGATATTAAAGAAAAATTAGGGGTTTAAAACAGATTTTTTTCATAGGCCCTGTATTTTGAAATACAAATTTTTGAAAAACAACCTATTTTTTAGGGACATTTTTGAGTAGTCTTTTATTTTTTTGGAATTTTTAAAAGTCTGCAAAAAATCTCAAACTTATAGGAAATATAGGTTTTAATCATGAGCATGCAAGAGTATTTTGCATAGGCCACTTTTGCTAAAAGTTTAAAAGTTAACAATTTTAAACTCATTTTATGAACTTTTCAAGTTTTGATCCTCTTTTTCATTTGAAAATTAACTAATTACAGAGTCGAAAATTAGAAATAAGTACAAGAAATGGCGGAACGTGTTCCGCCGGGTCAGCTAGTATTTTTATATAGCTTCCTTCCCTAGAATCACTTATACACCTACGCTTTTATTCTGCTTGACAATAATTTCTAAAAATTTACTTTTCTGGATAGAGTCAATAATTGATGCATACGTACCTAATACTAGTATTAGCTCGGTGAATCCAGATTTATGCTACCCTTAAAAAGTTTGTACAGGATGTTTGAAAAATCATCTAAAACGCTTAAATTAAGAGATAGACGTACAAAACCAATTTCAATCGTTTGTATACTTCGAGTTTTTTATACATACCGAAAATCATTAGGAAATATTAAAAAAAAAAAAAATTTGCAACTTTCATACATAATAGGTACCTATACATTTTTCTGAAATCCCCAAAAATTATTTCTTTTTTTTTTCAAAAATTCAAACTTGAAAAATAAATACAAACCAAAAATCATCATTTCTCCACTTACGTTTAAAAGATATTCAAAAAACAAAAAAATTTGTTCAGAAAAATTGAAAATTACTTTTTTTTCAAATACCTTTTTTGAACTTCTGTCTTCTTTCCACCTTGAGTCCTTAACAACCTACGTCTAGGACGTATTAAAAAAACTAGTTTGCACTGAAAAATTTAAAATCCTCTAAGCTTTATTTTTCAAAAAATACCGTTTGTCTACCTCGAGTTCTTTACATACACCAAAAATCGTCGTTTTTCAACCCTATGTTTAAGACCAATAAAAAAAAACAAAATTTTCACTTAAAAATTCAAAGACCCCAAAAATCTCTAATTTTTTTCTTATTTTTTCAAAAATTAAAACACAGTCAGTTGTACACATCGAGTTCTTTACATATAGCAAGCAAAAATTGTCGTCTATCCACCCTACGTTTAGGACATCTTCAAAAAAAACTAACTTTGGACTGAAAAATTCAAACCCCCTTCAAATTCACAAAACTTAGATTTTTTTTCAAAGTTTCAAACTTCTGTCGTTTGCTACGTAGAGAAGGTATAAAAAAAAAAAAAATTTGCACTAAAAATTCAAAGTCAGTTAAAATCGCCAAAATTATTTTTTTTTTTCAGAAATTCAAAATTCTGTCATTTTTGCACTTCGAGTATTTTAAATATGTATATAATATTACAAAAATCCTCGTTCATCCATACTAAGCCTGTTCATTTGAGCTAGAAACATGAGTTGTGAAGTTTAGGACATTATTAAAAAAAAAAAACAAAATTATTCAAAATTTCCTAAAATACCAAGATTTGTTTTTTTTTTCAAAAATTCAAACCCCTGTCGTTTGTCCCCCTCTTAAACTCCTTACATATACCAAAAATTGTTGTTTTTTCACCCTTCGTTTGATACAAATTGAAAAAACGAAATTTGCACTGAAGAATTCAAGGTTCCCTAAAATCCCCAAAATTTCTTTATTTTTAAAAAAATTCAAACTTCTGCCATTTGTCCACCTCAACTTCCTAACATAAACTTAAAATCGTCGCTTTAGAAAATACGCTTAGAAAATATTAAAAAAAAAAAAAAAAAATTTGGACCGATAAATTCAAAGTCCTCTAAGATCCAAAAATTTACCTTTTTTTCAAAAATTCAAACTTTTATTGTTTGTCCGTCTTGAGTTCTTAACATATCGTCAGCGTAAAGCAAAATTGTTCTAAGTCACTTAAAGTAAATCTTACAGGGGACGATTTTTAAGTTTCAAATTGGTTTAAAGCGACATTTTTCTGCTCGTTTGTTATTCAAGTTATGTTTTTTTTATAAAGTTTGTTCTTTTCTCTTGAATAAACCATACAAGTTTACCTCATTAGTAGGTGCATAGCTACTATTTTTAAATATATTTTTTAAAACTAAAAACCCAAAATTGGAAATAGAACAATTCCTATACAAGTGCGCACTTTCCTTAAACAAAAAGTGGACTTAGAACAAAATATGATGGTACTTAGAACAATAATGAATACTCAGGTCTCATTTTCAGAAAGCTACTTACCTGTTTTTATTGTTCTATGTCCAATTCAATTATATTATCTGCTCAAGAAATTTTTTTTTAGACAAAAACGCTTTTCAAATTCAGAAAGAGCATCTTCAAATTATTAAAACTGCATCATTATATCATTTTTTGTAAAAAGTGGTAAGACGATATACCAAAAATCAATGTTTACTACTTTAAGGACAAATTAAATAAAACAAAAAAAAAAAAAAATTAGCACTGAAGAATTCAAAGAACCCTAAAATCCCCAAAATTTTCTTATTTAAACAAAAAATTAAACTTCTGTCAAGTTCCTAACATAAACTTAAAACCGTCGTTTATCCACCTTACGTTTAGAAGATATATATAAAAAAAAAACAAGTTTGGACCGAAAAATTCAAAGTCCTCAAAAGCTATCTGAAATCTCCAGAAATTCCTGTTTTTTTTTAATTCAAACTTCTGCCGTTTGTCTTCAAATAAACAACCCCCCCCTCCCATAACAAAAAATGATTGTATTGAACACCTCTACAAAAAACCGTTATCAATACGTTACGCTTAAAAAAATCTAATCCGATTTTGGTAAAAACGGACGGACCGAGAACAAAACCTCATTTTAAGTTTTTGTCGTCATTTTATGTCAACCTTAAACTTGTCCAGGATCACTGTGTTAGTTAAGATTTTAAATTGTAAAGAAAATAATATCAAGTACAAGTAAATTAATAAGAGCCTATGCATTTTAAGATTTTTTAACCATTTTGTTTCTATAAAATCACTTTTAAGAAGCTTAGGTATACTAGAAATTATCAATTAAAATCTAATCTTTTTTTTTTGTTAAGTTTAATCTTAATCCTTACAAATTGCAGCTATAAACTTCGAAAATCCTTCATCTACTTGCTTATTTGCAAAACTATTTATTAAACTCCTTAAACCAAAACTACTAATAACAGAAAAAGAAAAATACTTAAAAGTCGCACTATAAGTCAAACATAAATGCCCTCTCCTTCTCCATTTCTCAGTTTGTTTTATTCAATAGACCTTTATACAAAAATATATATATAAACCTTTTGAAAAGATTTAATCTCAAAGTGGTCACTTTTCATGTTTCTGTTTTTTTTTTTTTTCATTTCAAAATAAATATAGAAACCTGAATCAGATTTCTTCCTTTCAAAATGGTATTCATTGTCCAGGATATAAAAGCAGAAAACTCAGAAATAACAATTCTCAAAAACATTTACCTGCAACAAAAAAAAAAAAAAAAAACTAAAAAAAGAAATACAGTTCTACCACTTAGGTTACCCTACTTAAACACTGGGTGTTTTGGTTGTGCAATACCTTACCTATACCTGCCCTACTCAGATTCTTCATCCTGACAAAAAAAAAAAAAGAAATTCAAATCCAAAGCAAACTAACATTTCTTTGGTAAATAGCTGGATATGTGTATGCCTCTCATTCTCCTTTGAAATCAGTTGTTTTTTTTTTTGCTTTATTTTGTGGTATATCCTGTTTTTTTTTTTGCAAGTTGATTTTTGCATGTTGTCCTTTCCATCAGAAAAAAAAGCCACTCTTCTACTGTCAGAGAGCAAGGTACCACCAAAGAACAACAACAGCAGCACGAACAACACAACACAGGACAGGAATATAACTGAGGCAGCCATTTAGAAATGAGCATCGTAACATTAAGTCAGCCCAGTCAGTCAGTCAGATTCAGATTCAGAGATCCTGGTTTACCTTCATCATCATCAACTTCATTATCATCATCAGCTACAGCAACAGAAAAAGCAGTGTATTGTTGGGAAATGTTTTTGTAACGAATTTCCTTTCTGCCAGGATACTCTTAGCACATCATTAGAATCACATGTTGCTCTCTCTTGTAGGTGTGTATACTCTCTCTTGCTCCTGATCTGATCCTGCCATATAAAGGAGTAGCTTCAGCTCCTGGTTGTTGTTCAATGGATGGATAAAGGATATAAATGTACATGAAAGAAAAAAAAGGAAAATGCAGCCTTCATTTCGGTGTGATTCACTGTTGGCTGTTGTATAGCTAGCTGTTGCATAAGGGATTACTCTTGTTGTCGGTTCAGCCTCTCGAATCGAGGTATTCTTTTGTGGGAACTAGCTATAGCTCCCACTGCACTATTAACCACAAAGTGAATGCTTCCATGACCTGGGAGAAGTTTTTTTTTATTTTTCTGTTGTCTACCTATGTTTTTTCTGTCTGTTGTTGTTGTTGGATGCCTATTTTGTTGTCAGGTCAGCGGGTAAAAGATGTCATTCGAATAAAAATACAACATTATCGAGTCGAGTCCTGCGGTGTTTGTGTTTACTTCTCATCTCATTCTCTCTCTCTCTCTCTCTCTTTTTCTCTCTTCGTCAACCCCAATGGGGCCTCTTTTGTTAATATTTAAAAGTGGTTTTCCAATATGTTGGATGCGGTTTTGTAATCAGTGAAATTGGTTTGTATATAGTTTGTGTTGCTCGCTTCAGTTTGCTTTTAGTTCGCATCAGTTCCGAAAGTCATCAAGTGAGAGTGAGCGAGAAGTAAAAAAAAAAAAAAAATTATAAAAAATTGAAAGAGAATGAAAATCATTCAACAATGATATCCCTTCCTTTTTGAAACAAAACACTCCACCATCATCATCATCATGAAGAAGGATAGAATTGCTGGCTGTGGTAAATTGTAATATCAAGTTTAATAGGCATTTTACCTCTTGGATGAATGGGAGTAACAGGTGCTGAACTTTGACAATTGTATTGAGAAGAGAAAAAAAGGAGCTGTATATTTTTTGTTTTTTAATTTGTTATGTGGTTTGGTGGTTTGAATGGAAAAATATGGGACTACGGGGTGTATGAGTGTTTTTTTTTTTTAATTTTTCATAGAATTTGATATACTATCGAGAAATGTTATCAGTTTATGAATGCATTAATGATATTCATCGCATGGTGTACATATTTTATGGTTTGTGACATACTTTCTAAATTTTTTAAGCCAAAATGTTATGAGTTCCAATAACGTTTCTATTCCATCTACACGTTGCGAACAAAAATAAAAATAAATGGAAAAAAACTCCTGATCAATCCAAAAATTGAAAAAAAAGCTATGCAAGAAAATACTGATTTTAATTGTGTTGAAACTAGTACCAACAACTACTAGCTTCCATGGTGCAATGGCTAGTGCGGTGAACTATCAGCCCAGAAATCTGGGTTTAAATCAAACATCTTCTACATAGCAGATATTTTTACTTGCGAGATAGGTAGCTACTAGTTAGGGCAAGTTTTAAATTTGTAAAAAAATTAGATTCGAAAAATTAATGAAGCCAACATTATCTGATGATTATGTATTAGAAAAAAGTGAGTCTCGAAAACCTGTCTGTATCGAGCTACAGGCCAAACCACCACCGGTAAACATTTGGTATTTAGAGTTTTTGGTGATTCCCCAAAAGTAAAATTGAAATTTTTGAAGAAAATCAATAGGTACTAAAGGTTCTTGCTAGAAACGAAAATCGAAAAAAAACGAAGACAGATTTAAAGCGTTTAATTTGAATAAAAAAATATCTAGACTTTCACATAAGGTTCTACTTCTGAACCGTTATGAACCGTACTTATTATAGAACTAGTTTTTTTTTTAATTTCTGACTCTTTCGAAAACGGTTCAAGCGTTTTCAGTAAAAAAAAAAATTGTTCGAAAAAAAATTACAGAATTCTAGATTTCACAGAATGACAAAAACGATATGAATATAACAAGGATTATGGTCTACAACTTTCCCAACAAATCAAGCTTAAACCCAAACATAAAAGACCTGTCGAAATGAGTTCAGGATAAAAAATACACTACATAAAACATACATAATTATACATAATTGCAAAGTGACACTAGCAACCAACCATCATTCGGTTAAGGAGAACCATCAATCTATTCAAAACACGAAGTCACAAATATTTGTTCATAGGATTTTCAGGAGGTTAGCTATGAAAAAGGTCAGGTACTGTTAAATTTTTGAGCAAGAAGCAAAAAAATATCGCTGAAACCTAGCACACAAGTGTTACAGATTTTTATATTAAGTTCACAATTTTTCAAAACTTTTTAACTTGCATTATTTAAGAGCGGTAATATTCTCTCTTTAAATTCAAATTTTAATTGTTTTTTTATTTAGTTTTTCGAAAGTACTTTGCGGAATGTTTTTATTTTATTTTTATTTTTTATTTAAGAAAATTCCAAAGTTTAAAAATTATTAGTCAATAATTATACTTAATTTATTAAATGTAACAAAAAATATTTTCTGTAAGGTTAAAAATTTTTGTAATAGTGTACAAAAATTTTAATATCAAGTTTAAGTTTAAGTTTATAGGAGGAAATGACCAAACCAATGCAAACCAAATTCAACCTTTACTAGGTTTTAAACTTAAAATAAAAAGTCAAAGGTTTTTCAGCAACTAATTTTGGCCTGTTTTCTAAAACGTTTTTTTGAGAAGCCCAAAAAGACGTTTTATATAGAATTCATGCCTGGAGAACTACCAGACCGGTCAAATTTTCAAAAAATTGCCCTGACAAATAATTTGAAACTTGAATTTTGCAAAAATATAGAATTATCAAGCCTCAAAAACACTCCTCCACCGTTCTTTTTTGTTATGGTCCAACACTATGGTGTTTTCCACTGTGCAAAAAGAACTTTATTCTTTCCGTAAGCATATTTTTTTCAAATCCTTCAAATCCTTTTAAGGAATTTCAAACTAAAGAAAGAAAGTTAGGAAATTAAGACTCGTCAAACCGTTAATTGCTCCAATCAGTTGCATTGGATTGCCAATCGATTTATTTATTATGCTACTATACCTTATTAGAATTATTAATTAGTCCAAGTTCCACAAATAGAAATTTTGAAAGGCTTCACAAACTATCAACGCCAAAAAAAGTAAATTTTTCGGTGTTCTTTGCTTGCTCGGAAAATTTAGGACATTCTGAAAAAAAAAAAAAAACTGATAACAAAATTTTAAAATACGGTTTAAGATCGTAGAACAAAAACTTTCATTTACATTAAGAAAAAAAATTACTTTCTGAAAGCTAATATCTTCTAAACAATGGCAGCTATGAAAAAGTACATCTTAATCTTTTTTATGGAAAACATCATGAACTGTGAAATAAATTTAAAATATTTTTCAAAAACTCCATTTTAAAAGAGTTAAGTATAAAAAACTGATATTTTTGATATTTGTCCAAATACCTAAAAACATTTTTTTTTTTTAATTACAGCTCTGGAGGGATAAAAACTTAATTGAAATATGTAAACAAAAAACACATAATCTACACATGCTATGAAAATTTGTTTAGATAACACTGACCATTTGACGAAAATAGACAAAAAACGATATTTCTATATACCTATACCACTCTTTTGAGCGCACTACCTTTAAAACGATAAGTGTTACTAAAGCATATCTTACGCTATGTTGTGGAAAGCGTTATAGTATATGATACGAGTTAAAAATATATGCCAAAAAACTTATATTTTAGAAGCTATGTACATAATTTTTGAATTTTGATCAAATCAAAAATTTTTTTTTCTTTTTGAAAGACTACTTTACCAAAAAAAAAAAAAATTAGTAATATAAAGGAGCCCATTATCTACCAGTTTTTCAAAGACAACTTTTTGATAGGACTCATAAGAGTAATAGGCAAAAAATTTCGATATTTTCGACATTTGACAAGTTTTAAAACCACGATATCTTCTAAACTATATCTCGTAGAAAAAAAAGTGTCATAACATTTTGTTTAGGGAATTACAAAACCTACAAGTCATCCATATACTTCTTTTTGATAGCTTCTCCCGTTTCAATGTTATATATGAAAAACCTAAATTTTTGACATTAAAACTTGAATAACTTTTTATGCGCACATGGGACTTTTGACAATTTACTTTAATCGACATTTAAGTGCTCTATACCAAGATTTTAACTAATATGAAATAGAGAATGATAAAAAATTTTCTATCATTAAAACAATTTTACTTACAGAACAGAAAAAATATGTAGAAAAGTTTGATTCAATCAACTTAAATCTATAATCCCAACTAAAGTAATGATAACTCTCCAAGTACATACTAAACAAGAAGTGAAAATCATTTTCTCTTTTATTTATATGTATCTAACTCATAAATCATAAAAAATGAACAAAAAGAAAAAAATGCTACACAATAAACCTTGAGCAAAATGGGCTTGAAGTTTCTTTTATAATCTCTATACTCTATATACTGGGTGCCATTATGTATATGGTAACACTTCTCCTCATAGTTTATTAATGGAAAAGTACCTGTTAGGCAATTTATTTCAATAACCATAATTTCATTTCAAATGACTACACTCAAAAGAAATAAAAAATAAGAAAAAAACCCTAACATTTTCCCCCTCCTCCTTTTTCAAAACAAAAAGAAATGTGTTGAAAGAGATAAATGTATGTTATCCACCAAACTTGCTGCTGCTAAAAAAAAAAACGAGGAAACTTTTCCTTCAAAAACTTAAAACTTTATTCTTTTCAAAAAATATTGCTATGCATTGCGTGAACCGTTGAACTTTTCAAAAAGTTATATACGATGATTTATAACCTTTGTTCAAAAAAAAAATGGAAAAACTCTTTTCACACTAATCCAGCACCAATTCCACACATACCACCTTTTTGCCATATAAGTCCGTTTTTATGTATTATGATATCACAAGAGATATTATCAAAAAAAAAAAAAGGAACAAAAGAACATGTGTGTGAATTTGTTTAGAGAGTTCCTTTTTATTCTCCACCTTCTCAACTGACATTAAAATAACACAAAAAAAAAAACGAAAAGACCTTTCAACATAACTTTTTTTTTTTTTTGTTTTGGCCACAATAAACCTTCAAAAGTAGAAAGAAAGTAAAAAAAAAAAAAAAATCCTACTTATACCACATGTCCTGTTTTCTGACACAACAAAAGGTGAAGACGAGGCAGCGAAAATGTGTGTATTTTATATTTCTCATACCTTAACCCAATCATCATTCGCATCTTGTGTGTGCAGTGTGTATAGCACAGCTCTCCCTGAGTGCTATCATCTCTGGAATACAAATCAAACAAACTTTTCTCCTTGTTAACTCTTGGTGAAGAAGGTTCACCAAGATGACAAGCATATGCCATGCACACATATACATTTATATTTTCACTCCTCGACAAGGACGACCTTGATGTTATACAAAGTTTTGTCTTGAAGTGCGTAGAGAATATATATATCTACCATCAGGACTATATCTCTTAGTCTCAAAAAGCAAACGTAGTAAAAGATACAATTTCTAACATCTTATAGCCTTTTGCCTAAAAGAGAGCCATAATTTACCTCAACAGCAATACTTCCTTCTCAATATTACACACACTTTTTTTACACTTTTTTTTTTCTGTTTGCAAGGAGTATGTTCAAAGTTAAGTCCTTCATTGACAACACTATATCGACTAGCGTCAAATAGAGCTTCCCTAACCAAGTTACAGAGTCGACAGAGTGCCATTGAATTGAATAAAAAATTGAGTTTCATGCTTGCTTCTACTCATACTTTTCCTGGATATAAAGTCGCACAACACATTGCGGGAATTGTAATAGAAAATAGGGAGCCAAACTCAACACCAAAAAATATTGCCTTTTGCGGAAAAGGAAATGGAAATTCAATGATATTTTTTTTTTTTTGTGGCTAAGATATGAGGTATTTTAAACAGGGATGTTATAGGTTATAGAAACGATTTTTATATATAAAAATATTAATGGGTTTGGTATTTAAACAAAATTTGGTGTGCCGCAGGGTTCGGTTCTGTGTCCAACTCTCTTCCTTAATTTATCAATTATCTGATCTTTTCTTCTAATCGACTAAGTTGTTTTGCTGATGAAAGCACATTAAATTAAGATACTTAAACATTCAACATTTTTAAAAATTAAACATATAAAAGTGAAGACATGCTGTTAATGCCTTTTGTTCTTTCATCCCAACATTCCAGGAGAAATAACATCTCTGCTATGTTTGTTTGCAAAATAAAATAAGACGAAAAAGAATTTACAGATAATCTTCAACCAGCAGCTGAAAAAGATGATGTTTGAATATGCCTTAAGGAATGTAAATTTTTATAGTAATGTAATGTCCTTAGTCAGTTCTTCATCGTCATGTGGTGTGTGATGCTCCATCGAAGAGTCTTTTGTTTTCATCTTCTTTTTTTTTTTGGATATGTGGATTTTAAGGATCTAATACAATACATCTCGTGAATTTTCAAAAAAAAAAAAAGAGGGAACAAAACGAGTTTCAAATTCAAATGCGAAAATTTGCACCAGGATATTATATGAGATTCTATTTAATTTTTTTGTTATTTTGTTTTTCATTTAAGGATAGTAGATATTCTTACACACACAAACACATCCTGTGTGAATTGTTTTATTGATAAAAAATAAAATAAAATTTTTTAAATCGTTTTGAATGAAAAAGAAATATAATTTTAATGAAAATATAATTTTCTTTTATGAAAATTCAATTTGAAAATGGATGTGGGGAGAAGAAATGGCTAGCAATGGGATGAGTTACACCTATTAAATAATAAAGTTTGTCTTTTTTATATACAAAACAAATAAGAAAATGCTGATACTTAAAAATATGATTCAAACAAAAAAATAAGCATTTGGATTTGAAAAGAAAAGACATTAGATAAATCTAAAGTTATAAATAATTCTCTTCTTACTCATAAAGCGGAAGTAATTTAAATATTATTTATGTATATATTTTAGTATCCTAGTGGTTTCTTAATGCTCCTTATAGACATAAAGAAGGAAGAGTAAAATAACATTAAGGACTCGTAAAATATGTATGTATTATCTAAAAGATGTCACTTAATGTAACTCAATAACTCAAAAAACTTAGTAATTCATGTTTAAGGATGAATGAAACAATTTTTTCAGCTAAATATTAATTTTTTGAATTTTAAAAATTTAATTTGAAAAAAATGCCTATTTTTCATTAACAAAAAAAAAAATTAGTTTTTAAAATTTTTGGAAGGACCTGCTTTACATTAAAAAGTTGCACTTTTTTTTAAATAAAAAAAAAAACATTCTTTTAGATCGATTTTTCTGGGAATTAAATGACAGTCAGATTTTGCCATGGAAACTAAATCATATTTTTCCTGAAGTGGAATCTAGTATCAGCGTGGTATAGCTCTAGCTTGCAAAAAAACACTATTTCTGTGATGTTTAAAAAAAAAAAAAAATATAAAAAAAAACTATGAAAAAAAACTTAAAATTTTGTTTTTCAATTAAAACAAAATATTCAAAAAAGTTTTGAACTCAAGTGGTACGATTTGATATATCTTATAAGATTTTTTTTTTCAACAGAAACTGTTTTGAAAAAATATTTTTCTTCTATAAAATATATAATGTCTATTACTTTTAAAAATTTATTAATCAACTTTGATTTCTATAAAAAAAAACTTTTTGACTAGTGAAATCGAACAGGGCAGAAAAAATCAAATGCTTTTTCGATTTCACTAGTCAGAAAGTTTTTTTTTATAGAAATCAAAGTATATTTTTCTAATGGTTTTTTGTGCACTGAGCTCGAATCTGAAGTCAGAAATTCTATCACATCACGTTTTTGACATATTACCATGCCAAAAATCAGAAAAATAGTATTTGGGACGTTCAAAAACTTTGCACGTTAGAGCTATTCTAGTACTTGATTTAAATTAAAAAGGTCAATGACCATTAGAAAAGTATAATTTTGTTTCTATGGACAATTATTTCTCGCCAATATCACTGTCATTTACGGAAAAATCAATCTTAAAAATCGTTTTTTTTGTTTTTTTTTTTTTCAATTTTTCTCAATATTTTCTAAAATAAAAGTATAGTTTTTCCACACAATCTTAAATAATAGGTTTTAATCTAAATAATTGCCTCCCAAACTTTTCAAAAATCAAAAATTTTTTCGGTAACTTTTTTGATTGAAAAATAAGCAATTATTTCAAATTAAATTCGTCATAAATCCAAAAATTAACTTTTTGTCTCAAAAAACATTCTTAATAGATAGAAAACAGAACAAAGTAATTTTTAACCAAGTAAAATCCAACTATTTTTGTAAAAGATAAAAATAAAAAATAAAAAAATCGTATTTTTGCATTTTTTTTCAATATTTTTGAGGTTATAGAAAAAATTGTTTGAGTAAAAGTTGTAGACATTGGGCAGGTTCAGAAACGTTAGGGACTAAATATTTAGGTAATTTCTCGTCCTCTGATTGGTCAACTGTCAAAAAAAATCCTTCCAATTAAGGTAATTTTATTGGAAAGCTAACTGGAAAATTAGGCAAAAAATTTTACCTAAAAATCTAGGAAAGTTTTTTTTGTCAACATGACAGCTGATTGTTTTTAATTACAGAATTTCGTTAGCAAACTTGAATTTATTTGTGTGAAAAACGAGTTTAAAGTGCATTATCGGTTATAAATAATATAATTTATTTATTAAAGTAAAGTTAAATTCGGTGTTTGTCCTATGCGGTCTTAATTAAATTTCGAAATTTGACAATAACATCATATCCAAACTAATTTAATCAATTTACTCAAATTTCCGTTCAGAAAATGACGTTGCCTAAATATTTAGTCCCTAATGTTTCCTGAACGTGCCCATTTATACTACCTACAACTTTTTTATTTGACTTTTTTCGATAGGACGTCTAATTTTGACAGAAACCGTAAAAAATCATGATTTTTGACACCCACTCCACTTTTTCGCCCACCCACCCCCTTTCACCCAATTTTTTTGTGGGCAATTTATTTTTCCCCTTTCATATACCATTGATCCTAAATTTTCCCACCACCCTTATGCTGCTAATAATTTGTTCAACTTTTGCCTTCTGAAAACCGGATTGGCACTGGCTTAGTATTTGTGTTCTTCAAAATGACTTTAAAAATTTGAAAAAAAGAAAGAAAATTTTAAAAATCTAAATATTTCAAGGGTGTCGTTAACTAAAAGTTAAAGGGTGGTATAAATTATGTAATAAAAAAAGGCCTATAGTAAATTTTTGGCAGCAATCTTCTTTTGACCCTCATTTTACAAAACATTTTTTTTTTTTGAAAACTTTTTATTTGTAGTAAATTTTTTTTTTAATTTCAAATGCATATTTATAATTGATAAATATGCAATTTTCAAGTAATTATAATTAAACACGATTTACCTACTTATTCTTAGAAAAATTTCGATATCTTAGCTTAGGTAGGTGGTTTTCATTGGTTTCAAAATCCAAAATATTAGAAATTTAGATACTATTTTGAACGAAGACATATTCTAAGATTTTAATCAAAATCGTTCTACAAAATAACCACTTATTATGATATGCATTGAATAGCTTAACATATTCGTACTAAGCCCACATAAAGTTTATTTTTGTTTTGGTTTTCTTTCATCTTCCAAAATGGTTTCAAATCCTCTACTCAGCTTTATTTTATATTTTACTTTGTTTAAAATTTAATTTTTGTAATAACCTACACAATGTTACAGCTTTATATTTCAAATAGACTCTTTAGTACTCTAATCACTACAGAATTAACCTTCTTGTCTCTTTTTAAATACTTAAAATACACACAAACATACCTGCACCACACACATACCTACAAAAAAAAAAAAATAATAAATGTAAAATGAAGCTTCTCTTTAATTAGTTTTCCTCTTTTTAAGCTTCACATAGTATTTATATATATACTCGTAAGCAAGCATTCACTTGTGGGTGCATCAAGGAATCCCTTAAAACAAACCAAACGAAAACTATTCATCTCTTTTATGTCAGAGTAGAGATACCTACCTAGGAAAGGTAGGTTTACGAGGAATGATTTCTTTTATACAAAAAAAAAGGAAGACAAAAAAAATAGTAGAAATAGAAGCACTTCCTAAACGTTAGGTACCCACTTTTGGAAAATTCTCCAGAAATTGCTTAATCTGCATAAGCCACATTTTCCGTTAGCTTAGATGGATACACTTCCCTGCTTCTCTCTCTCTCTCTCTCTCTCTCACTCATTCTTTTTTCTCAGGTAAACGACATGGTATTTTACTTCAACACCAATACCTATTCTCTGTTTCGTAAAGTAATAGAAGAAAAGTTTATACAGAGGTTGTATAAATAGTATAGAGGTACCCCTTGTTATCAAACTCTAGAGTCTTCTAGAGTATACCTACCAACCAACTACTACCTACCTAAGAGGAGTATACTCCTGTGTGCAGAAAAAGGATTGTTGTAAGTTTGACATTCTGATGATGTATATTTTCCTCTTTTGGTGTAGTATAAAATGCTTTTGGAACAATTATCTGAAAGAAGAATGCACTTTCCGGAAGTAAAGAAAGGTAGGTAGAGTAGCTACGGTGCGCTGCTGTTAGTAGTTAGGTGGTGTTATATAGTATACACAATAGAAGAGGAAATTTATTTTGAACTTCTTCAGGTGGTTGACTTGATGGCTTGGTAATAAAGTGTCTGCCAGAAATACTCTTGTTAAATTAAACAGATTTTCTGAGGTATTTTATATTACAGAATGAAAAAAAAAATGAACGTTGTTCGTTGCTGCTGCAAGTACATATCAACTTGATGGGTAGGCAGCTACTTACATAGCTTTAAGGGTCTTATTTGTAATTTTAATTAACTTTAAAATAAATAAACTGCTTCGAGTGGTATTTGATGGACAAAAAATGGTTCATGTTGAAAGTAATAAAAAAAATAAATACTTGCTCTTGTGCTTAAAGTAACTCTAATGTTGAAGCTTTTTATTCAAGAAATTTAAAATTCGACATTTTGAAGAAATTTCATAAGTAGTATAAAAAAATTTAATCTGTTTTTATAATTAATTAAACACCGTTTTAAATGATCTTTTACAAAAAACCAAGTATGCCAATTTATTTCTAGTATAAAAATTTATTTTTAGAAAAAAATTTTCGAAAATCGTTGGAGCCGTTTTTTAAAAAAATAATTTTTTGTATATAGGTATAAAAATTTTCTACCTTTTTCAAAAAAAAAAAAATTGGTACGCCATTTTGAAGAAATAATTAATTTACACATAAAAACGAAATTTAAAAATTTTTCGAAATCGGATTTAGAATAATATTTAGGTGCTAATTAAGTGCTTCTCGAATGCACAAGTAATTTCCAAAAAAAAAAGTTTTTTTTGTGATTTTCCAAAAAAAAAAATTTTTTAATTATCTTGAAAAATTAAGTGCTCGACATGTCTACATGTCCTATAAGTTTGAGATTTTTTGAAAGCTGCAAAAAAAGCTAAAAATCAAAAATTACCCAAAAATACCAATAATAAACAAGGTGTTTTTCAAAAATTCATATCTCGAAACGCAGAGTGTTGAAAAAAAATCCGTTTCAAATGCCTAATTTTTTTTCCTCATCTTTCACTTGGCATCTTTAGAATTGTCAAAAAAAATTTCCTTTACCCAAAATCATCATTTTGTCATAGCCCCAACACGTGTACAAAGTTCAAACAAAACGTTATAGCTTAGTTTCAAATTTTTTTAGAATTTTTTCTTAAATGCAGTTATTCTTAAATTAATCTCATCTATCTATAGTAAAAAAAAAATCAATTCTCCAAAATTTCATCTTTCCGTTTTACCCCTGTTTACTCTATTAAATAACGGAATTTTTAAAAATCATTTATTTGGATTAACCTTTAGGTTATTATCTTTCAAATAAGCTACAGAAGATTTTTGTATCTTTAATAGTTTATTTTTAATTTTGAATTGAAATTTTAAAAATTAAAATACTAACTACTTCATTTTCCTTATTTTCACTCACAACAAAGTAGGTAATATTGTGGTTATACAAATTTTTGATTTCATTTTTCTCTCCTATTTTTTTTTTTTTAATTTTGGAAATTCATTTCTGTATAATTTTTGAAAAGATTTGCAAACATCCAATATTTTTTTAATTTTATTTCTAGAAAAGAAAAAGTCATTGCAACTCGAGGATACCATTACACACTCACATGCAAATGTGCAAGTTTTGTAGTAATAAATTTTGCAGACGACCCAAGAAGGAACGAACCAAATGTTAGGGGACATAATACACAATTGTTGTAGTTGTATAGTAGAATCTATAAAACTAGTGTTTTTTTTTTCGAAGAGTATGGGGGTCAAAGTTGAATCCTTGGAATTTCATGTTCTATATCCTTTATTTGATACAAAATCCTGCTCTAGAGTATCTATATTGTGTAGGTATGCAAGTAAGTTTTTCTTATGTCTCAGTATAGGAACACAAGGACAAATCGTGTTTTTTGTTTTTTTTTTGTTGTTGCTATTATTTTGCCTGTGTCGTCCTGGATGCTGCTGGTGCATGCATACAACATGTATATGAAAAGTAAAACGAAAGTTGTAGAATTATTTAGGATTTGAATGTATTTTGTGGAATATGTAGCGGAATTATCTGTCATTTGGGACTTTCTGCTGCTAGTTATGTATATGGTAATTTTCTACAAGAAGAAAAGTCACAGGATATGGGTGTTTTGTTTTCTTTTCATTGTTTTCCTACTTTTTATACTATGAAAACTTGCCTTTTCTGTATTTGCTCGGTGTCTCTGCTGATCTGTTTGATATTTTGTAAGGATTATTTTTTTTTTGTTTGTCTAAACTGGAGGATTTAGTTAAATCGTTTTAATTTTTATCTGTTTGTTTTCTATAAAAAGAAACTTATACACACACGGAGAAAAAAGGTAACCTAAAAATAAGATAATTCCCACCCACTTAAAACAATACGATTTCCGCTTAAAATAAGTGGAATTTTCCGCTTAAATTAAGTGGAATTTTCCACTTAAATTAAGTGGAATTTTCCGTTTAAATTAAGTGAAATTTTCCGCTTAAATTAAGTGGATTTCTTTTAAATTTGCGCGTTCAAGAAATTTAGAAAATTTGTCCTCTTAATTTTAGATAGAAGTCATATTGTCAAAAAACCATGAAAAAATCCGCTCAATTCAATGTGGAATCCGCTTGTTTTTAGGTGGTCTTTTTTCTTCGTTTACCTTATTAAAAGTGTAAGAAAAATCATAATTGAGAGAAAATAAGAAAAAATTGAAGATTTTAGTAACTACAAATCATGAAATTTAAGAATTCCTTGACGAGGTTTAAAATTTTCTGTACCTTCAAAAATATCTAGCTTGATTTTCTTAATTAAATTTCTTGTTTCACAAAAGAACTTCGTGTCGTTGCTGGAACGCAAACACAAAGTTCATTCACTTGAAAAGCAATTTCAAGCGCATCTCCAACATTTGTTATCGTTAATTGAACTATTAATTCAACTTGATTTCGAAGAAAACTAGTAGACGGACGGACGGACGCATTCCATTTCGAAGCAAAAGTCTTACAATATACTACTATCTCTTCATTTCTACCCGATTAAACATTAATTTTATACAACGAAATGCAGTCCCTACACAACCACACAATCACACTGTCCCGTCATAGAAAAACGCAATTGCAAACCGAAGAAACAAAGTACCTTTAGTACCCCCAAGGTTTTCTTCTTCTTCCCTTCCGATTGCATTATATTTTGCTCCAAACTTCAATTAGGGGATACAATCACCCTTTAACCACCAATCGAAGTTGCAGACAACTTCTCTCACTCTTATTCCTTCACCCCCTCAAAAACACACATAGACTTTATCTCTTTTGGTACATTCTATCACATTTAACCATTGAATCCTTTCACATTGCGAGAGTATCCTTTTGCGATCATTTTCCAATTTTCTCCACCACCAGATGGAATGAAATTGGATTTTCATTCTTTTTTGGTTTCTATGTTTTTTTCGGTATTTTTTGTTGTTGGACAGAAATTTCAGGAATAGTAAAAGGAGAAAAGTTGTCATCGTTTGTCTTTCAGCAATGAACCTTCTTTTCGTTTCTTTCCTATAGTGTTGCTGTTATTCCACACAAATGCACCGTTAGATTGCAATTGAATTTTTGGACGGAAATGTCAGGTTTTCGTTTCGTTTCGTATCTGTTTTTTTTTTTTTTGTTTTATTTGTTTGTTCGTTTTGTTTTATATTGACACAAGGAAGGAATCCTTGATGACTTGTGTGTCATAAGTCAAAAAGGAAATGTCGTCCAATTTAAGGACACATAGGTGGAAGGTGGGGGTTTTGTAACTGTCAGTCGTTGATTTAACATCTGTCTTGAACAAATGTCAATTTCGAGTTTCTAATGCTTATTAACCTTTGTCGTTGAACGAGAGGACCAACTAGAAAGATATTTACTTACACCTTTAATGAAATAAAGTTGAAATTTTTTAAGGTTTTGAATTGAAGGTGTAGCGGAGTTGTAATGTTGACTTATGAAAAGGGCCGAAAGTGGAACATGTAAGGACTTCATTCTTTGAGTTTAGTATATTTTTCCTTTCCATTTCAATGTGCAAAAAAAAATATTTGCATTAAAAAAAAATTTTTATTGCAACTGAAAAATATTATTGCAAATAAAGAAATTTTCCATAAAAAAAAATGTTATTGCAACTGAAAAATATTTGCATTAAAAAAAAAATTTATTACAAAAAAAAAATTTTTTTAATAAAAAAAATTTAATACAAATAAAAAATTTTCTGTATTGAAAAAAAAAAATTGATGCAAAATGTCAGCGTTAAATATTTTTTTTGTTTAATATTCGCCGAATATTATAATTAAAATAGCTAATGTATGGTCAAATCTACAAAATTTTAAGAAAATATTTAATGCACACGTTTTGCATTGAATTCTTTTTTTTTTTCAATGCAGAATTTTTTTTGTTTGCAATCAAAATTTTTTTAATGCAAAATGTTTTTATTTCCATTAAATATTTTTTTTAATTCAAATTTTTTTCAGATGCAATACATTTTTTTTAATGCTAATTTTTTTTTTTGTATTTTTTCATTTTAGTTTGGTCCCTACGACAAACTAGCTAGGAGTTAATTCATTTCGCAAGTGAGACTTCGTAGAAGATTTGCGTTTATTTATTCAGCAAGAAAGAAAAATTTGGTGTATCATAAATTTATTCATATATTTATAAAATTGTTCTGTTTTTTTGAAAATCTAAAAAGGTATAAATAAATTGTGAATATTATTTTTTTTTTGCTGAATATAGGTTCATTGATTTTATGAAGACAAGAAAAAGAAAAGAATTCAAATAAGTGCAGAAAATACCACGTGGGCTGTTTTTTTTCAGAAGATATTGTCTGTGATTTTGTCAATTTTTTTCCATTGAAAACGTGATGTCTTCAACAACATACATTATTTTTAACAGGAATCCTTTTTTTTATATTTGAGACATTTGTTTTCTTTGTCATTTCAAAGCTTTTGATTTATGCCGATTGTGGCATTTATAAACACGTGGGTATTTTTTTTTTTATCCCTAAATATAAAAGCGAAGGTGTTCAAGGATAAACAATATTGAGTGTTGAGAAAGGACTAATATTTATTGTTAAATTTGTCTTTCTTAAGAAAAAAAAAAAAAAAAAAAAACAAGAAAACATGAAAATCAGACAGAAGATAATAGAAATTAAGTGAACAGGTGTGCAAGTTGAATGATTTCTAGGAAAATTTCTTTAAAAACAATTTATTTAAGGATCACTGGAGTCTTCTTAAATTTTTGGAAAATTAGTTTGTTTTCAATGTCTTATTAAATTTTACTCAAATGAAGTTATAGTTTTTTTTATGCTAAATATTTCTAAAAAAAAGATTTCTGCTTTGCATAATTGTTTTTTTATTTTATTTTTTTTTAATTTCTTTTTATTTAATTTTTAATTTCATTTATTTAATTATTGTATTATTTGTTTAATTTTTATATTTTTACTTTGTTAAATTTATTTTCATTATATATTTTATTTGATTCAATTTAATTTTTTTTTTTTGTTTCATTTATTTTAAATTTTTTTTATTTAATTTATTTTTTTTTTATATTATTACGTACATACCACTGGAGTCTCCTTGATTTTATTTTTATAAAATTGGTTTGATTTCAATGTCTTACCTATTAAATTTTACTCAAATGAAGTTATAGTTTTTTTTATGCTAAATATTTCTAAAAAAAGATTTTACATAATTTATTTTTTTTTTTGTTTTTTTATTTTATTTTTTTAAATAACTTTTTATCTAATTTTTAATTTCATTTTATTTAATTATTGTATTATTTATTTAATTTTTATATTTTTTACTTTGTTAAATTTATTTTCATTATATATTTTATTTGATTCAATTTAATTTTTTTTTGTTTTATTTATTTTAAATTTTTTTTATTTAATTTATTTTTTTTTATATTATTACCTACATTTCATTTCATTTTTTATAATTTTATTATAATTTTTTAAATTATTTATTTTATTTTATATTTTTTCTACAAAAACACATGAAAATACTTTTTATAGGCAAATGGGCACTCGGGCGTATGCGTACTTTTTTTTTTTAAACACAATGATTCTCTCTCTTTAGAAAATTCTTTCTTTAAGAAAACTCCAATAAAATCGCAAGTGAATTCTTTTCAGTCGAATAATTCATGAATCGTTTATATCTACTAGGAGTAGGGCTGTAAAAGTAACGACAAAATGAGTACCCGCATGTATACGTTACTTTTGATACTAGTACCCGCATTAATAATATCGTTACTCGTTACTTTCGTATGCTCCGTATTTTTCGTATGTTTCGTGTGTTTCGTATGTTTCGTATGTTTCGTTACTTTCGCATATATTTCATGTATTTGATACGTTTCGTATGTTTGGTATTTTAAGTATGTTTCGTACGTTGGTATAAGGGTGAAAAAATTTTTTTTTGAAAAAAAACCAAAAACAATTTGTCTAATCTAAGCTACATTTTAAAGCCAAAAACATTAATTTAAGTTGCGGTGTTCTCATGTTATAAGAGTTTGAAGGTAGCTATACTGATTTTTTTTTTCGATTTTTTTCAAATCAAACGTGGACATTTTTTTAAATTTTTT
The DNA here is from genome assembly GCF_945859705.1 of Episyrphus balteatus. Classification (NCBI taxonomy): domain Eukaryota; kingdom Metazoa; phylum Arthropoda; class Insecta; order Diptera; family Syrphidae; genus Episyrphus; species Episyrphus balteatus. The sequence continues at coordinate 116,488,920 of NC_079136.1, forward strand.
TCTAATTTTTCGACTAAACTTTAGTAATTTTTTGCTTATATTCGTTTAGTAATCTTATCACAATTCTTTAGAGACCTCTATTAACACTCCAATACAACCATGTCGAACAATTTTTCATTTTTTTCTATTGAGAATGATTTTCAAACCTCGTTTTCTCTGCTTTTTTTTAGTTGAAAATTTTGCACTGAAAATAAACAAATATTTTCAAAAACCAAAACACTTTTGTACATTCTTAAGCCACATTTCAAGACCATTAACAAAAAGGTCATAAACACGTTGGTTGCGGCATGGGTATATTTCGGTCACATAGAGAAAATACTAAAACGTCTCTTTTGATATTTCTGTATAAATAATAACAGATAACACAACTATACCTTGGTACTACTGTTTTTATGGAGACAAAAGTAAAATCCAGATAATTATCTGGAGCAGAGATACCCAAAAGAGATGAGAAACTTCTGACGTCATACGGGTTTGCCTACAAGCTGCGGTAGACATTTTTGGATAAGTATGCATGAAAAAATATACATTTTTACATTTAAAAACACCGTGGCTACACTATGTGTGTTTTTCACATTTATTCACGAATACAAAAGAGATTACAACAACACGAAATAAACAAATGGGTTTTGGGGGGTAAAACGTACGAAAGTTTCCCATCTCCTTTGGGTATCTCTGATCTGGAGTTAGCATTCCGACTACGGTAACGATATCGATACGAGATGCTGAATGCGACAAACTGAGTGTATCACTTCGTTTCGTATCTCATATATCGGATGATTTAGTATTGAAATTGGAATGGGGTCGTTACTCGTATGTTTCGTATCTCGTATGATTCGTTACTTTAGTACCCAGTAACGAAACATGCGAGTAACGATACTGTTTAGAAAGTAACTTTTCGTTACTCGTTACTGAAGCAAATACCCGCATTTAAGTAACGAAAACATACGATTTGCTACAGCTCTAACTAGGAGGGAGAATTATACATTTCGTCTCAAAATTTTCAAGGAAATCGCGATAATATTTATAGTTATTACACACACTTTCTGTCTAAGTTATCCTTAATTTGCCTCACTTCTTAATATCATTTTTGTAAACAAACATTTCAACTAATCATCTTTATTATCATCGTTATCTCTAGATATGATTCAAGGGAGCTATTTATTGAAATTATGTGTTCACTGAAACATGCCTTCAAAGCAAATTACATAAAAGTTCAATAATTTTATATGCCTTAATCATTGGCAAAAGCAATAAATACCTCGTAAACTCTCATTTATGTCTCAATATTTCTATTCGATAAATTTTTATAATTCTTTTTAAATTATCGAATGAAAAAAAGGAAAAGAAAAACAATGTCTCTCTAGCGACTCGTAATAAAACCTTAATGTATTTGTTTAAAAATAACATGTCCCTTATCCATTTCCTGAATCTTCTCTTTTTTTATACTGAGCTGATTATAACATTAAATTATTATTTATTTTTTTACGAAACTTATTAACATCAATTTTTTCAAAATTGCTAAACTTTTTTTTTCTCTCTCAAGTAACGACACCATAAAGTCCTATAAAATAAAATACAGAAAAAATAAGAAAGAAAGAAAAAAAAACTTTCTCCACTATGCGTGAGATAAAAATAAAAACTCTCATGAGTGACAAACTAATAAATCACCTTCACTATCATCAAACCAAGACTTCTTCGTCTTCCTTGAAAAATAGCAAAGTCAAATCTAAAAAAAATATAAAAAAATAACTTTAGCAACCATCAATGCCCCTCTGAGGTTGATTTCGTAAACAGAAACTTTCAAAATCACAACAACAACATCAACGCCAAGCAAAATCAAAAACTTCAATGGAAAACTTTCTTGAGCATATAATTTCCATCCCTCCAGCCACTGGTGGCGCTGTCTTTAATATATACGATCATCATCACAGGACAAAAACTACGAAAAAAAAAGGACGAAAAAATTGTTCGCATTAATATCGAATTTGTTTATGCTATAAAATTTAATTCAATAAAATGGTGAAAGTATGCCGAGTTGCTGAGAGAGAATATATATCCTTACCGCGAACTATATACAAAGGACTAAAAATGTTCTTATCATCCGTCTGATAGCAGTAGACAAGGACTTCCGGGGATTCTGATGATGCCTCGCGACTGGGGTACTATTTCTCGGGTTTTTTATAGACCATGAAGATCTGAAGAGTTCTCAAGAGCAACTCTCGTGCTAGATAGCTTAATATAATGGATAGAGTGATGGAGTTTTCTATACTAAAGCCACTGCTGCCGCCGCCGCCACTGCCGTCGTCGTCGGTCGTCAAGCAAACAGGATAAATTTTTGCTATTGTTATTCCTTTCTACAAGGATTTATATGGAATTTATGGAATATTTTCCACGGAATTTATGGATTGCTTTTGAAAAACATTTTTATTGCTTTTATGCTCTCTCTTCTTGTTTGTTTCAAGCGAGAGTTTGGTTATATTTTTTTTTGTTTTTTTTTTTTTTTTTGAATATTTTTGTTATTTTTATTTTCCCCCGAGGTGAAGCGGAAACAGATTATGGAGAATTATGATGGACATTATGATATTGAACTCAAGAGGATGATATAATTTATAACACAGGCATTTAATTATTGTATTATTGACAGTCAATTGCTGTTGGGGTAATAATTTAATGCTTATTATTTTTTTTTGTTTTTCATGTCATTTTGTCTTATAGAAATAACCATAACAATCGTATAAAAAAGATGAGAAATTATATCAAAAATATTATCGTAAATTATTAATTTTTGGAAAAGTTCGGAATTTGGTTGGATCTTTGGAGTGTGTCATCGATAAAGAAATATTTTCGTCTTTTTTAGTTGAATAATGAGAAATGACTTCGTTTGAATAAGCGTTCCTGCAGAACGATCTTTAGAAGGTACATTCTATATTTAGAGATTAATAGAACTGAGACAATAACAAAAAAGATTAATTAAAATTACAAAAAATTATATCTTTAGCTTCTATAAGCCTTCTATAAGGCTTGCCACAAAATATAAAATACTAAAAAATATAAAAAAATATAAAAATATGAAAATATAAAAATATAAAAATATAAAAATATAAAAATATAAAAATATAAAAATATAAAAATATAAAAATATAAAAATATAAAAATATAAAAAATATAAAAATATAAAAATATAAAAATATAAAAATATAAAAATATAAAAATATAAAAATATAAAAATATAAAAATATAAAAATATAAAAATATAAAAATATAAAAATATAAAAATATAAAAATATAAAAATATAAAAATATAAAAATATAAAAATATGAAAATATAAAAATATAAAAATATGAAAATATGAAAATATAAAAATATAAAAATATAAAAATATGAAAATATAAAAATATAAAAATATAAAAATATAAAAATATAAAAATATAAAAATATAAAAATATAAAAATATAAAAATATAAAAAATATAAAAAATATAAAAATATCAAAATATCAAAATATCAAAATATAAAAATATAAAAATATAAAAATATAAAAATATAAAAATATAAAAATATAAATATATAAAAATATAAAAATATAAAAATATAAAAATATAAAAATATAAAAATATAAAAATATGAAAATATAAAAATATAAAAATATCAAAATATAAAAATATCAAAATATCAAAATATCAAAATATCAAAATATAAAAATATAAAAAATATAAAAATATAAATACATACAAATATTTTTGCTTCTTCTTCTTCTTTGTTCTTCCTTCATCCATTTTCCCTCCTCTTTCTTCATTGTTCCTTCTCCTTTCTACCCTTTTCATCGTTTTTCAACCAAATGTTCCTCATAATGTACTTTCATCACCAAATTTCATCCAAATGATCCAATCACTTCCCTAGACTTTCTTTATTCCCATTTTCATTCTATTTTAATGTACCTACCTTTACTAGAGTAAAAGCCAAAAAAAAAAAAAAAAAAAACAAATAAATATAAAACTAGATTCTCATTATTTTCAAATAAAATCCGATCTCTATCAAATGTCATTGTCCTTTGTCCTTCGTGTCCTAACTGGCGTTAACCCTCATCTATCGTCATCATTCCCAATTAGAAGTCAACACACAAATAATTTATCGTTTCTACTTAGAAAATGGCCTTCATCTTTATAAATAGTAAAGTAATTCCCTACTTTAGGTCACCTGCGATGTGAGCTGGATATAATATCCATCGAAAAAAAACACCGCAAACCAATAAATAAATAAAATATTTGTACCTTACATACATACATAATTCCAAATAGAATTTCCTAATCCTTACACATCCTTGAAATGATGTAACAAATCTTACTTATAACTCTCTTCTTTCCCCTCTCATTCCCACGCATCTTATCCGGTAGAAAAAAAAAAGAAAAAACCAACACACCGAAAATATATCCTTCATTCATTATCCAATATCCTCTCTTTTACTCCTTGAATCCTGCAAATTTTTCGGATTTCGCCTGAAAGAAAATCCCAAAAATGTAAGTAAGCTCACGAAATTCATTTTATTTACCCTCTAATCGCTATGTCCGAACTTCAATTACACTACAAAGCAAAAGCATCAGCCAGAAGGATGTGGTAAAATAGGTTTATCCCATATATGTATGGGGTAAATTTACCCTCTAAACACATTGCTATATTAAGGATTCTACACAATCTAGCTAGAAAGGATGTTAGTCTCGTATGATTTTACCTTCAATTTATATAAAAAGGTAACCACAGAGCTCATTTATTTTTTTTTTTCTTTCCTCCAACCCACTATAGCCACCAAACAAGTTCGTCCTGGGCTATATTACATCCCCAGGTGGACACCAATTTATTTTGTATGGATGGCAAATAATATCCTTTTTCATATTACCAATGATTGGATCGTCGTCGTTCTATAGTTGTGTCGAAACAGACGATGACGATATGACGACGACAACGAGCACGAAGATGTCGAAGACGACGACTACAGAGGAGGTCCTTTTATTTCGTCGTCTTTGCTTTTTAAAAACAACTTTCTCTGTTGGCGAATATAAATAAAATTTCAAATAAAGAGCAGAAAAAGAAAAAAAAAATGAGGAAAATCCTAGAAAATCGTACAAAATCGGATAAACGAAACGTGCAGCAAGTTGATCAAACTATAAGAGTCCTGGGCCATTGCAGAGAGAGAGAAAATCTCCGTAGAAAATTCCATCAATATTGACCAAAAATTGTTATCCTCGGACACATATGTAGTTATAATATACCAGGACTCTTTTCAGTCATATATATATGCAAGTGGAAGGACTTTCTCCCTGTTGCACAATAAAACTCCCGAGGGTAGGAAGTACGACAGAAGAAAAAAATAGAACTAAAACTTTTCTATCAAGAAATATCCTTAATACAACAACAAAAGCAACAACAACAGCAACAGAGTGCTAGAGAAAAATAGGTATATCCTTGATCCGCAACAGCAGAATAGCAGCCAGCCGTGTGACTTTGTTGTGTACAAGTATTTATGTGTGTAGTACGCCAACATGTCAAAGGACATGAATTGCTTTCACTCCAACTCCAGCCAGCAACTAGGTATACCTTGTTTCGTATATTTTGTGTGCAGCAATATTTTATTTATCAAACTTGAAGAAAAGAATGAAAAAAAAGCACCACTAGGATATAACAGCAACATCACATGAAAATAAAAATCTTGCAAGAGAAGAAAATGATAAAAAATAAATGGAAACATGGAAGTAGTATAGACTTGATAGTTCCCAAACATACGGACGGAAACTTGCATTAGTAAGGACATGGACAACCCAAACACGACGAAAAAACAACGATGAAGTGTGTAGACAATAGTTTAGTGGTATAGCTGGGTCCCTTAGCTCCCAGGACAAAAATATGAACCAAAAATTGAGGGGGAAGAGAAAAAAAGAATAACCAAAACCAAAAAAAAAAGTAGAGGAAAATGGGAAAAGTTTATCCTTTGGAGATTTATACAAGGACTTCTTAAAGTTCATTAGAAGTTGATTTCAGATTGTGTACTATATAACGTGCCAAAAGGACAAAGATGTTGCCGATGCTGCTGAACTGATGGACACAAAAACAAAAGAATAAACGTGCCTGTGCTGCGCGCCGACGCTAACGGCCATCATCGCCGGAGAAAGAAATACTAACAAAAAAATTAATAGAGCTCAGCTCGGCAAGGATCAACAAAAGAAAATATTTGCTAAATACACAAAAGCGTACGTTCGTTTGGAAAAAGAAGAAACAAAGGAAAATTAGGATGTGTTCAGAAAGTGAAATGTAATATAATTTTCCATTTTTGTTTTTTTTTTTTTTTTGAAAAAATATTGGCTGCGGTTTTTGTGAGACTTAATTTGGAGGTTAACGAGTGAATTGAGTATACTGGGGATATATACGCAGCAGTTGAAGGGAATAGCCATGCATGATGTATGAAATTTGATAATAAATCGATTAAGTTCGTTCTTTGTTGTTAGTATAGGTTTGTGTCTGGCTCGAAGGACCATATTTTTCTTCTTTTTTTTTTCTTATAAAAATAAAACTAACGACTTGGGAGTTTGGATAGGCAATTCAACTTTGTGAAAAATATTGGCTTGTTGTTTAAAATAAAAATTAATAAATCCGAAAAATCTAGAAAATGTTTAAGTTACCTAAAGGAAAATACTTTTCAAAAGAATTTTGTATTCCGTCTTCAAAGTGAATCAGGCTTAGGTAGAGCATAAGTCTCGGCAAATAAGCAACCCATGCACACATTTTATTTTTTTTTATTAATTTAAGCTCTAATCTGTGTAGAGAAATTTTAATTTTGAAGAACTTGATACTCTGTCCAATGGAAAGCAGAAATGTACAAAATTATTCATAGCTTCGATATTAACTCAGTTTGATGAGGAGTCTAATCGTATACCGGCATCGGATCAGTTTAGGAAACAAGGATTCAGCTAAAATTTTTTAACATTTCATGTCTTAAGTCCAATTTCTTTAAGTTACAAAAGTCACCAAAGTCGAATATTTGCTTTGGTGAACTGACTTCAGAAAATTTGTTTCGTTGTTCACATTTAAAAGTAGGAAATTGGTCATTAAATTTAAAAAAAAAACATTTAACTGTCATTTTTTTTTAAGCTGCATTATAAATTTTTTATTTTTACTTGAAATTGTAGATTTTCAAAACCAAATTTGTTGCACAAAAAGTAATTTTCTAGCTCTGCCCAGTAATTTTTCATTTCAATTTGATAATTAAAAAAGCACTTCCGGTTCGCTTTAAAAATGCACAAAAGTTAAAAAAAAATCCTTTTTAATTTTTATTTCGTCGGTAATTGTGCGATTTTCAAACTTCAAATTGAAATAGAAAATGATTGAGTGGAGTTGAGGGGAGCTACAAAATTAATTTTTGAGGGGAGCTACAAAATTAATTTTTGCGCAACAAATTTTGTTCTGCAAAGCTACAAATTCGAGAAAAGAAAATAATTTAAAATGCATCTTTTTTGAAATTTGTTTTTGAAATACTTTGCACCTTTATCTTGTTAAGTGGTGAAGTGAAAAGTGTTTCTTTTTTTTTTAAATAATAAACAGAACTCTATCCTAGCGGATGTTATAGACTAGATTCGAATCGAGGCTTCCTTTCAATATTTGTCAATATGTTTAAGGACCCGCGAACGCTTTGAAAAAAAAAAATTGAATTGCAAATTTTTTAGTATTTAACTGATACCCAGTTAAAATTTATAACTTTTCCGCTACTATTAATGTAGTTTCTCAGAAAAGCCTATTCTCCCTTCAATTCTTAATAAAACTTCTTTACCCTTCTCATCTTTTGGTATAGTATCTTACAACTTTGTTATCTTATCACCATTGTAATATCCTTAAACCCAACAAATCTTATGCAAATCTACCAAAAACAAGATTTGGTGCGATTTTGATAAAAAAAAAGATTTTCAACACAAAATCTTAAGAATTTAAATTTCATTACCCCATAATGGTAACTATATATCCTTGAATATCCTCAAGATAAACGAAATAAATGAACTTAATAAGGCGTTCTCCGTAAAATACATACCTTCCATGACCTTGAAAAAATACTCAAAGCAAAATTTTTAAAATATTCAGCCAAAAAGCTAATTACAAAATCCATTCAATGTTAATCTATGCAAATAACAAAATCTTTGAAGCAAAATTACCTTTAATAAATTTCCACCAACCAAAGTTCAATTATTTCGATTTATTCAAAACCATAACAATTTCTTTGGATACATACCAACATCAAGTAGGTACTTCAAAAATGGATAGTAGAAATGACGTCAAATTCAAATAATAAAAAAAAAAAAAAAAAACAAAAAGGACTCTCAGAAAAACCCAATACAACCAACCTCGACCTCTCTCAACTATTAAAACATAAAAACTTAGGCAATTAAACCGGAATCACATGGCAATAAAAACAATGATGGCGCGCAGCGTCTATGAAGAAAGAAAAAGGCGGTAGTTACATCAGCGATAATGATGATGATAAAGTCACTCTCCACTGATGCTGATGATAATGACGGCTCCATCCGGATGACTTCAAGGATATTTTTTCTTGTTATGAAAAAAAGAAAATGACGCACAAAAAAGAAAACCGACCAAGACCAAAAAGCAACACCAAACACCACGAGCCTAACGACCCGTATCAGAATGCGAATTCGCCACCGTACAAAGCGACCAAGACCAACAACGAGTGACCATCAGTATTGCCTGCCTGGAAAAATAGCTGAGGACATATTCACTTGAAGTTGCACAGTCATCTCCCTGAAATCTCCCAGTCACCGTTTCGGTACAAGAGCAAACGGAACAAAAAAAAAAAAACAACAAAGAAGGATAGTCTCTGTGATTAACTTCGAACATGAGCTGGGCTGGCAAATTTCGCAAAGAAGACAAAGATGAGTTGCTCTATGATGAAGCTTCCATTTCCATCATTAACCAAAGTGAGTTAAGTTTAAGTCGAAATAGATGTGGAAACGTTGGGTTGGGAGACATACACATAGAGCCAAAGTACATCTGGCCTATCAACTTGGTCCGTTCTGGTTGTAAGTTTGTTTTTTTTTTTTTTTTTTTTTTTTTTTTATTCAACTCATCGCATCGTCCTGAGCAAACTTCTGCTGTTTTCTAACTTTTTCAATTCCCGTCTAATTTCAATTTTCCACAAGCTTCCACAACGTGTAACTTTTCGGAAAAACTCAGTTTGAAAATTTCCTTTAAAACAACGAACAAAAAAAGGAAGACTAAAACCTAACCAAAAAGGTTGGTATAGTAGCTAACTACACACATACTCATGTATCAGAAATGTACAATATTCTTTACGGTTTTTGTATATAGGTACTCGTACAGTGATGAATTTTTCTGTATGAGGGTTGTTCTGTAAACCTAATGGAAAATCAGTCAATTGCAACTTCTATGCAAACATGCGATGCAACTTTTTTTTGATGGACGTTGAGTGGAGTTTTGAAAAATTGCAAAAAAAAAAAATTTCAAATTCTTGTTTTAGGGTAAAGCTGTCATGATGGGCAAACAATCTGTTAAGTATTGGATTTTTGGTACAAAAAAAAAAAAAAAAAACAGATGAGAAAAGAGGCAAAAACTCTTGACGTTAGGGTTTTTTGGCAATTTCAAACCTCAAGCTTTAACAAAAAAAAAGTTTTTATATTTGCAATATTAGAATTTTTATTTCTACCAAACTACTGACGATGTTGTAGAAACAAATGTTGTAAAATTCAAAAGTTTTTAATTAAAAATGACCATAATCCAGAAGTTGAAATAACTTATTCACTTTATTATCAAGTTCAAGGACTGAAGATATACAATAGAATCTTTGATTATATGTTTTTTTAAACTCTGGATTCCTCCCTTATAGACCAGTGTCAATAATAAAAAAAATAAAAAATAGCTATTTGCATCATATTTAGGACAAATAGTTTATGAAAGGCGAAAAATAAAGTGCCCGCAAACAAATTGGGGGAAAAGAGTGGGTGGGTTAAAAATTGGGAAGTAGACTTTTCATCGACAAAATATTATTTAAAAAGTTGAAGATAATAATAAGATCTATAGCTTCAACTTAACTCATTTTTGTATATAGAGATAACCTAAAAAAAAGTGAGAAAAATTAAAAAAATACGATATTTTGGTTTTTTTATTTGTATCTTTTACAAAAAAAAAATAACTGGGTTTAAAGAAAACTTGGTTTGAACTTATACTTTTGTATGGTTCTTACTTATTTTCAGCAAAATATTTATTTTTGGATATTTGACGAATTAAATTTAAAACAAAAAACATTTGTAAAAGAAAAAAATTATACCGAAAATTTTATTGATTTTTGAAAAGTTTATGATGCCACGTCTTAGATTAAAAACTTTTCTTTAAGACTATGCAGAAAAAATATGATTGTATCTCAAAAAATATTACGAAAAATTGAAAAAAAAAAAAAAAACACGATTTTCAAGATGGATTTCCGTAAATGAGAGTAATATTAGCCAGCTAGATTTTGTAAAAAAAAACCAAATTATTATACCTTTAAAATAGACTTTGACCTTTTTAATCTAAATCTAGTATCAGCATTGCTCTAGGGTTTAAAGTTTGTGAGACATCGAATTTTGAACTTCCATCACATTTCCATAACATTTTTTGACTAACCAAACTGAAAAATTTAATTTTTCAACTTTTTGTTAATGAAAGCGAAAGTATAAGAAATTAAATGATGGCATTTATATGGTTATACTTTTTACGTTAATAATTTCATATTAGTTTAATTACACCGGCACACAAAAAAAAAAGTGTCATGAACCAGAAACCAGACCTATCTTTCTATATGTTTTTGGGCACGCTGAATCCGAATTTGAAGTCCGTTTGGCCCCATCACCCTCCAGTTTTGAGCTGTGAGTGCATTTTGTTTGAATTTTTATGACTTTTTTGGAGTTTTTTGCATTTGTCTCAAAACTGAAGGGTGACCGGGCAAAACGGACTTGAAAATCGGATTCAGCGGTCCCAAAAACATATAGAAAGATAGGTCTGCTTCCTGGTACATGAAACTTTTTTTTTTGTGTGCCGGGTATGACAGCGACATGTCGCGACAGTGCTAGCACACAAAAAAAAGTTGTATGAACCAGAAACCAGACCTATCTTTCTATATGTTTTTGGGACCGCTGAATCCGAATTTCAAGTCCGTTTTGCCCGGTCACCCTCCAGTTTTGAGAAAAGTGTAAAAAAGACCCCAAAAACTACCTTTTTTTGAGTTTTTTGCATAACGAAACTTTTTGTGAAGAAGCATTTATATAGGTAATTTAAATATAAACCAAAAACAAAATTTCAAAAAAAATAATTTTTGGATTTTTAAAAAAATGTTGAAAATTATTTTTTCAAAAATCAAATTTTCGAAAACGGGACATTGAATTTTTTTGAAATTTTTTTTTTAGATGTTGATTAGTGATTTTTACAAAATGGCATACCAATATTATTTTAAAACTTTTTTTCCAAAAAATTATTTATAAAAAATTAGATTTTTAAAAAACGGCTCTAACGATTTTGAAAATTTTTTTTCTAAAAATGCATGTTAATATATCAATAAAAATTGCATACTTGTTTTGGAGGGCAATTTGATTTCAGATTTTATTTTATTTTCTTTAAAAACTAATTTTATTTTTTTTGTTTTACCTATATAGTAGCCCAACTAACAAATTAACTTCCACAAGGTTAGGATCTTTAATTTCTTGCAGTTAATATCTCTACAGGGCTTGTATCTAGTTTGTGAATCGAAAATTCAAACTTCCGAGGCTTAACATTCGTTAACCGCTTCCTAGAAACCTAGTGCAAGTGGAATTTAAAAATTTCTACAAGCATTAATGAAAACATTTCGTTTAAATTTCCATATGGCCACATGAAATTCCATTGTAGAAGCACAAGAAATAAAAGCCAATAACTGACTTCTTTTAAATGGCTTTGCAAAAGAAATTGTATTAGAACTGCTTACAAAATCTTTATGAATGCTATGTATTTTTTTTATCCAATTCGAAAATTATTAGACTCAAAAATGACTTAGGTAGGTTTTTTAGTATGGTAGAAGTACCTACAACTTATACAATTGCCTTAAATGCATTTATTATTATAGTTCTATATTACCAAAATTATGTCAATAGTATATGAGTCGTGATATTCATTTAAAAAAAAAAAATTACGTTGAATTTCAAATAAACCGCAGTTAAACGGTTTTGTCTTTTTAAACAAATATTCCACAAAATAAATGTGTTATAGTTACTTCTTATATTTGAATTAAAAAAATTGTTGAATCATTGTTTTTGATTGAAAATTATGTTTGATATCACTTTCAAATATAAAGACTTACATAATTGTATGTTTTGCATCTCTGTGTGAGAAAAAAAGAAGTTCAATTTCCGGCGCATGCGCGAAAAGCTTTCAGTTTTATATGTTTGCCTTAGCGAAGTTAGGGGATATTTATTTATATTTGTAGAAATCCTTTAAGTACAAGCAAAACATTGTAAAAAGCATTTAATTTTATAAGTTTGCCTTAGCGAAGTTAGGCTCCCTAATTTTATTTCTAGAAGCCCTGTGAAAGTGAGTACAAGCTAAATTTTTTAAACTGTCAGGCAAACTCGTGAGAATAAGAAATATTTGGATAAGTGCCATTATGGTGACCATTTTTGGTTTTTTTATTCATTGTTATAAAGAAAGAAATGAAAAAGTAAATCTTTTCATATCGGTAATTGGTTTAAAATAGTGATATTAAAAATGGTTTACTGACCAATTCGGAGTTTATATTCAAGTAAGTGGAGAAGAAAGGAAAACAAGATTTTAATCTTCTCCACTTATTTAAATATAAAATAGTGATGGACATTTTAGATTTTTTATCTAAGTTCAAAACCCGGGTGAAACCTCTAAAGTCTAAAAAAACCGAATTTTTCAGAAAAAATTGTTCTTGAGTAACATTGAGTTATTCTCTTTCATCTTCTCAATAATGACATGGTTTGACAATCAGTATGTAATATTATTTAGTCTTTATTAAATAATTTTTTACAAGATAAAAAAAAAAACAGAAAATAACCAAAAATAATAACTTTGAAAAAAAAAAAAACACAAATGGTCACCATATTCTTTAAGATAGTGCAACTCATCAGGAAGTTAAATCGAAGCCCTTAGGAAGCTCTGGTTTCAACTAGTCCAAATTTGAAACTCTTTTATTATATACCTGAATAGCTCGATGGGTAAGGTACCGGACTATAAATCAGAATGTACGAGGTTCAAATCCAGCAAAATGCGACAAGTAAGTAAGAAGTTTTTTTCTCAATATAATTGTGTTTGGAAATTTAATTTCAGAAGCAAAACTTGTCTGGATCGAAAACAAAGAAGAAAATGAAAAAATAAAATGTAATATCTACCTCGTTTAGACTTTCACAATCCTTCGACAAGTCTACTCAGAGCTTCTAAATAAAAATAAAAGCCTGCAACAATAATACACATTTTCAAATTTCAAATGTTGGTTGTTTCTATAACGCATTAAAGACATGTTATGAGTCTCTCCAATTAACTTGCATATGACTCTTCTAAGGCCTATCAAGCTTCTCGGGTGGGCCAGATGGGCTTCTCTATGGTCGTATACAAGCAATATTTCTAAAATCGAAACAGCTTCGTTAGACCCTTGTGAAAGTAAAATTGTTAGTTGGGAGGTACCTACATTTTCCAAATTTCTATATAAAAAGTCTTAAAAATTTAAGCAACTTTAACTCTAAGAGCAAGTTCGTGCGACCCAGTCGTGCATTTTATTTATTTATGAATTCCTTGAAATAAAGGTATGCTTAGGTACTGGAAACATTATTAAATCTTCTTTCATATCGTATACGATATTTACGTTCAAAAATCTACGATATTCAGCAGACTGAATCGTTACATTAAGAGTTTGTGATTTTGTTGAAAAAATGTTATGTAAAACATACCTACATATAATAACAACTAAATGTTTTACATAATGAAGCTAATAAAAATTTATTTAGTGAATATTCACAATCCATCCACCTTGCTTATATATTGATTTATAAGAGGTATAAACAAAATATTAAATAAGAGAATATTTAATTTAAAAATTTTAATATTTAGTAACCGTCAGTTTCCATCCTAAAAAAATTGAATTTCTCTTTTAAGGAACCATCCACCAAAATAACTGTTAAAAACACTAAGATTCAAAATCAAATCTCTTTGGTGGCTTAGGCTGTAACTTGATATATACAGACAAAATTGCGGCATAAAATTTTTTGGGTTTCTTTATTTTCTCAAATATTTAACGTTATGAAGGTATGAAGAGACGAAAAATAATAAATGCATGTACCTAAATCTCGACAAATAAAATTAAGTTTTGTGCTAATCTCTTATTTTTTAATGTTTTTTTAATCGTCTTTGTGGTTAAATAGTCGCCTTAAAGTGAATTTTTTTCAATATGTAACTGCGACAAGAAAAAAATCTTTGTAGGTAATTTTCTAGAACGTCTAATTCAATTTATCAATTCAACTCAATTTATTATAAAGTAATTGGTACATTGAGGTAAAATATCTTTTATAGTAGGTACTTAGATATAATTTAAGTTGGTTTTGATACCAATAATAACTTTGTTTAACAAAGATATGGTTGCTTAACAAAGATAGGTAGCTATTGTCAAAGGAAATAATTTTTCCTAGACCCTGGGAATACCAATTTGTTTGTACCTACTTCTAGTTTCGATGAATCGATTTCTAAAAAGTGTGCTAAATAAACTCACTCTCTAGAGGATTTCTCTGACATTTCTACACAGAGAAAAATATGACCCGCTAAAAACTAACAGATTGCCATATTGTTTTACCGTCCATATATTTCATAAGGAAATCTTATTAAAATCAACGATTAATAAGGTTTTTTTAAGGAGATTTCTTATTATTTTTATAAAGAAAATCTTATTAAAATTTGACTGAAAAGTTGATTTTTTTTGCAACTTAGCACTAGAACAAAAATCGCGATCAATATTTTCATTGCAGGTTGGTTCAGGTGGTAAGGTGGGCGACTAATGAGTTGAAGTCTCCAGTTCGATTCCCAGCCTGGTCATCCTTTTTTTATTTTTTTGCAGATTTTAAAACAATAAGGAAAACCCGATTGTTTTAATAAGGTTTCCTTCTTGGATGAAAACCATAGAGAAATCTTATTGTTTTTGTTCTATTTTATGTGGTCTATTTTTCTCTGTGTATGGTATTCTTACTTTTTGTCTCATTTTATTTATCCTTTTAAATCGAATATCTTCAAAAAACTAACCAACTTAATTATGTTCTACAAAAACTTTAAAAATTAAATAAAAAAGAACAAAAATTAAATTAAATTTCAATCCTTTTGTCCTATTAAAATTATCCCCCAAGGACAATATTCATGCAATACTCTTGAGTTAAAAGACAAAACAACAACAATAACAACAAAAAAGTCACAATATCTGAGTATGAAAGCAAGAATTGTAATATTAAAAAAAAATGGAAAAAAAAATCTCCCCAACGACCACAGACCACCGACCTCAACAGCATTTTTCCAGACACAATCACTGTCACCGCAGATCCAGCACCAACCACCATTACCACCACCACCACCAGTATATACCAGTGCCAGTGAATACAAACAAAACGGCACAAAAAAAAAGGAAGTCATTAAATCCACCTCTAGAAAAAGCAAAAAAAAAAAATTAGACAAGAGAATACAAAAAAAAAAAAAAAAGCTTCGCGAATATCCATGCTTTCTCTTTAGATCCTTAGAATAGAAAAAATGTCCTTTAAAAAAAAATAACCTTTCCGACAAACAATGAAAAGAACAACCACAGGAACATAGGGTAAAAGAAACACCGCATTCCTTCTCTATAAACTTTCTATAAAGCGAAATAAAAAAGGGAAATGCTATTTTTTAAGGACTTCCTGTACAATTTTTTTTCTCTCCGCTCTGTACATTTCCCAGGGACATTGAATAATTAACGATTGTCCCGTCGGTTCTGTCGGTCGTCGTCGTTGTCGTTATTGCCACCATCGCATCATCATTGTGCATTGCATGGCAAATATACATAAACTACAATATCACTCTCTCTCACTCTATCTCTCTCTATCAACTTCCTGCTTGTGTCCTGCAACATCCACATTTTTCCAAGTCGAAAATAGCACCCGCATAAAAAAAGGAAATAACAACAATAACAAGCTTCTTCGTACAGCAACTGTATATATATATCTCTAAGGAAACGTCAACGTCGTCGTCGTCAGTCTTTTTTGGTTCTTTCTTCTATATTTTTTCGGTTGAAAGTCAGGTCCTTTCATTTTTGGATCAAGGCGCATCTCTCTCTATATACATGAAAATGACTAAGGGGAGTAAGGTGACAAAAAATATGACAGGAAGCATTTTTGTGACAAGCAAATTTTCCGGCTGACATTGAACATCTGCATCAACGACCGACGACCGACGAAACGGTGGTATACACTAGAACAAGTACACAAACAGGACCCTCTAACTAACTACTAACCCCGACACACAAAGGAAACAACAGCGTAACAACTGTTGGGCCAAAAGACTGGTTTCGGTTCTGGTTGGTGTCCTTGCTTTTGATATGCTTGTTCAAGCATACTCTTTAAAGTGGGGTGAATGGACATGAAGTGCAAATGTATAGGTAGGAAAAAAAAGGACGAAATCCTTGAAATTCTGTTAAACTTTTCAAACTGGACCACAGCACCGAGTGCACCATTAGCAGCTTGCATAGAAAGGACTTTGACTTCAAAAAAAAAAAAAAAGAACGAAACAAAACTTGAAAACCAGATTCCTCTGCACAAACAAACACATATACACGCACAATGACGTTTCTTGAGAAAACCAAACCTTGGGCATTTGAATGTTCCAGGAAGAGAAGAGAATTCCTTTTGGCCAACTCATGAACAACTAAGTGGTCCTGGAGGTGATTGGTACTAGCCGACTGAACGAATCCTTACTTCAAACAGATGTTGCCAAAGCCAAAAGGGTGCACAAAATGAGAAAAAAAAAATTCTCTAAGAAAACTACCAAGGACATCTTCAATTTGCTAAGGATATGAAAATATAAACACTTCTATCCAATGCGAAGGGAAAATAACAATGCAAAGTCACTTTAGAAGAAGGTAAAACCTCAAAAAAGGATCTTTGGATACTGTCGGTTGGTGGTTTTTGTCGTTTTTGTGTGGGCCCTTAACACTATTTAGCCAGACACCAGAGTGTAATTATTTTTTGTAGTAATAGCCATTGGAGTTTCAAAAATAGAATAAAATAAGAAAACTGAAACACAAGTAACAGAGCAAATACACAAGGACCGTTCATACAATTTTGTGGCTCGATAAAATTAAGAATATTATTGACAGGACATAGTATTAACATTTAAGTTTATTCAACACCATTTTACTGTCATAACAAGAGAATGGGGAAGTGGTTAGTTTTCTATCCTAATTGGAAGACAAACTGGGAATGTATTTGTTTTGGTATTGAGAAGTTTAATTTTTGAAGAAAGTGTGTTTTTTGACGTAATAACGTCTTATAAATCGATGAACCATGGCAGCCACCAAAAAAAAGTGACGCCATTTTCTAACGTTACACTCTCGCACTTTCGCAGTGCGGCAAAAAATTTAAATTCAAAATTATAAATAAACTATTAGAGATACAAAAATCTTCTATAGCTTACTTGAAAGATAATAACCTAAAGCTTAATCTAAATGAAGGATTTTTAAAAATTCCGTCATTTAATAGGGTAAAAAGGGGTAAAGCAGAAATATGAAATTTGGGCTAAAATCTAAACGCGTGGTTGTAGAGAGTTAATTCTTTTTGCCATAGATAGAGAAGACTGATTTAAGGATTGCTGCATTTAAGAAAAAATTTTAAAAAATTTTGGAACTCCGATATAACGTTTTGTTTGAACGTTGATCAGGTGTTGTGGGTATGACAAAATGTTGATTATGGGTAGGGAAAATTTTTTTTTGACAATTCTAAAGGTGCCAGGTCAAAGATGAAGGAAAAAAAAATTAGGCGTCTGATACGGATTTTTTTTCCAACACTCTGCGTTTCGAAATATGAATTTTTGAGAAATACCTACTTTTTTAGGGGTATTTTTGGGTAGTTTTTGATTTTTAGCTTTTTTTTGGAGCGTTCAAAAATATTTATTATATGTAGGGCTGATCAATGCGCATACATGTGCAAAAAATTGGAATCGTTAAAAGAGTTTTGACTGAATACGGAGAAAAATAAGTTTTAAAAAAACAGGTTTTTTTTGCCGTTTTTAACCAATTTTCATCGTTTTTTATTTTTATCTTTTTTTCTTTAATAGATAGGGGAATATTACATATGGAGTAATGATAGACCATGACCACGACTATATGTGTGCGAATCATTTTCGTAAACACAATTTTAAGATAACGGTAAAATAAAATTTTACAATTCAGCTTTTTACCAAGAGCAGATAGAAATTTGATTAAACATTTATGAGCATCCTGATACAATTACCTTTCATTTGGTATATCACACATAACGGTAGACTAACTACAAGCTACACAATGTTAAATCAAGAAACTTGCGAAAAACCTCAAAACACCAGTGGAGATCTGTTGCCCCCCGAACAGCCACCAGTGGTGGGAAGTACCGTAATCTCAGTCTGGAAATTCCACATGGTTGACTTTAAAAAATTCTAACTTTTCTTGTAGGCAACTTTAAAATGAGATTGATACGTCATTTGAAAAGTGAAAAAACAAGCTTTCACATGGTATACATTTTTTTATAGGTTGTTAGGGAAAAAATGGATTTAATAGCATGAGAACATAAAAATAAATGTTTTTTCTTGCTTTTTTTTAATGAAATTTGATCGAGTTCAAAAAATTCTAGCTCTTTTTGTAGACGTCTCGTAGACTTGATGTATATATATATTTTTAGCTAAGACAATAATTTTATAGATTGTTAAGAAAAATGGATTTAATAGCGTGAGAACATAAAAATAAATGCTTTTTTTGCTTTTTTTAATGAAATTTGCTCGAGTTCAAAAAATTCTAGATCTCTTTGTAGATGTTAAATAGACATGATGTATATATATATTTTGAGCTGAAGCAATAAGCTTTCAGGTGGTATAAAATTTATTATAGATTGTTGTATCAAAAAAATGAGTTTTTGGGTGAAGTGATTTTTTCACTTTTTTCATAAGAAATGATTGTTTTCAATAAATTATTTTCATACTTTTTGCTCATTGTAAAAATTTAAAAATGGTTTTATTATTTAGAAGAAATATTTGTCTTTTTTTTAATGGTATAATTTTTTTTGTGAGCTTTTAAAATAAAAAAAATTAATATAATGAGAAAAGAAAAGAGGTATTTTTTTTTTAGCTTTTTCTTGTAAATTATGATTGTTTGAAATAAATAAACGCTTCAAATGGCTCATTTTAAAAGCACACAACCTGTTTTCTTACGACGTTATCACGTAAAATCATAGTCCGTAAACCGGCTTTACAGACAACCTCTTTTTTTTAACTCAATTCAACATACTTCTTTTTACTATTTCAAACCCTAGCAATCTATCTGCTATATTATCCAGTACTGGTTTTGCTCTGCTACATACTTCAATGCACAATTTTTCCAAACTAATTTCACTAATACATTGATAGCATTTTCAGCCTGTGATTCGCACTAGTTTCAACTTGTGACTTTCCAGTTTCTGTCTATGGTTTACCAGTTTCAGCCTTCAATTTTCACAATTTTCAGCTTGAGATATATTATCTCTAGCAACTTCGGCACTACACCCTTATTTACAGGAAACAACTCAGGCCATTTTCGACCCCCCTCTAACTTCCACACTGGTCAAAACCAAACACCTCGCAAAATTTTAGCCTCCTACGATGAGTAGTTTCTGAGATATAGGGCTTTAAAAATCGCAAAAACCGTAACTGACTCACTGACTCACTGATTCACTGACTCACTGACTCACTGACAGATCATCAAAATTATGGAGAACTTCCCGATATCGTAGAAACTTGTAATCTTACACGGTGATAGGACTTGTGGTGTATACAAAGGAAAAAATCGAAAACTTGAGATTTTCAATTCAGGGGGCGTGGCATCCGCCCATTTCCTCTGAATTTTCATCAAATATTATAGAGCACTTCTGATTATCGTAGAACCTTGAAATTTGGTAGAATGGTAGAGCTGATAGTTTATACAAAGGAAAAAAAATTTTAATCTGAGAATTTTAGCCAGGGGGGGCGTGGCAACTGCCTATTTCCATTGAATTTTCATCAAATATTATAGAGCATTTCTAACTTTCGTAGAACATTAAAATTTGGTAGAATGGTAGACCTGGTAGTTTATACAAAAGAAAAAATTTAAAATTTGACAATTTTAGACAAGGGTCGTGGTAACCGCCCATTTTTTCTGAGCAATACGTTGCAAAAAGTAGTGAAATCACAACAAAAACCTTACTGTTAAAAAAAGAGCCAAGTTCTAATATGTTGAAGTTATGCTAGCACAAAAAGTACTGAAATGTAAAAGTGTACCAAGTTCTAAAGCTTGGCTTTAAATTTGTATACAAAATGTTGATTGTTTACTTGGCAATTTTTCAAATAATTATATGTTTTTAAAAACATATAATTATCAACAAAAAGGTCATCACCATCAACATATTAAAATTTTTCAAATAGCTTTAAAAATCGGTAATTTAAAGAAAAATTGTCAAGAGAACAATCAACATTTTATGTATACAAATTTAAAGCCAAGCCTTAGAACTTGGTACACTTTTACATTTCAGTACTTTTTGTGCTAGCATAACTTCAACATATTAGAACTTGGCTCTTTTTTTAACAGTAATGGTTTTTCTTGTGATATTATCTTCAGCCTGTGATTTACTAGTTTTAACCTGTGATTTACCAGTTTCAGCCTGTGATTTAATAGTTTCAGAATGTTATTTAACAGTTTTAGTCAGTGATTTTCCAATACCAGCCTGTTATTACTCAGTTTAAGCCTGTGATTTACCAGTTTCAGGTCAGATTGCTCATTTTCTTGGAACTTCGAGATGAAGCTTTTTTTGGACCACAAAAAATCGAAACTAGAGAATGTCAAAATGATAAATCTTTTTAACTATTTTCTAATCTCCACGTTCGAAAAAGTAGAATGATAATAAAAAAGGCTTAAAAATCTACAATATTTAAGTCTCATTCCCATTAATGGTTTCAAATTTATCAATTTGGTGTCAAAGTTTATTTTATTTTTTTTTTTTTGTAATATTTGTGAATTTTCCCTTTCATCATGAGTCGTTATTCATTCTATACCAATATGAGTGAAAGTTATCGTGTAGCAAACAAATTACCCAGACCGTTTACAAAACAAAAGCCTGAATAAATCATAATCACGATTATTGATGACTTTCGCTCGATAACCCTTTTCTGGTTCATTTGTTTTTTTTTTTTTTTTTTATTTTTTTCCTTTTTCAAATAAAGTGTTACAAGGAATTCAATGCATTTTTACAAAATATCCTTCGAATCAACACAGAGGCTGGTATAGATCCATTTTAGTAAAAAAAAAAAAAAAAACAAACTATAAGCAATAAAATTCCAGATAAAACACAACAAAAAAAATCCATTTCCCTGATCGATGAAGGACCAAAGTAAATATTTGTCAGGATAATGCTTTATGTCATGTAGACCATTTTCTGTATTTTTCTTTTTTTTTCTTATTTTTTTTTTTTTTTTTTTGGTTACTGTTTTGGTTGTGTTTGCTCCTCTGAGTCTGGTTATTTATGAGTTCAATGGTTATGATGATGATAAGATTTAAGGGCCTCTTTTCTGTGTTTTGTTGGCTGTTTTTGTTCTTGTTGTTGTTGCTGTCGAAAAGTATGTAAATTGTTGTGTGAAGGATATTTTGTTTTTTTTTTTTGTTTTTGAGTTTGTTGTTTAAAGGATTGCGGTTAAACGGATGGCTTTTTGGGGGATTATATCTTTTCTTTGGGGAGTGTCCTTGGGTGTATTATAACTGTAAATACGTGTGCTGGATTTTTAAAATATCTGAATTTTGTCTTTTGTTTTTTCTTCTTGTTGGTTGTGTGTTGTTGAAATAAATAGGCTATCATTTTTTTTAACAAAAAAAAAAAAAAAGCGTTGAACCAGAAATAAACATTGTCTAGTTGTGATGTTGTTGTTTTTTTGTGTGTGTTTTTATTGCGTTGAGGGAATTTAATAAATCTTGAATTATTATGTGTCTGGTTATATAGAGAAATATGTGTGTGTTTGTGGGTGTGTATGTATGTGTGTGTTGAATTAATGGACCAAGATGGGATAGACGATTTGAAGCATTAAAGAACAATCAAAGAAAGAATTGTTTATGGGACTACAAATAAAAAAATACTGTAGACAGTGATAATTTTTTTTGACAGCTATAAAAAGAAGAGTTTATCAAAAGATTTTTTTGTGTTTTTTTTTATGTTGATGAATATTTTATTTGTTTTTGTGTTGTTAAGCACTTGAAAGGTGCTTTATTATACTATTTATTAAGAGGTTTCACTTCATGAGTGATTGAGGGACTTACAATTCTCTAAAGAGACAATCCAAAAATACTGAAATTAATGATATAGACTCAAAATGGTCAATCACATACAAAACTAGTATGCCACAGATGAAGCTTGAAAATTACAAGTGTATAGAAGAAATTTCGAATAATGAAATAATAAAATTAAACTCCTGTTGGATTTATTAACAATTTATCTTCAATGTATCAGATAAGGTACTGAAGAAGCAATGGTTCATGTTCATGATAAGGAGATTTATTGTCTTTAAGTAATATTTCTGTTTCTTTTTTGCAGTTTTTGAAATGAATGAAGTTTTTCAGGGGAAATATGTCGACGAACTATCTAATCTAATAAAGAATAGTTCCGGAAATTGAAATTCTTTCTTGTGAAGTCGAAAGTCTAGTTTTCTATGTTTATCTTTAAATATGTAAGAAAATAAAAAAATTTAAAAAAAAAAGAACTAAAGGTATACTAGCTTTATTTGATTTGTTTTAAACTTTATATTTGAAATTTATTTTTTCAAAAACATATTTAAAAATCAGGTAGTGGTATCAATCTTTAACTTGAAAAAGCCTACTTTTATTTTTGTAAGTTTTGTTGTTGTATTGTTAGATTTTTTCAATAGCTAAATTTTTGGTACACATTTATGACTCTTACAATATGGTATGACTTTTAACAATAAGCAAATACTTTTAAACTTAAGATTGCTGATTGTTGGTCTATTGAGCTTGTCAGGTGAATCCTATTTTGTAAGATATGCTTTTGCTAGTTTTTTTTTATAAATGTTTTTATGCTACTCATAGAAAATCTAATTTTTGTCAAAAAAATTAACCTGCAGAAAAACATTGGACAACAAACTTACCGTTTCACTCAAATACAATAAATAATAAAAGCTGATCAACGCAATGATTCTTTTCTTCCCTTTATATTTCAAGTTATTTAAAACCCCAAATAAAATACTATTAAAATTTTAAGATATACTGGTAAAAATTTCTTATTAACCATTGATAAAAAAAAATGTTGCACATACGCCATAGTGACCGTTTAGTTTAAGTTAAATTTTAACCCGGTGAACACCACAGGCGGATCACTAGTGTGAAGTAGATACGTAGGATTGTTATGAACCTCTCGACATCAAGATCATAACAGCGCAGCGCCGAGAAAAGGAAGATGAAGAAGGTCCAAGTAAAAGCTTAATAATAGCTCTTAAAATATGTTTCTTACGTAATTTTCTTGTATTTTTTTATTTATAGGAAAACTCTAGATTATTTTATGAATTTTAATTTCTAGCATCCTTTTCGTTTTTACCAGACGAATACTCTTCAATATGTCAATTTTTAGCATTTTTTGTCAAGAAATTTCTATATAAATGATTTTTGACTCAAGAAATCATGAATTCGGCACCACTGTTTGCCGAATAGTTCAATATTCGGTAAAAAATAATCTTGACTTTGAGAAGAAAAAAAAACATAAATCGGCGATTTACTGAATTTTTAAGGGTAGTGCGTTTATGAACTCAAAAATACACTTTTTTTTAAAGTTAAATTAAACTTTTTTTTTGATTTTGGTTTGTTTTTATTTTTAGCCAACGAAATCTGTTGAGTCACTGATGTCAAAATCTTTCCAAAATATGAACTGTTCATGATAAGTTGACCTATGATGAGATATTATCCTGTGATGTGTTGGGTTTATCCAAAGATTTTAATAAAACCCGTTTCCAAAAACAAAGTATTACATTCTTTGTATATATTTTGTTCATTTTCTATTTAACAACATTATCCATTCATAAGTCTAAACAATTTTGTTTTTTTCAACATTTTTGAAGTGAAAACTTCTTTAGTATCGTAGTGATTTGAAACAAGATGAAACGAAAACGCGACACGACTTCAACTTGTTATAACTTTTTTGTTTTAATAGATAGATGAATGAAATTTGTACTGTAGATAGGTAATTAAATAAATTATAATTGTACAAAATTTCAATTAATTTCATATTCAAAATTCGGAGATAACGGTAAAAAGATGTTCTTTTCCAACACACGTTATATCTTTTGATCTAGTGCACATACAAATTTGGTTTAGCTTTAATACGCATGTTGATAACATAACCTTTTATATGATATATCACACATAACGTTACGTGCTCTACAAGTTACACAATCTTAAATTGAAAAAAATTTAAAAATACCTTAAAACATCTGTGGAGATCTGTTGGCGATGACCAGCTGCCAGTGTAGGAAGTACCGTAATCTCAGTCTGGAAATTCGACATGGTTGACTTTAAAAATTTCTAACTTCTCTTGTAGACATCTTTGAAATAAGATTTATACGTCATTATACAAGGTGAAACAATAAGCTTTCACATGGTATAAAATATTTTATAGGTTGTCAAACAAAAAAATTGATTTAATAGCATGAGAACATAAAAATAAATGTTTTTTTTTGCTTTTTGGATGAAATTTCATCGAGTTCAAAAAATTCTAGCTCTTTTTGTAGATGTCTCAGACACCTGATTGATATATATATTTTGAGCTAAGACAATAAGCTTTCAGATGGTGTAAAAATTTGTATAGATTGTTAGGGAAAAAAATGGATTTAATAGTGTGAGAAGATAAAAATACGTGTTTTTTCGTTTTTTTTGATGGAAATTGATCGAGTTCAAAAAATTCTAGCTCTTTTTGTAGATTTCTCACAGATAATCGATGATATATTTTGAGCTAAGACAATAAGCTTTCAGAATATATAAAATTTATCTAGGTTGTCATATAAAAAACATGGATTTGAAGGTAATAGAATAAAAATAGGTAGATTTTTTCTATTTTGTTTTTGCAAGAAAAATGATTTTTTAAGGTTTCACTTCTACCACGTGTGAATTGCACACATGATTTTTTTTTTTAAAGACTCTTAACCTTTTATCATAATTTGTTCAATAAAAAGCAAAATGGTATACATCTTGAAGTCATCTTCGACATAGCAAAATGT
The DNA here is from genome assembly GCF_945859705.1 of Episyrphus balteatus. Lineage (NCBI taxonomy): Eukaryota > Metazoa > Arthropoda > Insecta > Diptera > Syrphidae > Episyrphus > Episyrphus balteatus. Next base: position 116,514,486 of record NC_079136.1, read on the forward strand.
TTAATAGCAGCCCACTTTTCACTCTCAATCTTCTACCAAGATACATATCAATGCCAAAAAGCTATCCAACACCACATGTGAAAGCATTTTGACTTGAAAAAAAAATGTGCAATCATTTCCAACACCAAACTAACCTCCACCTCCTATATTTTTCATTACAACCTGGGTAGTTTTTATTTTGCGTTTATTTATTTCTCTTTTTTTTTCTTTGTCGATCATAAAAAAAAAAACTCTAACCCATTTACTATCTTTTCATTGCAGGTACAAAACATTACCAACGCCATCGTTACCCCGAACTACTAGAAGCACTTTACTAACGCAATTTCAGACAAATTGAACCCAGAGAAAAACATCCCGATACACACACAACAAACCTTCTACCAAAAGCATAGCAGAGCATAGAACCCCAACCACCAACATAACACCATTTATCTCTGCAGCGGATGCAACCGCACGTTTGTTTCCTGACTGAATGCACCGACAACGACGACGACATTTTCCCATCAATCCTTGTGTGTTGTTGTTGTAGTTGCTTTTAACCATTTTAGCCATTCATTGCAGGAAGAGTGAGTAGTGTCTACGAATCTTTATTTCTCTCTTACTCTCTCTCTCTCTCTTTTTGGCTTGGTCTATGGGAAGAGCAAAAGATTTATCCATGTGCAAAATTCAATCAATTATGATTTGATTCCAGGACACAAACTATACACACACCAAATTCTCTAAAGGACAACAAAACGTTACAACGATATAACCGATTCAACGAGCCACGAGTAACCTACAAAACCTATATACTCTCTCTGCCTGTAACACGCATCAGCAAACGTTTGTGTGGTGTAAGGAACAATAACTGTGCCAGAATTTAAGGGCAAAAAGGACCAAAAATCAATGTGCAAAGTTGTTGATCGCAATAATTTGATTGCGTGAATAAATATATCAATTGATCGTTTTTCTCTTCTCTAGCAACTAGAGACAAAAAAAAAAAAAAACAAAGCCTTAGTTTAACGGTTATTTTGTGTTCGGTTTTTTTTTCCTTAAAGTGAACAATTTTCAGGAGATTTTAATTTTTCGTTTATAAAACACCTGATGTCCTTAAAAGCAAAGTGCATGTGTGAAAAATAAAAAAAAAAACATAAAAAAAGTTTTCCATTGGGCGCCATTTTTAACAATTTTTCGTTTTGTTTTCCTTTCTCGCCGACCGTTGTTTGTCGTCATCGTCCTCGTCGTCGTCGTCGTGTAACAAGGATAAGAAACTGAGATATTTCTCACTCACACGTCGAGTAACGTTTTTCTATCTCATAGGTTTTTGATACCACGCCGCGCTAAGGGCAAATGATATAAAATATAAATCCTTCAGGGAGATCCTTGCTCTAGGACCAAGGATTGTTATTTCTTTTTTTTCGTGTGTTTTTTTTTTTTTATTTGGTGAAAACGGTGAGAAAAGTGGCAAAAATACCATTTTCATTCCGCTACCACTATTGGAGAAGAGATAACACTATAGGTGCTGCTGCTACACAGAATAAGGATAAACACCCACACTCACAGCCATTCAGCTGGAGCAGAAACTCGCAGGATATAAAATGTTGCACACTCGGGTCGTCTATTTACGATCAGCAGCAATTCTTTGCCTGCTGATAGTCATTGCAATCCCAGGTGAGTGCATATGGAAATTTATTTTCTTCTTTTTTTTTTTTGTTTCGTCCTTTTTTCGTCCTGTATATTTTTTTTTTTTTGCTTAAGGAGAGTTGAATATTTTTCTATTTCTCTGGGGTGCGCTCTCGAAAAATACATTGTTGTATGGCAGAGTTTGGTTATAATAGAGTTGGTGTACCCCATCATTCCAAGCATCCACGCCACCTGGTGGTGAAGTGAAGCATCACACGTGAATGAAACTCTGGAGGAGTGGGAGTTGATGGAGAAGTTTATTTTTCTCACTTCACTTACCTTGAAATCAGCAGTCCTTATACCTTCTTCACCTACTTACGATTGCCTGTGTGCGCGCCACCTTTCCTTTTATATCCTCTATATAACACACATTCGAAAATATCTTTTATATGTTTTCAGTTTTTTTTTTTTTTTTCTATACATTCGAGTGGGGAAATCGCTGTTTTGCTTGATTTCAATTTTGCTGAATTGAAAATTCTCATACCTTTACTCTCTATCGTCTTCTTTTCTACTTATTTTTTACCTTTAATCGGGTATATTTGTGTCGTCGGGAATTCACAAATGCACTTGAGAAATGCAAAGAAAAAAAAAAAATATATACGAAGGGTGAAGGTTGGTGGGTGGAAAATAAATTACTTCGATAGGGTATATGGGATATAAATGTTGGTATGAGGGGTGGGAAATAACATTTGTACGAGATATCAATGTGGAAGTAGATTAACAAAAAAAAAAAAAAAAAAGAAGAAAATTATTACCAAAAAGAATTGAAGAGGAAGTAGGAAATGGATATCTGGCAGCAGGTTGAATTCTGTGAATTCTGAAGAAGCTAAGTAGTAGAAGAAGAAAAAGAATATAAAGATATATGTTGTAAATCAGCTTTAGGAATTCAGTTGAAAATCCCATTTCTGAATATTCCGTTTATCATATGAATTATTGAAATGTGTTGAAATGAAATTCGAGAGCTTTGTAAAAGTATTTTTTTTTTTATAGAAATTTGCAGGGTTGGAGAATGAAATATCATTTTGATCATTAACAATTATTAAATTTATAAAGGACTTGAACATTCAATCCTTTCACTTAAATACATTTTAAACTTCAAAATAAAGAAAAAAAAAATATTTATCTTTTCGAATTCGGTTAAACTCTTTGGATATTAGGTAACCTGGATCCGGAAAACGTTTGTGTATTTATTCTAAGTGGCCCGAACTTAAAGTTCAGTTGCCAGTGAGGGTTTCTCCATTTACTTAAAAAAAAAACGGTACAAAAGCAAATTTTTTCGAAGTTTAAGTGATTTCAACCAGGCATGGAAAAGTCAATACATTTGTATCGAATTCGATACAAATGAGTTTGCTCGAGTACAAAAATACAATTTGTCTGAATTCGATACAATATTTGAATCTGTCTCTTAAGAATGCTTTTCCAATCTAAGATTTCAAAAACACAGGAAATCGAAAGTAATAACAAACGACAGATCTATTTTTATGTTTAATTTAATTTCAGATTTTTTTAACCAAAATAAATGTTCCAATTTTTTTATTATATTTTTATTTATAAAACTGATGAAACTGTTCTATTTTTTCGACATTAATCAGTAAAAATATTGTAGTCTTAAAACCAAAATTGCACTTATATTTTTGGTCCCCACATTTTTGCATTTTTTTTTTTTTCATTTTTTTTTTAATACTTCTTGTAGTCTTCTGTGAATAACTTTTTCCTATATATTTTTTAAGGAAATAAAATAAAAATTACTCTTTTACTCAGAAAATAACGATATGTATATAGAAAACTTAAGAGTTTTTGCAAATATAACATTGTAAGCGTCTTTCATGCTAATTTCATTACAATTTACTAAAAACAATAAAAGCGAAACCATGCGAGCAAAATAAAACTTATTAAAACATGCAAATAATTAAACTTAGGCAAAAAATAAAGCAAGCAATAAAATAAAAGAAACATTAAACTTGTCCATTCGACTTCTTTATTCAGAGTGTGACTTAAACATAATATAACATAGAATCATTTTCTTAAAAATAAGAGAGCTTTCACAAGAACGTTATTCAACCAACAGTACAAAATGTTTTACATAAGAACAGCTTAAAAATCATTCGATTTCTTGAGAAAGAGTTTTTCATTTAGCTCTTTTATATTTGAACAGTTAATATTTCGAAAGAAACATATGCATTATAAAAAGCTTTTTCTTGCTCTCAATAAAAATCATAAAATGGATATGAACATGAAACATTATATCGTAAATAAGCGTTGCCGTACGTTATTATTATTAATGTCGTTTATAAAGTAATGCTTTTATATTGCATGTAAGAGATGAAGTCTCTTACAGCTCGGTCATCCTGACCTTAAATCGTCCTCGATTTACGATATCATGTTTTACATAAATAAATGCATATAATATTAAGATATTATAAAATAAAATTTAGATATATTAAATAGAATTAATAATTACATTTTTCATTTGAATTTTGAAATACATATTAATGTACATAACCATATTTATTTGAAATTACATAGTAATTGATTTCATTTTTCAGTTTTTTTATTAAATATTAATATTAATCGATTTTGTTTTGTTTTCGTTTGTCTAGTTTTTTGAAAAAAAAAACATTAGTTTTTGTTCATTTTCTTTTAATTAGTTACATTATTTAACTACGATGATTTTTTTTTAAGGTATTGATTGACATTTTTCAATTTTAGCATATTTTAAGAAATAATTTGAATGTTAAGAATAAATAAAAAAATTTAAAAATTATTAAAGATTGATGCATGCAAATAGATGGCCTATGTCAAAAGATAGGGTTTCATATTTTCTGAGGGTAAGGCACCTGTTGAGCGCGTCGACATGACCTATCCTCTTTCCATCTCTATGTTCGATGACGTAGTCAAAATCTGAAAGCTCTAAGGCCCATAGAGAAATTCTCGGATTCAAAATCTTTTTATTAAGAGTTTGGGTCAGCGACTTGCAGTCGGTGACAATTTTAAATTTGATTCCCGTTAAATAGATTCGGAATCTTCTTAAGGCATAAATTAGGGCGAGTGTTTCCAATTCATAAGAATGGTATCTTGATTCCTGATCAGTTGAACGCTTCGAAAAAAACAAAATCGGATGAAATTGATTGTCATCTTGTCGTTGCAACAACACTGCGCCAAAGCCTATACTACTCGCGTCACAGTGTAGCTTCGTATCGGCGTTTGGATTAAAAAGTCTTAAAAGAGGAGCGCTCAAAAGTTTTTCTTTTAATAAATTTAAAGTATGCAATTGTTTTTCGCCAAACTCAAACTTCGCGTCTTTTTTAAAAAGGACGTTTAAAGGTTTAGCTAATAAAGAAAAGTCTTTAATAAAGTTGCGACTGTTAGGGTCACATAAATCAATTTTCATTTCGTTAGCATCCGTATGATTCGCGTTAATTTTTGAAACACTCTCGGAAACTAAACTTTTAATTTTAACTTTATCATAATAATTCAAATTTTCATTAATTTTTAACGAAATATCATCATGCACATCGCAAACATCAATTTTTAAAATTTTATCTTCAAAATCTAAATCATATTTATCATCGTTTTCAGAACCGTTTTCATCATAATTTTCATAATCTTTTTCATAATAATTTGTTTGTTTCTTAATTTTGTTCGTATTTGTTTCATTAATTACTAATTTAACTTTAGATTTAAGCAAAAAATCTCGTCCTAAGACAAGTGGATCTTTCATAGTTCCATCATTAACAACATAAACACATAAATTGACAAATTCACCATTAAAATTAACAAAACATGCAAATTTACCTAAAATATTCAGTCTTGAATTATTAATACCATAAAAACCATAATTCGGTGATTCCAAAGAAGTCATCATAAAAGGTGGCACGTATTGCCGTTGGACAAAGCTGATGGGGCTGCCGGTATCTATAGTTGTCATCACATGCATGTTACCTCCCATATTTTCAGCTTCAGGACTCGTAAACTTGATTTCCAAAACTCCATGGAAGTCATTCAATAGTGTTGCAAAATCGGTTTTAGATACTCGTAGTTCGTTATCGTTTTGAACCATAAGCACAGAAGATGATTGGGGGCAATCGTTCACAGAATGACCCATCATACCGCAACGAAAGCATGAGCCTTTTGGTCGACGTGGTTTTGGACACTCTGGTGAAATGTGGCCCAACTCGTTGCAATTGTAACACTTTATTTTTGTGTCGACTTGTGGCAAAGGCTTTGATTGCTGCACAGGCTTATTGAACGAGAAAGTCGATGGTTGGGATTCAGACTTCATTTTTTCGTATCTTCGAAGTATGGTTTTCAACTCAGCTATTGTGTTTGCCGTAAGCATAAGCTGCTTGTTGAAAACGGAATCTGGAATTCCCTTTATGATATAAGCAATCACGTCTTGCTCGTCGATTTCGGTTGAAGAAGCTATCTCCTGCATAGCCAGGACGTATTGTTGGAAACTTTCATCCTTATGTTTCCTTCGCTTTCGCAAAGCATTATGCACATCGGTCGCGGTGGTATGCTTGTGAAATTCTGTCAAAAGCGCAGACTTAAGCTCGATCCACGAGCGAAATGACTTTGACCTTGCGAATAATTTTGCAGTACCCCTGAGCAATCGCTTAAAATAAATAAATGATTCGGACTCACTTAAGTGGTAGGTGACAACAGCATCCTCAATATTCTCAATCCATTTTGTGATCGGGTATTCATCATCACCAGAGAACGTAGGCAACGAGTCTTCGATGTCACGTGCTGTGCATCCAGCTGTAGGACGAACTTCTCTAGCAGGGCTATGGCTATTTAGTTCAGCCAATCGTTTTTCGAGCGCCCGAATTTCTTCCTTTTTACGAAGCACCTCACGAAGTCTATCTAATCGTTGTTGGACTAAATTTTCTTCGTTGTCCAAATTGTCGCCGTCGCCATCGTCGTCACCTTCACCATCATCATCATTCACAGCATCAGCAGGGAATAAACCCTCGAGTTCATGTGGCTCAAGCAAAGCAATGGCTTCATTTAAGCGAGCCTTAAGCGCAGATTTTAAGCCAAGTGTGGATAAATCCATTTCGGCCAATTTTAACTTCAGATTCTGAACCGTGGAAGTTTCCACAAATCTCGACGCACGTGCAGTAGCATTCATCTTTACACATGCGATTTTTCACAAAAAAAAATTTGACAAAATTTAAGCAAATAAACTACGTTGCAAGTTCTTAATCCCACTTCTGATTAATTGTAAGCGTCTTTCATGCTAATTTCATTACAATTTACTAAAAACAATAAAAGCGAAACCATGCGAGCAAAATAAAACTTATTAAAACATGCAAATAATTAAACTTAGGCAAAAAATAAAGCAAGCAATAAAATAAAAGAAACATTAAACTTGTCCATTCGACTTCTTTATTCAGAGTGTGACTTAAACATAATATAACATAGAATCATTTTCTTAAAAATAAGAGAGCTTTCACAAGAACGTTATTCAACCAACAGTACAAAATGTTTTACATAAGAACAGCTTAAAAATCATTCGATTTCTTGAGAAAGAGTTTTTCATTTAGCTCTTTTATATTTGAACAGTTAATATTTCGAAAGAAACATATGCATTATAAAAAGCTTTTTCTTGCTCTCAATAAAAATCATAAAATGGATATGAACATGAAACATTATATCGTAAATAAGCGTTGCCGTACGTTATTATTATTAATGTCGTTTATAAAGTAATGCTTTTATATTGCATGTAAGAGATGAAGTCTCTTACAACATTTTGATTAAATTTTAAATTAATTTCTCGTATGAAAAATATATTTCAATACAATTGCACTCATTTCAGTACAATACAAATAAAACTTTCAGTACAATTAAAAAATGTCATCTTCCATCCCTGATTTCAACTCTTTCTTTTGGATTAAGCTCCCAGAGCTTCTTGCTAAATAGGGTATATTCAGTAATTAATCAGACACCTAGAGAAATGCTATTCTAAGGCGAGTTTAGTCCGAACTTTCTTATTTGTTTTTTTTTTTTTATTTTCTCTCACCGGTAGGGGTCGCGCATTACAGTGCAAAAATGTATGTTTTCTTGTATTGTTTTTTTTTTTTTTATTTTATTTTTTTCAGTGCAGAGTTGATACTAAAAAAGATTATATAAAATTTTAATACTAAACTAAAATAAAAAAATAAATAAAAATAAATTTTAAAACTGAACAAATTAAAAAAAAATGTTATTTGATCTGTTATATTATTGTTTGTTTTTTGAGGATTATTTTTGTTAGGTTTCAACTGCAATGATGAATAACCAATGGGGTTTTTTAAAGACTATTAAATCCCTAAATTAAGTAAAAAAAAAATTTTTATTTTTCGCTATACAATGTTGCTCCAGTCCAATAAAAAAAAAACATACAAAAATTGGTATTTTTAATGTTGTTCTTATTTTTATTTTTTTCCCAATACCTATAAAATGGTTAGAAGGGGGGCTTAAGAACCAAGAAAACATGTTTTCGAAAATAAAATCGTCATGTTTCTGACACACTCTTTTAAAATTACTCCAGACTTTCACTTCTAAATATTGATTTTTAAGATTTTTTCAAATTCTGTCGTACCCCGTCACAAACTGGAATTTTAGTATTTTAAAAGCAGCGACCAGAGCTATGATGTTATCATACAAATTGCATTTTTTGCTTAATTTTTTTTTAATTTTTAAGGTTAAATAAGAATAAAAAAAATTATAATTATCGGGACAAATATTTGAAATAGTTAAAAATGTTTAATTGTTATTATTAAAATAGTCAATTGAAGTTTTCTCCAAACTAAATTTTAACAAAAAAAAAATATTTTGATAGTTAAAATTGACTATTTAATAGTTAATTTAGAGAATACTTCTATTTAACTATTAATTTAGTCACAAATATAATCATTATTACCTATTTAACTATTCTTTTTTTCTGAGTGTACAAAGAAAAAATAAATATGTTATGAAATAAATTAGGTTTTAGTTATTGTTTTAAAATCTGCATTTGTAGGATTTTGCCATTTTGCTAGTTCTGAATAGTTTTGATAGCACTTTTTCATAACCAGAAAAATTCGTGTAGATCTTATCATATGCTTGCTAAAAGTAGTACCCTTAAATAAGCGTTAGTTAGGTTTGGACTCATAGCAATCATCATCATAAGAAATTGCGTATACTTTTATTTTAAGCGGTGTCCACCTCATATAAAAAAGGCAATAAGCACCTTTCTTTGGAGCTATATTTTATGGCTGCTTCTGCATTTAAAAAGTCTGCAAGCATGGGTGCTGACTGACTTGAACGAGAAGTAGAAGTAGTAAACATTGAACTTCGATTCAAAGAACACCTTTTCTTTAGATGCAAATATTTTCGGACCAAAATCTCGAAACAAGTTTTGGCTTACAGATACGAGTTTACAATGAAAAGGCCTATCTTTGTATGTAAAAAAAAAATGTTTTTAATATTTTGTCGGACTTTTCGAAAAAAATCAAGTCAAGTTGAATAAAAAAAGGCATTCTAAAAAAATTCTTCAAAATCCATCGAGTAAAACCTCAAAAGAAAGGACTCTTTGAGATCTTTTCATAGCTGAAAACCAAAAGTTTCTTGAAGATTTGGTTGCTGAATTATTTGCCATCGAAATATTGATCAACTGGAAAACCATGACTTGAAATTCTGATTGACTTTTTTTTTAGTTTCAAACCCCCAATTTCAGATCTACAAGTTTTCAAAAACTATTCAAAACCATACAATATTCCTTATTGCAATATTTTTGAAGATTTTTTTGTATCAATAGAATATCCTTAGTTTATATCCTCGCACATGCTATAGCTTGTCAAAAATTCACTTAAGAAAAAAGGTTTAATTTAACCTTATTTTATCATTCTGATAGTCATCCATATTTTCAAGAAATAATTTCCTTATTTCATGATTAAGGCACACCTCGTACATATAAAATTCACTTACCCATATACTCCATTCAATTTTTTTGATCCCTGTCAAATACTTTTCAATATAATATTTTTTTTTCTGTCAAAAAAGAAAATACCTTAAAACTATAAATTATTCTCCAACATAACTTTCTACTTACCCAATTGGCAGAGTTCCTTAAAACAATTTTTTTTTTAACCTTAATTTAATTTTTTTTCTGTTGTTCCCTTTTTCAATTTAAAAAATAGAAGGAGCAAAAAAAAAATCACTCTACTAGGCAACTTGTGCGATGGCTAATCCTGTATACTACCCAACAACAAAAAAAAGCTCTTCTTTAAATTTGATTTGTCATTTTTGTAGTAGAGATGAAAGTTATAGAAAGAGAAATCTACCCCTGGCGGTGCGGTAGTGTGGTGTGCCTGTGTGGAAAAAAACATCAATATTTGACAGAATATAGCATGTCCTTAAGTATCCAAGAAGAAAATTTATTTTTATATCCACCTATATAGAGTGGAGTGGAGGCTCATAAATTATTCAGGGACAGAAGCACCAAGCGTCTGTATAGGGTTTTTATTTTATTTTTTTGTTGGTGAAAAATTTACATCTTTTTTTTTTCTATATGAAAAGAAGGTTGGAAGAGCGCTTCGAGGTTGGAGAAATATGTTCACAATAACCTCTGTGATGTGGTACCCTTTGTCAAGGAGCATCAAGCAACATCACAAGATGTATACTTTGCTTGAATTTGTTACCCCAAAGCAAGGCATCAAGTAGATTGAAATGGGAAGGCGGTTGAGGATTAACATGGAATGTATATTGAATATGAGTTTTTGGGGCCTCGTGAATAGCCAGAGGCGCTTCTAAGAAGAATATTGAAAATGTTAGTGAATTAAGTCGTAAATCGAATCAAAGGCTTAGATTCGGTATAATAAGTCTTTCATTATAAATAATAAACAGTTTGATCATTTTTACAACGAAGCAACCAAGTATTTTTAACGTAGCCTAGAGTTAAATTACTTTATATCGAAACGTACTTAACGTAACGTAACGTAAAATAAAGTAACTTAACGTAAAGTATCGTAACGAAAAACAAAATGTAATATTATTCTAAGGTAACTCAACCTGACCTTGTCTAACATAACCTAGCCTAACCTAATATAAAAAAAATTTCAATCCGTCCCTGACCGAAGGTACCTGCACAACCCCGAAAGAACGAAAAATCCTTAAAACAGCTTTTGGGGGCTCTTGCTCTTGAAACGTGTCCTGAATGATCCACATAAATTTCTTATAGAAAAACTCATAATTTACCCACTCAAACTCTGGGACTCTGTCAGTCGTGTCCATCAATGAAGGGAAAAGTGTCACTTCAAGTCAATTGGAAGCTATAAGGGGATTAAATACATATTGAAACCTTCACCATGAAAGGCAACATTACCAACAACAAAAAAAAATAAATAATTTTCTACAAAAAAAAGGACTTTTCTCTCTTTGACATCCTGATTAAGCGGTTAAATTGGCTTAACGCATCTTCTGGTTGATCTTTTTTTTCTGTCTTTTTTTTTTTTCTATACATCTTGTGTGCCTTTTAAAAGAAGGAGAACTGCATTTGAGGACGGGTGTTAGTGATGGAAGTTAACATTATGCTATACGACACTCTTAACGTGTTTCTCTTAAGCTCAATGGTTCAAAGTCTCCGTTGTTTGTTGTCTCATTTATCCATCAAGATGTTAAACGGTTTATTTAATCAGTTGTGAGACTTGGAACATATCCTAGCACAATCACATGTTACAAAAACATCTCCATTCCTTCCGTTCACAAGCTACAGCACTAGCAAGGACTTTTTGTCATATCATCCCCAAATTGCATATATGTGTGTTTGGGGAGAAGGATATGTTTCTCTGGCAAACGAAACATCGAAAAAGGATACGACACATAACGTTAACAAAAACAGCGAAGCTACTATAGTAGTTAAAAAAGGACCTCGTGTCGTTGTGTATAAATAAAATTCTAATTAGTATTCTGTTGACAGGATAATCGTCCTGGTTTATATGCTTTATATTATAAAGTGTAAGAGCTAGAGATTGTATATACGTGTGGCATATTTAACACACAAGCTACAAACAACATGATTCTAAGTGGAAACCTGGAGTCCTGGAGAGAAATCAGACATACACACAGTCGCATGGCCTTATATAAAATAAAATACATATATATTTGTATGGGGACAGGTGTAAGAGTGGGGTATGATGATGATGATGATGATGTGTGGATAAAATATATTTTTCGAAAGGTACACACAAGGCTATTCACATAAAATGGCTAAAGTTCACGCCAGAAAGTGCCTTTTTCGATTAAGTTTTCGGGATAATTTATGAGTGTAACAGTGCAAAACAGTGTGTGTCACTGACAAAAGTTTTTAAAATTCATATGGTTTTAATTTTTGGCTTTTTTAGAAAAACTAATTTTGTTTTTTTTTTTTTTTTTTTAAACCTTGAACAATTGTTTTTGAGTTTTGTTGGGAAATTTGAATAATTTTTAGTATGTCTAATTTTCGTCTACTTATAAAATTTTACTTTGAACCTTTGAGATAAATTTAAAAGGTTGTTAGTAAATACTTTATTTGAATATTTAATGGGAGCAATTTTTGTATACCTAGAGTTATATTTACATTTTAAAAGACCTCAATGTTTGAATTTCATAAAAGGTTTTACTTTAAAGTGGGCATTACTTTTTCGTAGTTATCATTAAATTTATTTAAAATTGAACCCAGTTTTGGTGGTCTACATGGCTAAACTGGTCAAAATTCATTTAGTTAAGACCCCAAGTGGTCTTCTCAGTTTTATGTTTTATGCATTATTAAATACTTGAATGAGCTTTAATTCTATGAAGCAAGATAGATACTGGTTGTAACAAATCATTGATGAATAAAAAAGAAATGTTATTTAGGACCTCTACTATAGATTTAAAAATGACAAAAGAAGTTTCCGTTTAAAAATTTGATTTTCATATTACATATTATCGATAAGTTAAATGAGAATTTCATTTTTAAAGAACATTTGTATTTAGACCTTAGTTTCTTAAAGAAATGTGTTCTGGACCCTATATAAAACGATCGTGTTATTTTATTTCAGCCAGGTTCGCTATACCTTCGTAGAGTAAAATTAATATCAGACTGATAGAAAACGGAGGTTAAACTTCGGTGCTTAAGAGAGCTAAATAGGAATTCACTGCACCATTAAACATATTTAAGACCCCTAAACGGGAATAAGAAACACATTTCTAGGTCCCTGAAATTAAACTGAATTTCAACTGACAAGTCAAAATTGTTTTAAAAATCATTTGACCAAATCACAGTTGGAAATGACGTTGATGTCTAATATTTGTGCCTTAGGGGTCTAAATACGTTTGTCCCCATCGGTAACTCTTAGTTTGTTTAGTTTTTTGTTTTTGTATGCCAAAATTGAACCTGCAACAAATTGTTATTTGCATCGTAGGAACAACAAAATTTAATATGAGTCTCAATTGTTGAGACCCTATACATTTCTGCAGCACTAAACAGTTGAAATAAATGTTTTTTTTTATAACACTATGGTTTCAGGGATGTAGATTGGAATAAAATTGGTACCCAACTTAAGTGGCTTACAGGTCGTAATGGGGTCACCTACACCGATGACAGATTTGAAACCTTAGCATGTTTATTTTAAAAGCTGAAAAACATAAACCGGTAAAATGTGACATACATCAAAAGAACAAACAGATTCAACAATCATATCATCTTTAGAGACCTTATAACAGGAAAAGATTTTTTTTAAGAGTTAGGGTCTGTAGTATAAGCCCAGGTAAAATTCTCAAAAATGGTCTTAATAAATAATATTATCTGGTAAAACCAAATACTTTTAAGGGTCTTAAATTGAAATTCACGGGTCTGCAAAAAAGAATTTGTTTGATAATACTAATAAAGTGTAGTACTTTGAAATTTTTTCTCATTCAAATTCTACAGACCCGGCAAATTATTTCCATCCAAAATTTACTAAAGCTATTTTCCTCTTGAATGTAACTTATATACTATTTTGCTTCTAAAAATCTCTGCCTCCTTCTTTTTTGTTCCAAGTGCCTGCAACAACTTGAATAATTCTGGTAAAGTATTCCACAGATTTATTTTTCATGTTTTCAAGGAATGTTTTCATCCAATCAATCAACGCAATGTAATTTTTGCCTCACTTTGAGCACCGGTCTTACAAAAAGCGTTTACTTCATTTTCCATGAAGAGTGCTCTACAAAATATTTAAGGTATTGAAAAAACTGATTTCCAACGAACAATATGCATCAACCTTTCAACTATTTGGGTCTCCACGTTGGGCGCCAAATTTATGTAGAGACATTCAATCAAGTTTCCTGTATGTTTTCAGGGTTTTTTTTTCTAAGAAATTGTTCAAACATTCTTAAAACTATCTTTCTACGAATGTTTCGAATCAAAGCATTTTAATTATTGGCATCCTCACGTTGGGCGCCAATTCAATGTGAAATTTTTCACACAATTTTTCTTAATTTTCCTGGACGAGTCTCCTACGAAATAAATCAAACATCAATACTACTAACTTTCAACGGACGCAACTGTGTGAATCTACGCTTTGCAATAAAAGGTTGCCTCACGTTGGGCGCCAATATAATGTGTAGCTTTTCAAGTATGTCAAATATGCAAAACACTGACTTCCAGCTTCACGTGGGGCGCCAATCTTCAACTTCAAACTAATTTTTCTATACATTTTCCAGAGTAAAGCATCCTGCAAAACACACTGTTTCAAAAGAATAACGACAAATTGTTTGGCCAGAAAATACAAAAAAAAAAAAAAAACTCTAACACAAAAATGAAGTAACGAACTTTGTTGGCTCGCGCGCCAAAAAACATGCAAGGTATGTAGTAACTCAATTCTCAACGTCAAACGTACCTACCTACATTATAAAGTATACACCTATTCTATATATGTAAAATACGTTGAACAGCTAAATCCCAAAATGTGATTCGATTGTATAGCTCGTGTGAGTTAATCCTTACAGCTTCCCTTAATAAATTAAGCTTTCAATTTTGCTCCGCTAGCTAGGATATATACTATATTTGGGGTGCTGCATTTGTTCGCATGGTTTTCTCACATTCGGGAGGAGGTTTATTCCCATCATCATCATCTATATCGCATCAGTTTTGGCTCAGCTCAGCTCTCTGATGCTGTGTATGCTTGTTCTGTTCTGTACGCTCGATGTGTGTTGTAGTATATGTGTCAAATCGAAGCTTGATCAAATTAACAGGGATTTTCACTGAGGCATAATCCTTTGTCAAGTTACAAGCAGTAGCATAGTAGTGTTGTGCCCCCTTTCCATCTTTCTTTTTTGAAGTTTCTACTAGAGACAGAGAGAGTAGGAGAGAGAGAGTGAATACACAATATATTACTCTACTTCGCCTTTGTGTTTTTTAGGGGCTCTGGCTCGGGCTGACTGGGCTGGCAGTAGTTGTCAATGTTTTGACAGTTGTATTAACTTGGGATTTTGAAATTGGTCTAACGAACACATGTTCCATGAGCGAGCCACACACAATCGCACCCATATTACACTCGCTCAGTTACTAACTCATTCTTTATCCTTTTTATAGATGATGAAGCAGAAGCAGAAGAGCTAAAAAGGTAGCATACAACGAGGCGCGGAGGAGGCTTGGGGGCAAAACGAACACGATGGATTTTAATTTAACGTTCAAACTTCGGTATATGTGCTGTCGCGTGGAAAATTCAAACAGTGATTAACGTCTGCGAAATGTTCATATATCCTCTGTGTGTTTGTGTGCTTATGTATTGAAAAAGGGTTGTGCAAGCAAAAAAAAAAACAGAGCTAAATGGGTTGAAGTGGAGCCTAGGCAGAAGGGGGGTAGTGTTTGTGTGTGGTGAGGTGGTTTCGAATTGGGATTGGATTGCGAGGTAATTCTAATTGGTTGTTTGAGGGGCTTTTCAAGATCACATCATGTGGAAATTGTTTCGACTGCAAAAAGGATTTCTTTGCATGTATATTGGTATGGTGCGGAATTGTATATGGTTTGGCGCTTAAGGATTGATGTGTATGTGTGTTGTTTTCGGCATCAAGGATTCTGGGAATGGGATATTACAAGAGAACTGAGAAGATTGTTTTATAGCATGAGAAACTCTTGTATACTAGGTGATGGCTGGAGTACTTTGAGGTTAAAGTTCAAATGAGTGGGTAATAAATCTTGGTTTGGCGGCATCAACAACAACAAAAAACAACAACAAGAATACACTAGCTAGGGTTTGGGTGGTGTCGGATTTTTAGCCAAAGGGAATTCAAATTAGAGTCGTACAGTTTTTTTTTTTTTTTGCTTTCTTTCAGTTTGTTGTTTGTTGGGGTTTTGTTTATTTAAAAGTTTAATTAAGCTTTGGTTGTTTTTGTTGGTTTGGTTTTTATTTTTTTTTTGATAAGAAAAGAGGAAAAGAGTAGAAATGTTAATGATCCTATCTAGGTTTTGAGGAAATTTTCTTTTTTTTTTCTTTCTTTTTGATTGTTGTATTGTTTTGTCGGAAGTAAAAAACCACTTAGACTTAAAGTTTGATAACAATTTTGGTGTGACAAAGGAATTTCGAACGATACAAAGTGGAACATTCTGGAAGGTTTGTTCTTTTGTGAGGGATAATGTCTGAAAAGATTCTGTTTTTGAGGAAATTTGTGCGGAAATAAATATAGAAAAAAATTTCTTTGCTCTAATAGAATAATGAAGTTTTAATGATTGAAGGATTATTTTCTCCATATAGCTTCCTTGCAGTATTTTACTTGTTCCTCCAGCAAATATGCTGGATGCATCTTCACGTTGGGCGCCGCCAATGCAAATTTGGAGGTAGACATCTGCGAATTAAAGTTTTGAAAAAAATTTTGGTTTTCAGGTATGATATCATAGTGAAACGCCATATATGCATTTAGGTAAAAAATTACAAACTTATTTTTTTCAGATATTCGAAAAAAAAAATGCCTGAAAAAAAAATGCCTGAAAAAAATGTGTGAAAATGATATCAAAAAAAAAGGTTTCTTTAAGTTCTATTCATAACTGAAAACCAGAAGTTCTTTGAAAGCTAAGTTCGTGGTCTATTTGTATCCAAACATTTTTTTCCCCGCGTTGGGCGCCAATCCATATTTGGACGTAGATATCTGTGGACCAAAGCCTAGAAACAAATTTTGGTTTTCAAATATAAAATCCTAGTAAACAGACCTACGCATTGTGGTACAAAAATTAAAAAATTTATTTTTTTCAGATTTCCATTGCCTAAAAATATGTACATTTTCAAAAATCTTCTCCGAATCCATCGAGTGAGACATCAAAAAGAGGGTTACTTTAAGCTCTATTAATAACCGAAAACCTTGGAGGTCTGGTTGCTGAGTTATTTGCATGCAAACATGTTTTATTTTTTCATACTAACGTTAGACGCCAATTCAAATTCGGAGGCAGATATCTGCGGACCAAAGTCTGCAAATAAGTTTTGGGATACACATTTGTTTTCACAGTGAACAGGCATATCTATTTAATGTAAAAAAATTACAAATTTATTTTTTTTTCCGATTTTCGAGAAAAAAATCAAAGTCCTTAACTAAAAAAGTACATTTCCTCCAAATCCATCAAATGAGACATCAAAAGAAAGGTCTCTATTCATAATTAAAAACCAAAAGTTTCTTTCACTTCTGGTTGCTGAGTTATTTGCATCCAAAATTGTTTTTTTTTCTCACATTGGGCGCCAACTTAAATTCGGAGGCAGATACCTTCGAACCAAAGCCACGAAACAAGTTTTGGTTTACAGATAAGTGCTCACAGTGAACAGGCCTATCTATTTGTGTTTAAAAATTTAAAAAAAAATTTCCGATTTTCGAGAAAAAATCAAAGACTTGACTAAAAAAGTACATTTTCAAAAATTTCCTCCAATTCCATCGAATGAGACATCAAATGTAAGGTCTTTTCAAGCTTTTTTCATAAATGAAAACAAATTTCCTTGGAGTTCTATTTGCTGATTAATTTGCATCCAAACATTTTTTTTTAAGTCCTTACGTTGGGCGCCAATCCAAATTCGGAAGCAGATATCTGCCTCCTTTGAGTGAAAGCTTGGCAGTTTTGTTATGCAGCCTGTTTTAAAGTAAGAGCATTCATCGCTTCTAACATTTCCTCAGAGTTTTGGCAAAACTGACAAACTTTGAATCGGAAGACCTCTACATTTTGAAAAAAGACGTTATCACGTTTATTTTAACATCGTAGATCTTAGTTTTTCCTAATATTTTTTTAATAAAGAACATGAAACTACTTTTGCGAAGACACTTTCAAATTATTATGAAATGTGCAAATTCGAATTTGCACTATTGCACTACTTGTTCTTAGTTCATAGATGAATTTTGATTAAAAAATAAATAATTTATTATAAAATGCATCATTTTCTGTTTTCAAAAAAAAAAAAAAAAAAAAAAAAAACAGGACAACAAAAATTCACATAAATAAAAACAAAAAATTCATATTTCATTTCGTCATCGTATTCATCACTATCATCAGTAGCATCATAACGTGCGTTCCCTTGAGATGAGATCATCCGAAAATATCATTGTAATTTATTCCAGCTGCTCATGCAAACCGATGTTATTTTTCATTTTTGTTTCGAGTCCTTTTATATATATAATTCCTGGAATAGCATTTTATTTATATTTTTTTTTTTGTTCGCTCTCTCTCGTTTCTTTGTGCTTCTCATAGAATTTCTCTAGGATTATAATGAAATTGAAGCGTGTTTCACTTAACTCTACAAGCTTCCTCTCTCTCTTATTCTACCGTCTCCTCTCTTGATGCTTTTCACTTGTTTCGCCTTT
This sequence comes from Episyrphus balteatus, assembly GCF_945859705.1. Classification (NCBI taxonomy): domain Eukaryota; kingdom Metazoa; phylum Arthropoda; class Insecta; order Diptera; family Syrphidae; genus Episyrphus; species Episyrphus balteatus. The sequence goes on from NC_079136.1 coordinate 116,532,948, forward strand.
TTGACTTTATGATTCACAGTCCGTCAAGCACACTCTATACTTTTCTCTGGACCTTGGGCTTGACTCCATAGCTAAAGGTATACACTGTACCTATATACGAGGTTCGTTCTCGTCCTCGTCAACGTCGACGTCTTCTTTTTACAGTTGCATGTAACTTTTTTTGTGTATTACCCCCATACATTTATTTTTTGCATTTTTTCTCTCGTAGAAAATTACTTTCCTTTTTTTCGGAATATTTTCGCAGTAGAATTGCACTCTGCACTGTAATTTAAACCCTTTGTATAGCGTCGTTAGCCCTTTCACGGCGGCAATGGGCGTTGCGTTACCTTTGTTGGGACCTGCATACGAAATTCAAGGCAGGTAGCTTATAATGCATATTATACAACTTTTTGCGAACTCATCGCTGGCTGTCCTACTCAGGAAGCACTCCATCTTTACTCAACCTTTCACCCTTAACCTTGCCTTTAAGACCCCCTTTAAAAAAAACCCTTGGTTTTCCCATTGTAATTGGAATGGGGCAGGGGGTTGGCTTGTGTTTATTTGAAATTCTTAGTCCAAACTCAAAAACGCGTGCGAGAAAAGAAAAAAAAAAAAATCGTTCCTTCAAAGGATTGCCAACAAAACTGATGTAATAATAACTGCGGCACCGAGCCGTCAGTGGCGCCCTCTGTGTGCAGCTCAATGCGAACCGAACTCTAACCGTTATAACCGCTCAGCAGATTTCACAGCGGTATTACGAGTAGATTTTTTTGTGTTTTTTCTTTTCTTTTTAATTTTTTCTCTTTTTTTTGCTAGCCACTGTGTTGTTGGAAAGTTCTTAATGTTTTTTTTTATTTTATTACTTTTTAATGTTGTTTTATGGTTTTTAATAATGAAAAATTATTTCATTTTTATTTCATAATTTTGCTTTACTCTTTTTTTCCTGTTTTCTTGGCCTTTTGTTCACATAATGAAAACTTGATGAATTTTAATTTGCTAAAGGGGTTGACTACAAGGAGAAGGAGTGAGAAGGTCAAGGGACTGGTCGTCGTCGTTGTGGATGGACGTGGAGAATAAAAGGATTCACTTTGCATATTTTTGGTATACCTACCATCTCAATGGAATGTTGTAGATGTAGTGCAAAATATTGTTGGTATAAAGAAAGTAAAGGCTTTTGGTGGTTGGGTGATAGTGTGGGTGAAAGTTGATGGTAGATATACCTATCTAGTGAAATAAAGTAGCCATTAAGTGTTGTCAAGCACAGAATCGGAAAGGAGTTTTATATTTTATTGTTGTTTGTGCTTTTCTTTTTTTTTTTTTTTAATTATATCAAAATACAAGGAAGAATAAGTAATTTCCAGAAGGAAGTTACTTTTAAAATTTATTTTTAATTGAATTATTAAATATAAAATTAACGTACCGTTGCATTGCTCCTTTTTGTATATAAAGGACATTTTTATTTTCTGTAAGGAAAAATTATTATTATGCTTGTAGCATCCGTAATTTTTATGATTCTCTGTTAAGTAGTTTTCAATGGAAACAATTTCGTGATATTTTTGCTAGAGGGTGCTTATACAGTGTTACAGCTTATATCCAGCGACCGACTATGACGCTTCTAACAAAATCTTATTTGTAAAATTTTGATTGGATACTAATTAATTAGTTATATTTGAACAGATGAACATTCATATAAAGATTCCGGTCAAAATCATAACCTGCATATTTATTTCATCGCAGTTGCTTAAAGAGTAATCTGAAATTGTGTGTCTTGTTTACCTATATTAAACAAAAAAAAAAAAAAACTCCATTACAAAATGTATCTTTTGTTGTCTATTAGAATAATAAGGTGCCCTTTTTACCAGACTAATGCAAAGTCAACTCTCAGGAGGACTACCATGTTTAAGCGGTACAATATTTGCTCATACATATGTTCCATTATAGCTTCTAAATTACTTATTATAATTTGACAAATGAAGTATTCCTGGAAACATCTTGGTAATACGCTGGTTATACATAGGCTTAAGGATGCCACCTTTAAACCAATAAGGGATGCTCTAGAAGCAAAGGTCTTAAAATATATATATTTTTTTAATATAAAATGTGGATCGGATTAATGCAAAAAAAAAAAAAGAAATTCAAATATGTAATAGCTATGACCATACTTTTTTTTATGGTAAATGTTGGAAAATTCTTCAGAAAATGGGGTACTTCACTAAATTTGGTTGATCACTAAATTATTCAAGATAATTTGAAAAAAAAAAAAGAATCGGGTTTGGTAAGATATTAAGGTGCTAATTAAGTGTTCTACGAATCCAAAACAAAATTAAAAAAAAAATGTTTCCAAAATAAATTTTTATCTTGAATAATTAATTGCTCAACTAATTTTAGTTAAGTATCCCATTTTCCGAAGAATTTTCCGACATTTTCCATTATAACAGAAAACTATTTTAATTTTTCATAAAAAATCCATTTTTCTGCTAATTTGAATTTGTGTTTTTTTTTTTTTAATTTTTTTGACGTGATAACGTCTTATAAATCGATGAACCATGGCAGCCACCACAAAAAAATGACACCATTTTCTCCAATTAAAAATTAAAAATAAACTATTAGAGATAGAAATAATCTTTTATAGCTTATATGAAAGACAATAACCTAAAGTTGAATATATTTGAAGGATTTTAAAAAATTAGGTCATTTAATAGGGTAAATTGGGGTAAAACAAAATTTTAAAAAGTGGCTATTTTCTAAGCGCGACGTTGTAGAAAGTTTATATTTTTTTTAAATCGATAGATAAATTTATTGTTAGACTGACAATAGTATTGAAAAAATTCTAAAAATTTTCGAAACCAAATGGTTTTTTAAAACTAAAACATGAGGTAGACCTATGTCAAAGTAGTGATTATAGTGATAAAGTGAGGGGTCTGATATAGTTTTTTTTTTCAAATCTCTGCGTTTCGAAATATGAATTTTTGAAAAACACCTACTTATTTTGGGGTATTTTTGGGTGAGTTTTTATTTTTTTTTTAATTTTTCGTAGCGTTTAAAAAATCTCAAACTTATAGAACATGCAGTCTTTGACCGTGCGCATACATGCGCAAAAAATTGTATTTTAAAAATAATTTTTGACCGAATAAAGGGAAAAACAATTTTTTTTTGTCCCAAGTTTTTTTGACCGTTTTAACTGTTTTTTATTTTTATGTTTTTTTTTTTAACAGATAAATAAATTAAATTTATACTGTGAATAGATAATAAAAACAGGGCTATATCTGTGCAAAATTTCAATCAATTTTGAAGTACCGTATTCTCAGTTTGAAATTTCGACATGGTTGGCTTTAAAAAATTCTAACTTTTTTTGTAAGCATCGTAGAAATATGATTGAAGCGTCATATTAAAGGTGAAATAATAAGCTTTCTTATGATTTAAAATTTAATATAGGTTGTCAGAGAAAAAAAATCAATTTAATGGCATGAGAAGATAAAAAAGATTGATATATTTGCTTTTTGAATGAAAACTGATTGGGTTTGAAAAATTCTAGCTCTTTTTGTTGATGTCACACAGACATGGTCGATATAAATATTTTGAGCTAAAATAATAAGCTTACAGATAATATAAAATTTATTATAGGTTGTTGATAAAAAAAAAATGATTTAATGGTGTAGAAGAAAAAATATATGATTTTTTTTTGCTTTTTTCATGAAAAATGATTCTTTCTAATAAATTATTTTTATAATTTTTTCTTTAGAAGAAATATTATACTTTCTAATGGTGTAATGTTATTGATATAATGAGAAAAGATCATTAAAAAAAAAAAAAAGCACACAACATGTTTTCTTATGACGTTATCACGTAAAATTATCGTCCGTCCGTTTTTTTCGTCTTCAATAATTAAGAGTTGTTCTACTAATTTGAATTATGTAAGTGCTGCAGTTTCCAAAGAATTTTCCGAGATTTTTCTATGAAAAATGTTATCTAACAAATCGATATGTTTTAGTATCTTAAATATCCTTTTTTTTTTAAAAATTAATTTTTTTTTCGAAAAAATTCGAACTCTTCCATTAATTTTTGAAAAAAAAAAAAAAAAAACCAAATTCAAGTCAAGTGCTGAACATGGATTTGTATGCAATATGAAAACATTTTTTTAATGGAAAATATCGGAAAATTCTTCAGAAAATGGGGAACTTAACTAAAATTATTCGAGCAATTAATTTTTATTGAAGATAGTTTGAAAATTTTTTTTTTGGAAACCACATTCACAGAGCATTTAATTAGCACCATTATTTCTTCAACACTTCGACGCAAATACATAAACAACCAAATTTTGTTTCACGTAGATAGGTACTGCTTGGTGGCTGTTTCCAAGAATATCTAATTAAACCTGAATGTATTCCTTTGCTGTTTTTTTTTTTTTTTTTTTTTCATTGTCTATTTTTCAAAACAATAAATTAAAAGTTTGTATCCCCTCTCTTCCATCCAATTGCATCCGCAATAAACTTAAATGCATTTTATACAAAATGATTTATAGACAAAGCTCGCAAAATGTCAAAAATGGCAAGCCCATTAAATCATTCGCATATTCATTGTTTCTAATGTTTTCTCACACAAAAACAAAAATTAATTTCTCAACTCGTTCAATCCATCACAATTGTGTGCAAATTGTTTTGCATATAACCATAACAATGAGCTCTATAATACTAAACATAACCAACCTACCCCACATAGAAAAAAAAAAAAAAGAAAACACAACCTCACCCACCATAGAGCTTCATGTGTCATTTCAAATTATATTTCATTTCTCAAACCCTCTAGGCGCATTTTGGAGGTAAAATGTGTAAAACCTTCTTGTAACCATTTGTCATTTCTCAACGCTCACCTTCATTAATCTTAACGTTTGTCAAGATGCAAAAAGCTAAAACCTCCTCTTGTGTCCCCTCAAAACCAAAACCAACAAAACCCCTGAAGCTAAATTGAAGCAAGCTAAAAAAGCTACCTTTTCTTTTCACAACCTCACACGTTTCTATCTCTTTCTCTTACTTTCCCTCTCTCTTTGGTTTTGTTTAAAAAGTCTTCCCATTTAACCACCCTATTCAAAGATACATATTCAAATTCTAATGTTTTTCACTCACTGAGCTGAACTGAGCTCTGCTTTTGCCAAAGTACCTACCAGATCCAAACAAAAATAATTTATTAAATGCATAAAACATTCGAAAGCAAATAAACTAGAATAAATCAAAATCGTTAAGCTTACATAGAAACAGAAAGACAGAGAAAAGAGATAAATAGACAAAAAACAACAAGAGAAAGGGTAAAATAAAAAAATAAAAAAAAAAATAACAAAACATACTTAGATACTTTTCTATCTTCTTTTCTATTTTTGAGCCCACCCCAAAATGTAAACCCATTCGAAGCCCCCTCTCAAACCTCATGGAAATGAAAAAAAAAAAAAATTATGAACAAACTCATGAAGTAAACCCCTTGAGAAATTATACTCGGTACTCCTATAGAGAGGAGATATACCTACGCATCACAGGTGTAACGTTGTCGTAAGCGTTATTGTTACTGTTATTCCGGAATACGTAGGTATATAGAAGGTAATCTGCTGCTAGACTACCCTCAGAGAGTTTCAGCTGTTCTGCGGTGTATATCGAAAAACTTTTGCATTTATGGAACTTTTTTAGACTTCTATAATTTTCAAACCATAGAATCGGTAGCATGTTGGATTGAAAATAGGGTTGCCCTGATGTTAAAAATTAACACGAAAATCAATTTAAAAATCTAATGAAAAGTTGATGAATATCCTAATCGGTGATGAAAAATGCATGTTGGCAACCCTGCCAGTCGGGAAGATCCTATCTAATGGGTGACTGGGTTCATTTATCAAGCCAAATGAGAAATGAACAACATCATTTTGAGACTTTTGTATAGGCGGTAAGGATATTTATGTATTTCTGTGTGTGAAAAGTCGGAAGAGTAAAGAGGGAAAAACCAACTCAAGGTGCTAAATTTTCAACAAAAAAAAAAATTTAAATAAAAAAAATAAATATTTTCGTAACCATAAGGTAGATGATTTGAATGAATTTCATTTCTTTCTCTATGTGTCTGTGTGTGGGACGAGTGGTTTTGGTATTTGAGGTTAAAATCTTTCAACACCCTCTCTCTATCCTCTATTTTAGTTCTGTCCATGTACAACATCCATTATGTTATTTTATGGTCAGAAATGAATTATTTTTCTGCTTGGCCACAATAGACAGACACACACACACTCATACAGAGGAAGAATTGTTGTTGTTGTTTTTTTTTTTTTTTTTATATTTTATAAATATTTGAATGGCAGATGTTGGTGAAAATGAAATGTGAGAGTTTATTAAAAATTCACTTTGGGTAAAATTTATGAGAGTCTGATGTGCGAAGCCTGTGGCTAGTTAGCTTAATTGGTGTGGCAATTTGTAGAATGTTCAGTTGCAAAAAAAAAAAAAACACTCACATACATTAATAAAAAATGTGAAACATTTTATATTTTTATGTTTTTTTTTTTTTTTTTTTGTTTCTACCTGTGGAGAATATTTGTATATTTTTTTTTTTTGTTTAAATAATTTTAATACTTTCAATTTGCAACCTGTGGTTAGTTTTAATCACCTGAGTTGAGGTTTTTTCGAATAAAAAAAAAAAAAAAAAAAAAAAACAAGAGATGACAAGTTAAAAACAAGCAATTATTTATAATTATTAAGGGAATTTAATTTCTTGGCAAGAATATTTTTTGTAAATTGCAGTTATTTTGTTAGTTTAAATTCCATGAACAAAATTAGGCACCCGAAATATTTTAAGGGGGTCCTGCTTTTTGAAATGCATTTTCTTTACTAAGTAAAAATTTTTAACCAAAATTTTGTTTTGATGCTTTGGTTTCGAAGACTGTGGAGAGGCCAAAATTGACACTGACCCATTTATAAAACTACAAATAAAGTACATTTGTAGACAAAATTGCATCTTTTATGTTTTATGAAATATTGTACTAATTTTGCATCGCTCATTTTGAATTTCCACCCTCAGTTTTTTTTTTTATCAACTCTAGTTCGCGTGATACAGGTTCTAAGGAAATGCTTAAAAAGACATAAATGATCGATTATTGAGAATTTATATGGGGAATATCCCGAAAACTCTAGCCGATAAGAAAATTATGAATTCGGATTCGAAAACACGCAAAACCTATAAGAAAAGTATTAATTTCTTTTTAAACAAAATCACTGTAAGCTTAAAAAACTACTTTGGCCTTAAAAGTATTTAAAAAAAATCGATTATTAAGATTTTATAACGAGAATATCTTAGAAACGCGAGCTGATTGAATAATTCTGATTTTGGATTCGAGTTAAGCACACTCAAGACATTATAAAAAGCACTGTTTTGTTTCTAAAACAAAAACACTGTAGCATAAATATACCTAAGAAAAAAATCGATAATTCAAATTTTATAAAGGGAATATCTTAAGAACGCTAGTTTATAGAAAATTTTTGACTTCGGATTCAAATTTAATTTACCCAAAAAACCTTTAAGAAAATATAGTTTTGTTTCTGAAACTTAACCACTGTAAGCTATGGAAATGCTTAAGAAGTAGCAGAAAATCGATTATTGAGATTTTATAACGGGAATATCTCAAAAACTCGAGCTGATAGAAAATGTTTGACTTTGTTATTAACTTGGTAAAACAAAACTCTTGTTGCCCAGTGTTTTCAACTTACAACTCACCCAAAAAGTCAAAAGTTCACACAAAAATTCCTGTGGACTTTTCGAGGAATGAAATTCACAGCGCCTTTGAACTCTCATCTTTTTCATTAAGTTTTCAAAAATGAGGTATACACGCCGAAAAAGTCTAAATTCAATTTTCAAAATAACATTCAATAGCAGTTTTGAAAAATCGAAATACGGGTTTAAAAAATTCAATGGAGAAAGTTTGCAAATATTACCTACGAGTGTTTCAGTTTTGAAAACTTAATAAAATATTTGTTCACAACTTGTGCTTGTTTTTGAGAATTTTCTTATTAATTTTTCAAAACTTTCAAAATTAATTTTCCAAAATTTGATTTGAAATTATTATTTATTTAGTATTGTCTTAGGAAACATATTTTTCGAAAAAAAAAATTTGTCCTATAAAATTAATAGCAACAGAGTGGCGGCAAGGAGTACCTAGTACCTACAAATTAAAAAAAAATCTTTATACTACCAAACAGCTGTAGACGAAATTGACTTGAAAGTTGCGCCAGAAATTATTATTTGTATATTTTTTTTGAACGACTAAAACAACAAAAACTTTCGCGCTTGCATTTTCTATGACTCAAATAAGCCAACATACTAAACAAACATCTTTCTGATCAGAGTTATCACTGATCATTAGTTATTCAAACATATTTCAATCGCTTTTATTAATCGTATAAAATGCAACAAATAAATTACAACGAATAGATTAATTTTCATTTTCTTTTTACAAAAAATCACAAACGAAATTTTATATCAAAGTCATATGTACCTTCATTTTTATAAAGGTTGAAGTTATTTTACGATTTTAATTTGATTTAACTCTGTTTTCCAATTAAACATTTTTATGACGGTCCATTTATTCTCTCTTAAAAAAAAAAACCATCTCCTTTCAGTGGCGTACGTTGAGTCGTCGGGGCCCCGGGGCAAGACTAAATTTTGGGGCCCCTTTCATATTTGGGGCCCTTTAGATACAAAAAAAGTAGGTACGTATACGCCATACATTTTTTTTTTTATGGCTTATATATTTTTAGGTTTATTTTAATGTTTTAATATGTTTGTAATGCACTTTGCCTAAAATAATATATTTAGAGACCCCTATAATAATTTTTGTTTTAGCTTAGAATTGATAGTTTTTGGGGCCTCTGTTCTGAAGTAATATGTACATGTACATATTTGATTTTCCATCATCAAACATAATTTTTTTTTCTTGTTGGGCCCCTGAAAAATTCATTTTGGGGCCCTCAAAATTAAATATTTAGCGGCCCCTAAAATAAAAATTTTTGAAGCTTAGAATATTGATAGTTCTTGGGGTCTCTGTTCTAAAGTAATGTGTACACATTTGATTTTCCATCATCAAACATAGTTTATTTCTTTTGGGGCCCCTGAAAAATAATTTTTGGGGCCTCAAAATTATCAAAATTAAGTGCTTAGAGGCCCCTAAAATATAATATAATTTTGGAGCCAAGAATTAATAGGTATTGAAGCCTCTGTTCTGATGTAATATTCGGAATGCCACCAATAACGTAATGTTTTTAGTTTGTGCCCTGATGTATTTATGTTGGAGCAAAAAAAAAACAATTTTTTTTTAACTTAATTTTTTTTTTAAGTACTGAAGTAAAGGCATTTGGGGTCCCTGCAGGGCCCTGGCTCAAAGTTGTTTTTTTCTTTTTTGGGGCCCCTAATGTATTATTTGTGGTTGCAAAGATTTTTCAAGTAATATTTTTTGGGGCCCTAAGATAAAATTATAATTTTTTTTTATAAAAGCAGTTTATTTCCTTTTGGAGCCCCTGGGGTAACCTTTTTATCAAATCAATATATATTATGTGGCTACATTATACATTACACTGAATGACATAATTTGTCTCCCTTGTATCCGAAGTGATTCAAACTCATTTTAATTTACTTCGTAACTCAATTTATGCTGACAGTTTAATTCTCTGCATTGTCTTCAGTGGGGGCCCTGAGGTCGGTCGAGGGCCCCGGGGCGTCGCCCCGCTTGCCCCAAGGGAGTGTACGCCCCTGTCTCCTTTCATTTATCTCATAACAAATAAGGATATACACATAAAAGGTTTCAATTAAAATTCTTAATAACTCTATGTACCCCTTCAATAATTAATAATAATAAAAAAAAAAGGACAACAATTTTCAATCTCAGAGTTTTCAGAAAATAAATCATACACTCAATCTACAATCTAATAAAATCCCCCCTCTGACAAAAATCACAAAAACAAAATATTATTCAATTTGATGAAATTGTCGTAACCATAGTAACAACCAATCTATATCAATCACGATTTTGTATCCTCTCTTTCCCTTCGCCTTTCTCTTTTATTTTACATTTATCGAAAATATTCTATTTCACAAAAATCTCCATCTGTAAAAACCGATTTGAAAAAAAAGCAACAAAAAAAAAATAATAATAAAACAAAAAAAAAAAAAATCCTCCTAGAAAAATAAATGGAGCATTTCCAAATTGTTACTAATCCCTTTCAAACGATCCTTGGTTACACAAATACACAGAGAGTCAGACAGACAGACAGACAGACAGAAAGAGTGAAAGGATATATGTATGTACAGAGTGAAACCAAAATAAAAATAACATGAAATACCCACAAAAATAAAATAAAACAAAAAAAAAAATCAAATAAAAAAAAAAAACAAAACAAACTGAATTGAACTGAACTAAAACGAGAGGGTCGTTAGGGCTTGCAATTTCACACTCATTCCAATCCCTTTCCTCTGAAAAGTTCTCATACAACCCTCCACCACACCTACTCGCATTTGCCTCTTGATTAATCGAATAGACGATGCAAATTTGATAGCTCTAAATGTTACTCCCTAGATATACAATTTTGCCCGATTTTCATCGCTTTCGTCGTCGTCGTCAATCGTCAGTTCTATTCAGGGCAGCATATTTACAAAACAAAACAAAAAATATAAAAAAATAAAATAAATAAATAAAAAGGATCTACAGGGTGAGGCAAGGACTTATTTATGAACGGGACCATTCCAAAAGGTCTTACTTGGTAGAATTTGAAAAAGTGACAAGTCATACATGCGACACCCCATCAAAGAGCAAGGCCTAGTTACTTACAATTTTCAAACAATCCTGTGTCCGTTTTCTCAATTTACACCGAGTCCAAACCATAAGACAAAGATGCACTTTTTCATGTTAGGGAAAATTTGAAATTTGATATTTTTATGTTTAAGGAATTTCAATTGTGAAAAAAAATTAAATTTGTTTTTATAATTGACTAAACTTCGTTTTATGATCTTTTATGCAAAACCAATTTTTAGAAAAAAAAAAATCGAAAATCGTTAGAGCAGTTTTTTAAAAAAATAATTTTTTATACATTTAAAATAAAACAAGTTATTATGCCATTTTGAAAAAATAATTAATTTACACATTAAAAGAGATTTCAAAATTTTTCAGCAACCCGTTTTCAAAAAATTCATTTTTTAGAAAAAAAAAAATTAAAATATTTTTTAAGAATTTTTAAAAAATATTTCAATTTCCCTTCTAGGGAGTTCGATTTTTTTTACGAATCCTAAACTTGCTCTATAGTACCTATATCACAAGTAAAAAATGTGAAAAACTTTGAAAACTAAAGAATTTTAGATTTTGGATTTTCTGAATTTTGAGTTTTTGAAGCTTTCATATTTGGCGAACCCCACAAGTGGAGACATTTAATGTAAGGGAGTAGAGTGGGAGTGATGTGATCCCATCCGAGATCATGACTGTCGTCAATAAAGGAGAAAAAGAAGAAGGTATTTGGAGACACCATACGATTTAAGAACGAAAATAGTTCTCTTCTTAAAGTATACAATTATGAAAGACTGAATCTAGAAGCTCAAAACCCAAAAAAAAAAATTACAAATTACATAGGTACCTGTTTATAATCTTGTGTAAATCTAAAATTTAAAAATTCCCCAAATATTGAAAATAAAACTTGAAAACAATGATTCTTTGTATTGAAATGCTAAAATAATAAAAAAAAATAAAAATCCAAAAAATGCGAAATCCACAAACTAAGAAGTTAAAATATTTTGTTTTTCAAAATATTGAAAATCTTTAATCAAAAAAAGGCAATCACGCACTTCCAAAAAAAAAAAAACCCAGCAAACAAAAACTAAAATCTCAATCATAAAAATCCAACATTAAGAAAATCCAAAACCTTTAAAATGATCAACCAAATAAACTAGAAAACGTTAATATCTATAATATTGAAAGTCTTATCTTCCATAAACTTAAACTTCAGAAAACTTAAAAAAAATAACAACTTAGAAATACAAGCCATGGTAATACAAAAAGAACCGCTTTAAAATGAAACATTGGTTTTATTTATTTTGCGTCATCTGAATTAAAATTTTTCAAACCAGACGTTTGAAAATATTACAACCAAAAAATTTCAGAATCTTTAAAATCGAAAAAAAAAACCACCAATACCCATATTAGAAAAAACTCAGAAATCTTGAAACATAAATTTCAAAAAAATGCGTCTGTGGAAGAATATTATTTATAATGGCCACTTTTTGCAAGATAACAACAGTAAAAAAAATCTTTTTAAGGAAAAAGGTACAAAAACTTGTTTTTGAAACTAAAATCTAAAATCTAATAGAACAAAAATTTTTTTAAGTTTTACTGTCGGAAAACCGCGAACGGTTTAGTTAAATAAATTAAAAATACAGTGGTTTATACCTCGGAAAGCTAAAAACTTTACCCAAATTCAAAAACCCGAAAATCTATAGATTCAAAAAACTTGCTATGTTAAAAGTTATTTGTTTAAGCTTTTTAATTATTATTCATCATCTCTTTAATTGGTTTTTACTTCCAAAAGAAGAATGCTTATAATTTCTATTTCTTGTGTTGTATATAACAAAAAATGTTTAGAATTTTTTTTTTTTTGAAAATCTAAAATATGTTTTCTTTTTTAAACACATTGTTTTTTTTTAAGAAAATTTTCAAATACAATTTTGTGCGCCATTTTAAAGAAATAAATTGATTTTTCAAAAAAAATTTGCTGAACTTTTTTTTTTAAATCTAACAATTAGATATTTAAAAAAAATTTGTTTTTATTATAATATTAGAGTAACTTCGTTAGTGCACAAAAGTTTTCATTGAAATCGGTCCTGTCGCTTATGAGCAATTCAAGCATCAAGAAAAGGTTATTAACGGTCTCGAGTTCGATTTTTTTTTTCCTGAATCCTTATTATGCCCTGAGTTTTCAAAACAAGATAAAATACTTAAACCCAAAATCTTAAAAACGCAACATTTGAGTTGAGTTTCCGTTTTTTTTTTTATTTATTTAAAGCTTTTTTAAGCTTATTTTTTTTTATTTCGGATTTATCGGATATTGGGTATACTGTTGATTTTCTAGATTTTAGTTTTTATGAAGTAAGTTTTTTTTTTTTTGTTTTATCAGTGATTTATAGTATGTTGTTCTACGGATCTTTGATTTAAGACAATCTGAATTTTACTTGTTTCAATGTACGTATTTTGAACTTTGGAATTATAATATTTTTGTGGATTTCGGGTTTTCTTAGACTTTCTGGACTTTGGTAAATTTCTATTTCACGATCGTCAGCATTTCTTTTACTTTTATCTTTACAACGTTGCTAAAGTATCTAACAAATTGTCTCACCCTGTTAGAACGACACAAAAAGGATATTTACGACTGCAAATTCACTCGCATATATCCTGAATCCTTCATTTGAATTTGAAAGCACTTCAATTTAATTGGCATTTTGTTGCAACTGTGGGTTCTATACATATTTATACTCTTCATCACCGCCATCTCTATTGCTCTGTATCCCCACAACAAAAATAAAAATAGAAAAAAAAACAAAAAAATCACTCCACAAAAATAAAAGATTTAATTCTATAGAATAGATAGATAAAAAAAAAGAAGGATGTGTAAAGGACCTACGTTTAGATAGAGAATATATAAAAAAATAAAGAGAAAGAAATGAAGGATGACACTTTAAGATACAAAACAACATACACACGTATATGACATAAGCCACTCAAATGAATAAATGCAAAACAGTTTTTCATTTATATTTTTCCCAAGTTCTGTTCTCAAAACCAAAAAAAAAAAAACAAAAAAACAAAAAACAAAACAACAAACATTGAAAGGATTTACTTTCTTTCTTTCTTTTTATTATTATTTTTTTTTTTTTTTGTTGTTGTTATGTGTTTTGTTTTGTAATGTTGATTGATGAGCATTGCAAAACTTATGACACCATCATAGTAATAAATTATTATTTTGTCCATGTTGTGTGTAGGATACTTTTTGAAGGAATTATTATTTATTTATACATTTGCTTGGGAATATATCCTTTTTTGCACTAAGTACGGGGAAAGGGGTAGAAGTTACATGTCGATATTTATGTCATTCGTTTTGGTGGCATGTGAAGCGAAAGATGCGAATGAGTGTGATTTGATCTTTTTCCTGCGTTTGGACAAATGGATGCGAGAAAATGATTTGTTGCCCTACTATTGTGTGTTATTCTCCCACGACTATTAGAAGTTGTTTTTTTTATTGTTGTTGTACCTATTATTTGTCTGTTATCCTCTGTGATTTTGCTCTTTTTACTTGTCATCTTTTGTTGTGAAAATGATTTGTAACTGGAATTTCAAACCAAGATAAATAAAAAAAGAAAAAAAAAAAAAGTGGCGCCCAACGTGGGAATATCAATGAAAATGTGAAACATTCTTCATAAATTTATCAAACATTCCAAAAATTATTGGCTATGGCAATGGAATTTCAATTGAAATGTTTGCACTTTCAAAGTATAGTTGGTGTATGAGAGAGAGAGTTAGTGAGAAAGGGAGACATTGACAAGCTTTTATTTATTATCTTTCCCTTTAAATACCTTTATTAATGTACTTAGAAATGTTTTTGATTATAATCGTTTCAATGGAATATAGAAAAAAAAGTGTTTTTGGTTAGTGTAAAAGTAACAACATCAACTGTAGTACCTACTCCCTGAAGGGTGACAGATTGATGAGTTTTGTGGTTAAAATCGGTTCAGTTGAACTTGTTTTTTTTTGTGTCATGAAAAAACCAAACATACATCATTGTGGTTGGCCATTTTCAATTTAAAAATAACGTTTTACTCAATTTTTTGTATTTATTTTTGTTGTTGGTTACAGAATTTTGATGAAACTGAGTTTTTGCAATAAAATTAAAAAAAGCCTCTACATAAATGAGTATCTGGTATTTTGTTGCCTGTAAGTTAACACGATCTCCTAGGTCGTCAGCGGAAGCGACGGTCGTGTATGTCGTCGTCGTCGTCGTCGCGTCGTCAATATCATCGCCGACATACAACATTATATGCTGACACAACGACTTCTATAAACGAAGTCGTTCACACCGTCGTCAGCCACAAAAAAGATAGAAAGCAATGTGATATTTTGCACACGCTGCAAAATATTATAATTGCTGCACCAGCAGCAGGGTAGAATAGAATTAGCTTAGAACTTAAGTCTTCAGTCTTTAAAGAGATTCGAATAAAATATCATATACCAAATACAAACGTATTATTATTACTGGCGCCCAACTTATAAAGAAGCTGAACCCACCAAGAAGCTGAACCAAGATTATTTGGAAATAATTAAATATTTTATTGAAGCTGCATCATATTTTATTAAATAAATTCGGAAATGTAAGAAAAAATTATTATTTTATCAAATTAAGTATTACATCATCAAATTAATTTATTATCTTAACATAACAGTGTAAGCAAGTGTTATTTTGTGCTTATGAAATTTCATGGGAGATTCTAGTAAAAGCTTAGATGAAGCTTTAGAAAGACTAGGATATTTAAGAATTAGTGGTCATATAGTAACTAAAGAACAGAAAGAAGCAATGAACGCGGCAGAATTAAAAATTGTGATTGAGGCTGCCGTTCGTGGTGCTTTAACTACACAAAAGGAGGAGTTCGAAAAAAAACTTAATGAAACTATTGAGTTTTTAAGTGTTAGTAATAATAGTGAAAATAAAATAGAAGTTTTTAAGGATATTGAAATTAGAGAGGGTGTTAAATGTGAGGAAACCCTAGACATAGTCAAATCGTTGCCCGAATTCGAGGGAAAACAGGGCACTTATGTTTCTTGGCGTCAAGCCGTACACGCCGCCTATAAAGTATTTGAGAAATACGATGGTAGTTCCAGGCACTATCAAGCGGTTGGGATAATTAGAAACAAAATAAGAGGTCCGGCCGATGCCGCTCTAGCTTCATTCAATACAGTTTTAAATTTTAAAGCTATTATAGCTAGGCTAGATTTTACGTACGCCGATGTTCGTCCGATTTATTTAATTGAGCAAGAACTCAGTACATTGCGGCAAGGGAACTTTACCGTTCTAGAATATTATGACGAGATTGAAAAAAAGCTTACCCTCCTTACAAACAAAACTAATATGTCATATGACAGTGCATTAGCCACTGCTTTCAACGAAAAATATAGATCTGACGCTCTGCGAGTGTTTATATCAGGTTTGAGGAAACCATTGAGTGACGTTTTATTTTCGGCTCGTCCAACTGACTTGCCCAAAGCACTAGCATTGGCTCAAGAAATAGAGTCGAACAACGAAAGGTACTTATTTGCAACAAATTTTGCACGTAATTTTGAAGAAAAACGCTCACAGAATAAATATCAAAATAAAAATTACTACGGTAATAACTTTGACAATCAGGCTAATAACTCTAAAAAGAATCCTTATTTCAGTCAAGATAGATCGAAGAACAGTCAATTTCTTTCAAATAATAATAATAATAATCATCAATATAAAATTAGTAATGAGCCTGTTGAGGAAATGGATGTTGACCCAACATCTTCGCGATTTAGACAGCCTACAAGCTTTGAACAAAACAAAAGTGGTATCAATTCATACAACAAAAGCCAAGTGTTCAAAAGACCAAATAGTGTTCAGAGACAATCTGGACAAAGACGTCAGAGGTTAAATCACATCTGGCAGGATAATCCTTCTCAGAGGGAAGAGTTTGACTATCAGTCCTTGGCAGAATCACAATCAAATGAATTTGAAAGTGAAATACCAAATTCTGACTACGTCCATTTTTTAGGGGAAGATCCCTCCTTCCATTCATCCAGCGAAAAGTAGGAGGGATATTAATGAAGTTTTTAATTGACACTGGAGCTTCGAAAAACTATATTAAGCCGCTACGCCAAATAAAAAATGTTGTTCCAGTAGATACTCCGTTCCTAGTTAAGTCCATACATGGATTCAATAGTGTTGAATCCAAATGTTTTTTTGAAATTTTCGGGGTAACAAGTACTTTCTTTATACTACCACACCTCGAAAAATTTGATGGGATAATTGGCTTCGATCTGCTAACGCAAATCAATGCCACAATTTCTTTAAAGGAAAGCTTAATCATTTTCGATTCTGGTTCTGAAAAAATTAGTTTTCATAGTTGTCAGAATGTTAACTTTACAAGAGTAGAGGATATAGATGTGCCAAAATCTATAGAAAACGACTTTAAAAAAATGATTAACAATAGAATTAAAACATTTGCAGATCCAAATGAAGCATTGCCTTACAACACAAATATAGTTGCCACAATTCGTACTGAATGTGAAGATCCTATTTACTCCAAATTTTACCCCTATCCTATGGGTGTAACAGATTTTGTTAACAATGAAATAAAAGATCTTCTACGGAATGGCATAATTAGACCATCAAGGTCACCTTACAACAATCCTATTTGGGTTGTTGATAAAAAGGGCACTGACGAAATAGGAAATAAAAAGAAACGTCTAGTAATAGACTTTCGAAAGCTAAATCAGAGAACCATAGATGATAAGTATCCCATCCCAAATGTCACAACAATTCTGTCAAATTTAGGCAAGGCACGATTTTTTACAACCTTGGACTTAAAATCAGGGTTTCATCAAATCGAATTAGCCGAGCGAGATCGGGAAAAGACAGCCTTTTCCGTTAATGGAGGGAAATATGAATTTTGTCGCCTCCCGTTCGGGTTAAAAAATGGCCCCAGCATGTTCCAAAGGGCCATAGATGATGTTCTACGTGAACATATTGGGAAAATTTGCTATGTTTACGTCGATGACGTAATAGTTTTTTCTGAAACTGAAGAAGAACATGTAGAGGATATCAGTATTGTTTTAAAAAAATTGTATGATGCAAAT
Source organism: Episyrphus balteatus (assembly GCF_945859705.1). NCBI lineage: Eukaryota > Metazoa > Arthropoda > Insecta > Diptera > Syrphidae > Episyrphus > Episyrphus balteatus. The sequence goes on from NC_079136.1 coordinate 116,550,844, forward strand.
ATGAGGGTTTCACGTGAAAAATCAAATTTTTTCAAAACAAACGTTGAATACTTAGGATTTATGGTATCTAAAGATGGTATAAAAACATGTCCCAATAAAGTGGAAGCAATAAAAAATTTCACTCAACCTTCAACACTTTTTGGACTCAGATCTTTTTTGGGACTAGCGAGTTATTATAGATGTTTTATAAAAGACTTTTCCTCAATAGCTAGACCACTGACTGATATATTAGGAGGTGAAAATGGTAAAATAAGTGCTAATCAGTCAAAAAAAGTTAAGATAGAATTGAGTCCCAAACAATTTGATGCATTTAATAAACTAAGAGACATTTTGGCGTCAGAAGACGTAACATTATTATACCCAGACTTCACGAAGCCTTTCGATCTAACGACGGATGCTTCATCGTACGGTCTCGGAGCGGTTTTGTCACAAAACGGGAAACCGATAACAATGATTTCAAGAACTCTCAAGGGCAAAGAGTTAGAATTTGCAACCAACGAGAGAGAGCTTTTGGCCATAGTATGGTCATTAAAAAACCTACGTAATTATCTTTACGGAGTAAAGAGTCTAAATATCTTTACAGATCATCAGCCTCTTTCATTTTCAGTTTCAGACAAAAACACAAACGCAAAAATTAAGCGCTGGAAAGCTTTTGTAGACGAGCATAATCCTCGAATATTTTACAAACCAGGAAAAGAGAATTATGTCGCGGATGCGCTTTCAAGACAAAACATTCATGCATTGGATAATGAATCATCTTCTAATGCCGCTACAATGCATAGTGAAATATCTCTAACTTATACAATCGAAACAACAGATAAGCCATTAAACTGCTTCAGAAATCAAATTATTATAGAGGAAGCTCCAAGCGCTTCAACTCGTACATTTATAATATTTGGTAAGAAAACTAGACATTTCATAAACTTTTCCGATAGAAATACTTTAATTGACACTTTAAAAAACGTAATTAAAACAGATGTAGTCAACGTTATTCATTGTGAGTTACCAATTCTGGCTTTTATTCAAAACAATTTAGTCGAGTTATTTCCATCAACTAAGTTTTGGCATACTAATAAATTTGTATTAGATATATTTGACCCCAATGAGCAAAAAGAAATTGTAATTACGGAACATAACCGAGCTCATAGAGCAGCTCAAGAGAACGTTAAGCAAATTCTATGTGACTACTTCTTTCCAAAAATGACCAAACAAGCAAATGAGGTTGTGACAAATTGTAAAATATGCTCAAAGTCAAAGTACGATAGACATCCTAAAAAACAGTTGATTGGTGAAACACCGGTACCCTAGTCCATAAGGACAATCTCAAATAGATGATTTATTAAAATTTTTTTACATTTTACAATCAAAACTTAAAAAAAACGATTTTATTAAAGAAACCGACATCTTTCAGGATTATCCTATTTTTATTGATGACGACTGCGACAGGAAAATTAATAAATTATTCCAATTCGAACTATATACCAATAGTTGACGGTGATGTAATTCTCTGGCAAGTCTACGGCTATTTAAGCCACTCAGCGAATCTAACAGCCTACAGACAAGTAGTAGATGAGTCAAAGAACATGACTAATCTTTTTCCGCAGTCGCCTATGCGTAAAACCCTGGAAATAGATATAAGCCATTTAGAAACACTTATCGAAAGTATAAACATTCATCATAGAAACGCTAGGAGTCTTAATTTTTTGGGAACTGGTCTCAAAATTGTGGCCGGTACTCCTGATTTTGATGATTTCGAGAAAATTAAATTTAACCAGGATCAATTAGTTAATTCGAATAATAGACAGGTTATTATCAACACAAGGTACCAGGAACAAATTAACAGGCTTTCAGACACAGTCAATAGTATTTTAGCAAACTCAAAAAAACAACAAATTGACACCTTCCATCTTTATGAAACCTTGTTAGCAAGGAACAGAATTATAATTAACGAAATACAAAATCTTATAACCTCAATAACACTTGCAAAGCAAAAAATTGTAAACCCAGTAATTTTGAAAGATGTTGATTTAAATTCAATAAACGAAAAATTTGTAAACATAAGCATTGTAGAACTAATGGAAGCCTCTAGTGTTAAGATTTTGCAAAATGAAAATGTATTGCATTTTATAATTAAGTATCCTAAACCTAAGATAGTTTGTAAGAAGGTTATTATCTTCCCTGTTGCGCATAAAGGTAAAATTATATACTTCAACGGCAATAATGTGGTTGCAGAATGCGGAAAACATGTACTGGCAGTAGAAAATTGTGTAGAAACAACAGCATCTACATTCTGTAAGGAAGTTTCTATCAAGACATGTGCTCAACAACTGCACTTTGGTGGAACAGCGCATTGCAATACAGAACCAGATCATAGGGATGCAGTGTTTGTAATCGATGAGGGTATTATTGTTATAAATAACAACCATGTTATTATAAAGGAGGCCAACAATACTGAAATAGCTATCAACGGGACATACTTGCTCACTTTTGATGATGAAGTTTCAATAAATGGAACAAAATTTGTTAATTACAACAACATTCAGAAGAAACATCCGATTAGTGCAACATCATCGATTGTTAATATTACCGGTCATATGGAAATATTGAGCTTACCGTTTTTGCATAAATTAAACGAAGACAACTTACGCTACATTGGTGAAATGAAAACCAAATTGACGACTCACCCATTTATAGCCTCCTGCGTTACTCTTTCGATCATTGGAGTAATTTACATTTCTGCTAGACTGAAACAATGTCAAAACGAACGACGTCGAAAAGTCGACCTAAAAAACATGATCAAGGCCTTGAAGAAGACCGAGGACGGCCTTCATTTAAGTGAGGGAGGAGTTAACACGATCTCCTAGGTCGTCAGCGGAAGCGACGGTCGTGTATGTCGTCGTCGTCGTCGTCGCGTCGTCAATATCATCGCCGACATACAACATTATATGCTGACACAACGTTGGGATATAGGATTTTTTGTTTTGTTAACTTTTTTTTTGTCACTTTAATGAAAAACTTCTCTGAGTTGGTTTTATATTACATTCTGATATTGAATACGTTTATCTATGTGCAACAAAAAAAAAATAAATAAATGCTTGGGATATTTGTGTGGTTATGAGAGTGAGGGGTGAACTATTTTTTTTTTATCATTAAATGTAGGTAGTTCTAATAGATAGATTGTGGGTTTTTTGGTTTGGTTTTTTCGTTAAAATATTCTACATATCCATCAAATCAGAAACAAAATATTTTTTTTTTAAGAGAGATATAAGGTAACAGTGCTAAATTTATTTTATTTTCAAGTACATGCTTTAAGTTGTTATTGAATTTACATGTGAAAGTCAATAGATGAAGAGCTTTTATAGTGTAAATGAAGGATTTAATTTGAAAAAAAATATAAATCCCTTAGTTAATCAAACAAAAACATATAAAGTTTTCAAATAAACCAGCTTTAAGAGCAGAAGTTTATCATTGGATTTAACAAACATTAAATTATTTAAAAAAAAAAAGAATTAAGCCAAAAAAGGACCTATTCATTCTGAACCTTGTAAGAAATTGTATGTAAGATGAGAATAATTTTTGTATTTTAAAATCTTGGAAATTTTTTTTGGAAAATTGGGCATGTAATTCAAATTAAAGGAGCACTTAATTATTCAAAATTATTTATTTAAGAAAAAAAAATATTTTTTTCGAAAATAAAAAAAAAAAAATAATTTTTCAAAAAAAAAATAATTTTTCGAAAAAAAAAAATTTGCTTGGTTTTTTTTTTTTATTCGTATAGCACTTCTAATAGTAGTGGAGTACTTAATTTTTGGGTACTCAAGTAGCACTAAATTAGCACTAAAATATCAAATAACAAAACTTATATTCTGCTTACCTTGCTCTGCTTACTTGAGGGTAATAGAAACTCTTTAGACTTAGACTACGGATTATAGGGTAGCCCAAGTGCATTTTTGAATGCTTGTGACTTTTTGAAAAATCATTCATGCAACCTGGAATGAAATAATTTAATTTAATGCATGATCGTACCGTTTTAAAAATTAAATATTCATGCCGTTCCATCATGAAAAAAAGCTTGAAATACCATTTTAATAAAAAGAGGCAAAAGTACATTTCTTCCAATAGCTTCATTTATAGGTTAGAGAAGCTGTAAGAGCATAAAATATTTGCATAAACTTATTTGTTGTTTTTTTTTTTTTATCAAAATTGTAGAAGTTATTTTGACAAATCTAAAAAAAAAATCGAGATTGTTAGCCAGTTGAATAAATAGGAAATATTTTGAAAAAAAAAAAAATAGATTTTGTTTTTGATTTTTTCAAACTAATATTTTTTAACCTTTTTGGTTTGGGTGAACATTTTTTTCCATTTTAATCTTCATTTTCTTCCAAACAATCAGTTAAATTTCTACAAAATTTTGTATACCAAAGCTGTTTTTGGATTTTAAAAAATATTTTGAATTTTCGTTTTTTTTTTTAAATTATTTTTTTTTTTGCGAAAACAACTAGATGAATAATATAATTTCGAATGCATCTCAGTATTAGACATCAATTTCTTAGAATTCAAATTTTATTTTAAAATATCTATGAAATATAAATTTTATATACAGGGTGTCCGGTAGAAAATGGATAAGCCGGAAATGGCTGATAGGTGCACTTTTGACTGTTCTGAAATTGAATAGAAAAAGTTTTTATCGCAACCAGTTTAGAAAATATTAGCTTTTTTTCGTTCAGTGTACTTTAAATTTCATCATCTTACGTTTTCTTTAACCACAACCACGAATTAATGAATTTCATAAATTTCTTATTTTTATAATTTTCTACAATAATTGGCTCACTACATAAGAAGTTAAAAGTTTTTATAACTGTTGCATCTTTTCTTTAAAAAACTTTTGAAATTTGTTTTTCGATGCAAAGTGTGAAAAACAAAATTTTATGAAAATTTTCAAACACCTGTGGTATAAAAAAATCCAACGTAGGTGGCCAACTTTTTTAAAAATATGCGCACCCAAAGGGGATTGCAGAATAGTAAAAGTTTTTATTGGCACCAAAGTGCAAAAAAAGCCTATTAATTTAATAAATCATTTTAACTGTAAAATCTTAAGTTTTTCACATTGCTGCCACAAATGCATGTGAACGATAAACTAGAGAATGGACTGTAATATTAAAATGTATCTATATGAAATAAATAAATAAATAAAACACGAATTGTCTTGTTTGTGACTGCGCGCAGCACGTCCTTTTAATTTAAAGGTCTTTTTATGACTGACATTTTTGACTGAGGAAAATGAGAGGAGGAAAAAGAAGGATGCAACACACACACAATCGTTGGATGATGTTGTTGGTTGCTAAGTAAAAAGAAGGTACACACAGCTTGTTCGCTGATCGCCTGTTCCTTTGAGATGTTGTATGTGTTGAGAGGCTTCTCCTGCGAGTAGGCGCGGATTATTTAACATCCTGCCCACTTTAAACCTTCGGTTTAATATTTGATGATTGTTGATCTTCGATGCGTTGGGTGGGGGCTTCTTCCGAATAGCATTTGCTCAAGGACATTGGGAAAACCATTGGCCCCCCTGTTGTAAATGCCAATGGAAAAAACCAAGTCGATTCGGGTAATATGTAGTGAATTGACTGAGGGAATCTTTGCTCGTATAGACCTTATAGTTGACTGTTTTGCAGACTAATGATCTGTTGAATCTCTTGGGGATTTTGAAGTGGCCCACCATTTGTATTAGACGTTGTAAAAGCTGTTTATGCATTCGCATTCTACTGCTGTTGTTGTGAAACAGATGGCTTGTTAAGAATGTCTGCTCTGCTTAACTTGATGAAGAATTAAAATATTTGAATTTGAGGGTGGAAAACTTGTTCCGTTTATTTGCAAAATTTTTTAATTGATGGCTGTATTAGGACTTTTAGATAGTGATGTATTTTTAAAATTGAAGAGGTATTGAAGCCTAGGAGCATTACAACATTCCCAGATGAATGCCGTTGAATGATGACAAATAATTGTTGAAGAGCTGCCGATAAAGGAATTTCTGTTGATAGTTTTGATGAAGAACAGGCCGATATCGAGCCATCACTCTGATATCAATGTTTCTTCTGTTGCCGCTACTGTTGTAACACAAACCTGCCTGCTTGTGAATGGATCACTTGCTGCCATTGATGGACTATATCATTTTTCTTAAGCTTGAACGCATAAGAGATGTCCCTGCCCACTTTGATTCGGCAGAATCAAGAGAATTATTAACAATCTTTCATGTGTCGCTCGGAAAGAAAAGAAAATAAAGAAGAAAATATTTAATTATGCTTCCTATTTGGAGGAATATTACAAATGTATGTATGTTTTTGAAATGAGTGTGTTTTGAAATTTAATATTTATATGTATGTACTATGTATGTTAGAAGTGTTTTTCATTGGTAAATATTTACTGTAAAATGATAATTTTTGGAATGCATTTTGTCTCTTGAACAAAAGATTCATCCTTGTTTCTTGTAAGAATGTACGCAAGGATGAATTTTGTCTGTTGAACAAATGATTCATCCTGCGAACGCATACTCAAAATGGGAAAAGGATACCCTATGTGGGTAGTCTGCTTTTCTGGAAGAATGTACGCTGGAATGAAATTTGTCTTTTGAACAAATGATTCATCCTACGAACGCACAATCAAATTCGTTTTGTGAAAAGGATGCCCTTCGAAGGCGATCTGCTTTTCTTTTCTTCTCTTTTTTTTTTTTGGAAGAATGCACGCTGGGATGAATTTTGTCTCATGAACCAATGATTCATCCTGCGAACGTACACTCAAAATTGAATTGTGAAAAGGATGCCCTTCGAAGGCAGTCTGATGCTTTTCTTTTTGGAAGAATATACGCCGGGATGAATTTTGTCTCATGAACAAATGATTCACCCTGCGAACGTACACTCAGAATTGAATTGTGAAAAGGATGCCCTACGAAGGCAATCTGCTTTTCTTTTTGGAAGAATGTACAAATGATTCACCCTGCGAACGTACACTCAGAATTGAATTCTGAAAAGGATGCCCTTCGAAGGTAATCTGCTTTTCTTTTTGGAAGAATGTACGCTGGGATGAATTTTGTCTCATGAACAAATGATCCATCCTGCGAACGTACACTCAAATTTGAATTGTGAAAAGGATGCCCTTCGAAAGCAGTCTGCTTTTCTTTTTTCGAAGAATGTACGCCGGGATGAATTTTGTCTCATGAACAAATGATCCATCCTGCGAACGTACACTCAAATTTGAATTGTGAAAAGGATGCCCTTCGAAGGCAGTCTGCTTTTCTTTTTTGGAAGAATGTACGCCGGGATGAATTTTGTCTCATGAACAAATGATCCATCCTGCGAACGTACACTCAAGTTTGAATTGTGAAAAGGATGCCCTTCGAAGGCAGTCTGCTTTTCTTTTTGAAAGAATGTACGCCGGGATGAATTTTGTCTCATGAACAAATGATCCATCTTGCAAACGTACACTCAAATTTGAATTGAGAAAAGGACACCCTATGTAGGCGATCTGCTTTCCTGCAAGAATGTACGTTTTGTAAGAACGTGCACTCAAAATGGAATTGAGAAAAGGACACCCTATGTAGGCGATCTGCTTTCCTGCAAGAATGTACGCTCGGATGAATTTTGTCTCATGAACAAATGATTCATCTTGCAAACGCACACTCAAAATGGATTTGAGAAAAGGACACCCTATGTAGGCGATCTGCTTTCCTGCAAGAATGTACGCTCGGATGAATTTTGTCTCATGAACAAATGATTCATCTTGCAAACGCACACTCAAAATGGATTTGAGAAAAGGACACCCTATGTAGGCGATCTGCTTTCCTGCAAGAATGTACGCTCGGATGAATTTTGTCTCATGAACAAATGATTCATCTTGCAAACGCACACTCAAAATGGATTTGAGAAAAGGACACCCTATGTAGGCGATCTGCTTTTCTGCAAGAATGTACGCTCGGATGAACTTTGTCTCATGAACAAATGATTCATCTTGCAAACGTACACTCAAATTTGAATTGAGAAAAGGACACCCTATGTAGGCGATCTGCTTTCCTGCAAGAATGTACGTTTTGTAAGAACGTGCACTCAAAATGGAATTGAGAAAAGGACACCCTATGTAGGCGATCTGCTTTCCTGCAAGAATGTACGCTCGGATGAACTTTGTCTCATGAACAAATGATTCATCTTGCAAACGCACACTCAAAATGGATTTGAGAAAAGGACACCCTATGTAGGCGATCTGCTTTCCTGCAAGAATGTACGCTCGGATGAATTTTGTCTCATGAACAAATGATTCATCTTGCAAACGCACACTCAAAATGGATTTGAGAAAAGGACACCCTATGTAGGCGATCTGCTTTCCTGCAAGAATGTACGCTCGGATGAATTTTGTCTCATGAACAAATGATTCATCTTGCAAACGCACACTCAAAATGGATTTGAGAAAAGGACACCCTATGTAGGCGATCTGCTTTTCTGCAAGAATGTACGCTCGGATGAACTTTGTCTCATGAACAAATGATTCATCTTGCAAACGTACACTCAAATTTGAATTGAGAAAAGGACACCCTATGTAGGCGATCTGCTTTCCTGCAAGAATGTACGTTTTGTAAGAACGTGCACTCAAAATGGAATTGAGAAAAGGACACCCTATGTAGGCGATCTGCTTTCCTGCAAGAATGTACGCTCGGATGAATTTTGTCTCATGAACAAATGATTCATCTTGCAAACGCACACTCAAAATGGATTTGAGAAAAGGACACCCTATGTAGGCGATCTGCTTTCCTGCAAGAATGTACGCTCGGATGAATTTTGTCTCATGAACAAATGATTCATCTTGCAAACGCACACTCAAAATGGATTTGAGAAAAGGACACCCTATGTAGGCGATCTGCTTTCCTGCAAGAATGTACGCTCGGATGAATTTTGTCTCATGAACAAATGATTCATCTTGCAAACGCACACTCAAAATGGATTTGAGAAAAGGACACCCTATGTAGGCGATCTGCTTTCCTGCAAGAATGTACGCTCGGATGAATTTTGTCTCATGAACAAATGATTCATCTTGCAAACGCACACTCAAAATGGATTTGAGAAAAGGACACCCTATGTAGGCGATCTGCTTTCCTGCAAGAATGTACGCTCGGATGAATTTTGTCTCATGAACAAATGATTCATCTTGCAAACGCACACTCAAAATGGATTTGAGAAAAGGACACCCTATGTAGGCGATCTGCTTTTCTGCAAGAATGTACGCTCGGATGAACTTTGTCTCATGAACAAATGATTCATCTTGCAAACGTACACTCAAATTTGAATTGAGAAAAGGACACCCTATGTAGGCGATCTGCTTTCCTGCAAGAATGTACGTTTTGTAAGAACGTGCACTCAAAATGGAATTGAGAAAAGGACACCCTATGTAGGCGATCTGCTTTCCTGCAAGAATGTACGCTCGGATGAACTTTGTCTCATGAACAAATGATTCATCTTGCAAACGCACACTCAAAATGGATTTGAGAAAAGGACACCCTATGTAGGCGATCTGCTTTCCTGCAAGAATGTACGCTCGGATGAATTTTGTCTCATGAACAAATGATTCATCTTGCAAACGCACACTCAAAATGGATTTGAGAAAAGGACACCCTATGTAGGCGATCTGCTTTCCTGCAAGAATGTACGCTCGGATGAATTTTGTCTCATGAACAAATGATTCATCTTGCAAACGCACACTCAAAATGGATTTGAGAAAAGGACACCCTATGTAGGCGATCTGCTTTCCTGCAAGAATGTACGCTCGGATGAATTTTGTCTCATGAACAAATGATTCATCTTGCAAACGCACACTCAAAATGGATTTGAGAAAAGGACACCCTATGTAGGCGATCTGCTTTCCTGCAAGAATGTACGCTCGGATGAACTTTGTCTCATGAACAAATGATTCATCTTGCAAACGCACACTCAAAATGGATTTGAGAAAAGGACACCCTATGTAGGCGATCTGCTTTCCTGCAAGAATGTACGCTCGGATGAATTTTGTCTCATGAACAAATGATTCATCTTGCAAACGCACACTCAAAATGGATTTGAATTTGAGAAAAGGACACCCTATGTAGGCGATCTGCTTTCCTGCAAGAATGTACGCTCGGATGAATTTTGTCTCATGAACAAATGATTCATCTTGCAAACGCACACTCAAAATGGATTTGAGAAAAGGACACCCTATGTAGGCGATCTGCTTTCCTGCAAGAATGTACGCTCGGATGAATTTTGTCTCATGAACAAATGATTCATCTTGCAAACGCACACTCAAAATGGATTTGAGAAAAGGACACCCTATGTAGGCGATCTGCTTTCCTGCAAGAATGTACGCTCGGATGAATTTTGTCTCATGAACAAATGATTCATCTTGCAAACGCACACTCAAAATGGATTTGAGAAAAATGTGCGTTTTGTAAGAACGCACATTCAAAATGAAAAGTTTAAAAGTCACCCTTGTAGGTAAACCTTTCTGCAAGAATGTTTTTTGCGAAAGCACTTTCAGATTAAAATTTATTAAAAAGGTCACCCTGAGTTGGCAACTCTTTTTCTGCAAGAATGTGCGTTTTGAAAGAACGCACACTCAAAATGAAAGGTCACCCTTGTAGGTAAACCTTTCTGCAAGAATGTTTTTTTTTTTTTTTTTTTTTTTTTTTTGCGAAATCACACTCAGATTAAAATTTTTTAAAAAGGTCACCCTGCGTTGGCAACTCTTTTTCTGCAAGAATGTGCGTTTTGTAAGAACGCACACGCAAAATGAAAAGTTTAAAAGTCACCCTTGTAGGTAAACCTTTCTGCAAGAATGTGCTTTTTCTGCGAAAGCACATTCAGATTATACAATTTTAAATGGTCACCCCGCATTGGCAACACTTTTCTACAAGAATGTGCGTTTTGTAAGAACGCACATTCAAAATTAAAAGTTTTGTTTTTACATACATTTGCAGCACGACTAATCGTACTATCGTACAAGATGGGAATACAAATCCTACTTGCCAAATTAAGATAAGAAATATATTCCAATAGGAAACAAGTGAAACAATAGAACAAAGAAACTTCTGAAATAAAATTTAAATATGCGCCTGTATTAGTATAAATAAAAACAAACAATTAAACAATTATTGTGACAATCCATTTGCGACAATGCACTTGTATGTTTTGTTACTCTCCTTAGAGGAAAGATCGTATAATTTTTGAGCAGTTGCTACTTCAATCTACTTGCACTAGTTTTTTATAGCATTCTTTAAAGCATTATGTCTTCTGCTATAACATAAGAATTTTAATTCAGTTTTCGTGAATAACTTTGAACTTTGCATTGTCCTTTTTTTGTTGTTTATTATTATTATTTTGTAATTATTTTATAATCGTTTGGTTTTACCCTTTTATTTATTATTCTGCTCTTCATGATTCCTTGCGATTAGCTTAATTGGCTGAAAATTGAATTGTTTTATATAAAACACCCGCCTAAGTATACCCGCTCTTTTAGTCAGTACAATGAAATCTATTTCACTGGAGGTGTAGCTCTATACAATGACGATTGTATTTCTTTTTGTACACATAATTTATTGCAGATGTAATTTTATTCCACTTTTTCTAAAAACTGTGAAAAGTTGCTAAATGGTTAAAGTTCTTTCTATACTTTAGTATTTTTGGTTTCTCTTTTTTAACATATGAATAAAAATATCCTCCACACCACAGATTTGTCTGAGTTTTTAAATCTTGATGTGGCATATGCAATTGCAAAGGTAAAATACCTTCATGTTACACAATGCACGCTGTATTTGTTTTTTGTTTTTGTTTTGATTAGGTGCTAATTATTCGTAATAGATAATTTTTTTTTTTTTTAATTGTATGTAAGTAATTGCGTTGAGCGTATCTTATTCAATTCTAATAGGTAGACTTGAATTTAATGAAGACAATATGCATTTGATACTGTGTGGTCAAATCTTTATATACCTATAACCTGTAAAATTCTAACGATACAATTTATCACACAGCCAACGATCGACTTTCTCGATGAACCTCACCACAAAAGTAATCATATGTTTCCATAATTACTACAATCAATTGTCATACAATAACAATTAGTCTTATCCCACCCACCTACCAATCTATTTATGGGCCAAGATACATATCTACACGCTAACGCTACACCATACTATCAAGGTATGTACATACCTACCTCCCAATTCGACCCAACGGGAGAATGAGATGTCATATCATTTATACTTCCGATCGAGATACATACCTACGTGCCTACATAGGTACATACATGCATCCCCAACCTAAGCCAAAAAACAAAACAGCAATATCCTTACTAAGAGAGAAGCAACCTACATGATCGGCATAACACAAAAGCAACCTAACGGGGTTTTTATTCAAAACAACAACACTTAAACAGAGCACAACAGCTACAATAAAAAATCAAACAAAACAAACACATTTGCTGCGCAAAAATTATAAAGGATTTTGAAGAAGTTAGACTCTCAAAATAGATACATCACATGTATACATCATCCCAGATACATCCAAGATACATACACATGTACATATATTGTGTAATAAATACCGCCATTAAGAAACCACGCAAACGGACAGCCAATATGATATCAAACAATTTTCTTTAGTTTTCTTTTTGTTTTTACTTCGTCCCTTATTTGTATTCACAATCATCTTATTGCATTATTTGTGTGCACGTCCACGTACAAATGTACATATATCCCCGCAAGAGTTGGTATACCCAGGTAGTAATCTCATTTGAAACAAAATAATTAGGTAGGTATGTAAATAATGATTTGCATGATTGTAGGTACATATATATATTAAGGAGGTATGACGTATGAGCCATATTTTTGAAAAGTCTTGATGGGAACACAATCAAGGATAACTATTAAATTTTCATGATTCATTTTAATATATATACTGCAATATAATTTGTAAATACCTATTTCGTTTGATTTTTTAAAAACTTAGAAACCTATTACATACTTACGTACATTATAGGTACATAAATATGAAAACCTATTTTGTTAGTTTTTATAACGCTGAACTAAGTATTTCAATTAACAAGCAAATGGATGTGAAACACAGTCAAAGAAATCTTCAAAGAGGAATTCATTGATTGCCTCTTGATTACGGTTATATTTTTTATTTATCACTGCACATCATCACATATCGATACAAAATATGTATATCGTAATACTTTTATTTCGTGCGACATCTTCGCTCAACTTCTATTTTTTGTTTTCTTTTTTTTTTTCTATTCTTTCAACTCTTTTTGGTTTGTAATGTATTTTGTATACCTATTATTATTAATTTTTTAATAACGGAATGTATTTGCTTTTGTATTTGTAGGTATTTCTTTTTCTTTTTCACACGCTGCACAAGCACAAGGGTGCAACACACACACAATCGTTGGATGATGTTGTTGGTTGCTAAGTAAAAAGAAGGTACACACAGCTTGTTCGCTGATCGCCTGTTCCTTTGAGATGTTGTATGTGTTGAGAGGCTTCTCCTGCGAGTAGGCGCGGATTATTTAACAGCATGGATTCCATCAGTTTTTTTAAATCAGTCATATTTTACAATAATTCTTCATACACATAACTATTAAAAAAGTGTTATATAACCGTTGAACAATGGCTATAAAAAAATATTTTAACTTTTTTTTAATGCAAAGTAGACAAAAAAAAATATTTGTTTGCTAATTTGCTAATAACCAGTTTAAAAGATAAAATAAGAAGTGGCTCACAATATTAACTGCAAATTTAATTGCATCTAACAAATATGTTTTTCGTAGCCCAATAAGATTGGGAATTGAACACAAATTCGAAAACATTGCAACATTTTTGATGAGGTTGCATTGGGCCAACTAGACCGAAAATCTTTCTTTAAAACGAGATCATTAAGAAGTCAAAACTGAAAACAAGCTGTCGCGATGCACAATTGTATGCCCATGCAAATATTTTTTTTTTGTTCTACTTTGCATTAAAAAAAAGTTAAATTATTTTTTTTATAGCCATTGTTCAACGGTTATAACACTTTTTTAATAGTTAAAATAAAATAATTTATTAAATTAATAGGATTTTTTTGCATTTTGGTACCAATAACTTCCTAGTAACTCTAGATTTGATAAAAACTTTTACCATTCTGCAATCCTTTTATTTTTTATTTTATTTTATATACCAAAGCTGTTTTTGGATTTTAAAAAATATTTTGAATTTTGGTTTTTCGAATAATTATTTTTTTTTTTTTTTCGAAAACAAATTGATGAATAATATAATTTCGAATGCATCTCAGTATTAGACATCAGTTTTTTAGAATTCAAATTTTATTTTAAAATATCTATGAAATATAAGTGCCCCCGCACACTACAGACTTTCTATCGGCCGATAGTTTAGTCGGGTTGGGCTCCTAGTGTGCGCACAGGCAACCGACTAAACAGTCGGGTCGCTAGGAAACATTTTAGTTTGAAAGCAATTGTGTAGCAAAACAAACTTTTTTTTCGATCAAACAAACTTTTTGATCGGCCGATACTTAATCGTTGTAGTGTGCGCACTTTCATACATTTTGATACTGATTAAGAGACCGACTAAACTGTCGGCCGATAGAAAGTTTGTAGTGTGCGGGGGCTCTAAATTTTATATACATATCTAATCTATATATTTTTTCTAAGTGATAAGAGTTTTTCCTGAGGTTCCTGAGATATTTTCCATTCTTTTTCTTGCATTTCGAAGGTGATATCTTTTGACCAAAGTATTGCAATACAACTTAAAACCCTTGACTATACCAATAAGTGCAAACAAATCTTACTAATCAGCAGAAAAAAAAAGTTAGAAACTTTTCCTACCTTACAACCCATAAATTCCCTAGAAAAAAAAAAAAACAGTATGCTTTTAATAATAATTCTCCAAAGAGTCGACAATGCTATATAGAAAAAAAAAAAAACAGAAACTCCCGGAAAAGAAATTGAACTCAAAACGAAGACTTGAGAAACTAAAAACAAAAAAAAAATGATGAATTTACAGAAAATATCGACGATATGCTTTTTTTTTTTGCTACAAGTGATTTGTGTGAAAATAGAAGAAATCAGAGAAATTAAAGAAGAAGAAAAAAATAACAATGTTTTCGTTCCGGAAAAGGATGATTTCGAGACAGAGCAGAGTGTTAGTTGGTCCTCTGCGGAATAATTATTATCAAAGATTTTAAGTTGAGATCCTTTGAGAAAAAAGGGGATAGACGAGAATAAGAGAAAAAAAAATTACCTACGAAAAAACTTCTACGAACAAGCCATAGAAATTCCCATCGAGTCGACATCAAAAAATCGAAAGTTCATTTGTTCGTTCAACACTCCTGCCAGCCATAGTCCAGCAACGATGGCAACCACCATACCCACCACCCGGATGGATGACGAAGGAGCTGCTGATTTAATCCCCATTGGAGGCGCATAAGAGGGATGATCATTTATCATCATCCTTCATCAAGAATAGTCCCCCCTTCTACGATGTGAATGAAAAGGGGATTGGGTAATCCATTGGTGGGGTTGTGAAAAATTTCTATGGAAAAGGTCAGTTTAAAGAGACTATGACTATGACGCATGGGAAAAGATGCTAGAGTTTCCATTTTTGGATCAATACACACTCAGCAAAAAGAAGGAAAAACAAAAAAAGATTCTCCCAGTTCATCTAAACTAGATTCAATGGAAAATTAAAGCAAGTTGTGATATTAAAGGGTTTTTTGTGCTTATGTCTTTTATTTTCTAAGAAAAAAAAGTAATTGTTAGCAAGTTAAAAACATCAACAAGTTCTTAGGAAGACATATTGGCATCGATATTGGATTGTCTTTTATGTATGTTTTGTTTGAATTATTGATTCGAAAATCTGCGTACTTTTCCATCAGCCAGTTCCTTTACAAGTATTAATGATTTTTTTTTTTTTTTGTATTTCTTTGATTTTTACTTTAAGAGGCTTTTGGCTATTTATTTATAATATGGTTTTTTTTTTTATAAGCCGGGTAAAGCCATTTGGGGTCATTGAAAAATATTACATTTTGATTTCCGAATTGTAAAGAGGATTTGGTCAAGCTTTTAATAATATCATAATGAAGGTAGAAACTATGACCTTTGGTCTTTTTCTTTGGAAAATATCGAATGGAAGGCAACCTTTTAGAGGATAAAGATGTTTATTTTTAAGAAACAGCTTGAAAGAGAACAATAGTTTATTTAAAATTTTAATTTTTGGAATAAAAGTATTATTTTCTAATTGATTTCGATAGCAAAAATCGGGTTACGCAAAACATGTTCAGTATTTAGACCGACTCCAATTTTAAAAGTTCCACATTTTCATGCTTATAAAAGATTTAATTTTCAATTTCAGAAGAAAAAAAAACATCCTTTTGCTTTAGATATATGTTTGAATGGAGGTTACTGAAAACATTAAAGTTCTTAAAAGAATTTTCAATATCTTAAAAGACAACGAATATTTTTATAAAAAAAATATTTTAAATTTTTGGAGCCGTTTTCGCTTAAGAAAACTTTTTTATATAAATTTTTATAAAAAAGAGGTTTTCTGTGAAGCCGGTTTACGGACGATGATTTAACGTGATAACGTCGTAAGAAAACAGGTTGTGTGCTTTTATAATGAGTCAGTTGAAGCGATTATTTATTTTAAACAATCATAATTTACAAGAAAAAACTAAACAAAAAATACCTTGTTTCTTTTCTCATTACATTAATTTGTTTATTTTAAAAGCTTACAGAAAAAGACAAAAATTGCTTCTAAAGAATAAAACCATTTTTAAATTTTTACAATGTGAAAAAAGTATTAAAATAATTTATTAAAAACAATCATTTCTTATGAAAAATGTGAAAAAATCACTTCCATCACCCTAAAATCCATTTTTTCGATATAAAAATAAAAACCTATAAAAAATTTTATATAAGCTGAAAGCTTATTGCTTCAGCTCAAAATATGTGTATCGATCATGTCTATTAGACATCTACAAAAAGAGCTAAAATTTTTTGAACTCGATCAATTTTCATCAAAAAAAGCAAAAATGTTCCGTTATGTAGTGAATGTTCCGTTATGTGTGATATATCAAATGAAAGGTAATATTATCAGAATGCTCAATAAAGTTAAATCAAGTTTGTATTTGCTCTAGATCAAAAGATATAACCTGTTGAAAAATAGAACTTTATTTTACCGTTATCTCGAAATTGTGACAACAAAATTGATTAAAATTTTGCACAGATATATTCCTATTTACTATCTTTTTTTACTATAAATTTCATTAATTTATCTGTTGAAGAAAAAAGATAAAAATAAAAAACGGTCAAAAAACTTGGGACAAAAAAACTTGTTTTTCCCCTTATTCGGTCAAAAATCATTTTAAAATACCAATTTTTTATAAGCTTGCCATTTTTTGGACCCTAAAAAAAATTAAAAAAAATACAAACTCACCCAAAAATAAGTAGGTGTTTTTCGAAAATTCATATTTCAAAACGCAGAGACTTAAAAAAAATCCGTATTAGACCCCTATCTTTTTTTTTTTATTATCTTTCGAATGACGTTTTTCAAATTGTCAAAAAAATTTCCCCTACCTATAATCACTACTTCCTCAAAGGTCTACTTCATGTTTTAGTTTTAGAAAATCATTTATTACTTGGTTTTGAAATGTTTAGAATTTTTTTCAAATCCATTGTCAGTCTTGTAATAAATTTATCTATCGATTAAAAAAAAATCAACTCTATACATTGTCGCATTTAGAAAATAGCCAAATTTTTGCAGTTTTGTTTTACCTCTATTTATTATATTAAAAGATTTAATTATTTAAAATCCTTCAAATGTATTCAACTTTAGATTATTATCTTTCAAATAAGCTATAGAAGATTTTTGTAACTCTAATAGTTTATTTTTAATTGAATTTTTTGCCGCACTGCGAAAGTGCGAGAGTGGAACGGGAGAATATGGCGTCACTTTTTTGTGGTGGCTGCCATGGTTCATCGATTTATAAGACGTTATCACGTCAAAAACTTTAAAATAAGTTTGGTATGTCATTATAAAGGAAATATAAATTGACACTTGACAATTAAATTTCAGAACAATTCAATGATCCGTTTTCAAAAAATTTTATTTTCACAAAAAAAAATTATATTTTATAAAAATTCAAAAATTATTTATTTATATTTTTAATTCGAAACCAATTTCTTTCATGTTTTCATCTACATTTCATAAAGTTGTTAAAAATTTTTTTTTGACCGTTATATCAACAGGTGACAGAATGGGTTAACTTTAATTTTTTTCAATGACAGCATCTTAAACGCTTTTTTGCCCACAAGGTGTTACCAAATTTTAACATTTTGGTGGTTACAAACATTGGATAGTTCACTATACACAGGGGGTTCATTACATCGAGTGTACTGTATGCTACTTTTCTTACAATAATAAATTCAAAAAGTTAAAATATGTTAATTGGATCAGTCACATTATGCTAGTTGAGTTAAAAAAAAAAGTCCTTACACGTGTATGTTTTGAAGCATTCATTTAAAAAACTTGTATGATCATTCAAAATAAACTTGAATGATATTTGGTCAGGGAGAGAAAATTCATATTAAGCTTTCTATATTGAGCAAAATAGTACGCATACGCCAAAGTGACCCTTTCGTCAAATATCACTTGAATGAACTGACTAAATAAATTTTCTCAGATAGTTCCAAATATTTATAAACTATATAAAAAAAAGGATATAGGATTAAATTTGCTGATTTACTTATTTTTATATAAGTCAAAAAAGTCTCTTCTGCACGATTTTCGAGATTAATTCGGAAAATTTTCTGAACCGGTGCTATAATGTAAATTGAAATAATCTTCCTCTTCAAAATAAATTCGAAATAATATCGCCTTCACATGCTACATTTTAATCGAAATTAATTTTACCGATTTCAACAATTTTCTAGATTTTCTGAATATCGGCCATTCCATTTGAATTTTTAGGACATTTTCACGCTTATTATTCAGTTTATCTTGGTGAAGAAGCAATACTTTTTCTTGAAACTTAGTGGTGCTTAAGGGTTCATGATAAAGTTGAAGTTCTAGAAGTTTCAAGAAAAACTAATTCAAAATAGCTAAATTATTAACAGAAAAAGGCGGTAACGTAGAAGAATTGTACGCATCGTCTCCGTTAACGCTTTATCTGTGGATAATTTGGTTAATTTTAATTAGATTTTCGTGAAACTTCTAGAACATCAACTTTATTATGAGCCCTTAAGACCTACCAAGTTTCAAATAAAAAGATTGCTTCCTCAACGAGATAAACTGGAAACAAGGTCAATATGTCTTCTCCGTTACTTTGGAATGGCCGATATTTTTCAACATTTCAAAACAATTTTGAGCTCATTTCGTAGAATTTTGACAGCAATGTAAATAATAAAAATACAAAGTAAATGGGCAGGTTCAGAAACGTTAGGGCCTAAATATTTAGGCAATTTCTCGCTCTCTGATTGGTCAACTGTCAAAAAAAATCCTTCCAATTTAGGTAATTTTATTGGAAAGCTGATTGGAAAGTTAGGCAAGAAAATTTTACCTAAACATTTAGGAATGTTTTTTGTCAACATGACAGCAGATTATTTTTAATAAATTAATTACAAACGTTAGCAAAATTAAATCTATTTGTTTGAAAAACGAATAAAAAAAACGGTTATAATTAATATTATTTGTTTATTAAAGAATAGTGAAATTAGGTGTCTGATCCATGCGATCTGTAAAAATCTTAAGCAAATTTCGATATTTGACAATGATGAAACATCCAAACAAATTTAGTCAATTCACCTTTATTTAAGTTCAGAAAACGACGTTGCCTAAATACATATCTAGTCACTAATATTTCCTGAACGTGCCCAATGTAAATGTGAGTAAAAGCTGATTTAAATTGTAAGGTTAGGTTTTACCGAAAATAAAAAAAAACACGCATTTTTACCCTTTTTCAGTTTTCCAATATGTATTTTTAATCCTTTTTTTAATTTCGTAGCTTTGAACCTAAAATAAAACAATTTTTTTACATAATATAATATTAACATTTTTTTATACTAATATAATTTTTTTATTATTTTCATTTCAGGTATGTACCTTTCAGAAAGAATATGTGTAAGTTTTTAATATCGCCATATTATAGAGCAATAGGTAGATTAAGTAGTAAAAAATAATATTGATATTTCAAAGAGTACGACAGAAGAAAATTTCCCAGAAAAATAAACACATTTTGATGACATTTTCAGAGTTAGTTTTTAATGCATTTTTTCTTTTAATTTAAAAACTTAAAACCTCAAGGTTTTCTAAAATTTGATACATTTTATGGAAAAATGGAAATTTTATTGACTTATTGATTAACCTAAAATGATTGTGAAGTTTTAATGGAAACATTTTTGTTTTATTTGATCCAGAAAGTTTAAATTTACAATAGTTTTTTTTTTAAGATGAAATAGAAATAAGTTTTTATGGATTTTCTTAAACAATAATTGTTTGATTTTCATACAATTTTTTGGTTGACTTTGCCTGTTTGTTTGGAGATTCCTTGGTTTTTATTTCATTTAGGTGTAGGTACCTATTTTTCATTAAAAATATAATCCTTGAACTTTGATAAAAAAAATATGAATAATATTTCTTTTTATCCTTTGAAAAACTGTCTAAAAATATAAATAATAATTTTTCATTCAAATAATATCTGAAAAGTTCGTTTTTTTTTTTGGTTATCTTCACTTTTCAACACCATGCATGGATTGTTTTGTTAAACATCAATCTTACTCTTTACGGTTTGGTGATTTTTAAAAACTCAGTGTTATTATGGTACATGTCATCCTCATCCTGATGGTACTTGTCGTGGTCTTGGTCCTGGGTGTATGTACACCATTATCACACAATTTGAAAGAGAGAGAGAGTTGTTTTTTTTTTCGAAAACTCTTTCTTCTTGTTGGTTTTTAAGTCTCGAAAAGTAGAGGAAAACAAAAAATAAAGAACCTTTACATCCGTTAATCTTCTTCAGCACCTGCAGCTGATTAATTGTATTTCTTATATTCCAACATACTTGTAGATGTATTTTGTATTTTAGAGAATAAATTTGCATGTTATTAGAGCACATGAGTGAAAATTGGATGTTTTTGGAGAAGGCGTTAGAAGCAAAGTGTTTATGTGACCTTTAATATACTTGAAAGGGCTTCATATTTTACACAATAATATTGTTAGTGGGATGCTCTGATGGATATTTATTAAATAAACACATCCGTTAATTGAATGATAGATGATCAGAAATGTCTAAATTTCATTTAAATTTTCAAAATAATATCACAAGATGGTTGTAAGATGATTGCAATAAATCGAAAAATAGAAGAAGAAGAAATAGAAGGAAATAGTCAAACAATATGGATATCCAATATCTCAAGTAGCACAAAAGTCTAAAATACACCAAAATATTTGGTGTATTTTTTGCACTTTCGTGATATACATTTTTAATATAAAAAATACACCATTTTCTCGTATATAGTAAACTCCTGTAGTTAAAAAAATATACCTATTTTTGGTGTATAAATGGCGCTGGTGGTATATTAAATGATCTGGTTTTTGGTGAAAATTATCCCTTTAAAACTGAAAAATACACAATAAATCTATGGATAAAATACACCATTTAAATTATTCTGATTTAAAATTTGAGCCAAAGTTTATTTTTATCTCAAACAGTTTGATGAATTCTAATTCACACCATTTCTTATGAAATAAATGAAAATGAATTTTTACCTATTCACTTTCATAATATTGCCATAAGAAACTAATGGTTAAATACGAATTTGTTTGCCAAATTTTACAACGAAACACATTTTGTCTACTAATTTTAGATACTACCCCCTCTAAAAATCGAGCGCCTCAAAAATGTCAGTGAATTAATGATTTGTTTCGATTTTAAAGATCAGTTTTTCAAAAAATATACTTTTTTTGTTGTTTTTACATTTTTTTTAGAAGAGTTCTTTTATAATATAATATAATATACCGAATCGAAAAAACCAAGAATGCGGGATAATTAGGTCGATAAATATACTATTATAGTAAAATAATTAATCGCTGTCTTCTTTATTTAAATGGCGGCCATTGAAAAATATGTCGTCTCCCACTTTTGCATTCTGGTGAATTTTATGTCCACAGGGTGTACTTCCTACACCAAAGAGAGTGTACAAAATATACCGTTTTGGTTGATTTCAGAATCGAATAATTTTATGCACCATTAATGGTATATTATAAAAACAACTGAATATAGATGTATTTTTTACACTGAATCTTAAAAAAAATGTTTAAATTTTTTACAGAAAAGACAGTGGTACAATTTTTATACCAATAATTTTGAGAAATACACCATATTTTTTCAATTTCCTCAATTTTACACCAAAATTAATGAATTTACACCAATTTATACACCAGTGTGCTACTTGAGATTGGAACCACATTCCCTTTTATTTAAGAAATTTTCTATTTGTTTAGTTTTAAAAACGCATATTGTATTTATGAAGAAATGGAAATCAAAAACACAAAAAAGAAAATTACTATAAAAAAATAGTACGTATACGCCACAGTGAATTTTTTTTTTTATTAATTTTAAACATTTAGATATTCATTCTGATTCATTTAAAACTTATTACTTATTGATAATTTTAGTAAAAACTCTATTTGCTCTCTATCTTTACACATAAAATCTAAATGTTCGTTTGAGTATGCTTATAAAAAACGAACGGGAAGTCTAATCGACCTTTACTCTTTTTCCATGGTCTTTTTATTTGTTAGACGTTAGTGTGAATTTTTTTCATAAAACCTCACTGTGACGCAAGTTATGAGTCACATTTAAAAAAAAATTGGATATTGGTGAGATATGAAAGGAAAATTTAAAAAAATACTCCAATTTTATTGAGACCTATAAATTTATCGTTGAATAGTTTAATTAATGGTTGTTAATGCCATAAAATGCATGACGGAATTTTACATTTTTGAAAAGATTTTGGAAAATATTTGTTTTCGAAAACGGAGCATTGAGTTTTTTTTTTTTTTGAAATGTTGGTTTAAAGTGCCCAAATGGCAATATTAATAAATTGAATTTTTATTTCAAAGATTATAAAATAAAACTAGACTCGTTTTTTTTTTATTTTTTTTAATATCTCCATTTTAACGCATATCTCCCATACCTATAACGTTTTCGAGGTATTGCAATTTTCTCAAAAACGTCTCCAACGATTTTGATTAAATTTGGTGTACATAATACTCTTATTGATTCTAACAAAACTGCGTTTTTAGTTTTTCACAAAAAAAAAATCGGAGAACGAAAACATGGCGTTGCCGTTTTTCAAAAATTGACATATTTTTTAAGTTCATATATGTATTTCATGAAAGTTCAAGTCAATTTTATTCACAATTTAATGACATCATTTTTAAGTGTAAAATGTAGAAAATTTTTTTTTTAAGTTTTTGAACAAAAATTGTAAAAATTTATTTTTTTTTAACTTTCTATTTTTTTTTTTAATTATTTTTTCTCTACACTAAACAAAATCTTAAATTTTCAATAGATAATTAAGATAAAGATACTTTGAACTACGAGAACAAGTGGATTAAAAATTTCTTTAGAACGGCATAGGAACCACTTTTCCTTTTTTTTTAATGTTAGAAAATTTTTACAGGGATAGAACAAAAATGTCCAAAACTGTGTTTTGGAAGTCAAAACGATTTAAGAATGTATTTTGTAAATTAAAAAAAATGTTTAATTATTTTTTTTAAATTTACTCGTAATATAAGAATAAAATAAATTTGCCTAAACTAAATTTGTTTTTAACCTTGTTAAAAAAAAAATTCAAGTGCAATAGTACCTATAATGAGCACATTCGAACGACTACGCAGTTAAAGTTCAAAACTACCTTTTTGTTAAACGCTTTAAGGCATCTTTTTACAACTATTTTCCAATGATCTACCAAAAAACAAAAAAAAAAAAAACAAAATAATAACATTTAAAAAAAACCTTTATTTTCCAAATAGGTAAATTCTTTGAAAATATTTCACGAATTCCTAATTCAATAACCAAACCAATTTCTGAGAAATTAAGTAAATCAAACTTCAAAAAAACATCCTTCTTAAAGAATTTGCCCCCTTTAGAATGTTCAAAATAAAGCCTCTTTCTTCCCATAATTATTTCGCTTCATCTATAAGAAATTCTCTTTCAACTAGCGAATGTAAACCTTGTACCTACACACCCATTCAAAAAGTGTTACCCATCTTCAAAAAACAAAATACCAAACATATACACATCGCTAATGTTAAATTCCATTCATTTAACTGAGCGTAACGGTAGGCATAGCAGAAGCGTAAAGTAACGTCATTGTCGTGTTGTCGTATGAGGTGAGAAGGTGGGTAATGGTGAATGTTGGGTATCATTGAATTGTTTACCATGTTAAGTTATATTCCAGATGACTTCTCTTTCTCTAATCTCAAAACTCTCCACTCATATTATAACGCCCACGCAAATATCCCCTTCAATAAATCACCGCCAAATGCCATCCTCATATAAACAAAACACTGTCATCCTGAGCTCGAAAATGTATATATAGCACACAAGAGTGCGCCTCCACACACATACACACACAAAACATTAATTGTTACAAAACAGCCACCAAATAGTTTTAAATCACCCATTAACAAGCCTCTGGCATAATAATAAAATCACCATCCACACTTTCCGGGTTTTCACAAAATAACACAAAAAAAAAAAAAAAAAAAAACCAGGAACCCGTTAAAGGACCCCGACACAACTATCGCATAGAGCGAAACCTTATACATTTTCATACAAAAACAAGCTAACACCGTTAGCGTCACCATCAAGGCGAGTCGTCGAAGTTTCGAGGATTTTTTGGCAATTTGCGGATGTTTCCACATGCAATACTCACGTATCCGCCCATTTGTCGTCGAAATAATGGTCACACTATATCCCTATCATCACCATGCCTCGTCGTAGTTACACCTCCTTTTACTATACTTTACTTAAACTCTCTCCGCGTTACCCTCTCGTCATTGTAGATATAGCTATGTCGCCACTGTCGTTTACTTCGTCCTTGTCGTCGTTTGTCGTTGTCGTTTTTGGAGAGAGGCAGCAAGACCATCAGCTCTTCAGCAGCTATCTATACAACATGCCACCAGCCATATAACATAGCAGTAAGGCCACTTAATGGAGAGTAATCGAGTGCATGCCATGTTGCAAATCAGTCTGCTTCCGGGCGGGCGGGCGGGCGGGCAGTCGGAAGGCGAATGACAACAACGACAAAGGGA
This sequence comes from Episyrphus balteatus, assembly GCF_945859705.1. Taxonomy (NCBI): domain Eukaryota; kingdom Metazoa; phylum Arthropoda; class Insecta; order Diptera; family Syrphidae; genus Episyrphus; species Episyrphus balteatus. The sequence continues at coordinate 116,576,222 of NC_079136.1, forward strand.
TGCAAAAAAAGTTTCCTCTACTTTTCACTTGCAACATTGGCAACACACAGAAACAAAAAAAAAAAAGAAGTAAGCAAAAGTGAAACGTGCCAACTACGGTAGCACACCATCGTCGCCCTGGCTAATTTAATTCGCAAGCCAGCCTTAGGGCCTGCTTTATTTTTTCAACTTCTTTCTTTTTTTTTTGCTGTAATTTTCTGTTCGGTTCTGTTCAAAAGTTTTCTTCTTTTTTTTTCAAACTCCACCGCCATCATCCTTCCAAAGCATTGAGTGTGAGAATATATATTGAAGGCAGGACACAAATTGAAGTACAACAAAAAAAAATATTTTGCCAAAGTTGGTTAGAAAGCCCCAAGGGAATAAGGTTTCTGGCCATTTAAAACTGGTATAGAAACAAAAAAAAAAAGAGCTTTTCTGTCACGGAATATACAGTAAGGACGATGTCGGAGGCTTTTTAATTAGCAAATTGTATCAAATTTGCATAAAAAAGACTTCCTGTTTTATATAGACGACAACGAGCGACGATGAACGATAAAGCTATATGGTCATCTTCTTGGTTTAAGACCAATGAGCTTTTTGTATTTTCACAGAAGAAAAAAAGAGAGAATGAACGGTGAGTAACGAGGTTAGACTTAAAGAGTGCTTATAGGTGTCCATTGAATATTGCGTTGTCTTTTCATTAGATATGTGTATAGAGGATGGGTGCGAAGTTTAAATGGACAACAGCATGCTTATGGCCATTTTTTAATATTTTTGGTTTGAGTTTTTTTTTTGGCACGCTCAGGCATAGTGTTTATATCTTTACCACAAAGTGAATAAGGAAAATGGGAAAGAAATAAATTTTAGGTGGAGTGGTCATTTTTGTAAGCATATATCGGCTGGACTAACAACTAGCTCAAGGCAATGTGTATAAATAATTTATGAACCCAATAGGCTCAACACATTTGCTTTACAAGAAGAGGTTGTGCATTTTGGAATAATACTGGAAGGAAGGAAAAACATAAGATATAAAAATCTGTTCTAGTACAATGTTTTAGAAATAAAAAAAAAAAAATATGCATCACGTTAAAAAAGGCACACATGATTTTTTTCCTTTGAACAATGGAACTTTTCCATACTTGGCATATTAAATGTTATTATTGGTTTAGTGACGAATGATCATCTGGCAGCTAGTGTTTCTAGATGATTGCACACCCCATAACCTACTCAATATAAAATATATTTTTTTTACTCTCCATCATCCAACATTGAATTATCACAAAAAAAATATTTTTTTATTTATTTGTTTAGGTTAAAAAGAATTCAATTTTATTTTACCGTTATCTCAAAATTGTGTTTACAAAAATGATTGACACATATAGTCGTAGTTATGGCCTATCATTTTTCCATATACTTTATTTCTGTGTCTATTAAAGAAAAAAAGATAAAAATAAAAAACGATGAAAATCGGCTAAAAACGGTCAAAAACGTGTTTTTTTAAAAACTTGTTTCTTCCGTTATTTAGTAAAAACTCTTTAAACGATTTTTGCACATGTATGCACAAGGCCAAAACCTATATGTCCTATAAGTTTCAGATTTTTTGAACGCTCCAAAGAAAATCTAAAAATCAAAAATTACCCAAAAATATCCCTAAAAAACAAGGTGTTTTTCAAAAATTCATATTTCGAAAAGCAGAGTGTTAGAAAAATCCGTATCAGAAACCTAATTTTTTCCCGCATCTTTCACCTGGCATCTTTAGAATTGTCAAAAACAAAATTTCCTTTACCCAAAATCATCTTTTGTCATAGCCCCAAATACGTGTACAAATTTCAAACAAAACGTTATAGCTTAGTTTCAAATTTTTTTAGAATTTTTTCTTAAATGCAGTTATTCTTAAATTAATCTCATCTATAGCAAAAAAAATCAATTCTCTACGACTTCGCGTTTAGATTTTAGCCCAAATTTCATCATTAAGTTTTACCCCTGTTTACCCTATTAAATGACAGAATTTTTAAAAATCCTTCATTTGGATAAGGCTTTAGGTTATTATCTTTCAAATAAGCTATAGATTTTTGTATCTCTAATAATTTATTTTTAATTTTTAATTGAAATTTTTTGCCGCACTCTGCGAAAGTGCGAAGGTGTAACGTTAGAAAATGGCGTCATTTTTTTGTGGTGGCTGCCATGGTTCATCGATTTATAAGACGTTATCACGTCAAAAAATATTTTTCGCAACTATAAATATTTCGCAGTTAAAAACGAAATGCTATTGAAAATGAAATAAAATCCACGACTGGGGTCGCACGTACTTGCTCTTGCTGTTTAAAATACTTTTATGTTAGTTTACTTGTAGATTTTAAGAGGGAAGAGCCGACATTTAGGGTAAAATTTTGTTAAATGAAAACATTTTTTTTTTATTTGACTTTTTTTGAAAAAAATAAGAATGCAGTTTTATTGCAATTGTTTTGAGTATTACGTATGCAAAGTTTAATCAAAATCGTTAGAGCCGTTTTCGAGTTATTCAGTTTGAATTGAAAAATTTATATGGGAGGTACACTTTCTAAGTGAGATATAAAAAAACAAAAAAAAAACCAACTTTCAGAATTCCATAAAAATCATCTGTACCAAATTTGAAGAAAATTTGTCCACCCGTTTAGGCTGTGGAAATGTGTACAGATGGACGCACAGACGCACAGACGGACGGACGGAATTGCGACACCTACTGTTTCGGAATTCTCCATCATCGTAATGTTGGTTTTGATTAAAACACGAAACCAAATACTGTCCCTATAGAACAAGTAAAAAAAATTGTATTGACAAAAAAAATTAGCTATTTCAACCTAAATTTAGGCCAAATGGTCAAAATTGTGTCTTTAAAAAAATCCAAAAAATCAAGGTTAAAAGTTTAATCCATACTTTTTTCCAGATTTGATTTTTTTTTTTTTTTCAAACTATAAAAATATATCTTTGTCGTCTCATATAAGCCAAACAAACAGAAAAAAACAAAGCAAAACAATTCCAATAAATTTGTTCTTCGATTTAATTGATTTTCAAATAGGGGAATTATTTGTTTGTTTTTTCTCTTTATGTCATCCATTTGGTTTCCCTGGAGTACTATATATAGATGGACGGTGGTTTTGCTAGATCTTATTAACACATTAGAGAGCTGTTACAGAGTTCGAACTATTTTCATTGCGACGATGACAGTTTAATGTCCTTTTTGTTTCGAAGGAAAGACCTCTTTGGTAGAAAAAGGTATAGATATAAAAGAATTGTAACATTTTGAAATTAGACACATAAATTTCCCTTTGGTAGAAGAAAAAGAAAAAGGCTAAAACAATACCAACAGAAATAGCAACAACAAAACCAACAACAAGAAAATGGAGGACAAGTTTAATAAATGACAACTATATATAGATGGATGGGTTTTCTGTTGCAAAGCTATATCGAGTTTTACAGACTTTCGATCTTTAATTGAAATTCTTTCGTTTGGGTTTGGAAAAAAAGTGGTGAAAGTTTTAAGGGGTTTTTTTTTTTTTTGTTTCCTTTTTTTGACTTTGCTTTTGTTTGTTTTTCAGGGAGTTTTTTTTTTTTTTTCTTCTTATTTTGGAAAGCTTTGAAAAAAGTTTGCTATAAAATTGTAAATGATGAAAAGATAAGACAAAAATTGACTTTTAATGACTTTGGGTTTGGTTGACAAAAAAAAAAAAAAATGTCAATCATTCTTTTCCAAAAAAAAAGTATAAACCCTTTTGAGTTTACAAACTGGTCTAATTTTAGTCAATTGATTAGAAAATTATTTGATTAAATTTTGTTGTTGAACTTCCTTTTTGAGTGACAAATTGTGGCGTATTTAAAAATTGAGAATTTTAATCGAACTTTGAGATAAAAATAAGTAAAATCAAAACAGTATTTATTAAGGTATAGGTACTTAATAACTACTGTAAACTGCTGGAAATAAGTTTGTTTTATTTTGATTAAAAGAGAACATGAGATGGAACAGAAAAGCCTTTAAAAATAATTTTTTGGTGAAAGTGTATTTTTTGAGAGGCTGAGTTATGGAGAAAACTGGCACAGACTTTGTATTTTTGTTTTGTTATTGATACCTAGAACCTAAAGAGTCTACAAAATTATCAAAGAAAAGTGTGTTTCTTTACAAAAAAAAAAAAAACAAATTCAGATTAAGTGCAAAGAAAAACTGTAATAAAATTCGTACTACAACGAAAACTAGTAAAAATGTTTTATATAAGCGGGTTTTTAAAATATTTTGGTTGAAACGGTGTTTTTTTGCAAATAGAGAAAATCAGCTATAAACCTAAAATTAAATGATCAGGGTTGTAAAAAATCATTTTTTTTAATGCTTTATATTTCCATACAAATTAAAAAAATAATATCTATTGCAAATAAGAAATGTTTGCTAAAAAAAAATATTTTTTTAAAGTGAAACAAATTTGATAAAAAAAAAGTTTTTGGTTGCAACTGAAAAATATTTGCATTAAAAAAATATTTATTACTTCAAAATGCAAATAAAAAAATATAACATTAAAAAAAAAATGGTACCGCAACTGAATAATATTTGCATTGAAAATAAAATTTTTACGGTAGGTAGGAAAAAATAAAAAATATTTAATGCACACGTTTTGCATTGAAATTTCTTTTTCAATGCAGAATATTCGTCGAATTTCTTACAATTTTGGCTTTTCAACCATGCAACATTAGCTATTTCGACTATAATGTTGAACCTAATGTATTGTAAAACAGCCAAAAATGTAAGAAATTCGACGAACTATTTAAAAAATTTTGTATACACACATTTTGCATTTAATTTTTTTTTAATGCAGAAAATTTTTTAATGCATAATATTTTTACTAGAGATAAAAATTTTATTTTCAATGCAAATATTTTTCAGTTAAAATAAAATTTTTTCTAATGCAAAAATATATTTTTCATTTATAAATTTTTTAATGCAATTTTTGTTTATGTTTGCAATAATAAATTATAATTTTTAGTTTAAAAAAATTTTTTTTTTTCAATTGATATTTTTACAACCCTGTAAATGATATCCTTACAAATTTTGTGCGAAATGTTGTCTTAACCACTTTAAAAGAATTTTTTAATGAAAGGCAGTTTTTTAGAAGAAAAAAAAAAAAACCGTGAAATTTGGAACAACGTTAAAGGGTGTCTGTCTGTCTGTCTTGAGTCTTGATGATAAAACACTCCCTCCAAAAATCATCTAGTAGAGCTTCTGTTTGATGTTAATTTTCTCCAACTCGTCTCAAAAAACGTTCATGAAGCGCACCGTACTTTCGAGCATTTAGCGCTTCTGACATTTCGTTAATAAGGATTTTATTTCAAATTAAGAACTTACATATGTAGATATAAAGGTGCAAGTGAGCGGTCTGATAAAAGGCATTTCGAAAGGATACCTATTTGAAGACGAATTTATGAATCTGTTTCATATATCTTAAAGGATCTTTTTAGCAGACTCTTTCATCCATTAAAACTTTAAAATCTACTCCTGATATACAACATAAAATTCTTTCTAAAAATCTTAAAACTGTTTAAAATTAAATTTAAAACAAAAAATCGTATTTAACCAAAAAAGTATAGGTTTGTCTGGTGTCTATTCAACCAAGAAATTTCTAAGTTTAAGTATTAAATTGGCACAGCAAGAAAATAAAAAAATAAAACATTACTCTTAACTTTTTCCAAGAAGGATAAAAATAACAGACAAAAAATATATATAGAAAAAAAAATCCTAATTGAAGTTATCGCCACATTGCAGTGCAGCAAGAACCTTCTACCTACCAGAAGCAGCAGTAAGAAGCAGCTTCAGGATCAGCACCAGCAAAGTTAATAAAACTTTTTACGATTTAAAAGAAAGTACATGTAATAATAATCAAATAAAAAAAAAAAAAAAAAAAAATTCACAAGAAAAAAAAATGGTGGATGAAAAAGTTTAAAATATACCCGCCCTACTTTATTTAATAGAAAATGTTTCCTGCGAGACGATATAAATTCTTTCGTTTTTTTTTTTATTCTTCTTCCTTTTTTTTACTTAATCTCCACACCTTATAATATATGCGACCCAAAAGACTCTTTTAACATCGATACAACAACGACAACAGAAACATATAAGTATACTGGATATATCAAAATAAAAAAGCTATAAGGATATTGTATTTCAGCTTCCAGTTTTTTCCAAAAAAAAATTATGTGCTTCTCTGACTATGTTCATAAGGATCTTGTATATATTTTTTATGCTGTTGTGTGGTTTTTACCCCAATTTTTCATTTATGTTCAGACTTGTAAAGAGACAGTTTTAAAAAAAATACATGAAAGACGAATTATGAACACAGCAAAAGGACATCAAACAAACATGGGTGAATTGAGAGTCTGGAGGAAGCAGAAACATTAAGTTAAAACGCTCGCTAAAAACTCATTTGGGGACAGTTTCGAATGGTCTTTTCGTTTTCGTCATCCTTATACCACAATTCATTCCATGTAGGACGTGTCGTCATTCGGAACGATGATGATGATGATGATGATGAAAAAATATTTGAATACCCAAATATATTAAGCATTGAGGGTATGCCAGAAATATTAAAATTTTTCACTCATCAAGTGCTTTTCATTTTTTTTTTTTTATTGGATATTGAGGTCCTGTTTCTTGACCAAAATATATAAAAACTCGACTACCTACTTGACTTGAGTAAATTGAAAAGCCACCCATTTCCGGTTTAAAAAAAAAAATAAAAAACACATTTATTATTGGTCAAGTCGTGTATACTTAAATGTGAATAAGTGATATTCTGACCAGAGAGACATTTTTATATATAATAATATTATGCTGCAGTTTATTGAGAAAATCCTTTCATATAAATTTTGCAATATTCACAGTTGGAAAGCATAAATATTTGTCCTTTATATGAATGACATATAATACTGCATTAATGTTTGACGTCAAATATAAATAAATATTTTTTTTTTCTTATTGTGTTTTCCTTCCTTCCTTAATAGGCGGAACGTTTTTTTTTTTTATATTCAGTTAAGCGATTATTATTATTTTTTTTTATTATTGAGAAATAAATAAAATTTTATGTCAGTCAAACCATCATAATATAGAAAAAAAAGAAGAAACCTATGTGTGTAGGGGTGTTTTTTGTGTTCAATAAAGAAAAATGTTTTTTTTAGATATTTTTTGTTCAATTTTGTTTTTTGTTATGCGGTAGAATTAAGTCATTGAAAGCAATTATTGCAAATGACGTTTTATTATAGGGACATATAAATCGATTCGATTTGATTGACATTTGAGATGAACAGGAAATTGAAAAAATGAATTTAACTATGAGTAAGATGAAGATATGAATAGAATGCATATTTGAATATAATTTTTAGGAATATAAATATGAATAATATGTATGTACTGTACCTGGCAGGTACTACCTGCTTTTGGAGCTGTAGCTGACCCAGCAGACGTCCACCGATATTAGGGCCGCGTATGACAGTAGTCATCTGAGTTGAGCTATATAACAATTTCTAGTTTTGACATCCTTTAATAAAAAATAAAAAAAAAGTTACGTATACACCACAGTGACCAAGTTATATTTCAATTTGTCATTTAATGAACAGTCTATGATTTCAGTCAAGATATGAGATTTTCATTTTGATAGAAGAACGAGTTACATGTTAACATACCTAATTTCCTTTAATATCCCGTTAACCTTAAGAAAATCGGTAAATATGAATCCAATTTTCATTGGGTTGTACGCGAGTAAAAGGTCATTTTTTTTTTAGCATTGAATTTAAATCCTAGTTTCGGAAATCTCTCTTTATTAGTGTGTTGAATTGAAATATTTAAAGATTTAAAATCCCACATTTTCAGTATTTAAATCTAGGTAGGTAGGTAGAGATGGCGGTCAAGGCAAACCATGTTTGATTGACCCAATTAGCGCAGGATGCGCCGTTTTGATACCAAAACTTATGAAACCTGTGAGTGATAATTGGATTTATTTGAAATACATTTTTTAATTGGTTTTTTAAAAAAGGGAAAAACAAGTGTTAGGCAGTCCTAAATCCACTTTGTTGCATTTAGGAACGAGATCAAGTCTTTGATCTTTGATTCTGAGATGTTATCTATGACATTAAAGAATTCGCTCCCCAGAGAGAGTGCTCTATTCCTAGCAAGGGCGGGACATTGACATAGGAAATGGTAGACCGTTTCTTTTTCTTGCTGGTCCAAGCAGCTGCGACAGTAGGTATTGTGCGATATACCCAACTTTGCTGCATGTTCCCCTATCGGCCAATGTCCTGTACACACCGCAACGATTCTGCTAATATCTTTTCTGGGTCTAGAGATTAGGTCATATGTTTTGGATTTATTATAGGTGGGCCAGATTTTTCTGGATATGACGCAGCTAGTCAAGTTGTGCCACCTATTGTTAGCTTTTGTTAGGTATTTTAAGAAGATATCGCCCTTCATGACTCCTATGGGAATGTTGACTATTTCTGCTAGTGACTCATGAAGGGCTGATCCTTGCCTGGCCAGTTCATCCGCCTTTTCATTGCCTTCAAAACCACTGTGACCTGGGATCCAGATGAGAGTGATTGTGAGGCTTTCACTCAGCAATGAGAGTTCCTCTCTGCACTGCTGAACCAATTTGGAGGATGTCGTGACCGAAGCAATTGCTTTTATAGCTGCCTGACTATCTGTTAGTATAGCTATATTTTGGTTTTGATTTGGATATACTCTAAGTAATTTGCAAGCTTCTTTAATTGCCAGCAATTCCGCTTGGAATACACTTGCAAAGTTTGGTAGTCGAAAGGATTTTGAGATATTGAGGAATTCATAGTAGACACCCGAACCGACCCCACAGTCCATTTTTGAGCCATCAGTGAAAATGCAGGTGTCGAAGCCTCTCGTCACAATGCCCTCTTCCCAGTCTGATCTCGACGGGAAGCTGACCTTGCAATTCATTACAGTATTCAAAATAGGGGTGCAGTAGTCCGTGGGTGTCAGAAGCATATCCGATGGTATTAAATTTGTTGTGTCACTGTGACCAAAGGATTTTGCCTTCCAACTACCTGTTTCTTTTAGCCTTAAAACGCTACAAGAGACCTGGTATTTGATATGAAGGTCTATGGGTAAGAGGTGCAAGAGAACGTTTAGAGCCTCCGTGGGGCACGACCGGAGGGCTCCAGTCGTCCCTACGCTTGCTGTTCTCTGGATTTTCTTAAGTTTGTTGATGTTATAAGCTTTACTGAGTGCAGGCCACCAAACAATGGCGCCGTAGGTAAGAATGGGTCGTACAACCGCTGTGTAAGTCCATAGAATCATTTTTGATTTAAGACCCCATTTTTTCCCAAAGGTTTTACTGCAGGCATAGAAAGCAATGCTCGCTTTTCTAACCCGCTCTTCTATATTAAGCTTCCAGCTCAGTTTAGTGTCCAAAATTACACCTAAATATTTGGCGCTAGAAGAAAGTGATAAGATTTGGCCGTTGAGCTGAGGTAGAGGGAAGACAGGGATTTTGGTTTTAGTTGTAAAAAGCATCAGTTCCGTTTTACTTTGATTAACTCCTAGGCCACAGCTTGTAGCCCAGTTGCTAACTTTTCTCAAAGCCGTGTCAGTCATTTCACTGATCACAGGTAAAAACTTTCCTGATACAAGTACAACCAGATCATCCGCATATGCCACTGCCTTCACTCCACTTCTCTCAAGCTTCACGAGGATATTGTTCATGACAAGGAGCCATAACAGTGGGGAAAGAACGCCACCCTGAGGCGTACCCCTATTAACGCATTTAAAACAGTTAGAATTTCCTAAGCTTGCTTGAATTCTTCTCTCTTTTAGCATTGAAATAATCCAACTTCTGATATAGTCTTCTACTTCAAAAGTCACTAGGGCTTCGAGAATAGATTCGGTTAGGACATTGTTAAAAGCTCCCTCTACATCCAAGAAGGTAGCTAGGGTATATTCTTTAAAGTGTAACGAGTTCTCAATTGTTCGAACGACTTCATGGAGGGCTGTTTCCGTAGATTTGCCCCTCATATAAGCGTGCTGCGAACTGGCTAGAGGACATCTTTTAAAAATGTCTCTAATATGAGTTTCTAAGATTCGTTCTAAGGATTTAAGTAAGAAAGATGTTAAACTTATTGGCCGGAAATCCTTCGCGGATTCATGTCCTCTTTTGCCCACTTTGGGTATGAAAACCACGCTAACTTGTCTCCAAGACTTGGGCACATGATTAAGAAGAAGGCAGCCTTTAAAGATTTTTTCAAGCCATGGAACTGCTATCTCTTGCTGATTTTGCAGCATAATGGGCAGAATACCATCAGGGCCTGGGGATTTGTACGGAGAGAAAGTGTTAATAGCCCAAGCTATATTTTCTTTTGTTATCAGGAGGTTTACTTGCTCAGTCGTAACTGATAGCAAAGTGGGATTTATGTTCACTTCAGAGGTGCTATCAACGCACCCCGGAAAATGAGTAGTCATTAATAATTCTAAGGATTCAGCTGGAGATATTGTCCAGGATCCGTCAGACTTTTTAAGAAACGAGGGATTTGAGTGTTCCCTCGATAAAACCTTGCTAAGCCTGGCAGAATCCTTAATATCTTCTATGGAGTGACAGTATTCCTCCCAGCTTTCCTTTTTGGCTGATGCTATGCTACGCTTGTAGACTCTTAAGCAATCTTTATAGGGTTCATAGAATTTGTGTTTATGGCAGATGTTGAAGATTGTTCTAGTCATTTTCCTCAGATTAGACAGGTCTTCGTTCCACCAAGGGGGAAATATTTTGCTACTATGTCTCACCGGACAAGAGACTTTAAAGGCAGTGATCATTGCTCGTTCAAAGGTCATTACCTTTGATTCGAGCTCATCCACCGAATCTGTATTTATATTGGGTATATTGCGTAACTTTGCACTAAAAACTTGACCGAAATTCTTCCAGTCAGTTCTTTTGGGATTTCTATAAGGGGGTGGGATTTTGGTTTCAAACTTAAGTTGGAACAGAATCCAACTATGGTCTGAAAAGGATTTTAAAGGGGATACTCTCCAATTTTCAACCTGCAAATTGAAGTTGCTATTTGTAATAGTGATGTCTAGTACATCCTCCCATCCTTCATAGTTCCTTGAACTAGGAAACGTGAATGTTGGAGTAGTACCTCTATTGCAAAGAGTTAGGTTATTTTCAATGATATAATCAAATAAAGACTCACCTCGTTCATTGATCTCAGAACTACCCCAAAGAGTATGACGTGCATTTGCGTCACACCCGATGAGTAGGCTTGTCTTCATTGTACTGGCTTGAGTTGTCAGCCTACGTACTTCCTCCGGCGGTGACTGCTGGTCATGTGCCATGTACGCAGATGCCAAAAGTAGTCCATCAGTATTTGAACCCTCTAATTTGACAACGGTCAAATCAGAGGTGCTAAGATTGGGACACAAAAAAGCTTTTAAGTGTTTTTTAGCTAAAATACATGTTCTTGGCTTACCTTGGCTCGAACTGACGGGCTTGTAAAAAAGGTCATATTGGCTGTCTTGGAGACCTCTCACTCGGAGGCCATTAATCCAGGGCTCTTGTATGATGCCCACATCAAAGTTTTCCTCCCTTAGAAAAACTCTCAGGTTATCTGAAGCACATTTAGAGTGCTTCAGATTAACCTGAACGACGTGCAGCATGTTTTTAATTTATATCGGATTCTGCATCGTCAATTACCAGCCTCTCGCCGGAGAACCCTGCCTCTTTGGGGGTATCGTCATCCTCGACGATATCCTCAACTAGGTTAGGGTCCGCTTCCTGACTTTGCAGAATCTTTATTTTGGCATTCCTAATGCCAAAGCGGAGTTTAAAGTCGGCTTTTTCGAGAGCCCCACGACTAACCTCGCAGATCCTCAGAAGGTAAGACGCGCTGTTCTTTTGCGGCTCTTCAGTCTTAATGACTGCCCAGTCATGCATCGGAATCAGCGGGTTTAACCTCTGAAGACTGCGGATCAGCTCCGTTCCACTTGGCTTGATACTCATGAGGGGCAGCCAAATGCGAGCCAGTGGTTGTTTAGGAATCTCCTTAGCTGGGATAAGCTTGAGCTTCAAACCATCCCATTTAGTGCTGATCTCATCAACACTTTTACTAAGGAAATCCCTAGAAAACCCATCCTCGCACTTAATTACCCTGTATCCCCTGAGCATCTCACCAGAGTCGAAACTAGGGTAGGGACCCTCATTTGCCGATAGGGTGTAGAGGAAGACCATCTCAGAGAGTTTGGCCTCGATGGAGTTCCACACTGACATCAGACCTTTGTTGTCAGTGGAGAGCTCATCTACAATCGCCACTTGAAGATCGTCCCTGACGATCTCACTTAAAGTGCGCGATTGCGCCGCTCCCTGAGGTGGCCCTTTCTTTTTGGTGCCGCCGGTTTTAGCTTTCTTTTGAGGAGGGTTACCCTCCTCAAGAGATCTATTTCTCTTGGCGGTCTTTTCGGGATGAACAAAAAGATTGTTGTACTCTTCAACAATTTTTTCGTACCTGATTTTATCAGCGGCATCTTTTTCGTGTGGAGTTCCAGCTTCCTTATTTTTAGCAATCTTGCTAAGAAAGAAGGTAGCCCTCTTGAAGTCCACTCTACGATGCAAACTCGCTGTTTTGAGGTTTTTGTCGGTAGCACTGCTACCCGACGGATTTGTTTGGGCTTTATATGGTCGAGGCACAGAGGTACTACTTGTACTAGCTGTGCTTCCGGGGTGTGGAGGTTGCTTAGGAGCGCTAGCACTTCTAGCAGTCTCCGAGCTATCCACAATGGTCTCTTGGCTCGATGCCAAGAGTTCATCCTCCAATTCGGATGTTGTTACGTCTGTCTTGTCTTCGTCCATTTTAAAAAGATTTGAAAATAAATTAAGGTCCCACGAGTAGGTCGGAAAGAAAAGGTCAACCCCGGCAGAGCCGATTACCGGGGCAAGGCAAAAATTATGACGGATCCTGCCAAGGCATCCGAAAGAGCTCGTTCACGACTGGTTTATCCCCCAGCCTTCCATTTCTTCGGCACGGATTATGTGCACGCTCACCCCACCACTGAAAATTAGGAACCTTGTATCGATGGTAAAATTGCATTTCTGATTATTTAACTATTGAGGAGTTAAGAACAATACAGCTATGCAACCTGACCTTAGCTGATCACCATCTTGCCAAAAACGTACAAGATAAAACTGTGGTGATCATTACCGCCCGGCACCCACTAGGAGGGTTTGATACACGGATTTTTGCCGAGTATTTAAATCTACTTATTACATTTTTTTCAAAGCCAAATCAACTGAACGCTATCCAGTTGAGTCTCTGAAAAGTTAAAAAAAAATTCCAAGATCTGAAATTTCAGAACAAGGATTCAAAAAAAAAAAAAAAAAAAAATTAATGGACAAAATTCACATCTTAGACCAAGAACTCAAACAATATTTATGCTTCGTTTTTGAAAATTTTATTTAAAAAAAAAATGTATTTAAAAAAAAAAAAACAATAAATTAGCCATTTTCGGATCAAAGTCTCAAAACATTTTATTTTTAGTTTACAATGAACAAGCCTGTCAATTTATGCACAAAAGTTACAAATGTATTCTAAAAATCTATTGCCTAAAAAAAGGCATTTTAAAAAATGAGATTGAGACATCAAAAGAAAGGTCTCTTTAAGCTCTGTTTATAGCGGAAAACCAAAAGTTTCTTACTTGGAGGTTTGGTTGCTGAATTATTTGCAATCAAAATATTTTTTACTTCCGAAAAAAAAGTTGAGACAACATTTTTCCATGACATTACGATGATAGAAAATGCCAAAAAAGTGGGTCCCAGAAGTATGTCTGTCTGTCTGTAAACGAAGCTACAGCCTAAACGGATGGACCGATTGATGTCAAACTTATTATGTAGCGTTATTTGGCGACTCTCCAGATGGGTTTTTGGAATTATTTTTTTTTTTTACCAAAAATAACGGTACCTACTTGTCGTATACCGATTTTAATAAAGTTGAAATTTTTCGAAAACAACTGCAACGATTTCAACGAAACTTTTTGTAAAAAAACACTTTTGTAATTTTAATATTAGCCAAAACAAAATTTGAAAAAATTAATTTTTATATAGTTAAAAAATTGTGGACTTTTTTTTTTTTTGAAAAATCAATCTATCGAAAACCGGACATTGAATTTTTTTCGAAATTTTGGTTTTAGATGTTGAATGTTAATTTCTTCAAAATGGCATCCAAATTTTATTTAAAATTTTTGTTTGAATGATTTATAAAAAAAGAGGTTGTCTGTAAAGCCGGTTTACGGACGATGATTTTACGTGATAACGTCGTAAGAAAACAGGTTGTGTGCTTTTGTTTAGAATGAGTCAATTGAAGCGTTTACTTATTTCAAACAATCATAATAATTTACAAGAAAAAGCTAAAAAAAAATAACTTTTTTATTTTCTCATTATATTAATTTTTTTATTTTAAAAGCTTACAAAAAAAATTATGCAATTTAAAAGCCAAGTATTTCTTCTTAAGAATAAAATTATTATTTTTTAAATTTTTACAATGAATAAAAATAATTTATTGAAAACAATCATTTTCAAAAAAAAACATGAATTTCTATCTTCTCACGTCATTAATTCCATTTTTTTCCTAAAAATCACCTGAAAGCTTAGTGTCTTAGCTCAATATATATATATATCAGGTCTATGAGACATCTACAAAAAGAGCAAGAATTTTTTGAATTCGATCAATTTCCATCAAAAAAAGAGAAAAAACACGTATTTTTATCTTCTCACGCTATTAAATACAGTTTTTTCTCTAACAACCTATACAAATTGTTACACTATCTGAAAGCTTATTGTTCAAGCTCAAAATATATATATCGATCAGGTCTATGAGACATCTACAAAAAGAGCTAGAATTTTTTAAACTCGATGAAATTTCATCCAAAAAGCAAAAAAAACATTTATTTTTATGTTCTCATGCTATTAAATCAATTTTTTTGTTTGACAACCTATAAAAAATTTTATACCATGTGAAAGCTTATTGTTTCACCTTGTATAATGATGCATAAATCTTATTTCAAAGATGTCTACAAGAGAAGTTAGAATTTTTTAAAGCCAACCATGTCGAATTTCCAGACTGAGATTACGGTACTTCCTACACTGGTAGCTGATCATCACCAACTGATCTCCACAGGTGTTTTGAGGTATGTTTCAATTTTTTCAATTTAAGATTGTGTAACTTGTAGAGCACGTACCGTTTTGTGTGATATATCAAATAAAAGGTTATGTTATCAGTATGCGTATTAAAGTTAAACCAAATTTGTATGTGCACTAGATCAAAAGATATAAAAGAAAGGAAAAGAACATCTTTTTATTGTTATCTCCGAATTTTGAATATGAAATTAATTGAAATTTTGTACAATTATAATTTATTTAATTACCTATCTACAGTACAAATTTCATTCATTTATCTATTAAATCAAAAAAGTTATAACAAGTTGAAGTCGTGTCGCGTTTTCGTTTCATCTTGTTTCAAATCACTACGATACTAAAGAAGTTTTCACTTCAAAAACCTCGTGGACATTTAACTAGCCTTATGGCCAATTTCATAAACCCTTTTTAAATAGCTATTTATCAGGCTTTTACGTCTTAAAATGTCGTTTGTTCCATACAAAAATCGTCATTTAAAAATTTAAAAGCTTTTTAAATGTTTACGAAATCATTCATTAGTTTTAGAATATGAAAAACGCATTGCTAAATACATATTTCATCATATGATTTTACAAAAGCCATTAACATTGAAACTATTTTTTAAAACCTTCAAAATTTTATTTTACAAAGCCCTTTTAATAACCATTACTGAGTTTTTTTTTAAAAGATATATTATTAAGAGGTCCTTATGGATGCAAGTTTGTTTTCCAAACCAAGTTATTTAAAGTTTCTGATGTAAGGACCCATTACCTCATCGCTCTTTGTTTTGTATCCTTAAAAACATAACTGATGTGACCTTGTACACATTTCTGTTAACTTCTTCTCTCTTATAAAATGTAAAATGGTAAACATTTTGTAATATTACGATGTTTTCAAAGAATTTCGCAATAATGGTTCTAAGGTTTATTGAGATGGTTTTGTTAAATTTCTTATTCTAAGAATTATTTCCATCTTTGTTATTCGTTGCGCTGCTATTGCAAGCTTACATGCATACTTCATCACATTTTCGTAAGTTTGTATTTTTCTCGGAATGTTTCATTTTGTTTGTTTGAATTACCAAAGGAATTTTAGTTATTTTCAGTTACTACTATGATTTATATTTCCATAAAATTTATTTGTCCTTGAATCCTTTAAGAAAGCAAAAAACAAAAACTAAATAAATTGTTATCCACTTTTTCTGTTTTTCTTGTTTGTTTTATGTTTGTCCTTTAGTATTTTTTTCTGCGAATTTATTTATTTTTTTTTTTTTCAAAGGTCAAGTTTAAAGAAAAGGTAACATTTTTCAAAGAAAAGTAAGGTAAAAAAGTTCTTTCACAAATTCCAACTCAAGTCGCAGATTTTAAAAACAATTTGAATTTATTTTTTTTCCCTAGCGCCTTTGTTTCTTTGCTATTTTATTGGTCTATGGTGCGGTGCGGTGCGGTGTTGATATTGATGTTGACTTTTCTTGGGTTTTTATTTTTTGTGCGAGATAAGAAAACATTCTCAAAATAAAAGTCAACAAAAATATTTTTTTTTTTTTCAAAATAATGAAACCAAGACAAAGAAACAAAAAAACAAATAAAAAAATCTTAATAATTAAATGAAACACCAAACAGGACGACAATCTTGTTTTAATTGAAACCCTTCTCCGTTGTAATTGAGACTCCATCAAGTTAAAATAAATAAAGCACGACCATAATACCCAAAGGACAACCAAAGGATCAAGTGCAGAGAAAAAAATAAAGGACACAAAAAAATATATAGAACAGCCAGAGCAAGAAAAAAAAAAGTTAATAAGAAAAAAAAAAAAAAAATCAAACGTAAAATAAAAAGTTGAAAGAAATATTCTCAAGGATATTATCCTTCGTTTTCAACCATTTTATTTTTTTTTTTCTTGCTATATACTTTCTTCGGAAGCTAAAAGTAATAAATTGATATCACCACGGCTAATCAATTGAGTAAAAGTCATAGAAAAAGGACCAAGTTCTTATTGAATGAGGAAGGAGGAGGAAAAGTAGGGGGATTGAAACACAAGTCCTGGTAAGCGTTATTTGTGTCGTTTTGATTTTTTAAGTATTTTTTTTTTTTCTTATCATTCTCGATGGATTTTTCTTTTTTTTTTGTTCTGTTCAACTTTTATTTTACTGATATTGTCCTTGTTATCCTTGGGGATTAATTTCAATAAATTTTCAA
Source organism: Episyrphus balteatus (assembly GCF_945859705.1). Lineage (NCBI taxonomy): Eukaryota > Metazoa > Arthropoda > Insecta > Diptera > Syrphidae > Episyrphus > Episyrphus balteatus. The sequence continues at coordinate 116,593,585 of NC_079136.1, forward strand.
TTAGCGGGAATTTTTAATGAATTTACTAAGAAAAGAAGAAGGACATTGGGGTTTTGGTGCTGTTGGATTTTCTTTTCACATTTTTTTTTTTTTTGTTATAACGAAAAGAACAGAACAGAAAAAAAAGTATATTTCTGAGTCGTTTTTTTTTGTTCTACTTTTTTTTTATTCGGCGCCTGTAGGGATGGGAAACAAGAAATTACTGGCTTTTTATGCAAATGAAAAAAAAAAAAAAAAACAACAAGAATAAGTGGGCGCACGAGGATAAATTAGTTTGACCGTGATTTATTTATTATTTTTTTTTTTCGTCTTCTTGTTTTTTTTTGCAATCTTTTTGTCTTTAAGGCCAATCAAGGGTAGGTAGATGGAGAACGAAATAAAAAAGGAGAATGAGAGTGAAAAAAAATATATAAATTAATTTTTCAATTTCAGACAGTGTCCCTAGTTCGTGACCTTTAAACCACCGCAACTCAGGTTGGTGTGGGTGTAAAATTCAATATAAATAAACGAATAACGAGTATAAAGGTCTAAAGACAAAGACGCGACAATATAAAGAGGGGCGATGAACCGCTTTGTATTATTAGGAATATTTTTGTGATGCCATTTAGAGTTCAGGTGTTTATTATTGATTGAATTTATAAGCCTGCATACCTAGCTAATTTTTTTTTTTTTTTGACGATACTAATTAATTTGTTTTTTCCATTTTTCTTAGGAATTGGAGTTTTTTTTTTAATTTTTCTTTGTTTTAATTTATAGAAGAAATAAAACAGATTTTATTGAATTTTTATTCATGAATATTCAATCACGAGTAAGTCTTGAGTTTAAATTTAATAATAAAACTGTAAGAAATGATATTCATTCTGCACGTAGTTACCAGCGGTAATATAACAATTAGACTTACTTAAAAAGTACCTATCAACTTATTTATTTTATCCAAATTCTAATCCCTGTTTTGACAAGTGTTAAATTGTCGAGCTTTTAAAATGACTTATATTTTTAATAGATAACAAAGTCTTTTTTGATTTTGCGAATTTTGGTACTTTTAAATACCTACTCCCTAAAAAATTGGAGAGATGATATTCAGAAGTAATGTGTAAGCTTGAAAAAAAATTTTACGCATTTTTTTAGTTTTTACGTTTATACTAAAGACATCTAAGAAAATCAATGGGATAGTAATTTATCATTCACAGAACGTAATTCAAAGTATCGCATAGCAAATGGAATTCCCTCTTGTACCTAATAATGGGTTGGATTGTCATAAATTAAAAATAAAATGAACAACTAGGTCGCACCTACTTGCTCTTATGTTAAAAGTTGCTTGAAATAGTAAAGATTTTTAAAAATTCATATAAGAATATTTTTCAAATATTTAAAAATGAAAAAAAATCAATATAAAATTTGGTTTAACTTTGCAAAAAAATCAATTCAAATGGTTTAGGCCTTCAAACAAGTTATGCCATTTAATTTTTTATATAACAAAGAATTTTAAGAAAAAAAATTTTTGAAAATTATCTAAACAAATATTTTTTTTTATATACCTGAACATTTTCTTCATTTTTCAAAAAACAAAAGTTTTTATGCCATTTTAAAGAAATAATTAATAAACACTTAATAACGAAATTTTACTATAATTCATTTACTCGTTTTCAAAAAATTGATTTTTCAAAAAAAAAAAGAACAGAAATATTTTTTAAAAAAATCCAAAAATGTGTTTTTTGGAAAATTTTCTAATATTTTAATATAACGGTTTTTAAACGCTTTTATATAAAACTTTTCGTTGCAATAGGGTAAGTCGTGTACGAGATATTCAGAAACCAACACCATTAGCAAATCGGTTCAACGTTTTTTTTGGAAATATTATTTTATTTGAAATAGATAATCCGTTTGTATTTCAGTTATATATCAGGTACCCTTAGTTTTGGTCTTAAAACAAAATCACCCAAAATTGTTAACTACCAAGTTTGAAGAAAATTCCTTTAAAAGCTTAGTCTGTAGCTCGAGCAATAGCCGGACAGACAGAATTTTGGGACCCTTTTTTTTTTGGCTTTCTCCATATCTATCATCGTCATTATCATGTCTAATTGATATCTCGAGTTCAATTTTTTTTTTTACGAATAATAAACTTGCCCTATAGGTAGTATTTATATCATAATTAAAAAATCTTTTCAGTACGAAACGATTTCTGGAAATTATTTCTTGGAATCGTATTGCAATTTTGTAGAATTGCAAAGTGAAACGATGCTCAGTAAATGATTATAGGACCTTTTTTCATTTTCTACCATATTTGTTTTCATACAAAGTTTTTATTTACTAAGTAGGTACGTTTTTATTTTTGCCAAACCTCAAGTTCATTCGATAGCCCAACAAAAAAAATCTTTCAATATTAATATTATATACAAATATTTTCTAATGAAAGTGCAATAACAATGCATTTTCTTTTTTTTTTTTTAATAATTATGGGATCAATTCATCTTTAACGGCAAATCCTGATCAAAATTTCTCGTTTAACTTCTTATCTCGCCAGCCTACAAGTCACTGTCACTGTCAATTAATCAAAGATTCAACACAAAGCCGTTTAGGAAATCTCCCATTTGATTGACCAAAATGACTATTGTGGTGTCAGTTATCATCAGTATTCACTGGCTTTGAAAAATTGATCCAAAAAATCTCGAACAACAACAATAACAACAAAAAAACATCAATTTTTCACATGAATATATGAATACCCATAGATGTCAATAATCATTGTCTCTCATACTCTTAAAGTATGCGTGTGTGTAAGACCATTCGATCTCTACTTTACTTGTAGCTATCATTAATTTACGAATTGATAATATCCTTTTGCCCAAAAATATAGCTGATTCTTGTGTATATAATTCACGAGAGTTTCTATCTCAAAAATATAATATAAAATGGGATTCTTCCAAATGAACAAATGAAACCATTACATTAATGAACAAAAAAAAAAAAATATAAAGGAAATAAAATATAAATACATTCGTCCTTAATAGTTTTCAAATAAATACACACAATTCTTTTACAAATAGAAATGAAAGAATTCATGTTTTCTTCGATATTTTTTTATTTGAACATTTTTTTTTTTTTTTGTATGTGTGTGTATTAAAATCGATGAATCAGCAGTCCTCTCATCATTCATTCATTCATTCTTTTCTTTTGCGATGCGGATTTATCAATCCATCATCATCATTATCATCATTAAAAGAAATGCTGAACTACTAAATCTTCATCTTTCGAAAATCTATAACCCGCAAATACAAATATAAGGATCTATCTCAAGGATTAAAGTCTTCCTTATTCCTTCCTTGGGACAAACAAAAGAGAGAAAGTTGAAGAACGCTGATAATATCCTTTAAGCTGTGTTATGTTGGTCATTGTGTGCTAATATGCCTGTGTGATGTTCTTCCATCAATCGTTGCTATTTTTTTTCGTCTTCTCTTCTTTTATTTTTATTGATTGCCAAATTCCAACAAAAGGATATCCATACCTACTCGCTCTGACAAACCCACAAACATAAAAATCAATCATACATTATTATCCTGTTTATCCTTGAGCAAAATACAACACACACAACAAAAAGAAATTGTATAAGGACCAAATGCACGAATGCGTGAAATATTTTTTTAAGATAAAAACCAATGATTCATCCCCTATTTGCAACCCCATTCCGCATTCCCACCCCCTCCACCCACTCTCTCGCTTTTACTAATCGAAATCCACTCCAAGTTGTATTGTCTTTACAATCAATCAGCAAAAACGATTTCGTCCCCTTTTTTCGTCCTGGCTCATTACCTGATTGAATGCTGCCGCTGTGTGGTGTGCGTGTGTATGAGTATGATGACGACAATTTGTTGTTTTTTTGTGTTAGCACTTCAAATCAATTTAACAACCATTCGAATTTATTAACTCAAATTTTGCTCTTATTAACGCTATTTACAAAAAAATACACAAACAGAAGAAAAAAACAAACTGAAGGAAGGACTTTTTTTTGTTTGCTCTACTTGAATTTGTTGTCATTGTCATTGGAAAAAATTGTGTATCAATTTACTCGAGGCGTGTGTAGGTGTTGTAGCAGGTAGGTAGGTATGTTTTGAGAGAGTTTCAAGGTGGGTGCACATTAACGTTATCCTTCAAACAAAAATGAGTGTTATGTTTAGCTTTTGTTTCTGCTTCATCGAGCAAATAATCAGAAAAGTGTGTCTGAGGATAAAAAAAAAAAAACAATACAAAACAAATAAAAAAAAAAATTGAGATTTATCAGGAAGGTGTTTGTTTTTATTTTTCTGATCCTTTTTACTTTTTTTTTGGTTTTGTTTTATTTTTAATTCAAAAAACAATGATTGTTGTTTGTATTATGTCTGTGATATATAATTCCATGGAAGCATTCTCGTTTTTTTTTTCAATTAAATGGAGCAATCATTCAGTTTTTCACATCGTTGAAGCTGGATTTTGTTGTTTTCAATTTTTATCACACTTTGTTTAGGTTTTTTTTTTCATTTGGTGTGGGATTTGAAAGATAGATTGACAGTTAAAGAGAAAACAAAAACAAAAATTAATGATTAGAAAACAATGTATGTTCAATGTGATGTATGTAGCTAATCATTTTCAATAGAAAAACAAAGAGATATGACATCGTTGCCAGGTTATTTTTATTATGATCGGAGATTAGTTTTTCGAAATAAATATTTTTTTAGTGGAGTAAGAGGCCACGAGTGACAAAAAATTTGGAGGAAAAGCGGAAAATTTTTTACTAAATAAATAATAAATAACAATAAATAAAAAATAATCAAGTTTGGTGTTTAGTAGAGCAAACATTTAATCTTAAAAGTTATAAGAGCCATCAGAGCATGCAGAACCTCTTCATCGATTTCAAAACAAGCTGAAGGTTTTTTATAAGATTTATTTGCCTACAAATAAGAGAATGTTGTTTCAGGTTAAAGTTTGGTGTCTCATATGTTTTCAAAGAAGCTTTAAAGAAGCTTTACCGAAGTTTTATTAAAACTATGACTTTCGGTACATTTAAAATAAAACAAAAGCAAGATTTTCTATATTCCATTTCTTTAAAAGTGTTCGAATTCATTAAACCATTTTATAAGCTTAAACAGTGAACGACAATACATTATATTACTACGTAAAACTTCTATAGGGTAAAAGCGGGTGAGATGGCGCGGCGGGGGAGATGGCGCACTTTAAATATCTTTTACATTTATTGCTCTAAAAATGTATGAAAAATATTTTTAGCTTTCTTTAAATATTTTAAATCGAAGTAGCCAGTATTTGTTTCTTTGTCTTTGATACAAAAAATAAAAAAAATTTAAAGCAAATCATGTGATGATTTTTTTCTAATTTTTTTTTCGCTCTTTTTTTTTTATTCCGATATTTTGTGAGTCGTTGGGATCTTAGATGCCCTTGATACACCAATACAAACAAGAGAGTATAAGTTATGGATTGCGCGTGAAATCTGAGCTCTAGCTCTATCTGCTTTTTATGGGTGCTTACGAATAGGAATTATGCGAAAAAAGGTGATGTGGCGCAGTTTTTTGCTGGTGAAATGGCGCATTCCGTACAAGAATTTTTCAATTGAGTATAGTGTTAGCATGTGCCATATCACCCTCAAAATATTTTTTTTAAGTAATTCAGCCAAGCTCAAATTTTATAAAAAAGACGACAAGTTACAATCTATTATATGGCATGCATTGGTGCTTGACTCCTTCACATCGTTCAACCATTTGTGCAATGAATTTATCAATAGAAACCTAAAACAAACTCATGCGCCATCTCACCCACCCTATAGGGGGAGATGGTTTTTTTAAAACTTTTTTTCTATATTAATTTAAAAATATAAATTTAAAATATAAAATTCTGTAAACCAAATAATACGTTGGATATTGAATATAGAACATTTTTGCATTGTTAGAAATATGAAATGTGGTTTACTTTGTAAAATATGATAAAAACAAAAAAGGTATGCCATCTCACCCGCTTTTACCCTAAGGTTCCTCATTAAAAATCGCTAAGACCTGTTAAAAGACTTTTAAACAATTTTAATTAAGCTGTTAACGAAGTTACAACTTCTTTAAGAAAATTGCTCCTTCAGAAGACTTTATAGTTACTTGTATAAAGCTATCTTGTTGGCTTGAAGAGCAATACTAGTGTCGGGACCACTGTCTCTTTTCTACCACGGTTTGTAAAGGTCTCAATGATATTTTTTAAACCAAATACAATTTTAGGCAAATCAAATCCTTTTAATTTAACTTCCTTTCCCTAACTTCTTTCTTTCATGATGGAAATTATGGATGAAATGAAATATTTGTCCCGTTAAGTCTGCTTATGATTCTAAGCCACCGGAAACAGCTTCTTCTAATTCTTATATAGCCGTGTACCTAAATTTTGAAGAATACTTATTAAAGGCCTAAATTTCTGTTTCAAAAGGTAGGTATATCACACTTCTTATTTTATTACTTTATTGACTTTCCTTTCCAACATATCAAAACTCTATTCCTCATTCAATTAGAAGTACAAATACAAATAAAAGTTAAAATAAAATAGTTTTTTTTTTTTCAGTCTTAAATAGTTATAAACGAAAAAATCTCATCTATACGATCATCATAAAGTAGTCCACTTATAACTCATATGAAAATGAATTCTTCTGCATCATCCACTTAACTCTCGAGAAAAATGCCTTCTTTGTCTATCTTTTGTTCATTGTGCAACCTTTTTCGAAACATCCGAGATTTTGTATAGAAAAGTATTTTGTCGCTCTAAGGCAAGGATATTCATATTAAACAAGGAGCAAAAAAAAAAAAAACAAAATAAAATATACAAAAAAAAGTAAGAAGGACACTTTAACACTTTCACAGTGCTTTGAAGAGATTTTGTTGTTCCTCATTTTTGTATTCTTTGTTTTTTTTGCCCAGCAGAATATCCTTTCCTTCAATGTCCTTTATTTCTATCTCTCTTCCATTCGAATAAGTGCGGGATGGGTGGAGCGGCAGGTTAGTGGGGACGAATAACGTCAACAGAAAAATTCCCATTGGCACATTTAAACAGATTTCTCTTGTTAGTTCTTTGGTTGGTGTCCTTTTTTATTTTAACTTTCCTTGTCTCTGCAATGCCCTCAGGCAAACATATATATACGACATAAGTTTGTTTTTGGAAGATATCCTTTTTTTTCGGCTAGAATCTCCCTTGTCATAAATATATGTGAAACAAAAACCAACCAGGACAAAGTAAAGAAATATAAAAAAAAAAAATTAAACGAAAACAGGATACGATGGGTAATTTTTACGAAAAAAAATTTCAAAGGCCCTCTTGAGCAACACTAGATCTCTTTCTCTTCTGCATATTCTTTTCATATTTTTCTGAAACAAGGAAGGCAAGAATAGAAAAAAAAAGGATCTCTTCAGTTTTTTGATATAACCTACTGCGATTCCTACCTCTATACAGGACCTATCAAAAAAAAAAGAGAGTGGAAAGTTTTTTAATTAAGTACCCAGAATACGAAATAGAAAAAAAATATATAAATACAAAACGAGTAGCTGACGCATATTTTTCTAGGTCCAAGAATATTTTTCTGTGAGACAATTTAGGTCCTTATTTTTTTTTTTCTTCTAAAAAAAAGACGTTTTTTTAGCAAAAAAAAAAAAAAAAAATTCAAAGGTACCTATGCCATTATATTAAAACGAAACGAAAGTTGAAAAAAAAAAATCCTTTTTTTCACTCTCGACATGTAACAACGGCTATTTTTTGAAAAGGGTTACACCTCTCACTTTATATGCAAAATAGCACAAGTGGATACTTATTTCGCCTGTGAAAGAGGATAATAAACGAAACATTTGAGTGGGAATAAGGACCAGTTTTGCATGCTTGAAGAAGGGTAAAGAAAAGTGTATAGTGAGAGCTGGAGGTTATATTATAGAAGGAATGATTAAGGCCATGGATAAAAGTGGACAAGAAGGTGCTGCACAGCCTTATGGGATGTTGAGGATAAATTGCTTTTCAAGCATTTAGAAAATTGTTGAAAATAGTTTTTTTTTTTCTTATAGTTGTTTTGTTGTTGTATATACAGAGGGGATATAATAAAGCTTGTCAGTAAAAAAAAAAAGTTGCAAAAAAGAAAAGACCAAAAAATGTCACTACCATAAGTGTGGCCAACCTTTGTAATGATGTTAAAGTAGAAAATTTAAAAAGTACTGAATTGGTTTTATTTTGTTTTTGTAAACTTTTGACCTCCAAAAAGGTACGTTAGTTGAGACTTTTTTGTTTGGTAAAAAACTTACACTAGATAGGAATCTCATTGAATTTTATCATAACATCCGGAACAAAGATTGTTTACTTATTTTTAGGAACAATTTACTTTATTTTGTGAAAAAAAAAAAATGGTGTTGGAAACATTTTCGGAGTTCAGAGGCGTACGTTGAGCTCCCGGGGCCCACAGGAAATTTAAATGCATATTTTCTCTTAATCAAGTGGAGCATGAAAAGAAGGTCTCTTTAAACTCTATTCTTAACTGCAAACCAAAAGTTTCTTGGAGGTCTTCTTGCTGAGTTGTTAACAATCGAAATATTTTTTTTTTTTTTATTCGGAAAAAATATATTTTTTTTTATTCGGAAGAAGTAATTTTCGGATAAAAATCTCAAAATAAGATTTGGTTCACAACAAATAGTCCTATGCATTTAGGATTTTCGCTAAGAATCCTAATGCCTATCTAATGAATAAAAAAAGACTTTTCCAAAAATGTCCGCCAAATCCATCGAATGAGACATAAAAAGAAAGGTCTCTTAGAGTTCTACTCATAGCTGAAAACCAAAAGTTTCTTGGAGGTGTGGTTGCTGAATTATTAACAGTCGAAATTTTTTTTTTTTTTTACATTCAGAAAAAAAATTTTTTTTTATTCGGAAGAAGATATTTTCGGATCAAAATTTCGAAATAAGATTTGGTTTACAGATATGAGTTCATTACAACCAGGCCTGTGCTTTAAGATAGTAAAAATTAAATTTTATTTTTTGCGAATTTTCGAAAAAAAAAATGCCTAAAATAAGTACATTTTCAAAAATCTCATCCAAATCTATTGAATGAGACATACAAAAAAAGGGTTTTTAGAGCTCTACTCATAGCTGAAAACCAAAAGTTGCTTGGAGGTCTGGTTGCTGAGTTATTAACAATCGAAATATTTTTTTTTTGTTTTTTTCTTACATTCGGAAAAAATGTTTTTTTTTTTAATTTGAAAAAGATATTTTTGGATCAAAGTCTTAAAATAAGAATTAGTCTACAGATACGAGTTCACAACAACCAGGTCTGGTTGCTGAGTTATAACAATGGAAATATTTTTTTTTTCCTTACATTCGGAAAAATAATTTTTTTTTTTAATTTATTTGGAGGAAGATATTTTCGGATCAAAGTCTCAAAATAAGATTTGGTTTACAGATATGAGTTCACTACAACCAGGCCTATGCTTTTAGGTAGCAAAAATTAAATTTTATTTTCAAGCCTTGCCTAAAAAAAAATACATTTTCAAAAATGTCCTGCAAATGTATCGAATGAGACATACAAATAAACGGTTTTTAGAGCTCTACTCATAGCTGAAAACCAAAAGTTTCTTGGAGATCTGGCATCTGAATTATTAACAGTCGAAATATTTTTTTTTTTTTTCTTACATTCAGAAAAAAAATTTTTTTATTCGGAAGAAGATGTTTTCGGATCAAAATTTCGAAATAAGATTTGGTTTACAGATACGAGTTTACTACAACCAGGCCTATGCTTTTAGGTAGCAAAAATTAAATTTTATTTTTTGCGGATTTTCGAGAAAAAATCAAGGTTAACCCCTTGCCTAAAAAAATACATTTTCACAAATTTCCTCCAAATCTATCGAATGAGACATGAAAAGAAAGGTCTCTTAGAGGTCTACTCATAGCTAGAAACCAAAAGTTTTTTGGAGGTCTGGTTGCAGAGTTATTTGCACCCAAACATATTTTTCATAAGTTTTGGTTTTTAGTTATGAGATTATTAAGAAAAACAAATATGGCTTTCACATTTTTATATTAAATTATCGTCTTAAAAAATTTAGGTATTTATAAAATATATCAACAACAAAAAATTTAAAAGTAAGAAAATTTAAGAAAAATCTCTAATACAACCATCTATGAGCTTAACACGCCTTCCATTCTCATTTAACCTGCGATATAAATCTTTCATTTTAAAGACACCCAAAACCACGTCGTATAAATATCCTACAGGGATCTTTGATCCACACGAATTGGATTGTTCCTCTCCTGTCATATTTTACCTTTACAGCTAAATTCACCGCGAACATCCTTTAGTACCGTTGTAAGATATCCCTCAACTAATTCCTTCCCACAAATTATTCATTCCTAATATATACAACAACCTTATACTCTATAGACGCCAATATTCCCCAATCCCCTATTAATTGGCGACATCTGTTAATTTCGATCCCAAATAATCCCTCAAGGATTTTGCGCACGGCATGCGGTCGGGGTGGTGTTGAAGAAGAAGAAGAAGAAGATGAAGGTTTATTGTACCTTACCCAATTCAATATTCACAACATTATATAATCTGACTCCTTCAATGTCGGTGATGGTGACGAAGGTGGATACGTATAATACAACATAACCAAACAACGTGATGTCAAAACTAAATTTTACACAAATCCCATGAAAAATCCTTCTTCTTCTTCTTCTTCTTGCTTTCAATTTTACGTGATTAGCTTTGGGTCGTGCCATAAGGAGCATACCGCATACTCAAACTCATTCACCTGGTGGCTGCAAACACATCGAGTGTTTGGGCTAAGGAACAAGTTAAAACAAAAACAAAAGAAAGTGCTAAACCAATTATAACTCTTAAAACAAAATCGTAAACGGATTGACGACAACGGAGAGAGACCCTTTTTGAATTTATAAAACCTATTTTCACAAAACATAATAACCCCATGGGTCCTCTATATCGTTTAAAGTCTTTCTCATTCTCTCGAGGAAGCATTTTTATATACACGACGGCTACAACGGGTGGCATCGTCGTTGGGGGGTCGTTTGTTGAAATATTATAATCTCCATAAAAACAACTCTTCCATAAAATATGCCCCCCGAAAATGGAATTAAAAATCGTGAAATGTCAACAATGATGGGAAGAACTAAAGGCAGCAAAAGGCAAGGCGAGAGGCCTTGAATAACACCTTTAACTGAAAATTCAATTTGTCGGCTTTTCAGTCAGGAACACGTACGTCGTCGTTCTCCATCTCAACTGGGACGACTTAAGGAAGGAAAGGAGATAGTTATCCAATTTTCGTTTTTCTTATCGACAAAAAGGTGTACTGTACTAAAAACAAGGCTGTGTGAGACCATTTTCTAGACTCAATTAGTTTCGAAGAATATTTTGGAATTTTTTTCGTATCACTTTCAACCGATATTTCGGTACCGACTGAATTTTCCTGTACCAACCGATTTTTTTCGGTACAAACCCAATTTTACAAAGAAGTACCCCGTGGCAAATCGATTGCTTAGGTTTTAATCGATTTTTTTCAGAGACAGCTGATTTTTCGCCACAAACAAATATTTTCCTTTCAATCGATTTTTCGGCTTCAATCGGTTTCTTGCTAGCAACCGGTACCAAATGCTTTCTCCACTTTTTACAGATTTTATCCGAACCAACTGAATTTTCCGCACAGATCAATATTTCTCTTTCAACTTATTTTCCGGTACTAACTGTTTTTTTGGGAGCAACTGGTACCAACCGTGCTAACTGAATTTTCTGCAACAATCAATTTTTCTCTTTCACCCGATTTTCCGGTTTCAATCGTTTTTTTGGTATCAACTGTTACTTATAGGTTTTTTTTTGAGCCAGTTGATTTTTCGCACCAACCAATTTTCCTCTTTCAAGGGTGACAATGTTTTTTTTTTTTGGTTGCAAATTTATTTTTTCGGTATCAAGTTTTTTTTCAGTACTGACCGATTTTTTCGAACAAAATGATTTTTATATTTATCGAAAATCCTGGAGAAAAAAATACACTTTAAAATAAAATTATATGCCCACCTAAAATTCCACCTCCCCAAAACAATTCGATTTCCGCTTCAATAAGTGGAATCCGCTTAAATTCTTAAATTAAGGCTTTCCCTTTTTTATTTTTATTTCACACAGTGATAAAGGCTGATGGTTATCACTCGGCAAGTGACCTAAAGGTTGTAGGCTCGGTCCCTAGTGGCTGTCAGCTTTTGTTTTTAATTCAAATGATTCCACATAAAAATCATCATAATTTTCCGCTAAAATTAAGTGGAATTATTTTAAATTTGCGCAATCAAAACTTAAGAAGGTTTGTCCGCCTTATTTAAGACTGAAATCATCTGACAAAAAATCATGAAGAAATCCGCTTAATTTAATGTGGACTCCGCTTGTTTTTAGGTGGTCTTTTTTATCAGTGTTCCAATCGAGTTTTTTTTTTTTTTTTGAATTGCCGAAATCATTATTTTCAAACTGGCTACTTCGATTCTGTTCGATTTTGTCAATACCAGTAGCTGAAATTCACACTAACACCTTTACAAATTCAAAAGAACATAATTTGAAGAAGAAAATGAAACTATAAAGGCTGTCATTAAAGTCAATGTCCGAGTTTGTGTAGTTGCATTTTACTTAACTTTTAGAACTAATTAGCACCCGAGAAATGATGCCATTATGTCCAGGAAGCGTGTAGGAGTTCCTTAAACATACAAAGAAAAAAAAAAAAAACAGAAAAAAATAAATAAAAATGGGATTTTCTTTCACAGAAATAAAATAAAAAGAAAGAAAAAAAAAAACTAAATAAAACAACACTTGAAACAGGACTTTAAATAAACTGCTGTTTAATTATTTATATTGACGCCGCTCGTGAAGGCGACACAGCAGGAAAATCCTTATGACTTGAACTTTGGAGATAAAGTTTTTTTTTCTTATTATTTTTTTTATTTTGCATGTCCTGAAAAGTGTTGTAGTTGAGTTGGAAAGTAATTTTTATGCTAAGCTTTCTTTATTTTGAAGAAAACAAAAAATAAAATGCAAAAAACGAAAACAAACGAAATACGAACTTTTAATGAGGATAAACATTGAAGTTGTGTACTCTCGCTACTAAGTGTATAAAGGATATTCAGTTTCAGGAAAAAGTCTTGTCAGTATAGTGTTATTTTTTTGTTTTCCAATTTTTTTTTTTTTTTGTTTTTTTCTTTCGAAGGAATAGTAAACTATCTAAAGGTAAACTTTTCGACAAGTCATGTTTAAAATTTGAATTAGATTTTTTTTTGGTTTGTTTGTTTTAGTTTTTTGTTTTCGTTTTGTATTTTATTTAAATTTCCAGTTTTGAGTTTTGTGGAATCTTTTTCTTCAACAACACTACTATTATTTATTTTATTTCGAAAAATTTCTCAAGTCAATGTAATTTTATTTCGTGAAATAACAAAATATATCTGACCATGGATTTTTTTGATAAGATGTAGAATAATGTTTTTTATGACAAAACTGAGAGTCATGAAAGATATTTAAATTTATTAGGAAATTTCATAAAAATTTTGAGATTTAGCTATGCTTTTCTAGAAGGAGTGATTAATTTGAATTTGAAAACCGTTGTAAGAAAATTAAGAAAAAAATATTTTCATAAACGTAAACGTTCGTTGTCTGAATAAAACAGTCTAGTACAGGTAAAATAGTACATAAATTAAACGAATAAAAAAAAGATTGTTATACTCATGAAACTTGTCAAAAAGCTTTTGGCATAAGAACCATGAACTTAAAACGTCTAAAAACAAAATTGGGTGGAAGGGTGTTTTTTTCGCGGTCAAGGGGGATGGGGTGAAATCCAAAAATATACTGAAAAAAATTGTCTGTGGAATATAATCATATGACACATATTTTTTTAAGGTATTTTTGATGACATAAAAATTACGTCAATACGATTGCTCTAAGAAAAGTAATTGCCAATTAAAAACAAGTTTACTTCAACAGGTAAAATATAATCAAAACCCATGTGAACAACATGATACACTGATTAAATTATAGGGATGAAAATTTTAGATAAAGCAGGGACAAAAAAGCTCTTAAAAATATTTTTAGTAAAAGGGTGTTTTTTTTTAAGGGTTGAGTTATGTGTGAGAAAGGTATCATAACAACTGACATACATTTTGTTAATTTTTTAAAGTTAGTGAAAAAATTTCTTTTATTATAAGAACTAAGAATCTACAGAATCAACAGACTGATGAAATTCAGAACTAGTAACATGGGAATTACGAATTAAATACATAAGTCTATACATTTTTTTCATGATTCGCGTAAAACGCCCAAGAACTTAGGAATAAACTCTCAATTTGTCATCGAAACCAAAAATTAAATGAATTATAAGCTTTTTGGGACGAATTACAGATTTTACGTCTTTTCGAAAACACACCCTTTCACCCTAATTTTTTTTAAAATGAAAACTCCTTATTCTTGCTTTCTATTCCAAATGCAACTTTCGTACCAAATTTTATTAGGATGGCTCATCAATTTTGTTATAACTCAAAAAACACCCTTGTAACGAAGATATTCTTGTAGACGCTTAAGGTACATACAGATGGAATTGCGGGACCTACTTTTTAGCATTCTCGATCATCTTTTTGTCATGCCTGATTAGGTAATATACTGAGTTAGATTTTTTATTGGACACGTTTCAGACGCGTTTTGAACGCGTTTTAGACGCTAAACGCGTTTTGGACGCGTTTTGAACGCGATTACGACGCTTTTTTAACGCGTTTTGGACGCGATTTGGGCTCGTTTAGGACGCGTTTTAGACGCGTATTGGACGCGTTTCGGACGCGTTTTGGAAGCGTTTCAGACGCGTTTTGGACGCGTTTTAGACGCGTTTTGGACGAGTTTCGGACGCGTTTTGGACACGTTTTGGACGCGTTTTGGACGCGTTTTGGACGCGTTTCAGACGCGTTTCAGACGCGTTTTGGACGCGTTTTGGACGCGTTTTGGGCACGTTTTGGACGCGTTTTTCAGACGCGTTTTCAAACGCGTTTCAGACGCGTTTCAGACGCGTTTTGGACGCGTTTCGGACGCGTTTTGGACGCGTTTCAGACGCGTTTTGGACGCATTTGGGTACGATTTGGTCGCGTTTTGGACGATAATAGATAATATTAAATTCTACACAAATATTCAAATGCAATATAATTTCAAAGGCATTTGATCAACTTAGTCATAAAATTATCATTAATTTATAAACTTAAGGCTTTTGGGTTCGCACCATTTGTTAAAAATTCTTCGGGAGCGGGTCATAATTCTGCTTGTCAAAATTCTGTACGACGAAATTCTGTGGGGTCAAAATACTGTAATACCATAATTCTGTACGTCATTATACTGTAAATACAAAATTCTGTACGTCAAAATACTGCATCAACAAAATACTGACATGCAAAATTCTGTTTTGTAAAATTCTGTACGGCAAAATACTGTATATCAAAATTCTGTAAAAATGCTGTAAAAAAATATAGTTTTGATAATGTAAAAAAGTGCGCGCGCACTTTTTTACATTATCAAAACGATATTTTTTTACAGCATTTTTACAGAATTTTGATTTACAGAATTTTGATGTACAGAACTTTGAAATACAGTATTTTGACCAACCAGAATTTTGCTATACAGAATTTTGACTTTCAGAATTTTGTTCCTACAGCATTTTGCACATACAGAATTTTGACATACAGTATTTTGGCATACAGTATTTTGAATACAGAATTTTGCAACATACAGAATTTCGACTCCAACCCAAATTCTTCATAGGAATTTTCAAAATTCAAATTTTCAAAATTTTTTAAAACTTATTTTCCTAATTTTTAAAAAACTTTTTTGAATAATAACTTTGTTAAGCACATCAAAGGCTGATTTTCTTTTATTCGTCATATCTTTGACATTTTTTTTTTTTTTAATAAAACAAAAATTACCTAAATTAAATACAAAAATAAAATTAAGTCTATTTTCATGCCCTAAAACCCATATGCACTTTGGTTACTAACAAAAAAAAAAAAACAAGAACACAAAAGAAAAAACTTTTTCAGCTATTTTAAACAAATTCAAGGCTTAAAATCTAATTCCTAAAAAGCAAACTTTTATAGGTACACTAATTTTACTCTTGAATTTATTCATACGGATTTATAATAATTTTTCCCCACATAATAACCCTTTTTTCTAAAATATTACATAAATCTCTTTTTCCCTTTAACTAAGTCAAGGTCTCTTAATTGATGCACAACAAAAGTAAACTACCTACATAATATATCAACTTTTATAACTGTGTACAACAAAACTATAAAATAAAACACAACAAAAAAAAAAAGTATACTTACTCCAACCAAATGTTCTTATTAAAATAAATAATAACCTTGCCTTTAATATATTTTGTAAAACATCCATCCATCTTCTTTCTCTCTCTCTCAACTACATTATTTTTATTCATTTTATTCTACCCTTTTTGTGTAACTTTTTTTTTCTGAGTTATTTATTTTAGTTTAATTAAATATCCCTCACTTTCTCTCATCACAGAAAATTATTCAAATTAAGAAAAAAATTAAATTTTTAATGAAAATAAGTTCCATTTTATACGAAACCATCAAGAGTCGCCTCTCTGACTCATTTTTGTTACGCCTCAAACTTTATGTTGCTCGACTGTGTCGTCTAACCGTCCTTATTGCAAATCACCAAAAATAAAAAACCCTTTCATATTGTCCTAGAAATCCTTTCCTAACCTACCTCAACTAACAAAACAACAACAAAACTACCAGAGTGAGTGTCCATATTTCTATTTTTACCTCAAAATAGGGTGAAACTTTTTAATTCACATTTTACAGTTGAAATATAGATTGTGTGTCCTTTTTTTACTCTCCACTCGCAGTCCTGAACAAAAAATTTGGCTTTCTCTGCTTGATTGTGTGTGTGCTATACACTTCATTCGAATGCAACATTTATAACTTAACACCTAGTGAAAACGAAAAAAAAATCATGATGACCTGTCACCGAGCCATGAAAGCCATATAATACAATTTTGTTGCTATTTTTACAATTTGAAGGAAAATGTACAAAAAAAAAAACAACCTTCAAATTACAGGATTGAAACTTTTCTAATTTTAATCAAAAACTTAATTTTGCCAATGTCTATTTCTGGTGCATTCAAACATTCTTTCACTTTTCTTAGAAAATATAGACCAAACAAAGAGCTTCATTTAAAACTTTTTCGAAATAATGAAAGCAATACGGGTCCACAATGCCACCCCTGAGGGATGCCAAACTTTTTTTTCTTCTTCTAAGAATTAATGTCATGACACGCAAACACAAAAAGGTGCAAAATGGTCATTAAAGATATCAGATTTTCACCATCTCTATTGCTGATTTTTTTTTATTTGAAAGGACATTTCAGGACATTGTGAAAGAAGACATACGAAAGGAAGAAATGGAAGAGGAAATATTTTTATCAAATCATAATGATTCGTTTTTAATTTTTGTGTCACTATGTCGCACACAAAGCGCAAGAAGACATTATAATTGTTCACTTTTCTTTTTCACCAAGGAGAAAGAGCAAAAAAAAAAAGAAATCGAGTCCTTGTGTGGAGCAGGAGTGGAGACAAAATTTTCACATCATAAATTTTATCCTAATTTTGATTGTTTTCATCAGTTTCTTTTTTTTTCTCTCCTGGTGCACACAGTAAAAAAAGTCCTTATAGAAAACAGAAGAAATTGTAGGTGGATTAGCAGGATATCTACTTTTGTCCTTTTTTTTTCTTCTTGTTGCCATTTGTATGGAGGATGGAAAGAAAAAAGGGAAATTCAGGATAAGATGGAAATTAAAACTGTCAAGCATCGTCGTTGTGTCGTCGTCGCGACATTCCCAGCTAAGTAAAAGATGGAAAAAGTGACTATTTAATAGGCTGGGCTGGAAGGGGGCTGATGGGGATGAAGTTAGGAAAAAGATTTAAAATGGGGTGAAGATGATGTAGCAAAATAAGACAAGCATGAAAATGAAAACGAAAATTTCGAAAATGCTAAAAGTCTGGAGGATTTTTGATTTGTCTGTTAAGTTCAGGCTGGGAGTGAGAGATTGAGTTAGAGAAAGAGAGAGAGAGTGTGATTGCAAACTGGATCAGAGAGTGCGAGGATAAAAACTTAGAGGTTTGTTTCCCTATTTTTTTTTTTTTTTGTTTTTATTTTAAAAATTTTATTTTTATTTTATTTTGTTTTCTATTAGTATTTAAAAGGAAATGTTATTTTCAGTTCGGTGTGTTGGCTTTTTTCTTGCCTTTTGTCATTTTTAAGTTGAATTAAGGGTCGGGTTTTGGGCTAAAAATCACGGGGTTTTATATACAATGTATATTATACATATAATAATAATAAGTAGCTTGGTTATTAAAAAGGAGTTCAAGTTAATCAATTTAATGGAGCTTAGAAATTAAATTAATGAAATGATGAGAATTAAGGTCGACAAGAAGAATGATTGCTATTTTATTTCTAAAGGCGGCTCGGCGGCGGCGGCAGCAGGCAATGGACACTAAATGCGGATGATGATGCGAAGATGGGTACTTTAATGGGATTTAATTTTTCATTTTTTTTGGGTAATGTTAATGTTTTGTTTCTTCGTTTTTTTTTCTAAATAAAATTTAAATGATTTTGTTTGAAAGAATTAGAAGTCATTTGTTTGACATTTTGATGGCTTAATACAAATTTGTTATAGAGTGAGTTTATGTAAAACAAAATTTTTGGGTGTTTTAAATTGAATTTTGTATATGCTTGAAATAAGTTTTGGTTTACATATCGCTGGCTGCGAATTATAAGGGTGTATTTCATACAAAATACAAAAAATTAGTTTTATACACCAAAATTTTCGTAAATTCAACGGCTTTTAGATAAAATTTAAAAAAAAATTAGAAAAAAATTAATGGCGACGGCACAGGTAAAAAAGACTTTCATGATTTCACATACATGTATTAATATAATAAGGTTCTATGTTATTCAAATCGCAACATAGAACCTTTCCACTGATTTTTTCAAACAAAAAAATACATTGATTTACGATACATAGAACATTTTTACGCAAATTTTTCAAAATGAAATCTTATAAAAATGATCTTTTTTCTAACTAAAGTAAAAATAAAAGATCTTTTGATGTTTTTGCTGGTATTGAACAACAGGGATGGAGTCGGCTAACTTGATAGTCAATAAATGACAGTCAAAAACGACGATTTTGCTCCATTATTCGTCGTTTTTGACTATCGACTATCAAGTTAGCGGACGGGCTTTTGCTTAACAGCAAAGAATTTTTGTATCTCGTTCTGTACTCTTTAAACCAAAATATGTACTATCCAATCTTAACTTTTGCAATAATTCATAAGTTAGATATTCTTACATCATAATTAAATTAAATATTAAAATAATGTTTTTTGTCTGCCAAGAATTGGAAGTGATTTTTTGAAAACTTTTTTTTCATAATCGAGGTTGGGAATTTCATATAGTTCGTATTAATAAACCAAAAGTTAAAGAAACACTTAGATTTCTTAACTTTAAATCAAAGAAGCCACCTTAGTACCTACCCAACAAACAAAAAATTAACTAATTTTTAGTGGTATTTGGAAAATTGAGTATTTTTTTTTTTCAAATGTCAAGATTTTACTCTACTAACCGTAGTGAACTCTTCGTTATTCATCTTTACAATTATATAAGTTTATTTCTATTAATAGTTTCATCGAATAAAACTTTTTTTTTAACTTGAAGCAAATTTACTTACGTTATACATGGAGACAAATAAGCAACTTAGAATCAAGATGATACTCCTCTAAAATCCAATCCTCTTAAATTAATAAGATTTCTAATAAAAATAAGTAAAATTTGTTTAAACATTTTTAAAATCAAAGTGAACTTCATTTTAATAAGAATTTTCTTCTTAAGAAAATTTAAGTACCTGCTAAGATTGAAATGATTTTTCATTAATTTTATGTACTTATTAAAATTAAAAGATTAAACAAACTTAAAATTTTATTTGGCATAAATTTTGCACCGTAGATGATTGTTTTAAGACGACTGTCTTTCTGCCTACCTAATTCAACAAGAGTAGGTATTGTTGTTTTCTTTAAATGCAACAACGTGATTTGTGGTATTTTTTTCTGTTATTTAAAATAGATTTTGACTGTTTTGTGCAAAACTTGAATAAAATTAAATTAAATCAAAGCCTATTTCACGATGAAGTCACTTTTTTCATATAAAATGCATTTATTACATGTAAGCTCTTTATAACTATAAGGTTCTATGTTGAACATAGAATCTTTTTCAAATTTTTTTACAAATTTTTTCATAAAAAGGTTCTATGTCATTTTTTAAAAATGCTCATAGAATCCTTTTTTGTGGTGAAATTAATGTTTTTTTTCATGGTTTTATGATTTTTTTAGGGTCCTTTACAAGATTGCATCAATACTTTACTGCTATGTAACTATTTCATCCAAAAACCAGCCTTAAAAAACTTTGAGTTGACATACAACCCTATAATTCTCAGCCAGCGATATATTAGTCTACAGGCCTATCTTTTTAGGTAAAAAATTTAAAAAAATGTTTTTCAGGTTTTCGAAAAAAAAATCAAGGGTTACCCCTTGCCGAAAAAATACTATAACATAGCTTATAACCTCAGGGCAAACCATTTGTCAAATTATGAAAAATAGTTCAAAAGTTATGTGAGAACATACATGCTTACATACAAATTTCGAGGTAACCTGTTAAACAGACAACTTTTTTTCCTTCGCTGACTTCCGAATTTTACTTGTGAAAGAGAAAATGTTGAAAATTGGTATACTGAAGGGTATTAGTATGGGAAAAACGAAAACAAAAATTATAACTTTTTTAAACAAAATTGGCAGATTCAAAATTTTAAAATAGTATACGTAAGAAAATTTTGCCAAATTCATTAAATTTTTCAGATCATTTGCCAAATAAAGTGAAATTTGAAGGCACACTTCTCTTGACTCTTATACTCAGAAAAAGGATTTTTTGTTCCTAGAAAACCCAAAGTTCCTTAACATGGAATTCAAACCTCAATCATTTCTAGGACATAAGTCTACTACAATAAAGTCTTTTTCTCCTCTCTAATTTATGTTTTGGCATCCAAATATTTTATTGCAGACCACAAAAATCAATCATAGTAAGTATAAATCAAATTACGTGCAGTAGTTAAAACAATTATTTATACAAAATAAAGCTTTTAATCCCTCACCGATTACATAAGCAAATTTTTGTAATGAAAAATATTTTGCAATCAACATTTTGTTTGGTTTCACACTGTTTTTGGTTAATTTCCGGTGAGCGGATTAACTCAAAATTTTTTTTACATACATATATTCATTATTATACTTTTATAAATGTGGATGTGAGAGGAGTTTTTTTTTTTTGTCTGTAAACGAAACAAAAAAAAAAAAAAAAACTGAGGTCGAGTTTTTCACTCATTATGCATTCATGCATCACATTTAATGGAATTATAAGCCATAGCTCAGTGACCCACAAGTAACAGGAAGTTGTTGTTGTTTGTAATAATAATTGTGGTTAAATTGAAATTTTCAAATTAAATTTTGAAAATAAGAGATGCATAATGAAAAATTCTAAAAAAAAAAAAAAAAAAATTATAAAAAAAAACACAATATAATTCATACAAAACGTGGTCAACAAAATTCTATCATTCAAAAGATATAATAGCAAACCAGCATTTTTTTTTTTTGTGTATTGATGTCAATTCATAGAAGAAAAAAAATGTGTAACTGTATACAAGTTGTATAGCTACATGCAACAGTTAACAAAAAAAAAATGCCATTGTATATGACAATTGGCAATTGCTTTAGTGTTTTGTTATCCTTTGAAACCAAAAATCTGTTGTACATATACAAAAAAAGCTAACAAAAAAAAAGAACATACAAATCAATTAAAATTGCATTAATATTTGTGTTATTAATTTTAACATTTGATTTATAATTTGTTTATTTTTTTTATGTTTTGTTTTTTGTTATGGTCATCTATTTAGTCGAACCATTTAATTTATGTGAAATATAAGCTATATAGCAATACTTTTATATTTTAATCATGTTCATTTTTTGTATTGTTTAATGAGTTTTTTGTTAGTATTCTTAATGCTTATTTAACATTTAATATATTTTGACAACATTGCACTTGTTAAAATATGTTTTTGACAATGAAATGTATGCTTTTTTAATAAATAGAGGGAAATGCTACTTGAAAAAAAAAAATTGCAATTTGTTTATTTTTTTTGAAAAGTTGTCATGAATTCTCTTAATGTGATACCACTTAAAGTAAATTAAATGCATAACGTTTTTAAAGTTCAAAGCTATTGTTTGAGTTGATAACACTGATAACTAATGTTTTGAAGAGAGTTAAGAATGTTCTAAAACAGGGATTCTATAACAAAATTTTAGTTCTTGGAAATCTTCGAATGTACGACTACCTACAATGAGGGAAAAAACAACTTTAAACCAACGAAAACCACGTTGATTCAACTATTTTTCGGAATGATTTTGAGTTGCAGACGAAAATTTTAAAATCAAAGTAGAAAATCGTTAGTTTAAAGTCGTTTGCCTTTTTAAAACATCTTTAAATCAAAGTTGTTTCAACTTTGAAAAAAAACATCAATTATTTATTTAAAAAAAAAAGAAAAAATTGGTAGTCGCTGGGGATTGAACCTACAACTCTTGGGTCTCTAGGCAAATGCTTTACCATCGTGATATCTCTGCTGAAGTCCGACAAAAATAAAAAAAAATTCTTACTTTGTTTCAATTTTATTTTAAAAGTGTTTCATGTTAGTTTTTTCAACATTAAATCAACGTTGAACATATTACATTTTACGTTGCGGTTTTTCCCTCAGTGTACTGCCACAAAATTCCATTTAATGATTTCAAAAATGAGAAAACATTAATTTTTGAGGTTTTTGTTACTTCTCGCAGTATTTCATCCATTTATACATTTTTAGAGACTAAATTAAGTTTTCCAAAATCAAAAAGAATAATTCACTTTTTAAATAAAATAAATAATTGATTATCTACAAAAAATAATGAGTATTATTATGAAGTTATTGATCTCCAAAATAGCTTTGTAAAAAAAACTGTTTTACACAAAAAAACACACTTTTTACTCATGTTTGTATTCTTCTTATTTTTAGCTAAATCTATTTGAATCTTTTTTTTAACGCGTACCTACTAAATTTAAATTTATTTTTCCTTTCAGGTATGTACCATCTACAATTCAATAATTGTAACTACATTTGTGTAAGTTATTACCTTAAACTATCCTCTGTAATGTACCTACGTGAATTTAGAAGTAACACAAAGCCAATCAAGAACGGCTTCGATTTTGATTTTTTTTTTTTATAATTCGCGGATTTTTATTAAGAAAAATGTTTCAAAATTTGTATAAGTTAAGAGATTCATTAATTGATACAAAAATAGAATAAAAAAGACGATCGGATTTGCAACCGTGAAACAGCTTTAACTCTAGCACATTCAAGTTGTCTCTGTTCAAAGATTAAAATGGAATTGACGGAACACATCAGCAAATTAGTTTTACTACTTTGTTGTGTTAATAAAAAAAAAAAATGCATAGCTTAAAAAAAATTGTTTTTTCTTGTATGCTTGAGAAAACTATTCAATTTTGATAAAAACTTCATAGAATGCTACTGTTTTTTTTTTTTAACCTACCTCTGTTGTCAGAACCCTAAATTTGAGTATATTTTTTTAAATCCACGTTACAATTAGGTCAAATTGACCTAGAGCGAAATTTTAACGGGGAGTTTTTGTAAAATCGAATTTTCAATGAAAATCATGGTTATAAGAAGGACAATTTTTACACTGAGAAAAAAAAAACTAATTTTAACTTATAAGAGGTTGGTAAAATTTGAAAAAAAGTTTTTTTGTCATATATACCTAATTCTTTTTAACTAAGGTTGGGCTAACTAAAAAAAGTGTTGTAATTTGTTGGAATGACCATGGTTTGTCCAGAAAGATTTAAAAAGTACTATTCGTGAAATCACATCTCACACCATTTTATATTTGTTGTTACTTTTGAAAAAAAAATCAATGATTTTTAAGCTTGAAAAAAACAAAAATATTTGTATTTTGTGGTTTTTAAGATGAAGTAAAACAAATCAACTTAAGCTTCTAAACAGAAATATTATATGGACTACATTTAATCAAGTAAAAATTCAAAGTCAAATAAATAACATTTGAGGCATAGTGTCCACACCAGTGGATTTACCTTTTCTAAATTATAGATTAAAAAGGGTCACTGTGGTGTATACGTACTATTTTTTTTTTTTTTTTTTTCAGTAAATAAGTAAATAAAAAATAATGCTTCTTCAAGGATAGAATAGCTCTTACTTTGGGCAAACAAACCACGCATTAAAAAAAAAACGATTTTTCGCAGAAAAAAACCAAATAATGTTTCTGATATGAAAAAAAGTTTTTTTCAAGTATCTTTTGAAAAAATAGTTTAATAAAGAAAAAAAAAATTGGGCTATCCTGGACTAATGTTGGGCAATCGAACCAGACAGGTAATAGCATTTGGGGATGCCAACTTCACATAGCCTGAAAACTGATGGTTATTGAAGTGAAACATAATTTTTTTTGATTTTAAACAATGTTCTTAAATGGCTACAATAAAAAAATGGTGAAACATTTATTTTTATTTGAAGTGTTTTTTTTTTCTTGCGAAAACCCCTTATTCAAGATGATACAAGCAAACTAAGCTGTTGCGTTGCTATTGCAAAATTATGTCAAAAAAGCATAAAAATTACTTTTTTAAAATTGATTTTTCATTGAATGCCAACAAAGAGCTTCTTTATTGTTTTTAGTCTAGTTTTTTTTTATTTATTTTTCAATTGAAACAGTTTGATATTCTTATAACAGCTTCAATCAAGGGGCCCTATTTTGTATTACGAAACGAAAGGCAAAACAACGATACCCAGGACAACGATAGTCACGACATAGAGCGATTTAGTACAACGATAATGCATGGTTGAAAATATTGTCAGACATAAATGAAAAAACAATTTTTTGAAGTGAAAACTTCTTTAGTATCGTAGTGATTTGAAACAAGATGAAACGAAAACGCGACACGACTTCAACTTGTTATAACTTTTTTGTTTTGATAGATAGATGAATGAAATTTGTACTGTAGATAGGTAATTAAATAGATTATAATTGTACAAATTTTCAATTAATTTCATATTCAAAATTCGGAGATAACGGTAAAAAGATGTTCTTTTCCAACACACGTTATATCTTTTGATCTAGTGCACATACAAATTTGATTTAACTTTAATACGCATGCTGATAACATAACCTTTCATTTGATATATCACACATAACGTTACGTGCTCTACAAGTTACACAATCTTAAATTGAAAAAAATTTAAAAATACCTCAAAACACCTGTGGAGATCTGTTGGCGATGACCATCTACCAGTGTAGGAAGTACCGTAATGTCAGTCTGGAAATTCAACATGGTTGACTTTACAAAATTCTAACTTCTCTTGTAGACATCTTTGAAATAAGATTTATGCATCATTATACAAGGTGAAACAATAAGCTTTCACATGGTATAAAATTTTGTATAGGTTGTCAAACAAAAAAATTGAATTAATAGCATGAGAACATAAAAATAATTGTTTTTTTGCTTTTTTTGATGAAATTTCATCGAGTTTAAAAAATTCTAGCTCTTTTTGTAGATGTCTCATAGACCTAATCGATATATATATTTTGAGCTTGGACAATAAGCTTTCAGATGGTATAAAATTTATATAGGTTGTCATATAAAAAACATGGATTTGAAGGTGATAGAATAAAATTAGGTATATAGGTTTTATAGGTTGTTAGGGAAAAAATGCATTTAATAGCGTGAGAAGACAAAAATACGTGTATTTTTAGCTTTTTTTGATGGAAATTGATCGAGTTCAAAAAATTCTAGCTCTTTTTGTAGATGTCTCATAGACCTGATCGATATATATATTTTGAGCTTAGACAATAAGCTTTCAGATGATATAAAATTTATATAGGTTGTCATATAAAAAACATGGATTTGAAGGTGATAGAATAAAATTAGGTATATTTTTTCTATTTTTTTTTTTTTTTGCAAGAAAAATGATTTTTTAAGGTTTCACTTCTACCACGTGTGAATTGCACACATGATTTTTTTTTTTTTCAAGCGTACCAACTTCACGCCAATGAAAAGCTGTCAAAAAATAAGTAGATAAACAAAATCTTCAGTGGCAAAAAAATTTTCTTTACTTTTCTTGTAATGTTTTCTATTCAAAAACTTAATAAAATTGACTTTATGGACATATTTTGTGATTTCCACTATTTATTTTACAAGTTTAAAGAAGAAAATCATCTTTCAGAGAACTTTATCTCTGCCATTGTTAATTGGACATGAAGATTGAGATCAATTGTTTGTTTTATAGTTTTGTTGTGTTGTTGTGCTTTAATTATAATAAAAAAATTGCTTCTTCGTTTTAATATTTGAGTATGTTTATTAGACTGGGCCAAAAAAATAAAATATTTTTTTTTTGAAAGTTACTTCGTAAATCTTGTTCAGGATGATGAAAAAAAAATTTGGTGAAAATTTGAGCCGTTAAAAAAAATTTTAAGAGGTCTATCATCGGTGTTTTTTATTTTTATACATGATATGATGTTTTACAACAGAACTGCTAGACGATCAAAGTAAAAAAAAATTTCTGTTCATTTTTTCTTATATAAAATTAAATTTCCTACAAAAAAGATCTAATTGAAAATTTTCGTCAGACGAGCCGTATTCGAGTAATTAAGCTTTTTAAATCGAAGGGTTTTTTCAATTTGACTGTTTCACTTTGGAATTTTGTGATGAGCAAATAAAGCAATTAATTTGCTGCCAAGGAACTTTTTATAGAACGTTTAAGTCCCTACAAGAAAACATCTTGCTAATTTGAAAATATTGGATTTTCAGTGAATTAGAAAATTTTGAAATTGAAAATTGATTTTTTAATTTTTTTCTCGATTTAAATCGTGAATATCTTCTTTAGAACTCAATTTAGGGAAAATTACTACGAGACCTTTTTTGTAGAGAATTAAATTTCCTATAAGAATCAGTCGTGGTTTTATTTTTCTATTCACTTATTTGCTCATCACAAAATTCCAAAGTGAAACAGTCAAATTGAAAAAACCCTTCGATTTAAAAAGCTTAATTACTCGAATACGGCTCGTCTGACGAAAATTTTCAATTAGATCTTTTTTGTAGGAAATTTAATTTTATATAAGAAAAAATGAACAGAAATTTTTTTTTACTTTGATCGTCTAGCAGTTCTGTTGTAAAACATCATATCATGTATAAAAATAAAAAACACCGATGATAGACCTCTTAAAATTTTTTTAACGGCTCAAATTTTCACCAAATTTTTTTTTCATCATCCTGAACAAGATTTACGAAGTAACTTTCAAAAAAAAAAATATTTTATTTTTTTGGCCCAGTCTAATGTTTATATATTTGTTATTTCATTGCAATCAGTGGAAATAAAATTGACTTCGAAGTTTGGCAATTTTTTTTTTTTTTTTTTTTTTTTCTTAGCAAGACAAACGAGAACGAAAGTCAAACGGTAGGTAAATGACAGTCGTAAGGACTAACGAGTATCGTAAAATTCTAACGATTCTCGTTGAACACAATCGCATTTCAACGATAACGAAGTAATTTCAACGATAATCGTTTTACAAAATAGGGCCCAAGGTTAGTTTCATTAAAAAATTAGTATTATTAATTTTTTCAAAAATATCAAATTTTTTTGCACCCAGCTTCTTATTCAAAATAAGTTTTTACATATTTGTTTTTAAAAAGAAAACCATTAAAAAAAAAATAATAATATTTTGCTACAAACTAAACTAAGATTTGGAACATAAAAATATACATTTTCACGAAATATAACTTCAAAACACATTTGAGTATGTATAAATAGAATATAACTTACGCTAAATTTTAAATTCTTCGCTTCATAAATTTACATAAGAATAACGAGTCAAAGTTTCTTTGACCTCATTTCGTTTAAAATAATTTCAATCCTATCTCTTGCTCAGTAATCTTCCTTCAATCCCTACCATCTTTTATTTAAAAAAAAAATCAACAAAATATATTCTCGAAATATTTATTGTGCAATAATTTGATGTAAAATATTTTATAGAGTTATTTTATTGTAGGTATTGGTAGGCACTTTATAGATAGAACTAAATTTTGTACATTCTAACCCTCTTTCCCCCTTTTTTACGCATATTACGCACCTAATTCTGTTACTCCTACATCTCAAGCCATCCATAAACAATTTGATTATATAATTTGAAATTCAAAGATTAAGTGTGGATCAGAAGTCAATGTCCTGGAACAAATGTTATACCAGAGAGTAGAGCTTCGTCGTGTTGGATGCATTAGGTTTATATACTATAAATAATTTAACCCAGTCAACTCAACCAATGCTATACGCATCATGCCTTGGAAATTGATTAATGATATGCGTTTGGATGATTTGCACTCTTGCATTGCATCATCATCATCATTATTATCATAAGTCAGTCAATCGTTCGGTCGTTAGGTCAGTCAATTGTCGTTGTGCCTTGTAAAGTAGGT
This sequence comes from Episyrphus balteatus, assembly GCF_945859705.1. NCBI lineage: Eukaryota > Metazoa > Arthropoda > Insecta > Diptera > Syrphidae > Episyrphus > Episyrphus balteatus. The sequence continues at coordinate 116,622,283 of NC_079136.1, forward strand.
GGATCGTATTACAAGTAGTAAGTCGTTCTCTAACTCTCTCACATATAGACAACAAGTCTACTAGCTATTTCAATAATTATTATAAAGTGGAATCATAGCAGCTTAGAATGTGTATGTACAATTAATAGATTGACCTTTAAGGATGTTAGGTCAATTAATCCATCAGCAAATTATTCCCTATACAATAGCGATTATTCGATATTTAGGAGCAAAATACTAAATTTTAATATGTTTAAGGCTGAAAACTGAACTTCGTCCTTTCATATAAGTCCTTTTGATGGATTGACTTAATGATAAAAGTAAATTTCGACGAAATCATTGAACAATTTGCCATTTTCCGAAAATATCAATTTTATTACCTTTTTATTCCAAGAAAATTGATTTTTTTCATTTTCATCGAAAATCGATTCAAATATCCTTGTTACAATGGAATTTCATTATCTACATGTGTATCTATAAAGTTTATTGGAATAAAAGTTGTGTCGCATGCAAACATTTTAGAAAAAAAAAAAAAAAAAAATTTCACTACGCATCGCCTACAGAATATTGCAAACACACTGATTTCCACAGAAACTATTTTTAATTTGGTATCTAGATTAAAAGCCAATTCATACATCGTAGATACTTTGCTCACCTTGAAGAATTTTGATTGCAAATTTCCTATAGTTACCTGTCCTCAATGTAAAATCCTGTAGAAAATCAAAATGCCACACACATAGAGTCAGGTCTTTATGAGCTCGGTGCAGAGCTTTTGATACCCCTATCTCTAACGCACAATTCGAATTCATACTTACTTTTTCTCGAAACCACTCATTGCTTAGTATTTTTGAGAGTCTAGGATAATACAAAATATCAATACACACAAAAATAGTTACATGCAATTTTTGGGGGTGGAAAACAACCAAACCACCACATTGCATTGCATCAAAAATACAGATGTTAGTTTCTGTGCTTTGAATGCAATGTGGTCATCTTTATTTTGTATGGAGGAAAATCATTTTGCACCTTGTACACACTTTCTATGGAGAACTAAAAATACCAATCATATATTGTGAATGGAAAAGGAAGCAATCTAAAAGCATTTATTCAAGTCTGAAACAGAGGAGTTTTGTCTCGATTTCTGATGCTGATGGTGGATGCTGAATACAACAGTCTTTTTTAGGGGTTTTTATTTTATGCGGTGTTATTTTGTGTAGACCTAAAACCTTAGTATAGCTCTGTATTAATCAATGGAATTGAGGAAGCCTTGTGCATTTCGTTTAGATGAAATGATGGCGATGCATTGATATTCTGGAATTAGATAGGATTGGTTTTGTGTTTTCTTTCACATCAAAAATACTATGGTTCTCAGAGTTGGATGTTGAAAAAAATGTAATAGATAGACAAAATCTAAAATGCACTAGTGGAACGCACTGATTTTAAGGTTACAGTTGGTTAAATTTAAATTTAAAAATAAAATAGGATTTTAAGATTTTTGAAAAATGAAATCATTTTAAAATCGAAAAAAAAATTTTTTTTTTCTAATTCAAAAAATTATACGTATGGGACATTTTATAACCTATAAACCAAGATTTTTATTAAAATACTATTCCTTAAAAAAAAAAAAATATTAATATTAATATTTGTCAATGAAAGAACACGAAGGAGCTGAAAATTCACAAATTTATTCTGCAGACACAGCATTTACGGTCTTCTTCCTTACTCCTCTCTTTGTTGTCTAACACAATTTATATAACCCTCTCTGTGTAAACCAAAACCATTCTCACATCCATGCAAGCTTCGTATAATCGTACCATACACACATACCATACACGTTTAGCGAATTACCTAAGTGTGTGTTGCAATAATTTTTCGTTACGAAATTTCTTGGTTCGCTCCCCTGCGTTCAAATCTATGCAATAGCTTAAAAATGAAATATCAAAATAAAGGTAATTATATTGCAATTTATTGAAAATGTTATATCAGTTTCAGAAATTTGAATTAAACAAAATACAGACATTTTTAAAAATGTTGTATCCTGCTATTCAAAAACAAAATTTAAGGAATCTATCAACTCGTATCTACTTTAAAAAGAGGTTGTCTGTAAAGCCAGTTTACGGACGATGATTTTACGTGATAACGTCATAAGAAAACAGGTTGTGTGCTTTTAAAATGAGTCAATTGAAGCGTTTATTCATTTCAAAAAATCATAATTTACAAGAAAAAGCTAAAAAAAATTACCTTTTTTCTTTTCTCATTATATTAATTTTTTTATTTTTAAAGCTTACAAAAAAAATTATACCATTAAAATGCCAAATATTTCTTCTAAATTATAAAACCATTTTTAAAGTTTTACAATGAGCAAAAATTATTAAAATAAATTATTAAAAACAATCATTTCTTTTGAAAAAAGTGAAAAAATCACTTCCATCACCCAAAAATTCATTTTTTCGATACCTATAAAAAAATTTTATACCACCTGAAAGTTTATTGCTTCAGCTCAAAATATGTATACCGATTATGACTAGTAGACATCTACAAAAAAAGCTAAAATTTTTTGAATTCGATCAATTTTCATCAAAAAAGCAAAAAAAAAAAAAGCATATAATTTTATTTTCTCACGCTATTGAATCAATTTTTTCAATGACAACCTATACCTACAAAATTTTATATCATGTGAAAGCTTTTTCACCTTTCAAATGACGTTTCAATCTTAGTTCTGCGTTGCCTAGAAAAAAAGCTAGAATTTTTTTTAAAGCCAACCATGTCGAAATTCGAAACTGAAATTACAGTACTTCCCACACTGGTGGCTGTTCATGATCAACAGATCTCGACAGGTGTTTTGAGGTATTTTGCAAGTTTTTTTAATTTAACCCTCTGTCGGCACACGGGTGCGAATTTGGTAGGAAAAAAATAAAAAAAATTACGATTTTTCAAAAAAGTGGTCACAAAAAAGTCTCTTTATAAGGGTGAAAATATATTTTTTTTCGGAATTGTGAATATTCGAATTCCTCGGAATATTCTACATCAATTTCATACTTGATTCTCTATAAAATATTATGACCGAAAAAAGTTCTAGCGACATGAAAAAGTATAAACCAAATTCGCACCCGTGTGCCTATCACGTCACAAAGAACAGGTGTGCCTACAGAGGGTTAACATTGTGTAGCTTGTAGTGAATGTACAGTTATGTGTGATATACATACATCATAATGCTCAATAAAGTTAAATCAAATTTGTATTTGCTTTAGATCAAAAGATAGAACCTGTTGAATAATAAAACTTTATTTTACCGTTATGTCAAAATTGTGACTACAAAATTGATTGAAATTTTGCACAGATATAAAAATAATATCTATATTATCTATCTACAATATAAATTTCATTTATTTATCTGTTGAAGAAAAAAAGATAAAAATAAAAAAGGTAAAAAAAACTTGGGATAAAAAAACTTGTTTTTCCCGTCATTCGGTCAAAAACCATTTTGAAATGCACATGTATGCGCACAGTCATAGATTACATGTTCTATAAGCTTCAGATTTTTTGAATGCTACAAAAAATTAAAAAAAAATAAAAACTCACAAAAAAATACCCCAAAATAAGTAGGTGCTTTTCAAAAATTCATATTCCTAACTTTTTTTTTATTATCTTTCGAATGACGTTTTTCAAATTGTCAAAAAAAAATTCGCCTACCTATATTCACTACTTTGTCAAAGGTCTTCCTCATGTTTTAGTTTTAGAAAACCATTAATAGCTTGGTTTCGAAATTTTTTAGAAGTTTTTCAATTCCATTGTCAGTCTTGTAATAAATGTATCTATTGATAAAAAAAATTCAACTCTTTACATTGTCGCGTTTAGAAAATAAAACGTAATTTCTTTAAATTTTGTTTTACCCCTATTTACCCTATTAAAATATCTTTCAAATATGCTATAGAAGATTTTTTTTTATCTCCAATAGTTAATTTTTAATTGAAATTTTTGCCGCACTGCGATAGTGCGAGAGTGGAACGCTAGAAAATGGCGTCACTTTTTTGTTATGGCTGATATGGTTCATCGATTTATAAGACGTTATCACGTCAAAAATAATTTTTTAAAATAGATACAATATTTTTTTTATTTAAATACCTAATCGTGTTTTTGGACATTTAACTGAACTTTAATATAAATGTTTAATATAATAAAGAGGAAGTAAAAAATAAAAAATGTTAGATTCATATCTCATTTAGATACATTTGTTTAACGAATTGAAAACATATCGTAAGTAAAAATAGAAAACTGAAAATTTACATTACATCACTATATTATTTAATGGCCCAATAACCTATTGTGGAAAACCATTCGTCAAAACAGGTAGCTGGTGATTTTTTGTCATATATGTTTATTATAATGGCCCAATGAACATGTTTAATTTTATGACTCGAGTTCCGAAAGCAAAAATGCAAAAAAATCGTCTCTTAATATCGTTAAATGTCGTCTAAAATATCGTTTTTTTTTTTTTTAATTTCACAATTACGTATAAGGTTATGGTTTACTACTAATTCCATTTTGTTTTTATTTTCATCATAAGGTCGAATTTTTGAATAAAAAAATGACTTATACCTACAGTTATTAATTTTCAAAAAAACAAAAGAAAAAAAAAATCACTCCTAACCAGTTTCTTCCTTTATGTAATTTATTTGACTTATTTGATAAGATTAAAGCTATACATATCGTAAAATATTAAGAATTGTTAAATGCCAATACCTTGACCAAATTTAAAAATACATTCGACTTCCTCTAAGTCGAACTTTCACGGGATTCGAAAATTGCTTCGAGTTAGAGGGATTAATTTGATATTTTTTCTTCAAAATTGTTCATTAAAAATGGTGAAAAAGTTCGACTAAGATTGAAATTCGACTTAAAGGGAGTCGACTGTATCAATTTTTGTTCTTTTTTTAAACAAAAATAAACACATTTGAAAATTTAATTTTCTCGGAAACGGATTTAACGATTTTTATTCGAAAATTCAAGAGTTGTTTTTCAGATAAAATCTATGATGAACAAAGTTTTTTTTTGAAAATCATTTTAAGTGTGTAATTTTAGAACCATTTTTTTTTTTTTTTTCTAAAAATGCTTCTTTAAAAAAAAATAAATTCATTTAAGATGTTATATTTTTCCAAATAACCATAAAATTTTGATTTACGCAATCGTAATTAAGGTAAATAGACTTTCAACAGTATGCATAGAAAAAATTAAATATTTTGAAAATTTTCATTACTTTTAGATTCGTTGTAGACCTCTCGCTAACCGAAAATATTTTTAGTGTTTTTAGTCGATCAATTACAAATTTATCGAAGGCAAATATAGTCTAGTCTCCAAACTGAAATAATGAATTTTTTTTTGTGAATAACGTAGATAGACACAGCAAATCCATTTCTTTAAGAGTTTCGGAAAAAAATATATATAGTTACACAACAAATTTGACAAAAAATGCATTTTGAAATAAATTTCTTGGGTAACCCTCGACTGACATATCGACATATCAAATAGAAAATCTATTTAAGCCTTTTTAACAGATGAATACTAAAAGTTTCTTTGAGGTCTATTCAAATACATTTTTATTTCTATTTATTACTCAATTTCGACTATGCACCAGTTTTCCAAACGAATAAGATACTTGGAGAAAACAGTTAAAAACTACCTTAAATATGAAAATAAATCAAATTCAAGTGTAAGCTATCACTATTTTGTCTTCTCATATAACTCAGAACATTTCCATGAAGTATTTCATTTCACCACACAGATAACCTTTAAACTTAAAATCATTTCGTTTGTTTTGCACGAATTATTTCCTTTTTGGTCTTAAATTTAAAAAAAAAAGACTCTAATATTTACGTTAAAGTGTTGAATTTCGTAACATTCCTATTCCACGAATTTTATATAATTTCGCTTTCAAAAATATTCGCGCAAAATTCCCAACCACTACCGCAATAGAAATGGAATTCGCCTAATTAATTCCGAGAGACTTAGCAGCACCAGTAACTGATGAAAATAGGTTCGCCAGTCTTCTTGATTCACATACAAATGCACTCAGCTGGAATATGGTTGATGATGATGATGAGAATGAGAAGGAGGATGAATTTTCCCACCAACCAACAGCAAAAAAAAAAAATCCTTTCCACCTCATGATCATTCGAAATTGGTTCTAAGAGTTTCGAATTTATTCTGATGGTGTTCTCGTGTGGCCTTTGATAAATCATCATTTCGCCTAGGTATACACACCATCATCATGTCCCAGGATACAATTTCCCTGTCTCCCATCTTGACTATAGTCAGCAAAATAGAGTCCACCCTAAAAACGACATAGAAAAAGAAGAAGAAACATTCATTCTGTCGCAATTCCTAACTTTGTACACACACACTGAAAAAGGAGAAGGATGAGATTGTAATAAATTTTACCCAAGGATTCGTTTTTCCTTTGAGAATTGTATATAGTAGGTACCTTGAAAAAGTTAACTAGTGTTTGCATTTGCCACTAGATGGGGTGTTAGAGTTGTTCATGTTGGAAACATTCTTTGAGAGAGAAAGAGTGGGATAGGGTTATAGAGGTATACCCAAGTGAAATTCAATTAATCTTCGCGATGAAGACAGGTCCAAAGTACTCAACATCCTGGAATTGGACACTCTCAATTGAAGATGGAACAGTAAAGAAAGCAGAACGGAAGGAAGCTTTGGAAGGATGCAGTAGAAATAGAGACAGCGAACGAGAAACAGTTCACTGAATTGTGTTTGGGTACTGATAAGTGTTTTCGTTACTTGAAAAGTAACTAACCCCGTTTATTTGAAGCTCTAGTTAAGCAAAAACTCTTTGTAAATAGCGCCATGGTGAAGGTACCCCATTTTGGTTAGACAAGTGGATGATCAGTTCAAGTTTTATTTGCGTGTAGATGTCACTGCTGTACAACTTACAAAGATTGAGAGAATCGAAATGCTGGTGACATACTTTTTATCAACCAATGGAATCTTCTATTTGCCATCAGACTTCTAATTGCACCAAAGGAACTATTCGTAGCACATTTCTCCCATAATCATAATAATCGCAATCAAGTTTGGGTGCCCAGATGAAGTACTTACCTATGTTCAAGGATGTGTGCTGATATGTTTTTCAAGGTACCTGACAAATTTTCGAAGAAGGAATTTCAAATGGAACTAAAGAACCGATTTGAAGAGAATTACAAACCTTTAAAAAAATTCCTCGATATAAGTTCTGTTACGCTATTTCAAGCAACCTTTGCTCTTGGAGTGGATTAGAAGAAAAAATCATCAGTTTTGTTTGAACATATTTGCCAATTAGTTAATATAAATTTAATCTGTTTGAGCTAATAATCGATTAGATATTCGCTTCCAAATAAAACTCGGAGCTGTTCGACTTAAAATTGAAAAATTAGTAACTTTTAATTGGAATTTTTCAACAACTAGACATCAAAGGAACTTTTGGTTTTGCAACTTTTAAAAGAGCTCAAATAGACCTTTCGTTTGATATGTCAAATGATAGATTATTAGAGAGATTATTTAAAATATTCAATTCATATTGCAGCTAGGCTCCGAAAATAGCTGCTTCTGTTTGAGTTAATATAATCGATAAGATATCTGCTTCCAAAGAAATTTTGTAACTTTTCGCCAAAAATTAAAAAAATAAGGATTTTTATAAAAAAAAAAAAAAAAAAAAAAAAACGGCTTTCATAGATAAAAACTGGGGTTTTAGGTTTTTCTCATAGTTCTATAGCCAGAACTGCAGGCATCAGCTTTCCAATACAAAAAGAATTATCAAAATTAGGCTACTCAGTCCAAAGTTATGAGGTAACAAACAAAACAAACAAAAAAAATACAGACTTGAATACCTCCCCCTTTTTAAAATCGGTAAAAAAGAACTTTGTATTGCAATATTTGGACAACTAGCCATCAGAAGAACTTTTGGCTCTCATCCGTTAAAAAAGCTCAAATAGACATTTTGTTTGATATGTCAATCGATGGATCTTGGAGATGTTATTTTATATTTTTTTTTTTTTTTTGACAAAAATGTTATCTGGGCTAAAATATTTTTTGATGCCTAATTAGGGCAGTGAATTAAAAAAAAAAGAGTGTGTGTACACGCGACTGAAGTTATACTTCTCATTCAGTATATGTAAATGAATTTCATTTGATATTTTTAATTTCTATTATGAAGTAATTAATCCACATTTAGTTTTTTTACATTTTTATCAAGTGAACAATAAATTAATTCTTTCATCCTCCTTGCGTCCATGTAGTTTTCAATTTATTCTATGAAATTTACTTATGTTGTAATGGAACTTGCTCAAAAGTGAGCTGAGCTCAGCTCACAGCTCAGCTTAAATTTTGAGCTAGCTAGAAAGTGAGCTGAGCTGATGGTTGAGCTGAGCTGTTGGGTGAGCTGAGCTGTCGGTGAGCTGAGCTGTTGGGTGAGCTAAGTTAAAGTGAGCTGAGCTGTGATGGGTGAGGGGATACATTGATTTTTATTTGGAAAGTATAATAAAATATGAAGATATTTTAAACTTTTATAAACCACCATAGCTTAAGATGTTTGGTTCTAGTTATTAATGGAATTATTTTAACACATGGATATTTTTATAAATAAAACAGATAATTTTTCGCGATCTTTTTTCTTGGTTTTTTTAATAGTAAATATATTTCTTTTTTTTTTTGTAAAATATTTCTTTTTTTATCATACAAAAAATTTCGGTACAATCCGGTTTTTCGACTTTTTTCAAAATTCCGAGAAAATCGCCTTTGAAAGTTGGGGTAAAATTTTGTTTCGAAAAATCTCCGAATCTTTGAACGCTCCTAGAAGCTAAAACGCTTGAGAGCAATTTTTTGGAGTGATGCTAAATGATAGCTTGTGTCATGGGCCTACGCTTTGCACATTGTCAGACTTTTAAAAAATCGCCTTCCATGTTAAACCGCCACATTATGCCTATTTTTTCAGAATCGTGCCTATTTTTTACTTTTAAGTTCTCCCGATTTGAGAACGCGTGGACCTACAGGGATGGGAGTTGTACCCAATTGTAGGTTAGAGTCTCCGCTACCTTTTGGCATCAAAAATTTTATTTTCTTCAAAATTCCGAGAAACTTCAGGGAGCTGAACGCTTTGATCTAGAGACAGGGGAGTGGTGCCATATGAAAGCTTATATTCTCAGCTACCCGATAGTGGTATAATCCGGTTTTTCGACTTTTTTCAAAATTCCGAGAAAATCGCGTCTGAAAGTTGGAGTAAAATTTTTTTTCGAAAAATCCCCCAATCTTTGAACGCTCCTGGAAGCTAAAACGCTTGAGAGCAATTTTTGGGAGTGATGCCAAATGATAGCTTGTGTCATGGGCCTACGCTTTGCACATTGTCAGATTTTAAACAAATCACCTTCCATGTTAAACCGCCACATCATGCCTCATTTTTTTCAGAATCGTGACTATTTTTTTTTTACTTTTAAGTTCTCCCGGTTTGAGAACGCGTGGACCTACAGGGATGGTATTTTTACCCAAATGTAGGTTAGAGTCCCCGCTAATTTTCAAAATTTTTTTCTCATTTTCTTAAGAATTCCGAGATATAGGCGTTGGAAGTTGGGGTTAGTTGGGAATTTGAGCTAGCTCAAAATTTGAGCTGAGCTGAAATGTGAGCTTTTTTGCAACCCTGGCAACTTGCCACATGGAAATTACCACATGCAACTTGCCACATGCAACTTACCACATGCAACTTGCCACATACAACTTGCCACATGCAACTTGCCACATGCTACTTGCCACATGCATTTGCACCATGTTTCATGCCACATGGTACTTGCCACATGCCACATGCAACTTGCCACATGCAACTTGCCACATGAAACATGTAACTTGCAACGTGTTGTGTGTTTTATGTTTGCCGTACTGCGGCGTACTGCATTTTTAAATACTAAAGTACTGCCTACTCTAAAGGCGAAACGACAGCCCTGCTATCCAGGGTGATCGCGTCATAATCCCTTTGACATTCTTGTCAAAAAGTAAATTTTCATACCCATCCTCAAATAAGAAGTATAACTTCAAAAAAAAAAAAAAAAAAAAATATGGAAATGTTTACCAATATATTTTCTTATATTGTAGTTGACATAGGTAGAATGGTTATACTTTAAACTATTATAAAATAACATTTGCACCGATCGATGTTTTGAATGATATTTCTATTTTTATGACAGTTTAAACACAAAGTGATCATAACCAAACAACTGCATTACTTTACTACAAATTTCAGTTTTATTTGTAAAATCATATATCTAATTAAGCTCTCTGATATTCCTATTTGAAACTATAGCAACAACGTAAGTCTCCTATGAAGTTAAATCACAGAAAAATTCAATTTTCTTAATAGTTTATTTCATTGTGTTACCAAAAATCAGCTTTAAAACTTTAAATACCACTGCGTTACCAAGATAAACCACAATGTTACCGTGATTTGCAAACAATTAAATCCAAATTTGGGTTTAAAACTTGTAAATGTAAATAATGTTAATTTAATAACTCATTATAGTTTTTCTACTAATTTGTACTTTTTCTTCAAGAAAAATGAAATTCAACCAAAGGGACAACTTTTTTTTTAGGCACTAAAAATAGTATTTTGGCCCATCTATGTACTTTTTTTTTCCAAAATCTTAAAAAAACATATTTGAATTCGTATTGAAATTGGTTCCGAAAATAGCTGATTCCAAAATATTTTATGAAGACGATTGATAAAAATATTTAAAAAATATGTTTGGATTGGAAAATGTTGTTATTTTTCGGATTGGGTAATAAATTATTTCTTGACCAGTTTTAACATAATCTTTAAAAGCTAAGTCTTTATCTATTCCACCGTCTATAATCCATTAAAAAAAAAAAAACAATCTACATCTTATTTCACACTAAAAGGAATCACTTTACTAACCAGCTTACCTAAACCACTGTAAATTTGCATAACTAATTTATATATTGAACCCGCAAACTCTGTCCGTTCCAACACTCTTTCGCGCACAAAACGATAACAACATTATTCTGCCATGAATATTATCCTCCTCTTAAAATCCAGTTAAAGGGGATAAAAGGAGATATAGAGATATTGTATAGAAACCAAAAAAAAAAAAATGCTATTTCATGATTTAAAGAACCCACTAAAACCTACCACGAAACACTTTGTTCTTATATATAGTATCTCATGAAATATTTAAGAAAATAATTATTATCTACCATTTGAAGGGAATAGAACTTGTATAGCGCAACAGCATCTGGGCCTAAGAATTTTCTATGGAATAAGAGCTCCCTCTTTTTACCCACCACCTCTCGCCATCTCGTAGTCTATTGTTACCTCAAAGAGTTTATAAATCTTCGATCAAAGAACTGGCTTCTTCTATCTAAAATCATGCCACGTGCCCCAAGTTACCTATATATATAAAGCTTGTAAAGGCAACGAAGAGAGTCCTGCCTCATAACTATAAAGACCGATTCATATTAAAAATTCAAAACTATACTTTTGCTCTGGCACAGGTATACAAAAACTCTCCATAGCCATTTGGTGTTCTACCCAAGCATTATTTTCATTCAGCCCCAAATGAGAATAAAGCTAAAGAAGGTTATAATTTTAACTCAATAGATGGCGTGAGTGTACATTTTAGCACCTACACTGGGGCTGCATTTTTGTGGCTAAAACAGAAAAAAAAAAAAAACGAAAAAATTCTAAACGTTAAACTTAAGAGCACAATAAAACCTATAGCAGTTATATTATATTCGTGCGTCTTCGTTCGAAAGGAAAAACAGTGGCAGTGGATGTTAAAAAAAAAAAAAAAAACAGGACACAAGAAGAAAAAAACTGTTAACACCACAGGAAAATGAAAGAAAAACTCCCGCCGGGAAATAAACTCATATCCTTGTGGCAGGTGCGGCAACGGTCGGTGGGTGCGGTATACACCTGCACAGCAGGATACATTCAAACAAACTTTCACCCCCCCCTCCACCACCCTCTTCAACGCTTAACAATCCACCACCAAATTCGCCCTATCCTTAGACTATCGTTCACCACCATCTTATACTTTATCCTATCTCAGTAGTGTGTGTGTGAGTGGGATGCAAAGGTATGTGGCATTTCCTTTACCGCGTGTATATTTCTTTATTATCCTTACACCAACGAAAATTCGAGAGAGAAATTTAATTCAGTTATGCAAATTGAGCCGGTAGTGTTTTCAACGAAAACATCCTTCGCTGTAGGGGGTCTCTCAGTCTCAGGACTGATGCAGAGGGCTTCAGCAGAGGGGGAAAAGTGGTGCGGCAGTGTTGTAACTGTTGTTAGAGAGAACCATGATCAGAGATATACAACAGACACATCCTTCGACTCAACCAAAGGATTCATATCCTTTGCGTTCGCTCTGACGACGAAGAAGAACTCCCCCCCCCCCCCCCCCCCAAAAAAAATAGGATATAAGTTTAATGTGTGCGGTGTTGCCTGTGGACGTGGCGGTGCTGTGGAGGGTGTGTGTCTGTGCTATCTTTTGCGATTGTGATACAGCGAGTTACACTACTAGCGACTTGAAGCTAAAGAATAAAGACATTTCGGGGTTAAGTTAAGATAGTTTTTGCATTGAATTGTAAAACATAAGTGCACAACACCGGATGTGTACGATGTTCGATTGTGAGGTAAGAAAATAGGGTGGGGGTTCTTACTTCCCTCCAAGTACACAGCTACATCAGGTACTGCAAAAAAAAAAGGGGGAATATAAAAGCACATTTGTTCAGACCTTATAATCTTAAAGACAGGTAAAGCGTGTAATTAAACCAAAAAACGAGGTGGTTTGTTGCCAAATAAAAAAAACCAAAAACAAAACTTTGGATCTTATTGTATTATATATAGAGTACAACACATAGGGACGAGATATAGAGATATCTTACCTATCCAAATGTAACTTTGGTTTGCGTGTCATAGAGGTGATAAGATATTTAAAGAGTTTTTCCTGTCTGGTTTGTGAAAATTAAGTCACGTCGAAGACGTTTCTTCATTTCGTGTGCTAAAAGAACGACATGAAAACGGATGTAATTTTTATTTCTTTTCCCTTTCTTCAGTGTCTTCATCTTTGCTGTCGTGTCTATTCCTGTCTTCTTCTATATTTGACGTGTTTCAAAATAAGTTGGGGCAGTTTAAATGCAATAAAACTCGAAGAGATTAACATTTTCAAAATGATTACCTACCTTCTTTTGGATATAGAAATAGCGGATTGAATGAATCACTGGTATAGAAAAGATAACAACACTCGGGTCGGGAAATGTGAAAAGTTAAAAAGGATTTTAATTTTTTCGGTAAGGTTAGATATGTGTGGTATAGAAGAGAAATCAAAGTTAAGTTTATATGTAAAGGTAATAGGTAACCTACCTAGTGATGAAAATGTGGTTTAATTACTTCCGGGGTTTTTGAAGTCATTAACGAAGGAAACGTATCAAATGTTGTATTTGAGGTTTTTGAGAACATGTGGTATTTTTTATTTGTATAATTTTGGTTAAGAGTAATTCTGTGGATGTGATTGAGAAGATAAAATTGGTAATGTTTGAAGGAAATTAGAAATGTTACTTTGTTATATGTTGAAAAATAATGTTTAAAAATTTGATCAAAAAAGTTCATGCAAAAATTAACTAACGTTCAATTTTAAAAATAACAAAATTTTGATTTCTTTAACACTAACATTGAGAATTCGAAAACTCAACTCAAATGTCTCAAATTAAGAAAAATGCAAATGCGTCTATTTAAGTTAACATGGCAGAATTGTCATAACCTTTTTATGTGTTTAAACAGGAAATTATTTATGGCCTTAAATGTTTTGTTTATCACTTAGCATTTTAAAAGGTAGGGTTTTGCCAGTTTCAACCAAAAAGAGAATCGTATCGATGTCTGACTTCCTCGTAAGAGAAGTACATACATAACTGATTTCAACTCAATTATTTTTTTCAAAAACGTTTTAGCAACCCAAATGACAGAATTAAAAAAAAAAAAATAAAAAATGTTTCTCAATTTTTTTTTTTAATCAATTTTTGAAAACGGACGAATGATTTAGATTTTATTTTAAACATTGCACATTAATTGTCAACTATTATTTCCTTTTCATTGAAAAATGTTGTTTAATAAAAAAAGGCTTTTAGGATCAAAAATATAACAAAATTATTATAAAAAATTCTTTGTAGAACAAGAAATAAAATAGAAACTTAACGTATTCGATTAAGCATTTTTTCATAAGTTATTATTTTAAAAATGAAAAGTGACCCCTTGAGCTAGAAAATTTTTTTTGGATCAAGACATCTTTACACAGACTCTTAGGTACTCAAAAACGTATGAAGGTGGTATTTCACCTAAGGTGGTTAATATGCTTAATGCATTTTAATGAAAAATTATTTAAAAGTGTGTTTTTATATGATATCTGACCCAATTCCTATTTGGGAACTCTGGAACTTTGTAGTTTTAAATATAAATTATTTTTGAAAAAAGTAGAAATTTTACTATTATTATATATTTTAGTTAGTACCGAAACAGGACTAATACAACAAGGTCCTACTTTTGAAATGAAAAAAAAAAACTAATTGTTATAAATGGTAGCTGATGTAAAAACTTTTTGTTCATTTCTAACTTTCTCTTAAAAGATTTAACCGATTCAAGCGTGTTCTTTTAAAAAAAATCATGTGTGCAATTCACCTTAAAAATCATTTTAAAAAAATCGAAAAAATATAGCTTTTTTTTATTCCATCACTTTTTTTATATGACAACCTACAATACATTTTATACCATCTGAAAGCTCATTGTTTCAGCTCAAAATATTTATATCGACCATGTCTACAACATCTACAAAAAGAGCTAGAATTTTTTTTAACCCTTTCGGACCCAGCGTTACTCTCATGTAACATTTTTTTTAAAATTCGTAAAAAATATTAAATTAAACAATTTTTTAGGTTACGATGGCTTAATTGAAAGATAATAATGCCTAGTTACTGGATTATTACAAAAAGTTAGTCAAATATTATACTTTTAATTTTTTTTTATTGAGAAAATGACTGAAATTCACATTTTTTTTTTTACAAAAAAAATTTTTTTATATATGGTCATAATTTTGAAAAAAAGATATAAAAAATGTTAATGCAGAAAGTGTTTTGTTTTTTTGCTTAGAAGAAGTAGCATACATTATAGTCTCATAAAAAGTTATTTTCTCAGTTCTCCGACTTTTTTTGGTGGTCATAGGCAGTGCATTTTACTTACATGTAACATGAGAAAAACACATTAGTTTTGCTATTTATTATTTTGGAAAATAACTTTTTGCTATTCATAATTCTTAGTTGTGATGTATTTGACCCGATAATACCGAAAAAAACATTTTTTAATATAGATTTTCATAGCTTGGGTTCGAAAGGGTTAACCCAATAAGTTTTCATAAAAAAAGCAAAACATCCAATCTCTTTTCTCTTCTAACGCCATTAAATCCATTTTTTAAAAGACAACCCATAATACATTTTACATCATTATTATTTGACCTTTTATATGACTCTTCAATCATATTTCTACCATGCCTACAAAAAAAGTAAGAATTTTTTAAAGCCAACCATGTCGAAATTTCAAACTGAGATTAGGGTACTTCCTACACTGGTCACCGTCAACAGATCTCAACAGGTGTTTTGAGGTATTTTTCAAGTTTTTCAATTTAAGATTGTGTAACTTGTAGAAATCGTACAGTTAATTGTGATACATCCAATTAAAGGTTATGTTATCTGCATGTGTATTAAAGTTAAATCAAATTTGTATGTGCACTAAATCAAAAGATATAACGTGTGTAGAAAAAGAACATCTTTTTACCGTTATCTCAGAATTTTGAATATGATATTAATTGAAATTTTGTACATTTATAGTTTATTTAATTACCTATCCACAGAACAAATTTCATTTATCTATCTATGGAAACAAAAAAGTTATAACAAGTTGAATGTTCGGGTCGCGTTTTCGTTTCATCTTGTTTCAAATTACTACGATACTAAAGAAGTTTTCACTTCAAAAAAAAAAATCCATTCTTAGATAATTTTTTCTTTGATAAATCAATATTTCAAAATTATTTTACGAATTTTCTTTAAATTTCATTTTTATTATGTGGTTTTACTATAAGTTCCTCAGAATACCAATTTTTTTCGAAAAGGGTTGAAAATTTGTATTAACAAAAAAATATTTTACTGAATTCAATATTTTTCTTTTTAATTGGTACAAAAATAAATGAACATAAAAACGCATATTTTAAAAATTCTGATGTTTACTGGTTCTTTACTGTACTGCCCAATCAGTGGGGTATCCAGAAAAAAATTTGGAGGTAGCTGGAAAATTTTTCAAAAATGTTGTATATACTCCAGTCAAAGCGTCATTTGACCTTGCGATGAGAGGCACTGTCTGTTTTTATTTCATGGATCGATAGGGGTATATTTAAAAGGCTTAAACCCAATTTCTCACCACCTGATCATTCTTATTAGCGGAGTTATTCACAAAAATGCATTTTTTGGGATATTTTACTTCTAAGCTAATATCTTTGCTCCAGATTATCGTACACCAAAAAATAAACATACATTCTCTTCCTTATAATATTTTCTATCGTTGTATGTAATTTCATTGTATTTGAGTGAGTAAATATAAAATGGCAGCCATTTAAAGTCAAATTCTTGTTGTAAAAAAACAAATTTTTGTCATTATTTCGAAAAAAGCTTATCTCATGATTGACATTTTTCTAACCTATTTTGTAGCCCTGTTCATGTCCTGCATTTTACAGATAAAATGAGCTCTTTATCACCAAAGATGGCCGAGCTATTGATAAATGAACGCATGCAAAACCGGTGCGAAAACACCCAAAAATATCGTTTTTTGGGAATAACTCGACTTCAGAATGTCCTACGGCAAAAAATAAAGCAACGAATTGTTCGTTACAACATTTTCTATCAATTTAGTGCACAATCTTTTTGTTGAAACAAATAAAAAATAAGTAATATTAAGTCAAAGTCGTTTTTTTGTTTAGCAAACTCTTGCCTTATTATTTTGCAAACGGTGCTAGTATTGGCCAAGAAAATAAAATATTATTGTAGTCCTTTAAATTATCATACAATTTAAAAAAAAAATTAGCTCTCTACGACCCACACGAGCCGAGAAATTAATTTTTTAAAAAAAGTCCAAATGACCAACGAAAAAACATAAGACAAATTCTCTTATAACGAGAAACAATGAAAACAACCCCTCTCACTGAGAACTAGTATTCGAATCATAAACAAGGGAAATTTTTTTGAATTTTCGTACGGATTAATGCTTTCTTAAAATTATAATAGCTCGGCTCCCGTGGGTCGTAGAGAGCTAAATTTTTTTTTTTTTAAATTGTAGATAATTTAAAGGACTACAATAATATTTTATTTTCTTAGCCAATACTTGCACCGTTTGCAAAATAATAAGGCAAGAGTTTGCTAAACAAAAAAACGACTTTGACTTAATATTACTTATTTTTTATTTGTTTCAACAAAAAGATTGTGCACTAAATTGATAGAAAATGTTGTAACGAACAATTCATTGCTTTATTTTTTGCCATAGGACATTCTGAAGTCGAGTTATTCCCAAAAAACGATATTTTTGGGTGTTTCGCACCGGTTTTGCATGCGTTCATTTATCAATAGCTCGGCCATCTTTGGTGATAAAGAGCTCATTTTTTCTGTAAAATGCAGAACATGAACAGGGCTACAAAATAGGTTAGAAAAATGTCAATCATGAAATAAGATTTTTTCGAAATAATGACAAAAATGTGTTTTTTTACAACAAGAATTTGACTTTAAATGGCTGCCATTTTATATTTACTCACTCAAATACAATGAAATTACATACAACGATAGAAAATATTATAAGGAAGAGAATGTATGTTTATTTTTTGGTCTACAATAATCTGGAGCAAAGATATTAGCTTAGAAGTAAAATATCCCAAAAAATGCATTTTTGTGAATAACTCCGCTAATAAGAATGATCAGGTGGTGAGAAATTGGGTTTAAGCCTTTTAAAAATAAACCCTATCGATCCATGAAATAAAAACTGACAGTGCCTCTCTGCGCAAGGTGAGGCCCTTTTTTCCGACGCTTTGACTGGAGTAATAGGGTACCTAAATGTAGGAACATTTTTTCTCTTTTTTTTATTCGTCTTCGATCGAGAGAAAAGTGCGGTGCTGCAGTCTTGAAAGTTAGAAAGTTCTTGTATCTCAATCATTTTACACAAACAGCAAGGTGTTGAGTAATCTTAAAAAAAAAAAAAACACTTTATATCGTTTGAACTTTGTCATGTGCTGAATTCAAAACTGTTTACGTATTTATTCCTATCACGTCTTGTTTTTGA
Source organism: Episyrphus balteatus (assembly GCF_945859705.1). Classification (NCBI taxonomy): domain Eukaryota; kingdom Metazoa; phylum Arthropoda; class Insecta; order Diptera; family Syrphidae; genus Episyrphus; species Episyrphus balteatus. The sequence continues at coordinate 116,640,677 of NC_079136.1, forward strand.
GCTATACTCATTACTATTTTCCGCAATTCGACCGAAAGTGAATTGAAATCACTTTTCAATTTCACCTGAAATGGATCTTCGATCGATTTCGACAACTTCGTAAATGCTTCGAACTGTCAAAACTGAAGTATGCATGGATGCAATTTTATTTACAATTTTAACGAAAAAAAGCAGAATTTAAAAGAAAAAATAAGTAGACACATTTTCAAAATAAAAATTAATTAGGTAAATTGTAAAGCGAATGAGGTGCAAACACAGAGGCAGTGATTACGGTGTTTAGAGCTTGCATAAGAAGTTTTACAAAATTTAACATTGATGTAATTCGACATCAAAATACCGAAAAAAAAAGATTTGAAGAATTCCGAATTGGAATAAAATCCGAAAAAAATGTATCCCAACCCTCAACGTCAGCTAAGTCCCTTACTCAAACAAACATAAACAGCCCTTTTAGAATTTGGAGGGGGCTCAAACAACTGAGCTGCCTCTAAATCTCTTACATTTACGAACAAGTTTCAGTTAATCATGTACATTATGAAGAAATCAGCTAAATAATAACATTGTCTTGGAGGCTTGGGGGGGGGCTTGAGCCCCCTGAGCCACCCCATCAATACGCCACTGTGCCCAATCCCCAACAATTTTACTATCGCAGTAACCGAAATAAGATGCAATGACCCCTGTGGTTCAGTCAACCTTGTTCTTGTAACAGAAACCACTTTTATACAGTATACACGCATCACATTTCGTTTTGTTTCTTTGATTCCAAAAGAGCCCACATGATTGTATTTTTGGCAGTCAATGTCAATGGCCGAATAATTTCAGATAAGAGATTTCTTTTTAGTTTTCTGTTTCCGATCAAATCAAACAGCAGTGTGCTACAAATTCTGAATGCCTGGTAGGTTTAGTACGAAATTAAGTTTTTCAAAATGAAAACGAAAGTGATTTCGAATTCAAAACCTCTATCGTTGTTGCTCTTATGACTTCACAATACAGGTAAATTTATTATAAACTTAATATCAGCCATTTTGTGTAATGCCATGACAATGGTCCAAATTTCTTAGCTTTGGAAGTTTAAATAAATTTTGTTTTTATTAAGCTCAAAGACAGTCGGTGGAGTGAGAATGACAAAAAAATTAAAGTTGCTTCAGGAATTTTCAGAGGCTAGCTGCTAACTTTGCCCACATCTTTCTTTTCTGCTACCCCATTGTTTGCCGAGGTAAAATTGTTTATAATTTTTTTGTTAAATAATTTCTTCAGTAAAGTTTTTTTGTTTGGAACATCGAAAAAAAATTAACTTGGGTTTTTTTTTGTTAAACAAAATTTTAACCAAATTTAAGTTAAAACAGGTCCCTATTGTAAAGGGGGCCCAGAATTTATTGATAGGTATGGTTTTTTTTGTTTTTGGTATTTGTGTGGACACAATAGGATCGTTTGGGTATCTACCTAGAGTGAACGGAACAAAACAAAACAATAACCTAAAAAATGTATAGTCTGCGATGGAGCGTTGTATTTTGGTAATGAAGAATAATTAGATACCATTTTTTTTTTTGTCGGATGATAGAAAATGTATCAATTTTTTTGGTTAAGACCTTTATTAGCCTACTTGTTAGAAAATTTAATAATACTTGCAGTTTTTATTCACAGATTAACTTGACAAGAAATGCATTTTTGAAACATAATTTTGGGTAAAAGATTTCAACAAGTCTTGTTAAATTGCAATATATTATGAAAAGTTGCCCTGGCAAAAACATTTAGATTTCTTTTTGTTTTTGACTCAGCAGTTTTTTTTTATGTTTGCTTGTTAAAAATGGAACAAGTCTTGTTAATTCAGCAGTTTTAACAAGTTATCCAAATTTTTCACCAGTTAACAACTTCTCGTCTCGGACTATTGATTTTCAGAGGTTTTTCAATTTCAACAAGTTCGTAAATGTTTGTATGAAGTATTCTCATTTACATGCTCACCTGGTAGATGATCATATGAAAATATCGATCGAAATTATTTTTTCGTCTGATTTTATGATAAATCGTATGTCGCTAGGTTTTTAGATCACAATTTTGATGTTAACTTGAACAAATATATTCAAAATGAGATCATGTTAACACGAATTTTGATTTGATATCATCTAAGCACAATTTTTTTTTTTAAATAAAATTTTGACTGGAACAAGTTATAATAGAATTCTGACATACCTAAGCAATGTGTGTTAATATTTTTGTTTAATTTTTTAGCAATTAATTTATTCATCGACAATGAAAAAAAGTACTAAACACGCTTTTATACTTTGGAAACAAGGTGTTTTGTTTAAAAGGTTAATTTTTGTTTTGTAAGTTTTTTTTTGTTTCTTTTTTTATGAGCGCCTATTGGTATAGACTGTATAAGCTTTTATGTTAGCTATTTTAGGAGGCTTGAAGTCTAACAGATTTTTTATTTTTGGGGATTTAGAAGGTTTTATCTTATCTCTGTTGTTATAGGTATGGTAATTGATATTACTTCTGTATTACAAGTGAGCAGAAAAATGTTAATTAGATAAAATCCATACTTTATGGATGAAAAAATTTTAGAACTCAGTAATTTATAAAAATATAATAATAAATATTCTTTTAACGTAGTAAAATTTATCTATAGAGGTACTATGTAGATGATATTTTTAGATAATTGCGTCATAACATCATCGATTTTTTTTTTTTTTGTAGGAACTTATAGTGGCATCAAAAATACTCACAATCGCCAATCATTAGAAGGCAAAAAAGCAATTTGTATGAGTTTGTTTTTCAAAAAGGGACTTAATTGAGTGCAATTCAGTTTTTTTTTATTTTTTTTAACAACTTTAAAATTTTAGGTATAAAATAAGGGTAACCATCAAAACCTAGTGAAGTTCTAAAAAGAGTTAGTCAAAATTTATAGACAAGTAGGTAGGTAACGCTTGTATTTGTTTTTGTACTGCATAAATGTACTTTGAACGCACTTAGTCATAGGTACATTTGGAGAAATTTAATATTTGGCAACAATTGTACCTAACTAACGTTATTTTTTCTCAAAAAAAGGATTTTGATGGAAAAACTGCGTGTACTGTTGCAAATATGGTCGTAGTTGAAATAAAAATATATTTTTGAAATTTAGGTAGGTACCAGCTATAGAATTCTTTTTTTTATTGGATTTCACGTATAAAGCGACTTAACCGATTTCCAAAAAAAAATATTTAGATAGGTAGGTAAAAAAAAGTTTTATTTTTTCAACTTCTACAAAACGGACAAATTGAACCGATAAATAATACCTACCAGTTTTTTTACTTTTTTATTTTTATTTTCGTAATGATTTTTAGTTTTTTTTTAAACTTTCGTTATACAAGTAAATAATAACTAATACTTTGTTTGGAAGTCATAACCATCTAAACATATTTTTTTGAGTTTTAGGCCGTGTGTGAATTGCGTTAAATAGTTAACCCTGTGTAAAAATTTTGACGCTATTGAGGTGCATAATTTCAGCTGTATGGCTTATTGTTTAATATTTTTCTCTGCCTTTTTCTTGCCATGAAACTCATTTTTATTAAAAAAAAAAAAAAAAAACAAAAACCATCTGCAAACAAAAAACCTAACCAGCCCATTAAATTTTTGAAGTGAAAACTTCTTTAGTTCGTAGTGATTTGAAACAAGATGAAACGAAAAAGCGACACGAAAAATCTATTGATCATAACTTTTTTGTTTTAATAGATAGATAATTACAGTAGATAGGTAAATTAAATACATTATGATTATGCAAATTTTCAATTAATTTCATATTAAAATTTCTGAGATAACGGTGAAAAGATGTTCTTTGTCTAAACACGTTATATCTTTTGATCTAGAGCACATAACAAATTTATTTAACTTTAATACGCATTCTGATAATATTACCTTTCATTTAATATATCACACATAACGGTACGTGCTCTACAAGTTATATAATCTTTAATTGAAAAACTTGAAAAATACATCAAAACACCTGTGAAGATTTGTTGCCGATGACCAGCCAGCAGTAGAGGAAGTACCGTAATCGCAATTTGAAATTTCGACATGGTTGGCTTTAAAAAATTCTCATTTTTTTTTTTGTAAGCATGATAGAAATATGATTGAAGCGTCATATAAAAGGTCAAATAATAATGATATAAAATGTATTATAGGTTGTCTTTTAAAAAATGGATTTAATGGCGTTAGAAGAGAAAAGAGATTGGATGTTTTGCTTTTTTTATGAAAACTAATTGGGTTAAAAAAATTCTAGCTCTTTTTGTCGATGTTGTATACACATGGTCGATATAAATATTTTGAGCTGAAACAATAAGCTTTCAGATGGTATAAAATTTATTGTAGGTTGTCACATAAAAAAAAGTGATGTAATAAAAAAAGTTATATATTTTTTCGATTTTTTTTTTAATGATTTTTAAGGTTTAACCACCTCCGCAACAAGAATGAATGTTAAGAGGTGACTCAGAATTTTTCACTTTTTTAAAACTCCGTTGCAAATCTAGAAAATAATTATATTTTTAAAACGATTACCTACTTTTAATGCAAATAAAATGCTATTAAAAGTGTAATTAAAAAGAAAAAAATATAAAGCTCTCAAAAGGCAAAACGTGAAAACATTCTAAATAGTCCAGTGCATTTTAATACGCTTTTATTAGTAAATATTTTATTTATAATTTGACCCAGAGATAGAGAATTTGGTGAATATCATAACCCTGATTTTTCGCACTTGTGAAATTCACTTTTGGCCGCCATCTTGGATTTTAGTAACTTTTTTAATATTAAGGATATCGAAAAAGTGTTCATAACATAAAAGATGAAAGATTTAACTGTCTACGTTTTTTTGTATAGCCAACTTATACCTAGGATGAAAAAAAGTCGACATATTTAATAAAAACATAAATCCAAGATGGCGGCCAAAATGTGAATTTATCGAGTGCGAAAAATCAGGGTAATGATATTCACAAAATTCTCTATCGAATGAGCAAAAAAAAAAATGTAAGGGGTACTACAAACTGCGGGTCGCCCATACATATATATAGTAGGAGAGCCAGTGGCACATTTGACTAAGGGGAAAATTAGTAACGGATTCTTGTAGAGCATTTTTTACTATGAGAAGGGGGGGTCTATCTCCCTCCGTTTAGGAGGGAGGGGCGATTTTCGAAAAAAAGTAACTCAGAATATAAAAAAAAAATTTTTTAAAACGACGGCAACACAGTTATGAGTGATACATTTTTCAAAAGGCAGAATATTAAACTTTTTTTTTAATTTTTAAATCAAGTTATTTGAATCAATACTTTTTGAAATAATCGATTTCAAAGTCAAATTTTGGGAATAAAAAGTTGAAAGTTACACTTTCAAGGTCATATATATACAGGGTGTCCCACAGTCACCGCCCCAAATGAAAACCATGGATTCCTGAGGTCATTTTAAGTCGAAAAACTTAAGAGGTAATTTTCTCGTTTTCGTCCCGTTTTCGAGTTACCACGGTTTTTATGATTTTTTCTCTTTTGTCCTTTAACTGGCCTTATCTTTGCCAAACTACGTTTGATTAAAAAGATTTTATTTGCAACCAATCAAGAATTTATTGCAGTTTAAGTTTGTCTCCAAATTTTTTTTTCTGCTGACAAACTTTTCTCCACAATTTTGCATCAAACACAATTTTCTTCGTTTTTTAAGTTGTTTTTTACACTTTCATATCATTTAAGTCAAAAAAACACGTTAATGAGTATAAATTTTTTGTGCTTTTAATTAAAGCCCAGTTTATTTTCATAAAAAATTAAGTTTTATTTCATAAAAAAGGCTACTGAAAGTATTTAAAAAAAAAACAAACAAACTGAGTGAATGAAAAAAAAAATAATTATTAAATAAAAAATTAATTTAAATGAATTAAAAACTTTTTCTGAGCAATTGTGGTTAAGAAAAGAACAAATAGATAAAGCTCAGAAAAAGTTTTAATTCATTTAAATTAATTTTGTATTGAAAAATTATTTTTTTTTTTAATTCAATCAGTTTGTTTATTTTTTTAATTACTTTCAGTAGCCTTTTTTATGAAATAAAACCTATTTTTCTTTATGAAAATAAACTGGGGTTTAATAAAAAGCACAACAAATTAACACTAATTAACGTGTTTTTTTGACTTAAATGATATGAAAGTGTAAAAAACAACTTAAAAAACGAAGCAAATCGTGTTTGATGCAAAATTGTGGAGAAACGGTTGTCCGCAGAAAAAAAGTTTTGATACGAACTTAAATTGCAATAAATTCTTGATTGGTTGCAAAAAAAATCTTTTTAATCAAACGTAGTTTGGCAAAGATAAGGCCAGTTAAAGGACAAGAGAGCAAAAATCATAAAAACAGTGGTAACTCGAAAACGGGACGAAAACGAGAAAATTACCTCTTAAGTTTTTCGACTTAAAATGACCTCAGGAATCCATGGTTTTCATTTGGGGCGGTGACTGTGGGACACCCTGTATAAGATGTGCAACGCTGAGGCCTGCCAGACCAGATTTTTTTACTTAGCATGCTCAAAATTACCACTGTAAGAATTTTTAGCTTTACAAGAGCTACCTTAGTCAAATGTGCCACTAGCTCTTGGACTAATAAACATCATAAATGCACTGTACTAAAAACAAAATTGTATTAAAAGTCAATGACCTGAGAATAGTAGCTAGAACATCTCCAAAATGTTGTCGGAAATTTAAAATGTTTTTTAACAAATTTTAATATTCTCCATAAATTTACGCTCCACTTTTACATTCATTTAAAATTAAAATCATTATTATTCATTACAGAAGTATTTATTCATTGTTAACCTAAATTAAAATACATAGCGTAAGCGATACAGTTATTGACACCCATAAGGAATTTTTCAGTTCACACAGCTGGCAAATATAATTGGTATGGATATGTGAAACTCTTAGTACATTTTTAAATACCTAACTCAATTGTTTTTCATTATATTTGTATTAAAATCGGTTAAGAGATTCGTGATATTGTTAAATTTTGATTTTTCTAAAACTCTACCAAAATATATAATAATTGACACTCTTGTACAGCTATTGACATCACATATTTATACAATTATCGACATACTTGTACAATTATTGACACCACATATTTATACAATTATTGACATATCTTCAAACAGAAAGTTGGAAATACAAATTACGATTTTTTTGTTGAGGCTGATTTAAGTCATTTTCTTAAACCTTTACGTGGCATCCTTTGAAGGGTGTCGGCTCAAAAATGCCTTAAACTAGCCGTTCGCCTGTTTTGTGGCCCAAATGGATTTTCCTTTTTGTCTTCTTCAAGAAAACCCTTGACGGCATGAAGTACATCTCTCCCAAATAAAATTTCAGCTTCGATAAAGGTATTACCGAAGATACATTTCAGCTTTTGTTAAACTTTAGTTAGGTTGTTGGGCATGGAAAAGGGCAACGGTATACAAGTTAGACCCTTTATAACAATGTACTTATAAAGTCTAAAAGAATCATAAACGAAGCTTTACCGAAGCTCTATCGAAGCTTTTAGATTTGACAGATAGTTTATAAATTGACTAACCAAGCTTATCCGAAAAACAAGCTTTCTTCGGTTAAGTTTCTTTAGGAATATTCAAACAACTTACTACCCGACTAACAAATTTGCTCCTATAAAGCTTTACAGGTGTTAATGTAGCTCCTGTAAAGCTTTATAGAAGCTTTATAGAAGCAAGCTCAATACAAGCTGTGACAAAAGTGGTACCTGCGAGATTTCAATTGTCAGAAGCTGTTGTGTTAGTTGAGTAGATCGAGGAATATTAAAAAGTTTGGCTGCAGCCTTTTTGGACATCTTTTGTATCCTCACACACAATAGCGTTTTTCGAGGTCCGTTTTGGTGTATTTCCTAGTACATTTAGGCATTTTTCCAGCTTAGTAGTCATTTAAAAGAGTTATCTAATTATTGACACTCTTTATAAGTACAACTGTAGACACAGTGTCAACGTTTGTACTCCAATACAAGACAGTTATTGACACAGGGGTGTCAATTATAGAAAATGTTAAAATCTTAAGACAGTAGTTGACACCCCATTTTATTAAATATATAATAAGAAAAAAACAATAAAAATACATTAAATCCTTCTCCAGGACATTAAATTTCATATATTATAAACTTTTATGATCATACTTTTACTAAGTACAACATAATTATCGACTTACATGTTAAGACTCCTTAACGAAATAGACACTTTTTTACCAAAAAAACACACTCTCGTAACAGTGATGTTTACGTTTCAAAATTTAAAACAAAATTGAGTAGCTACCTCCCAACAAAAAACAAAGAGTGAGAGAATAAGAAAGAGCGAAGAAATTAAAAAAACGGTTTATATAATTCGTTGCGATTTTTTCCTATAAAACGTTCTTTACGAAGAGGGTGTCAATAACTATATTGAAATTTTGCAGTGTCAATAATTGTATCACTTACGCTATAAAATTTCTTAGCTCTCCCTTCACACAACATTACTATGACGTTGTCATAATAATACTTTACTTGTCATTCTCATTAAGTTCGAAATTTCAAGAATTTAAATACTCTTTCAGTTTTTCTTGTTCGCCGGGTAGTTGAAATCCATTTGCGATCGATTCGGCGTATGAAAAACTACTTTCGATTTCATGCAGTGAATGAAATATACACAACAAGTAGGTATCACCCGCATTGAATTTTATACATTCTTTTCCCCTTCTCCAGATTATCATAAACAATTCGTTTATCGCCGCCGGCGAACACAAACCCGCATTCACCTCCCAAGAGTGTGCACTATAAAACGAAAAGAAATCTGTCACGTAAACAAAAATTCGTCACATGCTCGCCACCACTTGAATACATGCTGATCATTACAAAAATGATTATGATACCCACAGAGCTCAACCACACAACATACAAACGAGGTACAAGGGGTTCAATTTTTTATTTTCTCTTCTGCTACTGTGAGTGGAATTTTTTTTGGGAATTTTGTTGGGTTTGTTGTTTTTCATGATCGCCTGGTACTCAGAATCCATTTGAGATCGATTTTCTCGAATGTGAAAAAATGATGTGCGATCATGATCTTCGTGAGTTCGAGTGTTTGGTCGATTATCGTGATGATGATCACAGCAAATAGTTGAAGAGGGTTTCATTTTCGGTTTTATAATATGAGTGTAGGCACTCTAGAAGAAGAAGATAGGAACTAAACCAATCCGATCCTCAAACCTTCACCCAGACCCAGAAATGACGATCACTTTCAATTTCATTTGAAAAAATAGAAAGAGAAATCTGAATTTGTTGATCATCACACAGCTGGGCAGTAGAATTCACTTTCAATTTCAAAAAGATCGATATACTTCCTCGAAAAATACCAGGCGAACATAAAATTATAGAAAGATCTTTTGTGTGTGATGATATTTTGGGGAAATTATATTATTTTTGGTGGTTTTTTTGATTGTGACGTCAGGCAGTCTGGTTTAGGTAGGTAGTTCAAGTGTTATTTTTTGTTTGTTTGTTTGTGAGGTGACATAGAAAATTAATGGATGTAGGTAGTGAAGTGGGTAATTTACCTTTTGATGTTTTAAATTGGTAGTAATATGGAGAAGTAGGGTTATATTTACATAGAATTGAAGTTTTGAGGTGACATTTGATTAATTACCAAAAAAAAAACTAGAAAAATACCAGCATTTGAGCAAATACAGATTTATTTATTTTGAGTCTCTTATATTCATAATTCACAGTCAAATTTTATTGAAAATTAAATATAAACAATTTCTATCAAATTTTAAATAAGTAACCACCAAAATTAATTTGCACAAATATATATTTGTTCTTTCTTGGAGAGCAAGAAATTAAAACAAACAAAAAAACTCAAGCAAAAATCTAGTATGTGGCAACTCTGACATACCTAGCTACTAGATTTTTGCTTGTTTTAATTTCTTGCTCTCCAAGAAATAACAAAAATATATTTGTGCAAATGATTTTTGAAAAAAAATTTAGCAGTAAATGAAATTTTATATTTACCCTCTGTCGGCACACGCACGGGTGCGAATTTGGCAGGACAAAAATTAAAAGTGGTCACAAAAAAGTGTCTTTTTTCAATTTCATATATGATTCTCTATAAAATAGTGAGATCGAAAAAAGTTCTAGCGACATGAAAAAGTATAAACCAAATTCGCAAAAAAGGGGTGTGCCTACAGAGGGTTAATGCTAATATTAAGGAGAAAATTCGATTGTATATCAACGGCCGGCCGTTGGTTTACAGTATTTTTTTAAACAATTTTCAACCGATTTTATAAAGTTGACCAAGAAAATCAAGAAATGGTAACGGAGTTATGAATACCAGAGTAATGAGCGACAGAGTAGGTAATGCGCGTCAAAGTTATGAAAAACAAAGCTATGAAAAATCAGAGCTATGAACACCAAAGCTATAAAAATGTACCAAAAAGCTAGAGCGTGTAGGTTGGGTCAAGACAAGCAAATTAAATACACAACTGAGGTCGCACGTACTTCCTCTTATGGTAAAAGTAACTCTAATGTTAAAGCTTTAAATGAACAAATTTAGGGAAAATTTATAATTTGATATCTTTAACGAATTTCAAATATGTAGGTAGTGTAGAAAAAATAAAATCTGTTTTTATAGTTAATTAAACACTGTTTAACATGATCTTCTACACTAAACCAAAAATTGATTTCTTGCATAAAAAGAATTTTTTAGAAAAAAAATTTCGAAAATCGTTTGAGCTGTTTTTAACAAAAATAATTTTTTATAAATCCGAATTTTCTAACATTTTTCAGAAAAAAAAAAAAATTTTTACCTATGCCATTTTTAAGAAAATATCATTTTTTAATCAAAAAATGTGTTTTTTGAAAAAATTTTATAAAGTGTTGTTTTTGTGCATACATTTTGGTCGAAATCTGTTTTGTTGACGAGAAATTCATAAATTAAAAAAAAAAACGTTCTATGGCATGTACCACTACTAACGCTACAACAAATATTTTTTTAAATTTCCAAAGGACGCTTTTATGTGTTACACTTAACACAAAAATTTTAATAAAAATCGTTAGAGCCTTATTCCCTCCCCCCCCCACCCCTTTTTAGCCGGGAAGGTCAATTTTTATAAAAAATTGACTTAATTTGGCAAAAAATGCATTAAAAATCAACGGTTACACCAACAACAACGTGCTACACTTTTTTGTAAAGCCAAAAACTATGTCTTTTATAATATTTCAAATAAAGCTGTTTAATAGACTATGTAGTTTTTGAAAAAAATAATTTTCAAAATCAAATTTTTGAAAAAAAGGGAAAAAAATTCGAAATTTTTTTTTTCAAAATTGTAGGGTAGGATGGTATAAGAGTGCGTGGTTGATAAGAGTGCGCAAGGCCATTTTCTACGGTTTGAAAGGGAATATAAGACTGAATGCACTTATTTTTGAAAGATCTAAATGAGTTTGATCTGCTGTCAAAATTTCATGCAAATGTGTTTGTAAACAGAGGTGCTAGTTAAGTTTAAGTTTTTTAGCACTTTTTTTTCCAATATTTCTTGCCAAACAAATTAAATTTTCCGCTTAACAACAAAAAATAACAATAAACAAAGTATGGGACATTAAAAAGTCGACAAAAAGAAACATTTGAGGAACACGTAAGACTGGTCATAAAGTGCATTGTGAAATATATACATATATATTCTTCGATTACATGTCTGAGCGTGTAAGAGTGCGCACCATGATGATGTATAAGAGTGCGCAGGTTATAAGAGCAGTAAATGCTATCCAAGGCTTCAAAATAACTGGCATTTGTCCATATACAAGCAAACAGCAGCTAGAAAAAGCAATTCCAACCAAAAAGAAACCAAATAAAAGTTTTACAAAAAACAAGCGAATGAGAGTAACTAGGAAATATTGAAATTTTCTCGGAACCATTAATCGAAGACTAAATTGATTGTTCCTTATGCAAGGAGTGATGGGTTGAAAAATACTCTGTTTATTTAAAGATAGGCAATTTTATTTGCGACTTTTGTGCGAACTTACACCTGTATGAAGCTGCGCACTCTTACAAACTAAGCCGCGCACTCTTACACAATAGGATGTATAAGAGTGCGCAAATTTCCTAATGTGGTATTTTGTTTATAACTTTTGAATTAATACATTTTTGTTACCAGTTTTAAGTTTTTTTCGTTGCTAAATTCTTTTTGTTATTGTTTTATTTGGTATTTTGTCTAAAATGCGCACTCTTATACCACCTTACCCTATGTACTAATTTAGTTTTCAAACTTCAATGCTCTTATTTGTTTTAAAACAAAAAAAGAAAACCTCATGCAAAAACCTTTTGTCCGAAAACTAATCCATTAAACAGTTTTATTTATAAACAAGATACAACAAAAGTTTTTTTTTTACAAAAAGGTACAGCACGTTATGTCTGTCCCTAATTTCCTTCATGTAAAACATTTGAAATTCTATTGCCTACTAAGCGAAGGTTCTTTTAGTCAACTTTGTTTCTGAATACTAAGCTTAAAGCTTAAATCCTCGTTTACTAGAAGTATCACTAATGTAAGTACATTTATCTCCGCTCATACCATTCTCATCAAATGCAGTAAACAAAACTTTGTTTACATTATTTTTTCTTAGAACGAAATATAATTTAAAAACCCCTAATTTCTTGGAAAACTGCAAGCAAAAAAATATATAAAAAAACTTGTGACAATTTAAAAACCAGTGTTCACTTGTGCAGAAATTTTAATGACATCCGGTCAAGTTCTTCAACAAAACTTTGCATCCTTTATTAAGGGACAATAAAACTTGTACAAAGAATAAAATTCTTTTTAAAGGTCCTTATCTCCTTGATACCTTGAAAGTTTTATTTCAGTTTTTTTCTTCATCTTCTTTTCGTTTTTTTTTTTTTTTTTTTCAAATCAACATCAACCGTTCGTTCACTCACAGCAGCCCAGCGTTCAAAACAACTTTAAGCAAAAAATCCCGATTTTCCACTCAAACAACATCAAGGACGCAAGAATGACGACAAACGATGAACAGTAGAGAAAAACAAAAATTTTTTTTTTCAAAAAAAACTTTCTTTCAAGTCTTAATGCAGTTTTTAATGCATCTGGCCTCTTTCGCTGTTGAGCGTGCCTAGCAGACGGTTTGGTCGTTACATTTACTCTGTTGTCTGGGTTTGGCGGTGTGTATGTGGGCACAGGGTTGTAGGTACTCGTAAAGAACGAAACAATTACAACAAAAACAAAATTTAATTTTTATTTTTTCATTTTTAAAAATTTCAAAAGGCGTTTACTTTTAAACACAAAAGACCTTGAAGCACCACCTGTCAAACTGAAAAATTTTTCATTAAAATCCGTCACAACTGGTATACGAGTATAAACATCCACTTTTTTTTTTGTTTTTGTTGCTTTTTTTGTTTCGTTGAATGCATCCGGCTTCCATCATAGGAGTTTGAGTTTCAGAACCAATTGTTACTATAGAAACCAACAATCCTCCTCAAAAACATCATTCCAAAAAAAAAAAAAAACCATCAACAGCGCCATCCAGTGGTGATGGGGGAACTCAATAAAACAACAAACGTTCACTCTGAAATGTATTTTTATTTTGCAACATTTTCTCGTCGTTTCTTCTGTGAATTTATATTTTTTTTTTTCATTTTTTTTTTTATTATTTGTTTGCTCCTTCCGGCCAAACTGCCATTCTCAGATGACGCTGGTGGAATTGCGGTAGGTCGAAGATCTCGCTAGTGATGGCTCTTCGTCGTCGTTGTGTATAATGTGTTTGTGTTGTACGCTATCGATTGATGGCTATAAAGCAGCAGTAAGGAAGAGCAGAATAATGTACATTGCATAGTTCACTCGTTGTTGTAAATCGAAATTGCACATTTTATAGCAAAATAGTCCTCGGTGTATGTTTTGTGTAAGGAAACAAACTCTTGCACTTATATAAAATATACTCGTATACACAACATTGAAAGAGAGAAGAGAAGAAAGCTTCAGCACTAAATACCTCTATGGAATCCAATAAAAAAAGAATTGACGGCATTCAAGTCTTTCAACATACTTTCTCTGAACTTAGGGGCATCAGAATGCACCCTTTTATAAGAATGTTGTTATCGGATAGTTTAATGGAACACACAACACATATCACGAAGAGACGTAGAATTTTATGGACGTTTTTGTTGTGTTTACTTGCTATATGTTGCTTTTTTATGCTGTATAACATTGATAAACCAAACCCTTTACTCTCTGTACCCTGAAATAGACAGAAATATAAAATGTCGGTTATATAAATAGAAGCAGAATTGAAAATTCTCATCATTGTGTAGTTGCAGCAAGCAGAAGCACTCACAGAGGAAGTTTATTGAAGGGAATTGGGTCTAGACAGTGTTGCCAACGTAAATGTTTTTAAAAATGTAAACTTTCGGACCACACGGAGAAAATATAACGATAGGGATAACTTTACTTCTAGTGTATTAATTCAATTAAAAAAAAATGCTTTGAAATAAAAACAAAATATGTATTTATTGCAACTAAAAATTAAAAATTCAAAAAAAAGTGTATTGCAAATACAAAATTTTCTGCATTGAAAAAAAAAAAAAAAAATTCAATACAAAGTGTGTGTATTAAATATTTTTACTTGAGATATTATATTTACTTGCGATATAGGTACTATATATCAAGTTATGCATTCGTACAAAAAAAAAAAAAGTTGAGATAACATTTTTCCATGACATTACGATGGTATCTAGAGAATGTCAAAAAAGTGGGTCCCGGAAGTCCGTCTGTCTGTCTGTCTGTATAAGGAGCTACAGCCTAAACGGATGGTCCGATTGACTTCAAATTTGGTATGTAGTATTTTTTGGAGACTCTCCCGAGGGGTTTTTTTAATTAATTTTTTTCTACCAAAAATAACGGTACTTCTCATATACCGGTTTTATTAAAGTTGAAATTGCTAAAAAACGGCTCTAACGATTTTGTTTAAAAAATTCAAATAATAGTTTTAAGACAAGGTCTATCTTTTAATGAAAACATTTTTTTTTTGAAAATCATTATTAACGGTACCTGCCATAGAACCGTTTTTTTTTCAAATCCGATTATCTCCAAAACTGCTTATTCGATTTCAAAGAAACTTTTTGTAAAGAAGCATTTATATAATTTAAATATAAACCAAAAATAAAATTAAAAAAAAAATAATTTTTGGATTTTTAAAAAAATTTTGAAATTTTTTTTTGAAAAATCAAATTTTCGAAAACAGGACATTTAACTTTTTTGAAATTTTGTTTTTAGATGTTGATAAGTGATTTCTACAAAATGGCATACCAATTTTATTTTTAAACTTTTTTTCCAAAAAATTATTTAAAAAAAATTAGTTTTTTAAAAAACGGCTCTAACGATTTTGAAAATTTTTTTCTAAAAATGCATGTTAATATATCAATCAAAACTGCATACTTGTTTTGGAGGGCAATTTAATTTCAGATTTTATTTTATTTTTTTTTTTTAACGAATTTTATTTTTTTTCCAAATTTTTATATAAAAAGTCTTAAAAATTTAAGCAACTTTAACTCTAAGAGCAAGTTCGTGCCCCAGTCGTGCATTTTATTTTTTTTTTCAATGCAGAACATTTTTGATTTTACAATAAAAAATTTTTTTTTTCAATGCAAAATATTTTTATTTGCAACAAAAATTTTATTTTCAATGCAATTTTTTTTTTCATTTGCAGAAAATTTTTGATTTACAATAAAAAATTTTTTTTTTTTTCAATGCAAAATATTTTGAAGTTAGGTACATTAAATATTTTTTTTTTTAATGGAATTTTTGTATATGCAATAAATATTTTTAAAAAAATTTTTAATGAAGAGCAAGTGCATTAACAATAAGATGATGAAAGTTAAATATACCACAATAAAGCTTAAATATACAAGAAGTACCTACTCGTATAGTTATAAATTATCCCTGCGTTATTTTATCTCCTTGCATATTTTGGAAATCGAAACTAAAATTTGTTTATCTGTCTGTCTCTATCTTGGACTGTTCCAAACTCTTGAAGCGATTTTATGAGTTGTGGCAAATTTTAATATGGAAAATTGAAATTGTATTTTTAGGATTAAAATTAACGGTATCTTTCATACGACAAATTTAGAAAAAATCGTTTTTATTTTCTCAATGACAACTCTAAGAATTTTGATAAAAAAAATTGTGGGCTTTTGCAAATAAGTTCCTAATAGTTAAGTCATAGAACCTTTTCTTGATTTCTGACTTACTCCTAAAGCACAGAAGCTTTTGAGTAGTTGTTTTGTTTGATTTGTTTAACATTTTTAAAACCCCATTTTTGGATTTTTTAAATAAATTGTTGAGTCTTTTTTTTTGACCATTGAAAAAATTTTGTCTTAAGCGGTTATTAGTTAAAAACTAATTTATAAAATAACTTATTCAAATAACGTCAAACGACTGCTGCTGACATTGGTTGTCAGATGGTTTCCAAATCGGTGGATGTGGTACATATTGTGAGGTTTTTGCACAATCCGGGTCAAACTGTTAGACACATTTTTGAGTGTTGGTGGGTAATAATTCATGTTTGCAAGTAATAACGCATCTTTACCTACATTTTTTACTTATCATAGAACCGTTTCTTAATTTCTAAATTTCTCCTAAACTACTTAGCCGATTTCAACAAAAAACACCATACAAAAGATTTTAAATATCTGTAGGTAGGTAACAATACAAAATTTTTACAAATCACATTTTTGGATTTAAAAAAACTATTTCGTTAAAAAATCAATTTTTTGAAAATAGGCTAATGTATTATTTTGAAATTTTATTTTTTGATGATCATTAATAATTTCTTAAAAATGGCAAACCAAATTTATTTGTGTGTTAGAAATTTTTTATATTTGGCTCTAATGATTTAAAATTTTTTTTTCCTAAAAATTACTTTTTATACAAGAAATCAAATGGCATACTACGTTTTGTGTTCAAAATCATTTGAAACTGTGGTAAAGTACATAGTAAATAAATTTTAATATATTTTTACTTTTTTTTTATTTAAAACTCCTCAAGAAATCTAGTTAGGTATATAATAATTAGTGGAGTAACTAAAGATCAAAAACGGCAATATTAGTAAACCCGGCCGAACAGCTTAGATTTTGATGATCTTTTTTTTCAAACGTAGGTAATTAAAAATACTTTAAAGTCTATAGATTAAAAATTGCCGGTGTTGCCGTTTTGATTTTGTAAATTTAATTGAAAATTTTTGTGAAAAAAAAAAAAATTAAAAAGTATTTCATTTTCGGAGAAATTTTTTTTAATAGAAGTTTTGAAAAAAATTTAACTTATTTTTTTTTTTTTTTAAGTTTAACATTTAAATGTAAAATTATTTTGTATTCATTCAATACCCCTTATTGTTGAAAGGTAAATAGCAAAAGTTTAAAGTTCTTATTTGCCAAGGTCTTTGAGAAATTCAATTATTTCAATGCAAAAATTCGGTTTTTATCAAGAAAATTCGATGAAATTGAAGTAATTTTTATATTTTTTTTTTTTCAAAACTGTAATATATATTACCTTTTCCTCTTCGGAATTCAACTGAAAATATTTATGGCCAAACATTTTTTTAAATAAATTCATATTTTACTACGAAAAAGTTAAAAAAAAGGCCATTTAACATTTTTTAATAACGTTTTTTTTTCCAAAATTTTGAGTTGAGGACTATTCTTTCAAAAACTCTTGATTAAATTTAGGGGATTTAAATTTTACAGATAGAAATGAGATTCTGGCTTTTTAAAAACGTGTCTGTAAATATTGTAGGTGTTGCCGTTGTGTACAAAATATTTTTTTTGTGTTTGACGTCAGTTTGTGAGAAAATTGCATTTATCGCTTAAACGATGGAAGATTGTCCCTTACTCCCTTAATTTTTTTTCCTTTAATTACCTAGAGAATCTTTAGCTATCATTTGTTTTATGAAATTTAAGCAAAAAAAATTTTATTTTAATTTAAAAAAAACAATACACGGCAACATCGGCAATTTTTAATCTATAGACTTTAAAGTATTTTTAATAACCTACGTTATTCAATCGTTAAAAAATCGTCAAAATCAGAGCTGTTCGGCCGGGTTACCTAATAATTTGCTTAAGTTACTCTACTAAATTATTTGTCCCTACTTTTAATTGCAAATAAAGTTTAAACATTATAGCTTCTTTTACCATATAAGAGCAAGTTCATACGTGCGACAGAATCATGCAGTTGTGATACCCTGTAGTGCAATAGTAAGTGTGATGGACTATCGCGACAAAGGTCTGTGTTCGTATCCCAGCCTTCACCTGACAAAGCCTTTAAGAGTATCATTGTCAAGAAAAAGTGCATCTAGGTAGTAATTGTAAGATAGTTATGGGGAGGAAATGGTGGAGAAGCGAGGGGTTAGGGAATACATCGATTTGTAATTTTATATCTGAGAATTATATTATTTATATTAAATTAATTCATGCAACGAATGTGTATAGTTTCAATCTTTCATTAAAACGCTTATAATTAGCTTTCTAATTTTTCCCCTTTAAGTAAACTAACATTTCAAATACTCCCTCTGCAAATGCAAAAACCCACAAAAAAAAAAAATAGCAATTCCTTAACAATTACCACACGACACGTACAATGAATTGTGATGCAGATATACATATATTATTTATCTTGTATCTATATCTACAATTCTACATAGTGCAATTTATTTTCTCCAAAACTCAAACTGAAAACCCTAAAGTGGTAATAAGCCCAACGAACCATGAATTCATATTTTCAATTTTCGCTGAAAATGCATTCATATCCTTTTGTCCTTCAAATTCAGTGCACACAGGCAGACAATCATGAGATGATGATGATGCTGATGGGTCTTTCTCTTTGCCTTTCTCCTCTCTTTTTCTTATATTCGTTATATAGCTCCTCTATATACACTATTCACTACTATATGCTGCTCCGAATGGTAGAGAGGTACCTACTTTTCCTTATCAACAACTCTTTCACTGTCACGTTCACGTTTTTCAGCCGCGTGTATTTTTCATCTCACCCCCCATTCCACGTTTGGTATACGGTTCCTTGTACCGTAGTCAATTAACAATTGCACAAAAGGATCTCATGTTCATCTCTCTCACAAAACAAACTCGGAAAAGCCATCAGAGGAGCCTCAGCCTCAGTCGGGCTATATGAAGAGGGTGTAGGTGTAGGGAGCGGTAGCCCTTTACAGAATCATTATGCAATTCAACTCATAAGCAAATTATCCTGAATATACACGCAAATATATAAAAGTTTGCTTACACAAAACAAACATACACAACACACACACACTCACACGCGTCGTCATCATCGTCGTCGGTCGCCAGCCAAGTAGATACAGAGTACTTTATTATTATTTGCACTAAGGAAGGTCCTTTTGCTCCTCCACAATCCTCTCATATAACACAGAGGAACGATATGCTGCTGCTGCAGATGATGATGATGTAGATGGAATTCAAGCACTGATAGGGGGCACCCGGGAAGAAAAAACGAATAAATACAACAAACAAGGACGACCATGTTGTATCCATCAGAATCACTCGTGCATTTCATATTTGCACATCGCGGTGCGTGTTGTGTGTATATGCCATACGCTGATTCTGATGAAACTATGATAAGCAAAACTTCACGGATGTAGGATACGAAAATACCGAGTCCTTTAACATATCCGACCACCATCAGGCTATTTGTTCTTTGGAGGGTAGAATATATGTATGAGAAGAAGAATAAAGTACACTTTCTTAATAATTTCAGCCAAATACCTAAATTGGAGTAATATTTCGCGTAATATTTTGTATTAAAGGATTTTCTAATTGGGAATTAACAAGTTTTTCACTGTGAACGCACCAATGAACCGATAACCAAACTCTCAAAAACTTAAAATATTAAATTTGTAATTTTTTTTTCCTAGAATTCTAGAAAGAGAGAGAAGAAAAAATGTTTGGTTAGAAATATCTCAGGAACCAGACCTCCAAGAAACTTTTGCTTGGAAATTATAAATAGAGATCTTTCTTTTGGTATCTCACTCGATGAATTTGAAGGGAATTTTTTAAAATGCATTCTGGATTTTTTGGATTTTTTTTCGAAAATCTTTAAAAAAATCAGGGTTGTAAAAATATCAATTGAAAGAAAATGCATTTGAAATAATAAGAGGTTGTCTGCCGGTTTACGGAAGATGATTTTACGTGATAACGTCGTCAGAAAACAGGTTGTTTGCTTTTGTTTAAAATGAGTCAATTGAAGCGTTTACTTTTTTCAAACAATCATAATTTACAAGAAAAAGCTAAAAAAAATACCTTTTTTTATTTTCCCATTATATTAATTTTTTTATTTTAGAAGCTTAGAAAAAAAATTATGCATTTTAAAAGCCAAGAATTTATAAGAATAAAACCATTTTTAAATTTTTACAATGCGCAAAAAGTATAAAAATAATTTATTGAAAACAATCATTTTCATCAAAAAAAGCAAAGAAAACATGAATTTTTATCTTCTCACGTCATTAATTCCATTTTTTTCGCTTACAACCTATTAAAAATATTATACCATATGAAAGCTGTTTGTATCATATATCGATCAGGTTTATGATACATCTACAAAAAGAGCTAGAATTTTTTGAACTCGATTAAATTTCATTAAAAAAAGCAAAAAAAAAAAAAACATTTATTTTTATGTTCTCAGGCTATGAAATCAATTTTTTCGTTTGATAACCTGAAAAAATATATACCATGTGAAAGCTTATTATTTCACCTTTCATATGACGTATCAATCTCATTTCTTTATTCCTGTATCTATTAAAGAGAAAAAGATAAAAATAAAAAACTATGAAAATCGTTTAAAAACGGTTAAAAGACGTGTTTTTTAAAAAACTTGTTTCTTCCGTTATTCAGTCAAAACTCACTAAACGATTCCTACACGTTCTATAAGTTTGAGATTTTTTGAACTCTCCAAAAAAAAGCTAAAAATCAAAAATTACCCAAAAATACGCCTAAAAAACAAGGTGTTTTTCAAAAATTCATATTTCGAAACGCAGAGTGTTGGAAAAAAATCCGTATCAAATGCCTAATTTTTTTTCCTCATCTTTCACCTGGCATCTTTAGAATTGTCAAAAAAAAAAAATTCCTTTACCCAAAATCATCATTTTGTTATAGCCCCAACACGTGTACAACGTTCGAACAAAACGTTATAGGTTTAAAATTTTTTTAGAATTCAATGCAGTTATTCTTAAATTAATCTCATCTATCTATAGCAAAAAAATCAATACTCTACGACTTCGCGTTTAGATTTTAGCCCAAATTTCATCTTTCCGTTTTACCTATGTTTACCCTATTAAATGACGGAATTTTTAAAAATCCTTCATTTGGATTAAGCTTTAGGTTATTATCTTTCAAACAAGCTACAGAAGATTTTTGTATCTCTAATAGTTTATTTTTAATTTTTAATTGAAATTTTTTGCCGCACTGCGAAAGTGCGAGAGTGTAACGTTAGAAAATGGCGTCACTTTTTTGTGGTGGCTGCCATGGTTCATCGATTTATAAGACGTTATCACGTCAAAAAAATAAAAAAAGTGCCCAAAATTTAGTAGGTACTAAATAATCCAATTCATCATTTTTGAAAGTGTTTCAGTTAACGTTTTTTTTTGAGTTTGGACAACGTTGGTCTGTCAGTTTTGCACAGTATTTGCTTACGTTTTGACTTTTTTTTCCAATTGACGTTCAGTCACATTTGGTCAAAAATGTCAAGCGTGAAATTTCGTTATATTTGTCTATTTTTGGAAAATATGTACAAAAAACTTACATTTATTTTAAAAATATACCAAAATATGCAAAAATATGCACTAACGATTGAATGACATTTCAAATGAAATCTCCTGATTCGTATAAAAAATTTGTTGCCATGCTTCTAAGGTGTCCCTAAAAAACATGCATTTGCATGAAAATACGATCCCTACTTATAACTATTTTGAGTTTCGAAATTTTTAATAGGTACATTCCAAGTTTAAATCTAGAAGCTCGACTTTTCGAAATATTCCAAAAATTCATTTTTCGCAATTTTTTCAAAAAATTCGTATGAGGTTATTATATGAAAGTAGTGTGATAATGGAACATGTTATTTATAGTCCGGTCAGTAAAGTTTTTTTTTACTATTTAAAGTCTCTAATATTAAGTCGTTTGTTTAAAGATGTATGAAATAAATGAAAGTGTGACGCTAACTTAAACTTTCTTTTGCCTCAGATTTTTTTTTTTTAAATAACTTTAAATCAAATTTTTTGTTATCTATTTTGTAAATTGCCACCTTACTTTAACTACCTACATTTTTTGC